>NW_027362767.1:111057167-111733659 GCF_046119375.1 Phyllobates terribilis
ATATACACACACACACACACTACACACATTGTATATCTATATACACACACACACACACTACACACATTGTATATCTATATACACACACACACACACACTACACACATTGTATATCTATATACACACACACACACACACTACACACATTGTATATCTATATACACACACACACACACACTACACACATTGTATATCTATATACACACACACACACACACTACACACATTGTATATCTATATACACACACACACACTACACACATTGTATATCTATATACACACACACACACTACACACATTGTATATCTATATACACACACACACACTACACACATTGTATATCTATATACACACACACACACTACACACATTGTATATCTATATACACACACTACACACATTGTATATCTATATACACACACTACACACATTGTATATCTATATACACACACTACACACATTGTATATCTATATACACACACTACACACATTGTATATCTATATACACACACTACACACATTGTATATCTATATACACACACTACACACATTGTATATCTATATACACACACTACACACATTGTATATCTATATACACACACTACACACATTGTATATCTATATACACACACTACACACATTGTATATCTATATACACACACTACACACATTGTATATCTATATACACACACTACACACATTGTATATCTATATACACACACTACACACATTGTATATCTATATACACACACTACACACATTGTATATCTATATACACACACTACACACATTGTATATCTATATACACACACTACACACATTGTATATCTATATACACACACTACACACATTGTATATCTATATACACACACTACACACATTGTATATCTATATACACACACTACACACATTGTATATCTATATACACACACTACACACATTGTATATCTATATACACACACTACACACATTGTATATCTATATACACACACTACACACATTGTATATCTATATACACACACTACACACATTGTATATCTATATACACACACTACACACATTGTATATCTATATACACACACTACACACATTGTATATCTATATACACACACTACACACATTGTATATCTATATACACACACTACACACATTGTATATCTATATACACACACTACACACATTGTATATCTATATACACACACTACACACATTGTATATCTATATACACACACTACACACATTGTATATCTATATACACACACTACACACATTGTATATCTATATACACACACTACACACATTGTATATCTATATACACACACTACACACATTGTATATCTATATACACACACTACACACATTGTATATCTATATACACACACTACACACATTGTATATCTATATACACACACTACACACATTGTATATCTATATACACACACTACACACATTGTATATCTATATACACACACTACACACATTGTATATCTATATACACACACTACACACATTGTATATCTATATACACACACTACACACATTGTATATCTATATACACACACTACACACATTGTATATCTATATACACACACTACACACATTGTATATCTATATACACACACTACACACATTGTATATCTATATACACACACTACACACATTGTATATCTATATACACACACTACACACATTGTATATCTATATACACACACTACACACATTGTATATCTATATACACACACTACACACATTGTATATCTATACACACACACTACACACATTGTATATCTATACACACACACTACACACATTGTATATCTATATACACACACTACACACATTGTATATCTATATACACACACACACACACTACACACATTGTATATCTATATACACACACACACACACTACACACATTGTATATCTATATACACACACACACACACTACACACATTGTATATCTATATACACACACACACACACTACACACATTGTATATCTATATACACACACACACACACTACACACATTGTATATCTATATACACACACACACACACTACACACATTGTATATCTATATACACACACACACACACTACACACATTGTATATCTATATACACACACACACACTACACACATTGTATATCTATATACACACACACACACTACACACATTGTATATCTATATACACACACACACACTACACACATTGTATATCTATATACACACACACACACTACACACATTGTATATCTATATACACACACACACACTACACACATTGTATATCTATATACACACACACACACTACACACATTGTATATCTATATACACACACACACACTACACACATTGTATATCTATATACACACACACACACTACACACATTGTATATCTATATACACACACACACACTACACACATTGTATATCTATATATACACACACACACACAATACACACTATATAAACACACACATTGTATATCTATATATACACACACACACACACAATACACACTATATAAACACACACACACATATATATATATATATATATATATATATATATATATATATATACACACACACACACACACACAATACACACTATATAAACACACATTGTATATCTATATATACACACACACAATACACACATTGTATATCTATATAAACACACATTGTATATCTCTAATATGATATATACACACACATAGAAACAGCAGCTGTCCGCCGCACACTGGGCCCTGCCGCAATCAGTGTGGCCCCGGGTGACCTGTGACAGGACGTATCCGCCCCTGAGCTCCCGCACGGGACCCCCGCTGAGCTCCGGCGTGCCCCGCCGCTGTGCTGCCGCCTGTAGTCCCCTCCCCCACACTGATAAGGATACTGAAGATGGTCCTCTCCCACGGCTCCAGCATGTACAGCGCCGTGACCAGCAGGTACTGGTAGTACAGCCACGACATCTGCTTCCACGCCCGGCCCAGAGATCCCGGAGCATCGGAGTCACAGGACACCTTCATCCTCAGCTATGAGCGGAAACCTCCGGGACACACCTGTCAGATCACACGAGAGGCCGGCACTGAGCACTCGCCGCCCTCCGCCTCACCAGCGCCTACTAGTCCGGTGACGTTAAGGTCGCCAGAGCGCCAGTTCCTGTGACGCTGTTAAGCTCCGCCTATCACTGGGAGTAAATGCCCGCATCACGTGATGACAGCCAGTGATCACGTGACTGTGGGTGACTGAGTTCGTGCGCCGGGTGTGGCCGTGTGTGAGCTGTGCAGGGCGCGGCGTCACGTGGGAGGTGTCGGCTTCCTACAACCAGGTCACCTACTTGTGTCTGTGAGGACGGGGACCTGTAGCTGGAGGGCGGAGCGTGCCGCCGGTCACACGGACTTATAGAAAGAGCCTGGGGCAGACATTGGCCACCTCACCCAGTCCTGTGTATGTGCTCTCTTCTACTAGTGTTACCACACAGTATGATGCCCCCCTCAGAGCCCTCCCACACAGTATAGTGATGCGACAGAACCTCCATACAGTATGATGCAGATGCCCCCCCCACACACAGTATGATGCCCCGCAGAGCCCTTCCACACAGTATGATGCCCTGCCGAGCCCTTCCACACAGTATGATGCCCCATCGAGCCCTTCCACACAGTATGATGCCCCATCGAGCCCTTCCACACAGTATGATGCCCCGCAGAGCCCTTCCACACCGCATGATGCCCCGCCGAGCCTTTCCACACAGTATGATGCCCCGCCGAGCCCTTCCACACAGTATGATGCCCCGCCGAGCCCTTCCACACAGTATGATGCCCCGCCGAGCCCTTCCACACAGTATGATGCCCCGCCGAGCCCTTCCACACAGTATGATGCCCCGCCGAGCCCTTCCACACAGTATGATGCCCCGCCGAGCCCTTCCACACAGTATGATGCCCCGCAGAGCCCTTCCACACAGTATGATGCCCCGCAGAGCCCTTCCACACCGCATGATGCCCCGCAGAGCCCTTCCACACAGTATGATGCCCCGCCGAGCCCTTCCACACAGTATGATGCCCCGCCGAGCCCTTCCACACAGTATGATGCCCCGCAGAGCCCTTCCACACAGTATGATGCCCCGCAGAGCCCTTCCACACCGCATGATGCCCCGCCGAGCCTTTCCACACAGTATGATGCCCCGCCGAGCCCTTCCACACCGCATGATGCCCCGCCGAGCCCTTCCACACAGTATGATGCCCCGCCGAGCCCTTCCACACCGCATGATGCCCCGCCGAGCCTTTCCACACAGTATGATGCCCCGCAGAGCCCTTCCACACAGTATGATGCCCCGCAGAGCCCTTCCACACAGTATGATGCCCCCGCATAGCACTCCCACACAGTATATTGCTTCTACAGGACCTCCACACAGTATGATGCCCCCCAGAGCCCTCCCACACAGAGTATCATGCCCCACAGAGTCCTCCTGCACAGTATAATTCTCCTACAGTACCTCCACACAGTATGATGCACCTGCAGCACCCTCTCACACAGTATGATATCCCCACAGTGCCCTCCCACACACAGTAAGATGTCCCCGCAAAGGCCTCTCACACTTACAAGTGGTGTGCGTCTCCACCGCGATTGTACTCTAGTACCTGACTGGATTACATTTCTTGCAAACTTTACTCCACGTTTGGAACAAATTTTCATGATTCAGAGAAATGGGCTTGGCTACGTCATGTCCTGTCCATGACCCGCTCATTTCAGTGGACCAGCTAGGACAGGCTTGAAAACTGCAAAAGTCTCCAAATTTTTCCTCATATTCTAGTTGCACAAAATTTTGGCATCATTTGAAGGTATTCAGAAACACCTTAATGAATCCCTTTGTGCTTACCTCTAGCTGCTTCATAAAGAGAGTAGAGGTAACAAGGCTTTGAAGGGACCCTGTCACCAGGTTTTGACAATACAGTTGAAACCAGAAGTTTACATCCACTATATATAAAGACACATCTGCATGTTTTTCTCAATATCTGACATGAAATCAGAATAAACCTTTCCAGTTTTAGGTCAGTTACGATTACCATAATTTTTAATATTTGCCAAATGCCAGAATAATGAGAGAGAGAGGATGTTTTAAGGCATTTTTATCACTTACTGCAAAGTCAAAAGTTTACATACATTTCATTAGTATTTGGTACCATTCCCTTAAACTGAATGACTTGGGTCAAACGTTTGAGATATCCTTCCACAAGCTTCTCACAATAATTGGTCGGAATTTGGGCCTATTCCTGCTGACAAAACTGGTGTAACTGATCCAGGTTTGTAGGTTGTCTTGCTCGCTCCTGCCTTTTCAGCTTTGCCCATCAATTTTCAATAGGATTGACATCAGGGCTTTATGATGGCTGCTCCAAAACATTGACTTTGTTATCCTTAAGCCACTTTGTTACTATTTTGGAAGTATGCTTCGGGTCATTGTCCATTAGGAAAGCCCATTTCCGCCCAAGCTTTAACTTCCTAGCTGATGTCTTGAGATGTTGCTTCAGTATTGACACATAATCTTTTTTTCTCATGATGCCGTCTATTTTGTGAAGTGCACCAGTCCCTCCTGCAGCAAAACAACCCCACAACATGTTGCAGATCTTGGTGGAAGTAGCAAATATTCAAATGATAACATGAACATGATGTTGCCACCCCTGTGTTTCACAGTTGGGATGGTGTTTTTAGGCTTCCAAGCTTCTTCCTTTGTCCTCCAAACGTAACGATGGTCATTGTCAGGGTTCCACAGGGACGACACCAGGGAGATCACACAATATGTCACCACTGCCGTCACTTTGTCAGCGTTCCACAGGATTGAGAAGGATTGAGCATGGATTTGCGAGCACACAATCCCGATTACTCACTACAGAGCTATCGGCAAGCGATCAGAAAGCGTATGGCGTCACACCTCCGGATTCTAACGCATGGAGTATGTGTATATGCCCTGTACGGTTACTGCCAGCTTCACAATAGCCCAATTATTATTATTCTCTGCCATCACGTTGTTAAAAAATGTTGTCAAAATTTTTGCTCAAATTTGAGTTGCACAAAAATTTGCCATCATTTGAAGGTGTTCAGAAGCACTTTCATGAATCCCTTTGTGCTTAACACTGGCTACTTCTTTCATAAAGGGAGTAGAGGTAACAAGGCTTTGAAGGGAACCTGTCACCAGGTTTTGACAATATATACTAAAGCCGCTGCATTTAACTGTTCTTTTACCGCAGTTCATCAACCTGTATATAATCCCCCAGCTCCTTCTTTATATCCCAAAAAAGTACTAGGTATAGAACAAAGTTCCATAATGCATCGGCGCCGACCTTAGCAGGGCAGAGCAAAGTGTACCTGCAATTCAACTGCACAGGCGTGAGATTCACAAGGATCTGTGGATGACGTAGGGCATGTGATCCACATCAATCAAGGTAGGAGGACAGCGATTCTGGTGATAGAAGAGGCGCAGTCCTCAGACCACCAAACCTATGGGACTGGACCGAGCTGATTAGCATACAGTGCAGGTGACTTATAAAGGGAATTTTTTACAATATGCCGGAAGAGTTGGGGCCTTATACAGCGCCTTGAAAAAATATTCATACCCTGTGAACTTTTTCATATTGTTTCACATTACACCCACAAAAAAAAATAAATAAAATACATTTAAGTTATTTGGATTCTATGCGATAGACCAACACAAAGTAGAAAGTATTTGTGAAGTGAAAAGGATTTAATACATGCTGTTCTAATTATTTTAAAAATGTAAATCTGTAAATTGTTATGTGCATTTGTATTCATCCCTGTAACACCAATGCCGGCTTCCCTGTGTGGCCACTCTCCCTGTTCCCGGCAGGGTCGCCGCACATACTCATCCGCCCCAGCCGCGCGGCGGTGTCTCCGTTCCCTGCTGTGTTCTCCTACTTCTCTGGGCCTGTGCACGCCGCGCAGGTCTGCCGGTGGCATTCATAGTGTGCGTGCGCTCCCTGATTCTTAAAGGGGCAGTGCGCACACTTTGGAAATGCCCCCAAGCTAGTAGCTGGGAGGCATCTGGTATAGAAGGCATCCTCCCCAGTAGAAAAGCACCTGAGCAACCCCTATAATTTCCCTACTTAGTGTGTGTGCAAGTAGTATGTTGCCAGGTCCCTGTCCTTGAATCCCCTGTTGTTTAAACCTGAACCTGTTCCTGAGACCCCTGTTGTCTGAACTAGGACCAGTGTCCATCCTGTCTGGTGATCCAGATTGTGTACCATCTGAACCAGCTCTGATATCTTACACCAGTATCCGAATCCTGTCCAGCCGCCAGTGACTCTGAGTTTGTGTCTGTGACTGCGATCCTAATCACAATTTGCCAGAGGCAACAAAAACCCAAACTAAAGACCCTAAAATGTAACTTTTATTTATACTATCTAAAGGAATATAAATTTAAAATCTGTAAGAGCCAGTATACTTGTTGGACATCAGCTTACAGCCATTCATTGGATTCATTGATCCCTCAAATCCCATATACTATCTTTATTATTCTTGTGCATGTTCAAAATGGATACACTCAATGCCTCCCCAACATGTTTCACTAGAGATCTGGCGTCATCAGGGGATTGAGGCTATAATGAACCAGCCCATGGACTGCCATTGGCTATAGTCATATAGGGACCTAATTTCACCATCAGGAGCTCTAGCGAAAACCAGGGAGCTGCTTAGCCACACTCCTCCTGGGTAAGCTCGGCTCATGGAACAGTGGGTCCACGATTCACGTGTGTGACAATCCCCCTATAGTCTCATACCCCTAAATAAAATCCTGAGGAACCAATTGTTTCCAGAAGTCACATAATTAGTAAATTTGTGTCCACCTGTGTGTAATTTATTCTCAGTATAACTACAGCTGTTCTGTGAAGGCTTCAGAGGTTTGTTTGAGAACATTAGGGATCAAACAGCATCATAAAAATCAAGGAGCACACCAGACAGGTCAAGGATAAAGTTGTGGAAAAGAGTAAATCAGGGTTAGGTTATAAAAATAGCAAAAGTTTTTAACATTTCAAAAATGGAAGGAGTATGGCACAACTGCAAACCTACCAAGACATGGCCGTCCACCTAAACTGACATCCCAAGCAAGGAGAGCACTAATTAGAGAAGCAGCCCATGGTCCTTCTGGAGGAGGTGCAGAGATCCACAGCTCAGTTGGAAGAATCTGTCCACAGGGCAACTGTAAGTCATATACTCCACAAATCTGGCCTTTATGGCAGAGTGACAAGAAGAAAGCCATTTTGAATGCAAGTCATGAGAAGTCCCATTTGCAATTTACAGAAAACCATGTAGGGGGACACAGCTAGAACATGGAAGAAGGTGCTCTCGTCAGATGAGGTCAAAGTTTTGGGCTCTGCTTTCCATCACCTGTCTTACCTATTACATTATTTTTGTGTCTTATTGTGTATAAATATGTGATTCTTCAGATTTTGTGGTATACTATGCCTGATGAAGAGGCCTGCGTAGTCTCAAAAGCTTGCAATTTGTTACCATCTTTTCGGTTAGCCATTAAAAGGTATCAACCACTGAGGACTCTCAAATCTAAATATTGGGCTAAATTCAAAACACTATTTGTGGCGGAAAACTCACACTGCGCATCACCCTGAAGACACCATCCCCACTGTCAAACATGGTGGTGGCGGCATCATGCTGTGGAGAGATTTTTCTTCAGCAGTGACAGGGAAGTTGGTCTGAGTTGATGGGAAGATGGATTGAGCTAACTACAGGGCAATCCTAGGGGAAAACCTGTTAGAGGCTGTAAACCTCTTGGGACTGCGGTGTTCATCTTTCTTCCAGCAGGACAACGATCCTAAACATACTGCCAGAGCTACGATGGATCATTTAGATCAAAGCATATTCATGCGTGTGAACAGCCCAGTCATAGTCCAGACCTAAATCCCATTGAGAATCTGTGGCAAGATGTGAAAATTGCTGTTCACAGACGCCTCCATCCAATCTAACTGAGCCATAGCTGGTTTGCAAAGAAGAAGGGGCAAAACTTTCAGCATCTAGTTGTGCAAAGCTGGTAGAGATATACTCCAAAAGACTTGCAGCAGTAATTTCAGCAAACGGTGGTCCTACAAAGTATTGACCCGGGGATGGGCTGAATACAAATGCATGTCACAATTTTCAAATTTATGTTTTTAAAATATTTAATAAACCATGTATCATTTCTTTTACACTTCACAAATATTTGCTACTTTGTGTTGCTATATCACATAAAATTAAAATAAAATACATTTTAGTTTGTGGGTGTAAAGTGAAAAAATGTGGAAAAGTTCATTGGGTTTGAATACTTTTTCAAGGCGCTATTAGGCAGTGACCGGAATTGTGTACAAGGGACGTTATATATCCCCCAGAATGTGTACCGAGACCTATTAAATCCATTGGAGTGCATTGCAATCACTAACTCACCTGCGGCTGCAATGCAGGAATGAAGGTGAGCAATGACCTGGTCAGGCGATCTGGCTAAGGCAGATTAGTAAAACCCGGCAGGGCCTTCATTTCTTGGAGGAGGCTACAGGAAGGCAGTGGGGCGGCCTCCTCCCTCCAACCCGGGTTTTCCAGTGGCTCTTGCCACAGGTCCTTTAAAATCCCTGCACTAAGGATTAGTGTTGTTATATGTTGGAACCTGCTAGGAGCATAGCAGGGAAGCTCAGCAGGATTGAGGGTGGCTGAACCCCTGCCTGGGAAGGCTCTGCACCTGTCAGGCTCTGAGCGGCCCGGCGTGGCCGTTGTCCCCAGCAACCGTTGTTTAAGGCCTCGTGTTAACCCGACTGCGAATCGGAGGACTTTTCTGCTTACCAGTGGGTTGCTGAATAAAGCTGTTTATGTTGGACTTGCTTGGGTCACTGCCTCAGTTACTGCACGGTGTGAACACTGCCGCCATACAGCGCTTTATATAATATATACACTGCTCAAAAAAATAAAGGGAACACTTAAACAACAGAATATAACTCCAAGTAAGTCAAACTTCTGTGAAATCAAACTGTCCACTTAGGAAGCAACACTGATTGACAATCAATTTCACATGCTGTTGTGCAAATGGAATAGACAATAGATGGAAATTATTGGCAATTATCAAGACACACTCAATAAAGGAGTGGTTCTGCAGGTGGGGACCACAGACCACATCTCAGTACCAATGCTTTCTGGCTGATGTTTTGGTCACTTTTGAATGTTGGTTGTGCTTCCACACGTGGTAGTATGAGACGGACTCTACAACCCACAGAAGTTGCTCAGGTAGTGCAGCTCATCCAGGATAGCACATCAATGCGAGCTGTGGCAAGAAGGTTTGCTGTGTCTGTCAGCGTAGTGTCCAGAGGCTGGAGGTGCTACCAGGAGACAGGCCTGTACACCAGGAGACGTGGAGGGGGCCGTAGGAGGGCAACAACCCAGCAGCAGGACCGCTACCTCCGCCTTTGTGCAAGGAGGAACAGGAGGAGCACTGCCAGAGCCCTGCAAAATGACCTCTAGCAGGCCACAAATGTGCATGTGTCTGCACAAACGGTTAGACTCCATAAGGGTGGTATGAGGGCCCAACGTCCACAGATGGGGGTTGTGCTTCCAGCCCAACACCATGCAGGACGCGTGGCATTTGCCACAGAACACCAGGATTGGCAAAGTCGCCACTGGCGCCCTGTGCTCTTCACAGATGAAAGCAGGTTCACACTGAGCACATGTGACAGACGTGACAGAGTCTGGAGACGCCGTGGAGAGCGATCTACTGCCTGCAACATCCTTCAGCATGACCGGTTTGGCAGTGGGTCAGTAATGGTGTGAGGTGGCATTTCTTTGGAGGGCTGCACAGCCCTCCATGTGCTGGCCAGAGATAGCCTGACTGCCATTAGGTACCGAGATGAGATCCTCAGACCCCTTGTGAGACCATATGCTGGTGCGGTTGGCCCTGGGTTTCTCCTAATACTGGACAATGCCAGACCTCATGTGGCTGGAGTGTGTCAGCACTTCCTGCAAGATGAAGGCATTGAAGCTATGGACTGGCCCGCCCGTTCCCCAGACCTGAATCTGATTGAGCACATCTGGGACATCATGTCTCGCTCCATCCACCGACGTCACGTTGCACCACAGACTATCCAGGAGTTGCTGGATGCTTTAGTCCAGGTCTGGGAGGAGATCCCACAGGAAACCATCCGTAACCTCATCAGGAGCATGCCCAGGCATTGTAGGGAGGTCATACAGGCACGTGGAGGCCACAAACAATGCTGAACCTCATTTTGACTTGCTTTAAGGACATTACATCAAAGTTGGATCAGCCTGTAGTGTGTTTTTCCACTTTAATTTTGGGGGTGACTCCAAATCCAGGCCTCCATTGGTTAATAAATTTGATTTCCATTGATGATTTTTGTGTGATTTTGTTGTCAGTACATTCAACTTTGTACAGAACAAAGTATTCAATGAGAATATTTCATTCATTCAGATCTAGGATGTGTTATTTGAGTGTTCCCTTTATTTTTTTGAGCAGTGCTCACAGCCTAACACCATGCAGGATGCCAGGCATTTGCCACAGAACACCAGGATTGGCAAAGTCGCCACTGGCGCCCTGTGCTCTTCACAGATGAAAGCAGGTTCACACTGAGCACATGTGACAGATGTGACAGAGTCTGGAGACGCCGTGGAGATCGGTCGGCTGCCTGCAATATGCTTCAGAATGACCGGTTTGGCAGTGGGTCACTAATGGTGTGGGGTGGCATTTCTTTGGAGGGCCGCACAGCCCTCCATGTGCTCGCCAGTGGTAGCCTGACTGCCATTAGGTACCGAGATGAGATCCTCAGACCCCTTGTGAGACCATATGCTGGTGCGGTTGGCCCTGGGTTCCTCCTAATGCAGGACAATGCCAGACCTCATGTGGCTGGAGTGTGTCAGCAGTTCCTGCAAGATGAAGGCATTGAAGCTATGGACTAGCCCACTCATTCCCCTGACCTGAATCCGATTGAGCACATCTGGGACATCATGTCTCGCTCCATCCACCAACGTCACGTTGCACCACAGACTGTCCAGGAGTTGGCGGATGCTTTAGTCCAGGTCTGGGAGGAGATCCCACAGGAGACCATTCGCAACCTCATCAGGAGCATGCCCAGGCGTTGTAGGGAGGTCATACAGGCACATGGAGGCCACACACAATACTGAGCCTCATTTGGCTTGTTTTAAGGACATTACATCAAAGTTGGCTCAGCCTGTAGTGTGTTTTTCCACTTTAATTTTGGGGGTGACTCCAAATCCAGGCCTCCATTGGTTAATAAATTTGATTTCCATTGATGATTTTTGTGTGACTTTGTTGTCAGCACATTCAACTTTGTACAGAACAAAGTATTCGATGAGAATATTTCATTCATTCAGATCTAGGATGTGTTATTTGAGCGTTCCCTTTATTTTTTTGAGCAGTGTATAATTGAAAACAAAAAACAATGGGAGGGAAAAATAGAAAAACCTAAAGCTTGCTGTGTCACTGGTATTGGCACCCTTTTCATTAATTTAGTATGGAAACACATTTTGACTCACCTGTGGTAAATCGCAAAAGAGATTCTCTTGTAATTAATTGTCGGTGCCCATGTGACATGAATTGGCCAATGAATGATGACTTCAGTGTTTTAAAAAGCCACATAGTAGGCCCTATTCCTTTGTCACAATAGTGAAGACAAAGGAGCTGTCTGAGGACATCAGAACTGCTATTATTAGCAAACACAAGACTTTCAAAGGGTATAAGGCCATCTCCAAAGACCTTGGTATCCCAGTTTCAACAGTGCGCAATGTTATTAAGAAGTTTTCCAAGCATGGAACCGTCAAGAACCTCCCTGGACTTTGGGGAAAGAGGAAAATTGACAAGAGATGTCTTCGAAGGTTGGTGCGAATGGTGGAAAAAACACCACGTTAAACATCCAAAGACCTGAAGGCCAACCTGGAACAGTTTGGGGTCATGGTTTCAACAAGTACCATATGCTTCACACTAAACCAAGCAGAGCTACAGTACAGACCAAAAGTTTGGACACACCTCATTTAAAGATTTTTCTGTATTTTCATGACTATGAAAATTGTACATTCACACTGAAGGCATCAAAACTATGAATTAATTATGAATTAACACATGTGGAATTATATAGTTAACAAAAAAGTGTGAAACAACTGAAAATATGTCTTATATTCTAGGTTCTTCAAAGCCACCTTTTGCTTTGATGACTGCTTTGCACACTCTTGGCATTCTCTTGATGAGCTTCAAGAGGTAGTCACCAGAAATGGTTTTCACTTCACAGGTGTGCCCTGTCAGGTTTAGTAAGTGGGATTTCTTGCCTTATAAATGGGGTTGAGACCATCAGTTGTATTGTGCAGAAGTCTGGTGGATACACAGCTGATAGTCCTACTGAATAGACTGTTAGAATTTGTATTATGGCAAGAGAAAAGCAGCTAAGTAAAGAAAAACAAGTGGCCATCATTGCTTTAAGAAATGAAAGGAAAACTTTGAAACTGTCCCGAAGTACAGTTGCAAAAACCATCAAGCACTACAAAGAAACTGGCTCACATGAGGTCCGCCCCAGGAAAGGAAGACCAAGAGTCACCTCTGCTTCTGAGGATAAGTTTATCCAAGTCACCAGCCTCAGAAATCGCAGGTTAACAGCAGCTCAGATTAGAGACCAGGTCAATGCCACACAGAGTTCTAGCAGCAGACACATCTCTTCAACAACTGTTAAGAGGAGACTTTGTGCAGCAGGCCTTCAAGGTAAAATAGCTGCTAGGAAACCACTGCTAAGGACAGGCAACAATCAGAAGAGACTTGTTTGGGCTAAAGAACACAAGGAATGGACATTAGACCAGTGGAAATGTGTGCTTTGGTCTGATGAGTCCAAATTTGAGATCTTTGGTTCCAACCACCGTGTCTTTGTGCGACGCAGAAAAGGTGAATGGATGGACTCTACATGCCTGGTTCCCACCATGAAGCATGGAGGAGGAGGTGTGATGGTGTGGGGGTGCTTTGCTGGTGACACTGTTGGGGATTTATTCAAAATTGAAGGCATACTGAATCAGCATGGCTACCACAGCATTTTGCAGCGGCATGCTATTCCATCTGGTTTGCGTTTAGTTGGGCCATCATTTATTTTTCAACAGGACAATGACCCCAAACACACCTCCAGGCTGTGTAAGGGCTATTTGACCAAGAAGGAGAGTGATAGGGTGCTACGCCAGATGACCTGGCCTCCACAGTCACCAGACCTGAACCCAATGGAGATGGTTTGGGGTGAGCTGGACCGCAGAGTGAAGGCAAAAGGGCCAACAAGTGCTAAGCATCTCTGGGAACTCCTTCAAGATTGTTGGAAGACCATTTCCGGTGACTACCTCTTGAAGCCATCAAAGCAAAAGGTGGCTACTTTGAAGAATCTAGAATATAAGAAATATTTTCAGTTGTTTCACACTTTTTTGTTAAGTATATAATTCCACATGTGTTAATTCATAGTTTTGATGCCTTCAGTGTGAATGTACAATTTTCATAATCATGAAAATACAGAAAAATCTTTAAATGAGAAGGTGTGTCCAAACTTTTGGTCTGTACTGTATATGGACAAAAGCCAAGGAAGAAACCGTTGCTGAAGAAAAGGCATAAAAAGGAACGACTGATATTTCCCAAAGAGTACCTTGACAAACCACATTCCTTCTAGGAAAATGTTCTGTGGACAGATGAAGCAAAAATAGAGCTTGTTGACAATGCAAAGCAACAGTTTGTTTACAGACGGCACAATGAAGCTTATAAGGAAAAGAACACCTTACCAGCAGTTAAGCATGGTGGAGGATCCATAATGTTGTGGCGTTGCTTTGCTGTGTGTGGTACTGTAGGCTTTGACCGTATCACAGGAATCATGAAATCAGAGAATTATCAAGAGATTTTAGAGCGAAATGTTCTACCCAATGTAAGAAAACCTGATTTGAGTCGAAGATTTTGGGTCCTCCAGCAAGACAATGACCCAAAGCACACATCCAAAAGTACACAGGAATGGTTGAAAAAGAAAAAATGGACTGTTTTAAAATGGCCAGCAATGAGTCCTGAAATCTGCCATTGGGAAAAAGAACCCTGCAAACATTCAAGAGCTTGAACAAACTGCAAAGGAAGAGCTGGAGAAAATTCCAGCTGAGAAGTGCAAGAAGCATATAGATGGCTACAAGAAACATTTGGAGGCGGTCAGCAATGCCAAAGGGGGTGCAACCAAGTATTAATTAGTGGGGCCGTTATTGCTGTACATGCTGTTTATTCTGTTTCTGTGAAATTGCAACATGAAAGTTGAAAAACAATGATTTATTGATGTATTACTTTGGACCACTAATTAAAAAATCCTGATGATATAACTTTGGTACGTTTCTATTTATTTCTGAAGATATTGTACATTCTATGAAAAAAATTAAGTGGTGCCAATAATGGTGAGCAGCACTGTATATGTTGCATAATCATGGTATGTGTCTAACTTACTGTATATTCAATTTACTTGTTATTACAAATTCTTTCATTCCAGAGGCCGAAGTGATATTTTATTTTATTGTGTACTCCTGCTTGACTAGGTCAATGGCTACCACTGAAGTCTATCAGCGGTGGCCGGTCACCTAGACAAGCAGCGAAGCACTTACCAACTCTTTGCTATAGAGCTTGTAAGCGCTCCTCTGATGGAGAAGAAAGAAAAGCTGTCTCTGCTTGCATCATCAGAGAGCACACAGTTTTGTCCAGCAGCATGAAAATGTCATAGGTCCAACCTATCAGTCAATCAGGGGCTCTATGGTGGCTCAGTGGTTAGCACTGTTGCTTTGCAGCGGTGGGGTCCTGGGTTAAAATATCTGGAAGGAGTTTGTATGTTCCTCCTTACATACAGGTTTCCTCCTTATTTAAACGACTATCCCTAACATTTTACCCTGGCGCACTGTGCAGTATTGTTTCAGACCAACAATGACAAATTAAATTTATAGGAGAGCCAGTTTGTTTTACCGTCAAATTAATAAACAGAACTTAGGACCGATATCTATGTTGACTCCACAGAGTTAAATATCCGAACTACAATAAAGTAATAAAGATTCCAAGCATGTGAGGAAGGGCACATTTCCCATCTGCTAAAGGTCACAATGATAAGATTCAAAGCAGGCAAAGGGGTTTCAGAAACAACTACATACAAGGAACTCGGTTAGACTGGATTCCCATATATTAGTTGTGTCAGGCAGTTTTTTTTGTATTCCTGATCAAATAAATTCTGCATGCGTATTGATTTTACTGAATGCCACAAAATAATACATGATCTTGAAATTAGTAGAAAACTGTTACAGAAAATGTATCTACAGAATGAGAGAATCAGTGCTGTGATTTCATTTGGATAAGTTCTTGTGTTGGGGCAGCTTCTTTAGGCTAACTTACTACATAGGAAGGAGCAGGATGTGTGACATTCCCTTGTGAAGGTCTCTTCGAGGTCTCTTCACTGAGCTCATGCCACCGCTGTCAGACGGTACTGAAGGCTGAAATGGACCCTTTTTAGTGATGAGTCTCGCTTTTGTTTTGCGATGCGATGATAGCCCTGGAGATCACATGGGTGACTCCAAAAAGGGGCCTTCATGAAGGAACGTCACTCCAGTCTTACTCCCGAGATTATGGTACACAGGTACATTAACAGCTCATCGTTACATATTTGGTCGTGTAACGAGTGGTACGGCCATTTCTCCAAAGTGTCTCAACAGTCGTTTTACAATACGACAACACAGAGCCACATGTTGCTTGTGCTACTGTGTGCAGCCTGCCTGGCCTAAATCTGCTATCATGGCCGTTAGCGTCTCCGGACTTGTCTCCATTGAGCACATCTGAGACGTTGTTGGTTGGCAATTGCAAAGGGAGCTGCCAACGGCAGATCCTCCTTGTTGACTTCCTTCAAAAACTGTATGCAAGTACAAGTGTAACAAATCCACTTCTCAGTGCTGAGCTGTCTGTGCAGTGATTGACAGCTCAGGTGACCACTCTGTTGCAGGGACATGCTGAGCTGTCTGTGTTTTGATTGACAGCTCGGCCGTCCAATCTGAGACTTGGAGTTGCTGAGCTCTCGTCCGTCTGGTGCTCTGAGTTCCCATTATTCCTCAGCTATTTAACTGAGCTGGCAATCCCAAGTAGCTGTCAGCCATAGCTTCAGCTAAGCGTGATTGGTTTTCCCTGTGCCTTTTATTTGCTTGTTGATATACTGCTGATTGACCTCGTTCTGACCATCCGTCTGTTTAACCCCTTTGTTCTGATCTGCTGTCATTTTTACCTCAGACCGTTACCTGACTACGACTTTGTCTCTTCCCTCTTTTTTATGACGTACCCTCCTGGTTAGTGACCTCGGACTCCTCGATTATCCCGACTTACAACAAGTACCTAGAAGAACTGTTGCTTTGATGTGTTTTGAATACAAAAGATAGTCACAACAGGTACTGATTTTATTTAGATTTCTATTTTGTTCATTTGTAAGAATAAACTATCAATTACTTTTATTTTTGAAAGCATATTGTTAGGCATCAGTCTGTTGCTGGATTCGAAATGGGTCCAGAACCTTCTGTGATCTCCCATTTCAGTCCAGCTGGGGCTGATGCTGCTCAGCATCGTCATCAGCCCCAACGCCTAGCTGGTCCACAAGACCTACAGATTGTCTCCTGTGTATTTGTGCCTAGCAATGTTAGGCATAGGTTGCAGAGGGAGACAGGGCTTTTGGAGTCTAAGTCCAGGGTTCGCCACACTGAGCATGCCCGTGACCTGGCGGATCGTGATTGGTGGTTTGGCACCCACCTGACCCGGTGACCTGGCACCGCCTGATTGGTCCACGGGTGGCGTCACCAATGGCGCGTCGGTGGGCAGGGCTTAGTCTTTAAAAGGCCCGCCCACAAACATGGCGGCGCGCTCTAATCATTGAGCAGTGATGCTGATGTGTGGACGACTGTGTTCCACGTAGCTTCCATAGGCAGGTGTAGTGGAAATAGGCAGGTAGCTCCATCTTGCAGTCTGGCTCTGCCAAAGGGGTCGCCTGACACCCTGAGCAGCCTGCAGACGTCCTATCCACGGCTATCGCCTGTCAGCCACGAGGAGTAATACCCTGCAGTCCGGTAGCACGCCGGCTGGAGGCACGTGTACCCGTCGGCTTAGTCACACACGCATCCTAGCGCCGCCAGTGTAGTTCCTGTGTAGTTAATAGGGCTACAGATAGTTTCCCGGTCGCACATCTCCCGTGCTGTTAACGGAGATAGAGCGAACCGCTATACCCATTCCTGTGTGCAGAAACACGGAAGGGTTTATCCTTTAAGTTGGTTGTTTCCCTTTTCACCCAGAAAGTGTTCGGCAGCAGTCCTCCAGGCTGCATCGCGGACCCCGGGGTCGGTTGCGTTCCATTATATTAAAGTTGTCTGCACCCGCCCTCCTAACAGTATCAGAGCGCCAGGGTCTTGCCAAACATGGCCGACAACCAGCAACTGCAGCGTTACATACAGCAACTGGAGACCAGACTTAGGTCTCTGGAACAAGCTCCGGTCGCTGATATCACTGCATTAGCTACCCAGGCGGCTTCGCAGGCAGCCAATCTGGTTAACTCAGCTGCGATAAATGCTGCGACAGCTGCAACTGCCCCATTACCCCGTTTTGCTCTCCCGGAGAAATTTTCTGGAGACAGTAAATCCTGCAGGGGTTTTATTAATTTATGCTCCATTCAGTTGGAGATGATGGAGGCACGGTTTCCCTCCAAAAGAGCCAAAGTGGGTTATGTCATCTCATTACTCTCCCACAGGGCTCTGGAGTGGGTTACTCCTCTATGGGAGCGGAATGATCCGGTTGTAGCAAATGCGGGTCTTTTCCTTAAGACTCTAAAAAGTGTATTCCTAGGTCCTCAGGTCACGCATGATACAGCTCTTAAGCTTCTTGCGTTGGTCCAGGGTTCGGTCACCGCCAGCCACTATGCCATCCAGTTTAGAACCCTAGCGGCTGAACTGGATTGGTCTGAGCGGTCGCTTATCACGGTGTTCTGGAAGGGTCTGGCTGGGCATATTAAAAATGCTCTATCTACCAGAGAGATTCCTACCTCCCTGGAGGAGTTAATCTCGCTTGCTAACCGAATAGATTTGCGGCATGCAGAACACAAATTAGAGCTGGAGGTCCCCAGACCCCAGTGTCGGTTGGCACCGTCCTTCTCTAGACCCATTTCCAAACCCGTGACTCCTGACCCGGAGCTTGAGGCTATGGATATATCCCGGACTGAGTCTAGTCCCTCTCGTTCCTGACCTGCACATCTCTTTGAGTAACCCGTTAATAAGGGTTCCAAGCAGTCAGGAAAACGAGTAGGTCTTACCACCGTTGGAGGAGGTGTGTTAGATTCTGGGACTTCTTCCTCCAAATTATTATATAATGTGACATTGTCCTTTGGTACATCTTCAGTTACTGCCAAGGCGTGGGTGGACTCTGGTGCTGATGGCAATTTTTTTTCATCTACGTTTGCCCAGAGGCATGCCATCCCTATAGAGTTACTGTCAAGACCCATGAAATTAGTGTTGTCAATGGTTCATTCCTGGACGCGCAAATCACCCACCAGTCCATTCTGCTCACCATGTCATTTCCTCAGGGCCACCGGGAGGTCATCTCATTTCTTATTATTCCCGGTGGATTAGACGAGGTGTTATTGGGTCTCCCCTGGTTACGTTGTCATACTCCACACATTGACTGGAATACGGGGAGAATTTCTTCCTGGAGTGAGAATTGTGCATCTCAGTGTAAGGTCACAGTCACCCGGAGGGTAGTCTCTGATCCCTCTACCGTTGTGGCTTCTGGTACAGATTCTTTGTCTGTCCCCAGGACCCGGGTCTTGTCAGACTATGTCGAAAAGAACTCTCAGGTACAGAGGGTGGCTGCAGTGTCCTCTAACCAGGGTCCGTCGGGGAGGACATTTGTTTCCCCTGATCTACAGAATGTGGTGCTCTCCTGGGCTCATGCCCCTAAGATCGGAGCTCATCTGGGGATCAAACGTACCACTAAGTCCCTTCAATGGTCCTATTGGTGGCCAGGACGTTAAGGACTTTGTTCTCGCATGTCCCCTCTGTGCGAGAGATAAATATTTCCGCCAAAATCCAGCTGGTCTCCCCCATCTGTCACCCGTGACGGACTCCACACATAAAGAGTCGGTTGTCACTTCTCGTAGTCCTGCTCCCGTATTCTATCCGGGCGACAGAGTGTGGCTCACGGCTTGCAATACTAAAGTACGCGGGGAGTCTGCTAAGTTTGCTCCTCGTTTTAAAAAAGGGTATCCTGTATTCAGGAGGGGTCACGGTTCTGTGAATCCTCTCTGTGACCTGGTGGACCACATTCTTGCCCCCCTGCTCATGGAGGAAAATGAGCATCAAGTGGAGGAGGATGTTAGAAGGGGGGGACAATGTTAGGCGTTGGTCTGTTCCTGGATTTGAAATCGGTCCAGAACCTTCTGTGGTCTCCCATTTCAGTCCAGCTGGGGCTGATGCTGGTCAGCATCATCATCAGCCCCAACACCTAGCTGGTCCACGAGATGTACAGATGGTCTCCTGTGTGTTTGTGCCTAGCAATGTTAGGCATAGGTTGCAGAGGGAGACAGGGCTTTTGGAGTTTAAGTCCAGGATTCTCCGCACTGAGCATGCCCGTGACCTGGCGGATCATGATTGGTGGTTTGGCACCCACCTGACCCGGTGACCTGGCACCGCCTGATTGGTCCACGGGTGGCGTCACCAATGGTGCGTCGGTGGGCAGGGCTTAGTCTTTAAAAGGCCCGCCCACAAACATGGCGGCGCGCTCTGATCATTGAGCAGTGATGCTGATGTGTGGACGACTGTGTTCCACGTAGCTTCCATAGGCAGGTGTAGTGGAAATAGGCAGGCTAGTGGAAATAGGCAGGTAGCTCCGTCTTGCAGTCTGGCTCTGCCAAAGGGGTCGCCTGACACCCCCGAGCAGCCTGCAGACGTCCTGTCCATGGCTATTACCTGTCAGCCATGAGGAGTAATACCCTGCAGTCCGGTAGCACGCCGGCTGGAGGCACGTGTACCCGTCGGCGTAGTCACACACGCATCCTAGCGCCGCCAGTGTAGTCCCTGTGCTGTAACCGGGCTACTGATAGTTTCCCGGTCGCACATCTCCCGTGCTGTTAACGGAGATAGAGCGAACCGCTATACCCATTCCTGTGTGCAGAAACACGGAAGGGTTTATCCTTTAAGTTGGTTGTTTCCCTTTTCACCCGGAAAGTGTTCGGCAGCAGTCCTCCAGGCTGCATCGCGGACCCCGGGGTCGGTTGCGTTCCATTATATTAAAGTTGTCTGCAACCGCCCTCCTAACACATATATACAGTGGATATAAAAAAGCCTACACACCCTTGTCATGATGCCAGGTTTTTGTCATGTAAAATAAAAATATACCAAGAAGAATCATTTCAGAACTCTTTCCACCTTTAATGTCATCTATAATCTGTACAATTCAAACAAAAAATAAACTGAAATCTTTTGGGATGGAAAAATAAAAATAAAAAAATAAAATAATATAACTGTCAAAAAAGACATGGACCGCACATCCGAAAATCATACATTGATCTATTGCAACATAGAAAAAATTTACAAAACAGAACATGAAGTTCTTAGTTTAATATTCTGATCAGACTGTATGAAGCCCACTACCACGTCACGGCGAACCTCTCAGTGGGTCTCTTACCTAAAAGGTATGATTTTTTTTTTACATGACAAAAATTGTCATTTTAACAAGGATGTGTAGACTTTTTATGTCCAGTATACATATATACATACACTCCACTCAACATTGAAATTGAGACACCAGGAAGAATAGCTGTGAAATTATGGAAACCAAAGGGTCAATAAACGTGTTAATGATATATGGACAGAAGAGATGTGATATAAGAGCAGAAGGAACAATGTACAGGCAAAAGGCCATCATGGTAATGGTACAGAAAGTGTATAGGTGCTGCCAGACTGAGTCTTATAGAAACAGACTGGCACAACATTAGCATCTAATCTGCTCTCATGTAATTTAAAGGGGTTGTCCTGGTTTGGCACGAAAGTCTGCAGTCGCTCTATGTGACTGACTTGTGAATCCTCACAACGCACACAAGAGCACGCTGTCAGGATTCTCTGGTGCCAGACACACGGTCAGACACAGCCATTACACAGTACACCGCAGGGGCACATTTATAAGATTATCTCAGCATAGGAACAATTTCTTTTAACACATCCAATTGTGGAAATTATTATTATTCCAAGATCTATTGATTAAAATGAACTTTTGTTTCTGGGAAAACCCCTTTAAGGACTTGTCTGTTTTTTTTGTTTGCAGACATTAATGAAAAAAAAAACAAGAGTTGATTCTAAAAAGAGGAGGAGTAGTATCAGTCCTTTATACTTTCTTTCCCTTTCTTTACTTGATACCTGTTTTTTTCTTCAAAATAACCTCGGAAAACGTAATTAAAAGCTGATGCTTTTAGAGTAACCCCACACGGTACAATTCCAACACAGTTTTGGTAAGTCCAAAAAGAACTGATCAACTGTTTGAAATGCGTTGTACTTTTGTCATGTATTCTGGTGTTTCAAGAGGATTTTAAGTGTAACTGAGATTTTACATAGATGCAGGTGCAAACATGTTTTTCTTTTTAGACCAAAAATGAGTGCAGTTGACAGCGTTTAGTTTATGCATAGTTTTTGACAGTCATTTTGTCATTTATTGAGGTCATTAACAGATGTTACACTTTGTTTAAATTAGCTTATTACATTTGGGCTATGCAGTCAAAACCATCAGGACTTAGATTACTTACAGTATATGCTAGAAAAGTTGTCTCTGTGGGTGAAACCATTCTGTGTAGATGAAAACCGACAAGCAATGTCCTAATTTGTAGTGGTGAAGGCCTGTATGATTTACTAGCAGCCCGCGTTCCAAAACAAATAAGTTTCGGAAGCTAGAAAAGTGTGCTCTACATCAGTGGTCCCCAACCTTTTTTGCACCAGGGACCGGCTTGAAGCAAGATCATTTTTCCATGGCCCAGCAAGGAGGGGGTGGGGTGGGCGGGGCTTTGGTCATATGGGTGCGGGGTAATGGAGGGATTTGGAGTTTAGTGCATACTTATCATATAGTGTAGACCAGGTCCCCGCCAGGAGCTATGCCAGGAGCCCCACATAATGTGCTGTGCCAGGAGCCGCATCACTGAGGCCCCATCACGCCCTGCAGCAGGACAGGGCAGCTGTCCTGACAGCTGCTGTTCAGCTGCATTTACTTCATCCCAGGGGCGGACACAGACTGTAGTGGGCCCCTGTGCAAGAAATTTTTGGGGGCCCCCCCCGCCCTTCATAAGGCAACAAAGTTATGTAAACATAACCCCCCCATGTGCATCTCTCACCCCCCCATGTGCAGCTCACCCCCGTGCATCTCTCATCCCCCTCCGTGCATCTCTCATCCCCCTCCGTGCATCTCTCATCCACCCCCCGTGCATCTCTCATCCCCTCCGTGCATCTCTCATCCCCCCCGTGCATCTCTCACCCCCCCGTGCATCTCTCATCCACCCCCCGTGCATCTCTCATCCCCCCCGTGCATCTCTCACCCCCCCGTGCATCTCTCATCTCTCCCCTCCCTCCCATGTGCATCTCTCATCTCTCCCCTCCCCCATGTGCATCTCTCATCTCTCCCCTCCCCCCATGTGCATCTCTCATCTCTCCCCTCCCCCCATGTGGATCTCTCATCTCTCCCCTCCCCCATGTGCATCTCTCATCTCTCCCCTCCCCCCCATGTGGATCTCTCATCTCTCCCCTCCCCCATGTGCATCTCTCATCTCTCCCCTCCCCCCCATGTGGATCTCTCATCTCTCCCCTCCCCCATGTGCATCTCTCATCTCTCCCCTCCCCCCATGTGCATCTCCCATTCCCCCCACTCCTAGTTAATTGTATTTAAAAAAAAATAAAACTTGTTATACTTACCCCCATGCGATCCCTGCAGAATCCTGGCGCTCGTCCAAATCGCTGACACCAGGTTCTCCTGACTTCCGGCCATGTGACGGCGCCGTCACATGACCGGAAGTCAGGGGAATCATGAAGGTGCTGCCGCAGCAGCGCAGCGCTAAGATGTCCCGGACCCGGCGCTTAGCATGCGGCCGGGGGCCCCATGAGGAGAGAGACGCACAAGAGGGGGGCTCCTACCGGCCGGGCCCCATACTAGAGTCAGGGCAGTCATGCCCTGATGGCGGCCCTGCTGGAGGCTGGAGGGGCCCCCTCTCCCCGCGGACCGGCTGAAAAACCCCAACGGCCCGGTCCTGGTCCGCGGACCGGCGGTTGGGGACCTCTGCTCTACATAATAAAAACTAACTCAAATTACCCATGTCTATTTACTTTCTCCCTTCAGCTGATCCTGTTAAAATCTCTGCCTCAAGAACATTTCTATTCAATGATGTTACAACTAATCATGTACCATTGCAGAGTTCTGGTTTTGTATTCAAATTTCTCAACAACATAATAATGCTTCCCACCTTAAGTCTAAGGCAATGACTTGGCATACCTGATGGGGTTAAGCTATTTAAAAATTCAATAAGAAAATGTTCCCTTTCATCGTCGTCATCTACAACAACAAAGTCATCGCTCCAACGTCAGCTGATGTTTTTCTCGGACTCACCTCAATATTAAACTCTATATGTAGTACTATCAGCCCGAGTTCCGAAACAAATAAGTTTCAGAAGTTAGAAAAGTGTGCTCTACTTAATAAAAACTAACTCAAATTACCCATGCATATTTACTTTCTCACCTTCAGCTGATCCTGTTAAAATCTCTGCCTCAAGAACATTTCTATTTAATGATGTTACAACTAATCGTGTACCATTGCAGAGTCCTGGTTTTGTATTCAAATTTCTCAACAACAAAATAATGCTGCCCACCTTAAGTCTAAAACAATGACTTGGCATGCCTGATGGCGTTAATCTATTTAAAAATTCAATAGGAAAATGTTCCCTTTCATCGTTGTCATCTACAACAACAGAGTCATCGCTCCATCATCAGCTGATGTTTTTCTCGGACTCACCTCAACATTAAGCTCTTTATGTAGAAAGAAGATTGGCAAAACTAGCCGGTGACTCTGCTTGTGGTTTGGCCATGTATGTTCAGTGCAAGAGCAGACACAGGCAGAAGAGAGCCCCTGTTCCTGAACAATATGTGGGCCCTTCTGTATGTTTGGAGTGGCTTACATTATGTTCTCAGGACAACCACACACTGCACACTTTCAAAGGACCCGATTCATCAAGACTGGCATTGTTCATGTTGGTGTTGATGAGGAGATGTATTAGAAGCTCTTGATTTATGAACAATCATCCACCACTTCATGAATCAGGAGTGCCGGACAAGTGGCGTGCATCTCTGTGTGTGTCTTGTCACAAATCCTAGTCCAGTCCCTGCTGGAGTAAGATTTGTGGCGTAGCAAACACCACCGCTCATCATAAATTTTATCAGCAGCAGTCAGCTGGCCCCGTCCCTCCCCAGTTCCACCCACTTTGTCAGAACTGGGGAAAAATGAAGGAGAATGCAAAAAGTCATAGATTAATCCTTGTGAATCAGCTAAAATAAAAACTTACCATGGGACAATATGTATGCGCAGCTGTAATGTGGCGAGGGGCAGTAGACGTGGGCAAGGCCCTCTTCTGAGACACCCCAGAACTTTACATGAAAGTGTGGGTCCTGGCTGGGTGTGTGGACTTGTACTGTGAGGGCATTACCCCCATGCAGGCCACATGTAACCAATGTGGCTGGTTTGCCAGGACCAGATGTTTCACAGCTCAGTGAGGGAGACCACCGTTCAAAAATAAACTCTTTACTAAACAGCAATTTGGTGTTATATACGAGGGATAGCGGGTACAGAGTTTTATGAACATTTCTTTTGCAACATGAAGCATTCTCCACACAGTATCCTTCCTCAGTAGAATACTACAGGGATCTTTATGTCCTCTGTTTCTCCCTACTTCGCCAAAACCCAGCTTTAACGCTACAGTACTGATCAACAAGTCTCCCTTGTCCAGCGGTTCTGCGTCCTACTTCTTCCACTACTGGCGACCTGGAACGTCCGTTCAAGACCCGTCACTGGTCTCCCATACTCAGTCCTGTTTAGACCCTTAAGCTCTCAGCGTTACAATCCCAAGTTCTCGTGGCTAGGTATCCTCTCATAGAACTGGTCTCCAGAAGGCAACTTTGTCTCTCTTTAGCATATCGCTATACCTTCTCTCTGGTCTCCTCTCATCTTGGGTCACCCTCATAAATGACACTGCTTACTCTGCACTCCAGACCCTATCTGCCCTCCAAAAAATAGGAGTCACTTTCCCTCACACTAGTCCCTCCCACTAGGGGCTAGACCCAACTACACTGTGTGCAGAATTATTAGGCAAATGAGTATTTTGATCACATGATACTTTTTATACATGTTGTCCTACTCCAAGCTGCATAGGCTTGAGAGCTAACTACCAATTAAGTAAATCTGGTGATGTGCATCTCTGGAATGAAGAGGGGTGTTGACTAATGACATCAACACCCTATATAAGGTGTGCTTAATTATTAGGCAACTTCCTTTCCTTTGGCAAAATGGGTCAGAAGAGAGATTTGACGGGCTCTGAAAAGTCCAACATTGTGAGATGTCTTGCAGAGGGATGCAGCAGTCTTGAAATTTCCTAACTTTTGAAGCGTGATCACTGAACAATCAAGCGTTTCATGGCAAATAGCCAACAGGGTCGCAAGAAGCGTGTTGACCAAAATAGGCGCAAAATAACTGCCGGTGAATTGAGGAAAATCAAGCGTGAAGCTGCCAAGATGCCATTCGCCACCGGTTTTGCCATATTTCAGAACTGCAACGTTACTGGAGTATCAAAAAGCTCAAGGTGTGCGATACTCAGGGACATGGCCAAGGTAAGGAAGGCTGAAAAACCACCTTTGAACAAGAAACATAAGATAAAACTTCAAGAATGGGCCAAGAATTATCTTAAAACTGATTTTTCAAAGGTTTCATGGACTGATGAAAATGAGAGTGACTCTTGATGGGCCAGATGGATGGGCCAGAGGCTGGATCAGTAAAGGGCAGAGAGCTCCACTCCGACTCAGACGCCAGCAAGGTGGAGGTGGGGTACTGGTATGGGCTGGTATCATCAAAGATGAACTTGTGGGACCTTTTCGGGTTGAGGATGGAGTGAAGCTCAACTTCCAGACCTACTGCCAGTTTCTGGAAGACAACTTCTTCAAGCAGTGGTACAGGAAGAAGTCAGTATCGTTCAAGAAAAACATGATTTTCATGCAGAACAATGCTCCATCACATGCATCCAACTACTCCACAGCGTGGAAGGTCTAAAAGAAGAAAATATAATGACATGGCCCCCTTGTTCACCTGATCTGAACCCCATAGAGAACCTGTGGTCCATTATAAAATGTGAGATCTACAGGGAGGGAAAACAGTACACCTCTCGGAACAGTGTCTGGGAGGCTGTGGTGGCTGCTGCACGCAATGTTGATCGAAAACAGATCAAGCAACTGACAGAATCTATCGCTGGAAGGCTGTTCAGTGTAATCATAAAGAAAGGTGGCTATATTGATCACTAATTTTTTTGTTTTTTGTTTTGCATGTCAGAAATGTTTATTTCTAAATTTTGTGCACTGATATTGGTTTACCTGGTGAAATTAAACAAGTGAGATGGGATTATATTTGGTTTTTATTAAGTTGCCTAATAATTCTGCACAGTAATAGTTACCTGCACAAACAGATATCCTCCTAAGATAGCCAAATCTAAAAAAAAAACCACTCCAACTTCCAAAAATATTAAGCTTGGATATTTATGAGTCTTTTGGGTTGATTGAGAACATAGTTGTTGATCAATAATAAAAATAATCCTCTAAAATACAACTTGCCTAATAATTCTGCACATAATGTATTAACTCTCAGTTTAAACAATCTACACATACTACACTATATATTACATTACACAGGCAAACACCACAATGCCATACAACTCACATGATACAATATTTTTGTCACAGGAGTGTCAGAGGTGACAGACAGTATAAATACCTGGTATGTCTGAGACGGAGGTGCCGGCGATATTCATTACTACTTGTGAGGCTTTAGCAAGAGCAGTACTTCGTCCTCTCTGGAGCTTGAGGCCGTGTGCGCATTTGGCTGGAGTCGTCTAAAGCTAAGCAATCCCCCCTGTTTGTCTACCCTTGTTGTCTATAAAGTTTAGTGGAGATCGACTAGTGCTCATCTCCTTCCTTCCCTAGCCTTAGCCATACGCCAGGGAAAGTCAGGGCGAGGCACGTGTGCGGCGATTGGTAAAGAGACAATATAGGGATGGTAGTTGAGACAGGGTGACATTAGACCTGACTAAGAGGTCTCCACTCCCCCCTTTCCCTAGTGTCTGGGCTCCCTTTCCCTCTTTCCACTGTGTTGCACTAAGTCTTTCCCCACACCCTGCGTGACAATTTTGTTGTAAGACGACTCCCTCGGCTGCTGTCAGAAGTAGACCATTTCCTCTGCAATTTTATTGTATGGCATAAAGCTCTGCAGATTCAGAAAAATAAACACGGCCTTCCTGGCATAACAGCAAAACAAAAGGTAAATGGTAGCACAGTCCATACGAGTGTGGGGTTCGCCCACACAGGTTGTAGCACAGCCTTCAGCTCCTCCTCAGCAATGGCTTTCCATTCTGGAGACCTTGCCTCTCCAAACACACAACAACAGAAAAAAAAAGTGACTGAGCATTTAACCTAGCTCAGCCACACCGTGTGGGGAGGTAGGGTGAATGACTTCCCACCCGATCTCTATGCCATTCACACAAAATCACTCCCTTAACAATGTTAATTACACTCCCAACACATAACATGCTGGGGAAAAGTTGTAGGTTCAGTTCACACAGGCTAGCAGCCGTAGTGACACATACCTCACCTCACATATAACACCAGTGACCCTGTCACAATTTACAAAACACGATTAGTGTCTTCAGGGGTAGGAACACCACCACAGCGGTCCAACATCATTGCACAGGCATGACACATTGTAATGCACGCGCCCGGACTGACTGGCATGTGCATGATTAGTGATTCCACTGAACCGGAGAGTGCCTGGAGGGGCGTAACTAAGTATCTACCCGATCCGACCAAGGTCGCACGACGGCATACGACGCCAGTGCACCAGGGAGGAACCGAGTAGAGGGACCAGGTGCCACTCCAGGTCAGACCCCGGGCACGGCTGTTGACCCACACCGGGGAATACAGGAACAGGCAGGCTAGAGCGCAGGCTGGGTAGGGTCCAGTACAGACTGGGAGACGGGTTCAGAGCCGCAGATGCAGTAATCAAGCAGAGCAAAGCGAAACCGCAGACGCGGTAGACAAGGCTGAGCAGAGCGAAACCGCAGATGCGGTAGACAAGGCTGAGCAGAGCGAAACCGCAAGTGCGGTGGACAAGGCTGAGCGGGCAGGAATCACCGAAGCGGTAAGTAAGACAGGACAGAGATAAATCGCCTAAGCGGTAAACAAAGACAAAGCAAAGGGGACAGGGCTCTGTTCACACGGAACAGACTGGAAAAGAAAGGCAGAACCAGATACACACAAGGTACTTGCAAAGAAGTAGCGAAAGGACTCCAACTCACAAACGGAAGTACAATGACAACGAGTAGAAGTTAGGTGCAGGTTCAGACTCTACAGAAAAAGGGAGCAAACGGACATAAAGATAAAACAGATAAGAAGCTAGGAGACAGTTCAGACAAGAACAGTTACTGCAACAAAATGCAAGAACGAGCCTAGGTAAAGCCAAGTGCTGGTTCAGACACTGCAGAAAAAGGGAGCAAACGGACATAAAGACAAAACAGGTAAGAAGCTAGAAGACAGTTCAGACAAGAACAGTTACTGAAGCGAGATACAGGAGCGAGTCTGGGTATGTGGCCCTGAGAAGGCGGGACGAACAGGCTAAGAGCGAGTTCACACAGGCCTGGAATTACAGCCTCCAGGAAAGGCAGAAAGACAGCTGGCTAGAGTGCACAGACAGGACACAGTTCAGACACGGGAACTGATACCGCAAGGTAGGAAACATAGACAGGACCTGGCACATCAGTGACTAGAAGCCAACTGACAGAACAAGATGCTCAGGCAAGGATTCCAAGGAGGAGCTGGTTTAAATACCAGGTGACAGACAGCAATAGGCTGAGGACGCATTAGGGGTCTGTCTGCAGCAGCTACAAGAAACAGGAAGTTCTGCAGGCGTCGCCCTAAGCAGCCAGAGCAGAGCAAAGCAGACAGTATGGAAAGAAGCCAGAGTGGCAGTCTGGACTGGAAATAAAGTGCGCGCTCTTGCACAGTGGGAGATGGACCACTATGCAAGGACGCCGCCAGGTATGTTACAGTACCCCCCCCCCTTACGTCCCCTCTTCTTCAGGCCTGCCAGAATCTTCCGCAGGGAATTTGAGGGCCAATCCCTCTCTTCAAGGAGATTACTTCTATTGTCCAAGGGAAGAGACAAAACTGGTCTCATCTGGGTAGCTAGGATGCGGTCTCCTATCCCGCCATCCTCAGCAACAGACGAAACGGGTGGAGTACCAGGAACAGCACACAAGGAAATCTCTCTCCACTTATTATCAGGTAGCACCCCAGAGGGTTCAGGAGACAACTTGAAGTCCTCCGCTGGGTTGGAGGGGTGCAGAGACTCGGGGGTAACCTCTGCTTCGGGGTGCATCTTGTCAAGCTCACAGGATGAAATGGGCGAGGTATCAGGTACAAGGTGTAGAAAAGTCACTGTCCCTTTGTTATCTGGTGGTACCCTGGATGATTCAGGAAACAACTGGAGGTCCTCCGCCTGGTCGGAGGGGTGTAGAGACTCGGGGGTAACCTCTGCTTCGGAGTACACTAGGTCGGACTCACTGGACGAAGCGGGCGAGGTATCAGGTACAGAGTATAAGAAAGTCTCTGTCCATTCGCTACCAGGTAGCACCCCGAAGGGTTCAGGAGACAACTGGAGGTCCTCCGCCTGGTCGGAGGGGTGTAGAGACTCGGGGGTAACCTCTGCTTCTGAGTATACTAGGTCGGACTCACTGGACGAAGCGGGCGAGGTATCAGGTGCAGAGTATAGGAAAGTCTCTGTCCATTCGCTACCAGGTAGAACCCCGAAGGGTTCAGGAGACAACTGGAGGTCCTCCGCCCGGTCGGAGGGGTGTAGAGACTCGGGGGTAACTACCGCTTTGAGGTACCCTTTGTCAAGCTCACAGGACGGAGCGGATGAAGTATCGGGTACCGGGTGTAGGAAAGTCTCTCCATTTGTCATCAAGTGGTATCCTGGAGGATTCAGGAGGCAACAGGGGGTCCTCCGCCAGGTTGTAGAGGTGCACAGACTCGGAGGTAATCACTGCTTCGGAGTACCCTTGGACAGGCTCACCAGGTAAAGTAGGTGAAGTATCAGATACCGGGTGCAGGAAGTCCTCCTGTGTGGATTCTGGGTGGGCAGCAGTCTCTTCGGGCAGGAGAACTGGTGCGCTATCCATGCACATTACCCGTCGGGGCTGCTCCGGGATACTGGGAAGTGAAGCTTCAGCAGGGACTTCAAGGTTGGGGTCAAGAGGTCTTAGGGAGGACAAACCCTGGCGTTACGGCTTGCCTCTACGCCTAGCACGTCTGGACTGCCTCTTGAGGTTGGGAGAAGTATTCCGGAGAGCGTAGTCATCCTGTGTGGATTCTGGGTGGGCAGTAGTCTCTTCGGGCAGGAGGACTAGTGCGCTACCCACACACATTACCCATCGGGGCTGCTCCGGGATATTGGGAAGTGAAGCTTCAGCAGGGGCTTCCGGGTTAGGGTCATCGAAGAACATTAGAAAGGCCACCAGGAAGGCCTGCAGGTCCAGGACGATAGGATCCTGTGCTTCCCATAGGGGGGTGATCCATTTCAAGGCATCACCCGCTAGGTAAGACATCATGAATCCCACCTTAACCCGATCGGTGGGAAAATAAAGAGGGTAGAACTTGAAGTGTAGCATGCATTGCTCCATAAATGCACGACTCTGTCTTGGATCCCCATAGTACCGTGGCGGATCCGCAGGAACGGGTGCAGAAAGCTCCATCTGGACGGGTGCATAATTCACCTGGAACTCAGCTTGTAGCAAAAAATAAATAAATTTCTTCTAGATGCACGTATTCGCTAGAAAACGTCTCAGAGAGCGAAGGCCGTGGGGCTCTACAGGAACCATGGCCTGAGCATGCTGTAATGCACGCCCCCGGACTGACTGGCGTGTGCATGATTAGTGATTCCACTGTGCCATGAAACGGAGAGTGCCTGCAGGGGCGTAACTAAGTATCTGCCCGATCCGACCAAGGTCGCACGACGGCATACGACGCCAGTGCACCATGGAGGAACCGAGTAGAGGGACCAGGTGCCACTCCAGGTCAGACCCCGGACACGGCTGTTGACCCACACCAGGGAATACAGGAACAGGCAGGCTAGAGCGCAGGCTGGGTAGGGTCCAGTACAGACTGGGAGACGGGTTCAGAGCCGCAGACGCGGTAATCAAGCAGAACAAAGCGAAACCGCAGACGTGGTAGACAAGGCTGAGCAGAGCGAAACCGCAGACGCGGTAGACAAGGCTGAGCAGAGCGAAACCGCAGATGCGGTAGACAAGGCTGAGCGGAGCGAAACCGCAGACGCGGTAGACAAGGCTGAGCAGAGCAAAACCACAGACGCGGTAGACAAGGCTGAGCAGAGCAAAACTACAGACGCGGTGGACAAGGCTGAGCAGAGCAAAACCGCAGACGCGGTGGACAAGGCTGAGCAGAGCAAAACCGCAGACGCGGTGGACAAGGCTGAGCAGAGCAAAACCGCAGACGCGGTGGACAGGGCTGAGCAGAGCAAAACCGCAGACGCGGTGGACAGGGCTGAGCAGAGCAAAACCGCAGACGCGGTGGACAGGGCTGAGCAGAGCAAAACCGCAGACTCGGTGGACAGGGCTAAGCAGTGCAAAACCGCAGACGCGGTAGACAAGGCTGAGCAGAGCAAAACCGCAGACGCGGTAGACAAGGCTTAGCAGAGCGAAACCGCAGACGCGGTAGACAAGGCTGAGCAGAGCGAAACCGCAGACGCGGTAGACAAGGCTGAGCAGAGCGAAACCGCAGACGCGGTAGACAAGGCTGAGCAGAGCGAAACCGCAAGTGCGGTGGACAAGGCTGAGCGGGCAGGAACCACCGAAGCGGTAAGTAAGACAGGACAGAGATAAATCGCCTAAGCGGTAAACAAAGACAAAGCAAAGGGGACAGGGCTCTGTTCACACGGAACAGACTGGAAAAGAAAGGCAGAACCAGATACACACAAGGTACTTGCAAAGAAGTAGCGAAAGGACTCCAACTCACAAACGGAAGTACAATGACAACGAGTAGAAGTTAGGTGCAGGTTCAGACTCTACAGAAAAAGGGAGCAAACGGACATAAAGATAAAACAGATAAGAAGCTAGGAGACAGTTCAGACAAGAACAGTTACTGCAACAAAATGCAAGAACGAGCCTAGGTAAAGCCAAGTGCTGGTTCAGACACTGCAGAAAAAGGGAGCAAACGGACATAAAGACAAAACAGGTAAGAAGCTAGAAGACAGTTCAGACAAGAACAGTTACTGAAGCGAGATGCAGGAGCGAGTCTGGGTATGCGGCCCTGAGAGGGCGGGACGAACAGGTTAAGAGCAAGTTCACCCGGGCCTGGAATTACAGCCTCCAGGAAAGGCAGAAAGACAGCTGGCTAGAGTGCACAGACAGGACACAGTTCAGACACGGGAACTGATACCGCAAGGTAGGAAACATAGACAGGACCTGGCACATCAGTGACTAGAAGCCAACTGACAAAACAAGATGCTCAGGCAAGGATTCCAAGGAGGAGCTGGTTTAAATACCAGGTGACAGACAGCAATAGGCTGAGGACGCATTAGGGGTGTGTCTGCAGCAGCTACAAGAAACAGGAAGTTCGGAGGGCGTCGCCCTAAGCAGCCAGAGCAGAGCAAAGCAGACAGTATGGAAAGAAGCCAGAATGGCAGTCTGGACTGGAAATCAAGTGCGCGCTCTTGCACAGTGGGAGATGGACCACTATGCAAGGACGCCGCCAGGTATGTTACACACATATAAAGAAAAAAGGTTTATCCTCTTGAGTAGTGGACTTTCTTGAATATTCATCTCACATTTACTTTAAAGGAGTTGTCTGACATTGCTTAAATATGGCAATAGACAGGGGATTTGCAGGTTGACAATTTCATATGTGATAATATCGCATACTTGCTTGCTGTGTTATTGCACTGGTTTATGTCATGTAGCCCAGGCGCCACCTGGTGTGTACATTATGAGATGGAGAACCGCTGTCTCAATGCTGATGCCATGTATTGTGTTAATGGGCATGCGGCGCCCCTGAGGGTTCAGTCGCCACAGAGGTACTGCATCTCACCCAGAGGTGTGGCATCCCACTCTCAGGTAAGGATAGAGTGCTGCCCGGGACCCTAACACCTGCATCCAACACGTCCACTTCAGTAGGGTGGGGCGAGATTGCTCCTAAGGGAGAGCACAGTCCCTGGTCCCTGGCTGGAGTGGAGGGGAACCAAGTGAGGGGGAACCATGTAGTGGGTGTGGGTGGAGGAAGTAGATTAGGGGAGCACGTGAAAGAAGCTGTATAAAAGGGGGAACCATCTTGTAAGGACAAGCCAGCCAGTCAGAGGAGGAGAAGTGAAAGGAGCAGAGGCTCTGCAGGAGCTCTGCTCGTTAGGCGGGCCTAGCCCGAGAGGCCCAGGACTGAGAGAGGAGAGGGAGCAGGAGAAAGGCTCCAGAAGCAGAAGGGATCCCAGGGGAACGGGAAGTGCTGGAGGCCACCCGTACTCCCGAATCTGCCAGGCGGTGGAGGGATCAAGCGGGAGAGGGGACCGGCCCCTAAACTAGTGGAGAACTACAAGGCTCAGCTAGGAACCAGAGGCTGCTGTACTTGTAAGGTGCAGTGGCCACATCCGCAATTATATCGCTGAAAAGGGGTGGCCACAGAGGGTCCAGGGGACTGCAGGTCGCCCGACAAGACCCGAGGCTACTGGATTGGGACACTGATTGCGAGGCGCAGGGCTGGAGGGCGAGAGCCAGCGTAGGAAGACGACTGAGGAAGGCACATGGAAAGGGGTCCTGTCAGGCACTCTTTAACTACCTGAGGGATTGCTGAACCCCTGCCTGGTGAACGCAGCACGACGTGGGAGGTTGTAGTCCGGAACCTGTAACCTGAGGAACTTAATAACTGTGAGTAAACTCGGAAGACTGCACCCAACTGTCTCTGTGATTATTAACTGCGCCATCACCCCTGCACTACAACGCCCAGCATCACCTATAACATCTACAACATCTACACTGCCCTGGAGCTAAGCTCTACCCGTGGAGAGCCACACCAGCTTTGCTGCACTAACATCAGCTCCAGAGGACTGCTCCGCAGCGGCGGCTCCCTTTAGCTGCATACCACAGGTGGCGTCACGAACTTTATATAAAAAACTATAAAACCCCTGTAAATATCCCCCTTTTGATTGACCGCCCTGGGTCACGGACTGGGTCACCACCACTGTGACATCTCCCCCAGCAACGACCGGCCTGGCACAGAGTACCCCACGGCCCAAGGGGCGCGTCAGGGACACAAGAAACTATGTATGAGGTGGGGGTGTACAATGGAAGGGGCCATTATCTTGGAGCCTTGTACCTGAATGTTTGATGGACATTACACCACCAGAGCCTTGTGCCACGGTGTCCGTAGGTGAGGCTGAGGTGCATGTATATAAATGAGAGTATTTTACACCCCTGGAGAGACCCACTAGGTCTTGAGACCACCAAGGAGCAGATTGGTGAGCAGAGAAAGAGGCTAAGAGACTGACAGGAACCTGAGGAGCAGTGAAGCCCAAGACACCAGCATGTGAGATTGGTGAGAGAGTGTGATGGAGCCTGTAATGGGAAGCCCTCAGGGAGAGGGTGATATAGAGAGACACAGAGGCGGGTGAGTCTGAAAGACTGCTGCAAGGAAGCCATTGCTGTGTATTAGACATTGTAGAAGCCTCAAAACAAGTTCAGCAAATTGTTGAGGACTGGTTGCCTGAAGGCCTGGACAAAAGGTAGAAAGAGGCTGAAAGAGTGTGTTGTAATGACAGAGGAAGATTATATGCGGTAGGGTGTAACCCTGCTACGTATTGAACTGTATTTTTTAGACTACTGTCTCTAAATTAAATTGCTGAATTTGATTGACATGCCTTTTTTTGTGATATTGAATTACAAGTATTTTTTCCTCAGAGAAAAAGGAGATGTCTGCGTCTAGATAAAAAAAAATGCTCTGTTCACACCTGCACTTTTGAGTTTCACTCTCTGTTCCATTATAGGAATCCATGCAGAGCATGTGTAAGATGGTGGAGAAGATTCCGAATCTGAACCCTGTTTTTTCTAGTTTTTTCTGTTGATGTTGTTCCTTTATTGCTTGTTTTTTGCATAAAGTTGTTATGTGAACACAGAGCCGAATCCTCTTTCTGTACAGGAAGGGATTAACTGATGTAGGGAGCGCTACATGAGACACACAATCGCACGAAAGAAAGTGTGGATGGGCGGTGATGGTTGCATATGATAAATATCGAGTTGGACAGGGTCCAATGTGGTCTGGAGAAATAGACAAGTTACTCTACAGAGGAAGGAGCTGTTCAGTCAGAGCAGAGTGGTTATGCTGAGGTTAGCAGTGACCAGATGGGGTCAAGTCCTGTGTGTCAATCATAATCTAGAGCAGCATTCCCCAACTTCAGTCCTCAAGAGCCACCAACAGGTCATATGCACAGGTGATATCTGCTCCATCTGCGCAATAATTCCACCACTTGTGCAATCTTAAGGAAATCCTGAAAACATGGCCTGTTGGTGGCTCTTGAGGACTGGAGTTGGGGAACACTGATCTAGAGGAATGACATTACTCATGGAATATCAGGAACTGTGCCAAGTGACTGCAGCTGAGTGGCACTGGCGGAGCCAGCTAGACGGGTACCTAGAGAAGCAACAAGGCCACTACTTGGTCAGCAACCAGAATAATGCTGCAGAGTCCAAAACAGGTGGAGATCTATTGTAAATGAGAGGAGCCAGAAAGAATGAAGACTGTGTCTTGCTGTTTGTGTTTCCGCCAGAACAACGTCATAAAGTGAGCGGAGTGTGATGCATTGGTGAACAGTGTGTCGCTGTGAGCTGCCACCGAAAGGAGGTACTGGCTGTGACACAGGCCAGTGCACCGCTTTTCATTTAGCGTGACACAGACCATATGGTAAGTATCCAGCTGAATATTCTCCTGTAAAAAATGCTGCCTCCACATTGGAACTACAAAGGGGATCCAGTCCTTGAATCCCACTCCTGCACCTTTACATAAGGATGCCAATGTCATCTGAAGGGTCCCTTTGACTATAATGAGGTCCATCTAGTTTTTGTTTTGTGTACTTTTTTTTAGCAAAAAAAGCTCAATCCAGAAACGCGTTGGTATTAATTAAAAACAATTTTGAATCCCAAGGCTCTTCAGTCTATAAGCGCAGCCCACCTAAACGTGACAGTTTCCATTTTTGCCTTTATACATCTGGAAAAAAACATTTACTCCAGCCATGGGGCAGCAGCTTTCCACACTTTTATTGGTGTTGTGCCTGCACACATACCTTCAGGTGAGCGCTGACCATACTGTATATGGGACTGTAGACGTCAATATAATGGGGCTGTGGTGACCATACTGGATAGGGGGCTGTGGTGAGTATCATACTGTTTGGGGTGCTGTTTTTGGGCCATAATACTGTATGGGATGCTGTGGGGGCCATCATAGTATACAGTACAGACCAAAAGTTTGCAAAAGTTTGCAACTGCACTTGGGGACACTTTCCAAGTTTTCCCAATTTTTCGGACTGACTGACCTTCATTTCTTAAAGTAATGATGGCCACTCGTTTTTCTTTACTTAGCTGCTTTTTTCTTGCCATAATATAAATTCTAACAGTCTATTCAGTAGGACTATCAGCTGTGTATCCACCAGACTTCTGCACAACACAACTGATGGTCCCAACCCCATTTATAACGCAAGAAATCCCACTTATTAAACCTGACAGGGCACACCTGTGAAGTGAAAGCCATTTTTGTAAAGTATATAATTCCACATGTGTTAATTCATAGTTGTGATGCCTTCAGTGTGACTGTACAATTTTCATAGTCATGAAAATACAGAAAAATCTTTAAATGAGAAGGTGTGTCCAAACTTTTGGTCTGTACTGTACATGGGGGCTGTATTGGACATCATACTATTTATGGGGGTGTGTGGTGTATATCATACTCTACTGTATATGGGGGATGTGGTGGACATCCTACTATATATGGGGGTTGTGGTGGTGACCATACTATATATTGGTGGGTTTTTGTGGATATCATACTGTATGGGCGGCTGAGGTGAGCATCATACTGTATAGGGGGACAGTGTGAGGAATGGTTACAGTTTGAAGAGGGCAGCATGGTGGGCAGTATGAGGGCATAGTGTGAAGAGGGGGCACATAATGGATATGGAGAGGAGACAGCGTGAAATGGAGGCACAATATGAAGAGGGTTTAGTATGATTGGGGGACAGTGGGGAGATATAGAAAGTGTAATGGAAAATTAGAGAGGGGACAGCCATGGTATAGGCTGGGTTTCATAAGGGGGTAGGTGTGGCAGTTATAGCTGATAATGATAGACAGTGTGGAGGGCATATACCATAGGAGGCTTGTTTTGGTCATAATATGAACATATATTTTTATGCAGAGGGCATTTTAATAACACTGTTATTTTTAAGGGCACTGTGTAGGGATATGCTGCAAAAGACTGGAGAAGAGGGAGGTCTGCAGAGACCAGCTGTAGATGTGAAAGATCATCATGGCATCTAGGCAAGATGGAGATGAAAAGAAAGAGACTACTCCAGAGAAGATATAATCTATAAGGTACCTTGATGTAAATGTTTTTTTGTAATACTGACTAATTCTCATCAGTACTGTTGTTCCTGTATAGTCCGCAGTCTCATGATGGTCCGTTAATAACTACTCCCAGTATCCCCTTACCATTGTTAAGGACATACTGGGAGTTGTAGGGTTGAAGGTTCCTGTGGTACAATTGTTTATGGGGCTGACTTGATATTACAATTTACCGTTGTACTAAGCTTGGTTCTTGAATTCACGTACTCTTGGTTCTGGTCATGTATTTATGTACTTATGTTGGTTCTGGTGACGTATTCATGTACTGGTGGAGGTTCTGCTGACTTATTAATTTACTGATGGTGGTTCTGGTGACGTAACCAAGTACTGATGGTGGGTCTGTTGATGTATTCATGTACTGATGGTGGATCTAGTTATGCATTCATGTACTGATTGTGGTTCTGGTGACCTGTTCATGTACTGATAGTGGTTCTGGTGACATATTCATTTACTGATGGTGGTTCTGGTGACGTACAGTTGTGCTCAAAAGTTTACATACCCTGGCAGAATTTTTCCTTGCTTGGCCTTGTTTCAGAGAATATGAATGATACCAAAAAAACTTTTACTCCACTCATGGTTATTGGTTGGGTGAAGCCATTTATTGTCAAATTACTGTGTTTTCTTTTTTTAAATCTTAATGACAACCAAAAACATCCAAATGACCCTGATCAAAAGTTCACATACCCTGGTGATTTTCGCCTTATAACATGCACAGAATTTGACACAAAATGGTTTGAATGACTATTAAAGGTAACATCCTCACCTGCGACCTGTTTGCTTGTAATCAGTGTGTGTGCATAAAAGCTGAGTGAGTTTCTGGGATCCAGACAGACTCTTGCATCTTTCATCCAACCACTGACGTTTCTGGATTGTGAGTCATGGGAAAAGCAAAAGAATTGTCAACGGATCTACAGGAAAAGCTAGTTGAAATGTATAACACAGGAAAGGGATACAAAAAGATATCCAAGGAATTGATAATGTCAGTCAGCAGTGTTCAAACTGTGATTAACAAATGGAAAATCAGGGGCTCTGTAAAAACCAAACCATGGTCAGGTAGACCAACAAAAATTTTGGCCACAACTACCAGGAAAATTGTTCGGGATGCAAATTAAAACCCACAAATAACATCAGCTGAAATTCAGGACTCTCTGAAAACTAGTGGTGTGGCTGTTTCAAGATGCACAATAAGGAAGCACTTGAAGAAAAATGGGCTGCATGGGTGAGTCGCCAGAAGAAAACCATTACTGCGCATATGCCACACAGTATCTCGCCTACAATACGCCAAACAGCATAGAGACCAGCCTCAAAACTTCTGGAACAAGATCATTTAGAGTGATGAGACCAAAATTGACCTTTTTGACCACAACCATAAACGTTACATTTGGAAAGAGGTCAACAAGGCCTACGATGAAAGGAACACCATTCCTACAGTAAAGTACAGAGGGGAATCGCTGATGTTTTGGGGATGTGTGATCTACAAAGGCACAGGAAACTTGGCAAAAGTTTAAGGAAAGATGAATTCAGCACATAATCAGAAAATACTGGAGGCAAATTCGCACTCATCAACCTGGAAGCTGTGCATGGGACATACTTGGACGTTCCAACATGGCAACGATCCAAAACACAGGGCCAAATCGACCTGTCATTGGCTACAACAGGAATTTACAGGAACTGGAGGCTTTTTTGCCAAGAAGAATGGGCAGCTTTACCATCTGAGAAAATAAAGAACCTCATTCACAACTACCACAAAAGACTTCAAGCTGTCATTGATGTTAGAGGGGGCAATACACGGTATTAAGAACTGGGGTATGTGAACTTTTGATCAGGGTCATTTGGATGATTTTGGTTGTCATTAAGATTTAAAAAGAGAAAACACAGTAGTTTAACAATAAATGGCTTCACCCAACCAATAATCATTAGTGGAGAAAAAGTTTTTTTTGCTATAATTCATATTCTCTGAAACAAGGCCAAGAAAGGAAAAATTCTGCCGGGGTATGTAAACTTTTGAGCACAACTGTATTTATTTACTGATGATGTTTCTGGTGCCATATTCATGTACTATTGATGGCTCTGGTGCTCTAATTATGTACTGATGATTATTTTAGCTTCATATTCATGTACTGATGATGGTTACAGTGATGAATATATCACCAGAATCATCATCACTCATGAATACAACACCAGAACAACCATCACTACATGAATATGTCACCAGAACCGGAATACATCACAAGAACCACAATCAGTTTTGTGTAAGCTGTATTTGTCACATGATGAATGCAAAAACCATCAGTATCTGTCACGGGTGTGTCAGAAGTGACAGACAATCACCCTGCAGTTGGATGCAGGAGATCTCTTCTTCTGGTATTACAGATAACTTCTTAGAAGCTGTATCTCTATGACCCAGGGGCTACCTTCCTCTGGCTAATTAACACCCTGGCCTGGGTGTATAAATGCCTGCTGTGTGCCAGAGGGAGGTGCCGGCGATATTCATTACCCCTTCTGAAGGCTTGAGCAAGAGCAGTGCTTCTTCCTCTCTGGTGCTAGAGGATGTGTGCGCATTTATCTGGAGTCGACTAAAGCTAAGCGATTTTCCCTTGTTTGTCCCCCCTTGTTGTCTTTAGTGTTCAATGGGGATCGACTAGTGCTCATCCCCTCCCTTCTCTAGCCTGAACCTAATGGCAGGGAAAGACAGAGAGAGTTACGCGTGCAGCATGGTGAAGAATCAATATAGGGACGTTAGTGGAGACAGGGTGACACTAGATCAGCCTATGAGGTCTCCACTCCTCCATTTCCCTAGAGTCTGGGCTCCCTTTCCCTCTTCCCTTTGTGTTGCAGTTAGTTTTTCCCACACCTTGCGTGACAGTATCCCTTTATTTATAATGGGGGTCTGTTTATTTTCCATTAGGGTAACTGCCCAATGCTGGACACCTTAATTGAAATTAAACGGCCCTGTTTATAGTTACGCTTTATTATTTTCCATAACTGTCCTTGGGTTCTACATTTAAAATATGAAATATCAGGGATGAATATCGCATTTTTTTCCCCTGTATTGTCTAAATGGTCCTCAAAAAATCATTGATTCTGTATCTAACTTTGAAATTGCACTCCCTGTTAAAACACATCCCTAAAGTACACCATTTTTTTTTTTACTTTTTACATTTTTTTGTGAAAAAGGTAACACTTCTAGTGGAAGTGGTCATCCGAGTTTGCTACCTAACCCATCGGGAGGAAGGGGGGGACATGCATTAGGGGTCCTGTTATCTTATTCTCTGAGCAATTCCTTTGCTTTGGGCTGGTGGGGGGTGGCGCCGTTGGCTTCATCTGCCTAGGGCACCTTGTATTTCTGTGTCTTGCTCAGTGGTGGTCAGATTTCAGCCTCCCTCATCTCGTCCATATCTCTGAGCACTGAACACCTTGTACTCCTGGACCTCCAGGGAGGTTGCAGCTCTGGAATATGACAGCACTGGAGGATAATGGCTTCCTAGCCTTTTCACATTGGAGATTGGATTCTTCTCAAATCTTTGGTAGTTAATGTGTGTTTTTATTTCTCAACATATTTTTTGCGACTGTGTTGACTATTTTCAAGAAAACCGTCTGTGATGATACCCCAATTTCAAGCGTGCTGCATCCCTCTGTAAGTATTGTGACCATTTTTTTTTTTAGTATGAATCAGAGACCGGCTGGATCTTCAAACCATATTGTGCTGGAGCATTTAAGAGAAAAATATACCTGTCTGCAATCGTGGATTCATGCCACAGGTGGTTTGGGCAGCAACAGTCGGATGACAAGTTCCCTTTAAATACAATAAAGTGATTTACATACAATAGTAAAACATAAAACTTTAATAGATGATTCCAGGAAAAAAATACAATACAACGTTGGCTAATAACAGTAGAGTTGTCAGTTGTAAGAAGTTAAATATATACACCAGCAGTTAAGAAAACAATTTAGTTATTTTGAGGCGGCATTAGTTTGTACATGCACAGTTCAGGTGTGGACTGTGGGTTTAAGCCTCTCAGTACTTGTTGAGGCTATGACTGTGCTACTTTGTACTAGTACGTTCATGTTCCATACCAGTTATATCTAACCTAACCTGCACATTTAATGGGAATGTGTCATCACAAAATAGCATATTGTTCAAATCAGTTTTTTTGTGTTAAATGTATTTTATAAACATTTTTGGCAATGTCTTTTTTTGGCTTAATTTTGAAATATACTTTTTAGGAGACAACCCTTTAAATATTCCGGCACTGTCACAAAAAAAAAAAAAAATGAGTAACTTTTTTTTTTATTATTTTTCTTATACAATTCGAAATCCTGCATTTTCGCTTCTACAGTATTACAGCACCATAAAAGCCATGTCTTTACTCTACATTACAAAATCATGCTCACAGGTTCTCTTTAAATACTTTACATTAATTGTAATAATGCCCTGTTCTGTATCCCATGTAGCTGGAATGTTGGTCCATCCGTACTGGTGGAGGTAAGTGCTCAGTAGCTTCATTGCTCTGTCCTTCCTCATATAATGTGGTGATCTGATAGTAAAGAAGCAGATGCTACATGGTAATGAAAGAAGTACTACAACATTTGAAGATGTAACAATCAGAGATAGATAGAAAGATAGATAGATAATATGTATGTATAGATAGATAGATAATATGTATGTATAGATAGATAGATAATATGTATGTATAGATAGATAGATAATATGTATGTATAGATAGATAGATAATATGTATGTATAGATAGAGTAGATTTTTTACATTTATAACCCTCTTACTGCTTCTAAGAACATGCAGCTTTCTGGTACTGGTATACAGGCTCCATTGGGTTCTGTATCTATGTACTGATATATTTCTATAGATATGAGACAATGCACAATTTCTTCCTGCTAGGGTTGTATAGAATTCACCGTATGAAAATAAGGGAATAGGGAGGTACAGTGGTTGCCTCATGGCAGCCCCATTTTATTACTTTGTAAAAACATTTTTTTTATGCTTTTCTGTCCAGAGCTGTGACTTTTTTTTGTCAATTTACAACCATATAATGGCTTATCTTTAGCAGTTCAAAACATTATTTCTTTATGGCGCCATTTTATTTACCATACAATGTACTGAAAAACGCAGAAAAAATTCTTGTGCAGTGGAATGGAAAAATGCAATTCTGCCATTTTTTTGTTATCTGCCATTTTTTTTTGTTATCTCTTTTTTTTATGGTGCGGTAAAGATAACATGTTAACTTTGTTCTACCCTTTAGTTCTATTCTGGAAATACCACATATATGTTTTTATGTTTTACTACTATTGCAATTCCAAAAAAGTTGTAGAGCTGTGTAAAATGTAAAGAAAGCAAGAATGCAATGATTTAGAAATCTCTAGCCATAGAATAACACAACATAAGACAGTTCAGCAGGTGTAAGATAGACGTTTTCCCATGTTGTTTGAAAAAAAATTATCTCACAGCACTCCCGCCACTACTGACATTCTTATTCAAGGAAGAAGGAGTGAGGAAACAAGCAGAACGGAGGGACAGCAGAGAACAAGAACGGCCCACTGGGCGAACGTCGTTACGTTCTGTTTGATACTCCCTTCTGCATGCTGGGAGTATGAAATGAAACACTATCGGAAGTGGAAAAAATGGAAGTGAAGAAAGGGAATGGGAAGAAATTGTACACAAGTGTCAATTATAAAAATGCTTAGCTTTTAAAGACAGAGACACAGGTTTTCTTTATATGTCAAGTAATATCAACATATAAATCCAGATATATCATGAGCTGGGCCCTGGTTAGGGTAGAAATCAGCTAATGCTATAATCACCATATTCTCATATTGTTTAACATAACAAACCAAACTTGGCATTTTAACCCCTTCCCGATGAAGCCAATATTCGTTTTTGCATTTTCGTTTCATCCTCCCCTTCTTCGCAGAGCTATAACTTCTTTATTTTTTGTGCACATAGACGTATGCGGCCTTGTTTTTTGTAGGACGTGTTGTATTTTTGAATGACACCATTCATGTTACCACATAATATACTGGAAAATAGGAAAAAAAATTCCAAGTGCAGTGAAATTGCGAAAAAAATGCAATTCTGACATTGTTGGGAATTGTTTTTACGGGGTACATTTTGTAGTAAAAATGACCTCACAAAAAACGACCTCACAATAAGATTCTTCTAATCAGTACAATTGCAGCGACACTAAACAGGTCCAGTTTTTTATTAAATTTAAAAAAAAAATGTTGGGGTTGTGTTTGGGGGGCACTTTTGCTGGTATCATACTTTATGGGGCAATGAAATCTAGGACTTCAGCAAGAGTAAAATTACTTTGTAAAGACTGCAAAGTTGTGAGATATGCTCTTCTGTGACCCCACCAAATATATATATATTTTTTGGGGGGCCCAATTAGAACTTCTGCTGTGGGCACCATGATTTCTATGTACACCCCTGGTCCCTGGTGACAGCAAGTCATAGTTTCTTGACTTTGAAAACAGTATTCCTGCTTTGTCTCCCTAAAAAGGGATATAATTTTTGCTCGACTTGAGAACAAGTCTTTGTCGTTGCCTAATCATTTTGTGATTCTCAAACCAAAAAGGGGATCATTATTCATACCTAGTTGAGAAACAATAACTATCTCTATTTAAAAACAGGATATCTGTTTCGTCAGCAGAAAAAAAGTGGATCATTTATGACCTGCTTGAAAAAACTCTTAGTAATTGCGTAATCATTTTCAGAATAGCAAATGAGTTGCAGACCCCATAAAAAAGGGTAATTTTTCAATCCTGGTTGAGAAACAGTAACTTGTACACCTGTTTTGTCTTAATAAGTAAATGGATAATTTTTGGATGGCTTGTGAAAAAGCTATTGCTTCTTCAATTAGTAAAATTCTAAGCTCTTGATACTCCCCATAATATTTGCATCTATTTGTGTGAAAATGCCACAGATTATTATGTTTGTTCCACTTGTGTATAAAGAACTGCAAGGCAATATTCTGTCCCCAAAAGGGATAATTTTTGGACCATTTATACACTATAAGTAGTCTACAAACCCTGAAACTGCTGTGTGTGGTGAAATAGGCTGCTGGTTACCAATGCTTACCATCCTGTTTCTCCTAGCTAGATAGGTTAGAGTCACTTGGACATTAAAAAGTTTGATGTCACTTGAACTTTAAAAAGGCTGTTGTTTGCATTTTTACGGACCATGGCTTTTGCTGTAGAATGCAACTAAGAAAATGTCAGGAAAATCCTACTAGAACAGCTAAACTTTATATGGGATTAACCCTAATCACTGTAAATGATGGCTTCTGTGTGCTGACTACTATTTAACATGAGTGTAAATGTGATAGACTAATTCTGCACACAACCGCATCTCCAATTATAAGAGGGTGTTCATACTTATGCAATCACATTATTTTAGTTTTGTTATTTTTATTTCCCCCCTTCAAAATGATTTTAATTTGTTTCTCAATGGAATTGAACAGATTATGGGTGATATTAAAGGTGGAAAAAGTACTAAAACCCATGCCATAGACCTTTGAAACTGAAAGAGAGAAACAACACAAAAGCCCTCCATGACTTTGGTGCCTTCCCGCTCATCAACCTGACATCAAGATCTCATGGCTGAATGGTTCTACCCTGTTACGAGTCCGGGTGGTGGAACCTCTTCGCTTCGGTGCAAGTAGGGACCAGAGGGGCGTGACTAAGTGCCTACTCGGCCCGACCAAAGTCACACAGCGGCTTAGTCGACTCCTTGAACCAGGGAGGAACCGGGCTGGTGGACCAGGTGCCACTCTGGGACCGACCTAGTGTGAGGGCAGGTGACTCCCATGGGTCAGATGGCAGAAACTGACCGGTACAGCAGATGAGCACGGCAGGAAGGCTGATGGATGGACCGGTGAGATAAGTAAGCTGGTTCGGCAGATAGCCAGACAGGTGCTCCGGGTAGGCGAGCAGTTCGGCACGGCAGGTAACTAGCAGGTGCTCCAGGTAGACTGGCTGGTGGGCACGACAGGTAACAGGCAGGTGCTCCAGGTAGACTGGCTGGTGGGCACGACAGGTAACAGGCAGGTGCTCCAGGTAGGCTGGCTGGTGGGCACGACAGGTAACAGGCAGGTGCTCCAGGAAGGCAGACTGGCGGGCACGGCAGGTTACAGACAGGTGCTCCAGGTAAGCAGGCTGGCGGGTACAACTGTAGACAGACTGGAGGACGCCCCCTTTTCTTAAGGCCCGCAATAAATTTTTTAAGAAGATGAAGGGCATGAATGTTCTCCCTGGGTTCCAAGACCTCTCCTCAGGGCCAAACCTCTTCCAATCCACAAGAAAGAAAGTCTTTCCTCTTACCCTTTTGGTGGTCAAAATGTTTTCTACCTCAAAGACATCCTCAGCAGAGACTGGAGCTGGAGCGGGACCTGGATCATCAGAGAAAGAATTAAGGACAACAGATTTGAGGAGGGATACATGAAAGGAGTTGGGAATCCGTAAGGTGACCGGGAGTTTCAGCTTGTAAGCCACTTGATTGATTTGGTTCAGAACCTCGAACGGACCAATGAACCGCGGACCCAACTTATAGGAAGGTATCTTGAGACGAATATATTTGGAGGAAAGCCAGACCTTGTCTCCCGGACGGAATTGAGGCGGATCCAGACGTCTCTTATCAGCATGTCTCTTCTTCCGCTCGGAGGACTGAAGAAGGGCAGATCTAGTGTCTTCCCAAATAGCCGAAAATTCGCTGACCAGAGACTCCGCGGCAGGATTGTCCACTGAAGAGGAGACGGGAAATGGAATCCAGGGGTGTTGACCGTAGACCACAAAGAACGGGGATTTAGAAGAAGACTCGCTCTCGTGGTTGTTATAGGAGAACTCGGCCCAGGGCAGGAGCTCAACCCAATCGTTATGGTGAGCGTTGACAAAGTGCCGAAGAAAGCTGGTAAGGACCTGGTTGATACGTTCCACTTGACCATTGGACTGAGGATGATAAACAGAGGAAAAGTCCAAGGGGACATCCAGCAGCTTACACGTAGCTCTCCAGAAGTGTGAACTGAACTGAACCCCGCGATCAGACACAATGTGGAGGGGTAAGTCGTGAATACGAAAGATGTGATGTATGAAGTCTTTAGCCAGCACAGAAGCAGACGGAAGACCAGGCAGAGGGATGAAGTGGGCCATTTTAGAAAAGCGGTCAGTGACCACCCAAATGACAGTACAACCGGCAGAAACAGGGAGATCCGTAATGAAGTCCATAGCAATGTGTTGCCATGGAGCGGAAGGCACGGGAAGAGGAAGGAGACGGCCGGATGGAAGGTGCCAGGGAACCTTATTACGGGCACAGGAGGAACATACCTCAATGAAGTCCGCACATCCTTGCGCAGGGAAGGCCACCAGTATTGTCGGGCGATGAGCAGAAAGGTCTTCCTCTGGCCAGCATGACCGGCTAGTTTGGATGAATGGCCCCAGAGTAGAACCTTCTTAAGATTTGGAACCGCTACAAAGGTCTTACCGGGTGGAAGATGAGACAGGTCAAACGGAGCCACAGTCATTACTTTGGAGGGATCAATGATATGTAGAGGCTCCTCATCTTGGTCGGAAGACAGGAATGAGTGGGATAGAGCGTCAGCTTTAATGTTCTTGTCCGTGGGGCGATAATGCAGAGTGAAGCAGAATCGGGCAAAGAATAGAGATCACCTGGCCTGGCGCGGATTTAGTCTTTGGGCATTCTGCAAATAAGCGAGGTTTTTGTGGTCAGTGTAGATGACCACCGGGTGCAGAGCCCCCTCCAGCAAGTAGCGCCATTCCTCCAGCGCTAATTTGATGGCCAGCAGCTCACGATCTCCAATGGAGTAGTTTCGCTCGGATGAGGAGAAGAGCTTGGAGAAGAAGCCGCAGGTTACCTTTCTCCCTGACGAGGATTTCTGGGTGAGCACTGCTCCGGCTCCAGAGGAGGATGCATCAACCTCCAGGAAGAACTGCTTGTTGCAATCCGGACGTTGTAGCACAGGAGCGGAGGAGAAGGCTAGTTTTAGGGAGACGAAGGCCTCCTCCGCTTCTGAAGTCCATTCCCTGGGATTTGCTCCTTTACGGGTGAGCGCAGAGATGGGAGCAGTCCGGGAGGAGAAATGAGGAATGAAGAGGCGGTAATAATTTACAAAGCCCAGGAATCGCTGAATCGCCTTCAACCCCTCCGGACGAGGCCACTTTAAGACAGCAGAGACTTTCTCGGGATCCATCCGCAGACCAGTCTTGGAGATAATATAGCCCAGGAACGGTAGAGAGGTCTGCTCAAAGAGGCACTTCTCGAACTTAGCGTATAGGCGATTCTGCCGGAGCCTAAGCAGAACCTGACGAACATCTCACCGGTGTGAGGGCAGGTACACCACCACGCAAGAATACAGAAGATCACGGAAGATGTCGTTAATCAGCTCCTGGAAGACGGCTGGAGCATTACAGAGACCAAAGGGCATCACGCGGTATTTGTAGTGACCGTACTGGGTGTTGAATGCCGTCTTCCACTCGTCTCCCTGGCGGATCTGGATCAAATTGTACGCCCCACGAAGATCGAGCTTAGTGAAGATCTTCGCGCTTTTAAGGAGGTCGAACACCTCAGAGATGCGAGGCAGGGGGTACTTATTTTTGATGGTAATCTGGTTAAGACAGCTGTAATCGATACAGGAACGTAGGGATCCGTCTTTTTTCTTGACGAAGAAGAATCCTGCTCTAGCTGAAGAGGTGGATTTCTGGATAAATCCCCTAGTAAGATTCTCCTCTATGTACTCAGACATGGCCCGGGTCTCAGCCAGCGACAAGGGGTAGGTATGCCCGCGGGGAGGAGAAGCACCAGGTACCAGGTCGATGGGGCAATCATACGGCCTATAAGGTGGTAGTGTCTCTGCTTCCTTTTTGTCGAAGACATCCGCATAGGACCAGTAGTGTGCCGGCAGACGAGGTAGATTAGCCAGAGTAGACGGGGGTTGAGCCGGACGAACCAGAACCAGACAGGACTCATGGCATTCCTGACCCCAACGGAGCACATCACCAGATCTCCAATTCAGGACGGGCTCATGTCTTTGTAACCAGGGTAGACCAAGCAAGAGGGGGTGAGAGAGACCGGACAACACATGAAAGGAGATCTTCTCCGAGTGCAGCATTCCCACCTGAAGGGTTACAGGCTTTGTGACGAGCTAGATGGTCTCCGGAAGAAACCTCCCGTCCACGGAGGCAACCGCCAACGGTTCAGCCAGACGTACAGTAGGAATCTGATACTCCTCCACAACAGCCTGTTGAATGAGATTCCCATCGGCTCCGGAATCCAGATGGGCAATCTCGAAGAAGCGGGTCTGACCACTGGAAATAGAAACAGACAGTGTCAAGGACGGAGAGGATTTACTCTTGCCTAGGACGACCTCTCCGAACGGTCCTAGACACTGGAGTTTCCCGGCCTCACCACTCAAGAACGGATCAGATGCTCTTTACTGCCACAGTAGAAGCAACTCCCCTCGGCTCGGCGCGTCTCCTGGTGAGACTTGACAATCCTGGTTTGGTCAATTTTCATAGGATTAGGCGAACATGCCCGGGGAATTGTTGGTTGCGAGGCTGGCTTTTGGAATACAGGAGCGAGACGCGGAAATCTCTCCCGGGTAGTCTCCTTAGCACGTTCCAGAAAACGGATGTCAATCCTGGTAGCTAATGACACCAAGTCGTCCAGGGTGGAAGAGATGTCACGACCAGCTAGCTCATCCTTGATCCGTCCGGAAAGACCCTCCCAGAAGGTGGACACCAGGGCCTCGTTGTTCCAGGCAAGCTCAGATACGAGAGTTCGGAAACGTATGGCATACTGGCCCACGGTGAGACTCCCTTGACGGAGACGGAGAAGTGAGGAGGCAGTAGAAGATTTTCGTCCGGGCTCATCGAAGACCTTCCGGAAGTCAGCGAGGAAAGCCAGAAGATTGGATACCAGGGGATCCCCTTCCTCCCACAGAGGGTTTAGCCATGCCAATGCCTACCCGGTAAGGTGAGACAAGATGAACACCATCTTGGACCGGTCGGAGGGGAACTGATGTGCCAGGAGTTCAAAGTGCAGTGTGCACTGATTTAAGAAGCCCCGACATAAGACGGGGTCACCACCAAAACGTGGAGGCGCAGAGAGCCGTTGTCCAGAGCCGGATGCCATAGCGCCAGTAGGTTGAGGTGCCGCCGGAGCGGGTTCCGCTCGGCTAGAGACGGACACAGACGGGGTGGACAGCGTGTCCAGGCGGGAGTTGACAGTCCGCAGATAGGACAGGGTAGTCTCCTGTTGGGATCTCTGACGTGAGACTTCCTGGTGCAGGTCAGAGAGCGAAGGAGCCGGGGGGCCACCGGGTTCCATGGCCTGTGCAAACTGGTACGAGGCAAGCAGGCGGGCACAGCAGGTAACTGGCTGGTGCTCTGGGTAGACTGGCTGGCGGGCACGACAGGTAACAGGCAGGTGCTCCAGGTAGGCTGGCTGGTGGGCATGACAGGTAACAGGCAGGTGCTCCGGCAAGGCAGACTGGCAGGCATGGCAGGTTACAGACAGGTGCTCCAGGTAAGCAGGCTGGTGGGCACAACTGTAGACAGACTGGAGGACAGAACTGTTAGACAGGCTGGCGGGCTGGACTGACAGACAGACTGGCAGGCAGGACTGACAGGCAGCAGGACCTGAGGGCTGGAGCTAGTGTTTAGCTCACGGAACAACAACCTTGCACAGGCACCTCCATATTGGAGGAGGTGCCTAATATAGGAGGAGGCAGAGACGCCGATGCTACACACCTTACACTGACTGGCACAGCTGCACTTGTTCATCTCCTGAACCCTCAATCTGTAGTGCTTGGTTGGTCTCTCTCTACCTGTCCTCTATGTGTTATAAACAAATGTCACTCTCTATCTGCCCTCTATATGTAGTGATAGGTAGGGTAATTTCATGTGCAGTGCAGGTCTTTCGCTGTGAAAGTTTTGCATGCTTCCCTCTCCCGTGCAAGTCCAACATTTCTTATCCTACAAGACAGGCAAAGCATAGTTTAGACAAGCCAGTGCACTCACTATGGCACTGCAGCGGCCATCTAGGAAGCATGAGGAATGGAACAATGACCTGAGCAGAAGAGGGAGCGGGAGGCAAATGGAGGGCACCAGTTAGGGAGACAATACATGTGAACTGTATAGTCATTTTCCATTCCAAGTTGTCACTTTAAAGCTGTTTTATTGTCACAACAGCGATTTTTTACAAGAGCCCGTGAGTCAAATGAAAATGCCACAAAGGCGAGCTATGAGGTGGCAGCGTTAATTGCTAAAAATTGCAAATCTTTTGCAGAGGGTGACTTTATCAAAGAATGTGTTATGAAAATGGTAGAGAATGTCTGTCCCGAGAAGAAGCAAGAGTTTTCCAACATTTGCCTGGCTCGTAACACTGTAGCACGGAGAATTGAAGAAATTTCATCGGATATTAAGAGACAGTTAATGTCAAAAGGAGCTGATTTTGACTTCTTTTCAATAGCCTGTGATGAAAGCACGGACCTATCTGACACGGCTCAGTTGCTGATTTTTTTAAGAGGGGTGGACGATGAAATGAATGTGACTGAAGAGCTACTTGACCTCCAGAGCCTCAAGGATCAAACAAGAGGGAAAGATTTATTTGATTCTGTTAGTTCTGCCATAGATGACATGAAACTGCCTTGGAACAAAGTTACTGGGATTATTACTGATGGGGCACCTGCCATGACTGGTGAACGAAGTGGATTATCAACCCTAATCTGTAACAAGGTGAGCGAAGAAGGAGGCAAAGCTATTAAACTTCACTGCATCATTCATCAACAAGTTCTCTGTGCTAAACATCTCCAATATGATCATGTTATGAAACCGGTACTAAAGACCATTAATTTTATCCGCTCTAAAGCCCTGTGCCACCGCCAGTTTAAACAGTTTCTACTGGATATCCAGGCTGAATATGAAGATGTTTCATATCATAACGATGTAAGATGGCTCAGTCGGGGGTCTGCACTGCAACGTTTCTACTCTCTCAGAAAGGAAATAGGAGAATTCTTGGAAACAAAGGGACAAACGATGCGAGAACTATCTGATCCAATTTGGCTGGCTGATTTGGGGTTTCTAGTCGACCTAACAAAGCATCTGAATGTACTGAACATGAATCTTCAGGGCAAAGATGCAGCGGTGAACCAACTTTATTCACACCTCAAAGCCTTTGGAACAAAGCTGCAACTTTTCCTAAGGCAGTTGTCACAAACACCGCCCAATACCATCCATTTTTCAGCGCTACAGGAAATAATTAACAGTTTTCCACAGGATGATATCCATGCGCAAATAAGCAGGTATGCAGCAGACATCACATCTCTGGCTGGGGAGTTTCAACGGCGCTTTCAAGATTTTGCAGCTATTGAAAAGGAGATCAGCATTTTCTCCTCTCCATTCTCTGTTGACCCCGACAATGCTCCTGATCAGTTGCAGCTCGAGCTCATTGAGCTACATTGTGACAGCGAGTTACGCAGTCGTTATCAACAGCTCTCTCTTGTTAACTTTTACCGCCAACTGGATAAGAGCCGGTTTCAAGAGATTCGAACATTGGCTAAGAAAACCCTGAGCTTGTTTGGCTCAACATATTTGTGTGAGAAGACATTCTCTGTTATGAACTTTAACAAGAACCGCGTGAGGACAAGACTAAGTGACTCTCACCTGCGTGACATTTTGCGCATCAAAACCAGATCCCAGTTTCACCCTTCACATTAGTGCAGGCTAGTTTCTTTTTTTTAATTGAGATTAATATGTTGTAAAATCTCAATTAATGTCAGTTGGATAGACAGTTATATATTTGAACACATGTATACTTGCTGTTATGTTCCTGTTCACATTTTTTGAACTTATAAGTTGACAGACAACCTTACATTACTTTGTGTAATGTACTTTAAAATGTTCCTGAGATATCTCAGTTTCCTGTTTTTATTATATTAAAGGGGTTGTCCAAGTTCAGAACCCAGACATACCCCCTTTTTCACCCAGGCAGCCCCCCTGCCATGGGCATCAAAGCATCTCATGCTCCGATGTGCTCCCTTGCCCTGTGCTATTTACAATGACACACTGCCGGTAGGAGGCTTCACCGGCTCTAATGTGCAGGCTTTAGCGCTGCTCTAGCTGGTTTACTGGTGATAAAGCCCGCCCATCAGTGCCGGTGACGTCACTGGGCTTTCTGCCAGCCCCGTGGAGAGCCGGGTATGTCACTAGAACTCCAGAAAATGCCTTTCCTCTGCGCAATTTAGTGCAGGGCAAAAGTAGGACATTGGAGCATAAACTGCTTCAATGCTCAAGTCGGGGAGGGGCTTCCTGGGTGAGAATGGGGGTATGTCTGGGTTAACCCCTTTAAGGCAGATTGATTAAACACCTGTTTAGATTTGTCATCCAAGTCACAAAATAAAAAGTATGCCGTTTTCAATAAACTTTGCAAAAAAAGTTTATTTGCATTCATTTTAATGGTCCAAAGAATGTCAAGCAAAATGATCGGCCCTTGCACATGTTCACTTCATCAAATTTGGCACTCTTAGAAAAAAGTTTGGACACCCCTGTTTTATGGCATCAAGGTCAAAGCAAAAGAGTTAATGGTTACCCAAGTAATTAAAGTGTTGAAGAAATATAAATCTGGTGCTGATAGTTTTCTGGTTTCCTTTTCACTTTTTGTTACAATATTAGATATCCTGAAGGTAGTTTCAATGAATAGTTTGGAGGCAGCATTATTTAGGGCTAGTTTTTTCCTGGCCTTTTTTGCTGCACATAAGCGAAATGTCAGAAGAGCCTGTAAGAGTATGAGTACATGGCATCTTTAAGATGCTAGCATACCCACTAAGTTTTTAAAGCAGAAGACTCTTCAGAAAAACGCTGGAGGTGTTTTTCCTAAAGTGTCTTCTGTGGCATCTTGTAGGTCATTTTTGCGATGGCTTTGCCGCCGGTGACTTTTTTTTAACCTAATATATAAACTAGTGAGCGACTTTTGCTGCTATGAAGCCTGAAGCAGTTAAAAGAAGCTCAGAAAAACTGAAAATATGTCTTTTGTGCATTTTTAAGTGCTTCTTGAGGCAGATTCTTGCAAAAACACAATGTGTGAACATAGCTTAAGAGTTTTTTAGTTGGACACAGACAAACGCCCGGTTAGTATAGTTGGTAATTTTTCCAGAATCAACAGGCAGCCATTTCTTAGTACATGAATTAGGTTCTCCTCTCACCAGGTTCCAGTTTATTTCCATTTTAAAGCTTGTTTAACAGGAACTTGGACTAGAAGAGTTGTTGCTTGGTGCACACCCTTTTTATATAGGGGCTGCAACAATAGCATTTTATTGAGTTTTCGGGGAAGAAACCTTGCATCAGACTGGATTTATTCACAGATTGAGTGGCAGGGTGAATGGTTTTTCCGTTTCATTAAAGTCTTTTGTGTTCATGTTTTTCAGGTTTGTTTGGTCTTCTAATAGCATGGATCACTGGGCATTCTTTAATTCATTGGGCTGAGCAAAGAACGTGGCTTTGTGCTTGTGGTTTGATGCTGTGAAATTGTTCTACTGAAGAAAATTGGAAAGGGGCTAAGGTCTCTGGTGTACATTGGTGTTTCCTGAACTTTTATTGATAAGTAAAGAGTTCCCAGGTAATGTAATTCTTATAATACATGTTGGTAGAATTGATCTTGGCTAGCTAAAAATTGTGGCTCTCATTGCTCTCATAAGTAATTCTCAAGATTTGTTTTAGGAATAGATTATTGTATAGTTGGATGTAGAACTACATAGAGATTTACTGGGTGAAAGAAATCCAGTGGTATCTTGTTGCTCCAGGTTGGGGTGCTGCTTCATTTGATAGGGTTGGATATTTTTCTGTTGGGTCTCCAGGATGGCCAAGCGCAAGCTATGATTCTGTCAGCTGGGGATGGTTGGAGTCCAGTGTAGGGGGTACACTGTCTTTCTGTGCTCTGGTGGAAACATATAACAGATGACCACAAGCCTGCTGTCTCCCAATAGTGGACAATAGAAATTTTGAGGGCTTTCAAATAAGTTTAATATTTTTCATTATGCTTATGTTTTATATAAAGATGTGGCCATCTCAATTGACCCAGAACAATGGGGATGATTTAGTAAGACTGGCATTTCATATGCCTATCTTAATTAAAGGCTATACGGAGTACAATGCACTGAGTTCATTAAGAGGCGCACACTGCATAATGAATTTGGTGTAGCATCTCTGTGGCATGGCCTCTGTCTACACCTCACCAGAAATGCTAACCCAGTCAGGGCCTGGAGAAGCATTTCTAGCATTAGAAACATTGGCGGCAGTTTTGCTGAATTTCAGGGACATAAGTAGCCACGCTCCATCCTGGTCCAGCTGCTCCAAAACAGGCATGAAAATGAGAAAAGCCACAGTTTTCTAGTGTAAAAGCTTTGAGGAATCTCCCACATAGTGGTCAGTCTTTTTTGCAAAGCTTTTGGAGTAATATATGATTTGGGTATACCTGCCATTAACTGTAGTCATCAGAGTTGTAATGTGTTGGCAGTCTACAAATATACATTCATAAAATGCTTTTGTTCAAGAAGTTTCAAAGCACACTTAAAGGGCGAAAGCACACTCAACGGGCCAATGCACAGTCAAACGGCCAAAACACAATCAAAGGGCCAAAACACAGTGAAAGCGCCAAAGCAAAGTCAATGGGCCAAAGTAAAGTCAAGGGGTGAAAGCATAGTAAAATAGCCAAGGCACAGTCAAAGGGCCAAAGTAAAGTCAAGGGGTGAAAGCATAGTAAAATAGCCAAGGCACAGTCAAAGGGCCAAAGTAAAGTCAAAGGGTGAAAGCATAGTAAAATAGCCAAAGCACAAAGGGCCAAAGTAAAGTCAAGGGGTGAAAGCATAGCAAAATAGCCAAAGCACAAAGGGCCAAAGTAAAGTCAAAGGGTGAAAGCATAGTAAAATAGCCAAAGCACAGTTAAAGGGCCAAAGAACTGTGAAAGGACCAAAGCACAGTCCAGCGACCAAAGCACAGTGAAAGGACCAAAGCACAGTCAAGCGACCAAAGCACAGTGAAAGGGTAAAAGCATAGTAAAATAACCAAAGCACAGTCAAAGGATCAAAGCATGCCTAAATTACTATTGGCAGTGGGGCACACAAGATATAGACCACTGGCTATGAGGCTGGTAATAGATCAGTTCTGTGGTTCTGAAGCCTTGTAAGTCGTGCAAGACTTTACAACCTTATGAGATAGAGAGGGTTAAGCAGCTTCCATCAATCCTGCTTCTGATTGTATTCTGTTGAGTGTGAGGTTCACTGTTCGTCATACAATCAACAGTGCTGCATAATGAAAGACAATAACTCATTGAACTCTGTTTATGCAAGGTTTGACTTTACCATGGTAGACTTAGCATCTACAAATATTTCACTTTTTGATTGACAAGCAATCTATTTATTGTACAGGGTGATTCACTCTCTACTTTACCTGGAAAAATGACTGTAACTTCTAAACAAACAGTCGACCGTACTGAAATTTGAATTGTACATACTTGTAAAACATACATGTTTTAAAGTAGGTGTTGAAAATGTCCACCATTCGCATCCAAGCACGCCTGCACACGCAGTTCCATGTTGTTGAATGTATTCTGCAGGATGTCTGGGGTCATAGCCTGAATTTCTCGCTATATGCTCTCTCAGAGGCCTGCAATGTTCATGGCTTTTTACTGTACATCCGACCCTTCAAATGGCCCCAAAGGAAAAAAAAACGCGTTGTTAAATCAGTACAGTGAATCTGTACGGGCGAACATGACCTTTCTTGCCCGCTCATTGACATGTGGAATACGACATGCCTGTCTCCTGGGAAAGCCTGTGTAACAATTTACTTCTTTAGAAACTCACTTTGGCACCTCTTTAAGGACTCAGTTTTCCAATAAGTTTTCACAATAAAAATACTCTCTGTCAAACTGTATCTGTACATTGTTAGCAAATGAAGAAGGAATTCAGCAGGAGTGAAATGCAAGCACCACACATAAACTACCGACGCACAGAAAGCCGTGCCGCAAGTCTATCTCATAGTGCAGACGACCAGAGGGCAACAAGTCTGCGAGACCACTCGACGCAGGGATGTTTCTCGTCGCTGTCGGCGGAGAGTCAGCAGCAGATTTTCCACTCTATCCATTGATTTCCCGGCAGTGGACTTCAGGAAAAAGGCCACCAGAGATGGATTTAGATCTCGGGTCAATGATGAAATCTGAGCATGCTCCACTTCCGGCCGCCATTATCTTGAAGCCCAGGGCCAGCAGTCTCTCACCACCGGGACACCTCTTCCTCCCAGCCCGGGGCCTGTAGCAGCGCCCCACTCCTACCACCGTCGACTTCCTGCAGCAGCAACTGCCTCCTGTGACCTAGCTCCACCGCCGCAGTCCCCAGTAAGCTACATTCGGATTATAAATCGCACTCCCATTTTACTCCCAAATTTTTGGAGAAGAAAGTGTGGCTTATAATCCACAAAATATGGTATATGTTTAGCAGCCATTTTTCAAACTTTTCAAGAGAGTTTTCAAAACCTGTTTTTTTAAGCCCAAGGGGCCTATATAAAACAGACCACCCATAAAATGTAAAACAGCAATTGGGACATCAACCCTTTTATTTGAACACATCACTAGATTCATGCTGCCCTAATTGTGAATTGAAGCCTGCTGTCTGATTGCCAATTTTTTTCAGAAAAAAAACGCTGTAGAATTTAATAGAAAATGTAGTTTGAAAAAAAACATCTGGGGACAAATTTTTAGAATTAATTAAATTTGAGTGAGCCCTGCCAATCAACTGGAGTGATGTGGGGAGAAGTTGGCTGGGGACTGCGTAGAACAAGCAATGTCTCTTCCTACAGTCTCCTGATGACTTCTCCCTGCACCGCTCAAGTTGATTGGTAAGGTTTTGCCCGAATTCAATTGATTCTAAATATTTGCAGTTTTAACTCAAAATTTTACATTTGCACAAAGAATATTGGAGAAAAGGCAGTACAAAACTTTTTTTATACAGTTTCTCCTGAGTACAGCAATAAGTCACATGTGGTCATAAACTGCTGTTTGAAGTGTAGATTTAGCTGGAATGATTTTAGGATAAGAAATCACATTTACACAACCACTAAGGCACCAGTACAGACTAAAACCTACAGAAGAGACCACATTTGGAAACTACACTTCTCATGCAAGGATGGATTAAGGATAGCCAGGCCCCCGGAAGTGTAGACTGCATGGCCCCCCACTGTCGCTAGATGTATCATGTGACATGTCACATAATGATGGGACGCCATGTGATAGGTCACATAATGAACACACAGATCCTGTATGGCATATTTGCAGAGGATCGGGAGCTGTGCACTTAGAAAGACATACCAATTTTTTTCATTTATGGACAGCGCTATACATAAGAAAAGAGGACACTGTGTAATGAAGGACTGCACTATACACAGCAAAAGAAGATGCATTGTATTAGGAGACAGAACTATACATAACAACAAAGAACAATATGTAATAAGGAAAAGCGTTATACATAATAAGAGAGGACACTATGTAATAAAGGATGGCACTATACATAACAAAAGAGGATGCTATGTAATAAGGGACAGCGCTATACATAATTAGAGAGGATACTATATAATAAGGGATGGGGATATACATAATAAGTGAAAATGGTTCTCAATCTGTCTTCTACTTCATCTACTTCATTACAAAGATGTTTGATGGGATTGCATGGCTAGGTGCTTGATTTTGTACGACTCTAGCAAGGGAACTGAGGCGTCACACGTGGCAGTCAAGTTATAATAATAATAATAATTTTATTTCTAAAGCGCTGACGTATTCCGCAACACTTTACAATTAAGCAGGGTCATGTATAGACATTAAAGACATTACCAAGTAACACAAAATTACAGGAGTGAGGGTGCTGCTCGCAAGTTTAGAACATAGGAGGAAATAGGGGGACAAAATAGGTAAAAAGTGCTTGTCATATATGGTTCAGTCATCATTATAATAAATAGGGGTTTTAAAATAAAGCTGCATGATCCGGTCATCAGTCAGGGTCTGTCTAAGTACCAGTGCTATTGGGTGCATGGAGGATGTGGAGACAGATGAATAGGAGGGACCATATACTGGGGAAAAATTAGAAAGTGAGAACAGGTAAGAGTTAGATTAGTTAAGTGATGTGATAGGCCTGTCTAAAGAGATGTGTTTTTAGAGCACATTTAAAAATGTGGGTGCTAGGGATTAATTGGATTGTCCGGGGTAGTGCATTCCAGAAAACTGGCGCAATACGAGAGAAGTCTTAGAGACTGAAGTAAGAGGTTTGGATTATGGAGAATGTTAGTCTTATATCATTTGAGGAATGATGGAGAGCACGGGTAGGGTGATAAGCAGAGATAAGGAAGAAGATTTTGAATGGTGCACCTTTCTGGGTAAGAGTGATAAGTTTATATTATACTCTGTAGTGGATGGGTAACCAGTGCAATGACTGACACAGGGTGGAGGCATCGGTGAAGTGGCTAGACAAAAATACAACCCGGGCTGCCACATTCAGGATGGATTGGAGAGGAGAGAGTTTAAGAGGGAGACCGATCAGTAGAGTTGCAGTAGTCCAGACGAGAGTGAATAAGAGCAACAGTTTTTGCAATTTTTAAAGTTGAGAAAAGGTTGAATTCTCAAGATTTCTTTGAGGTGCAGGTGACAAGATGGAGTAATTGATCAGATATAGGGAATAAAAGAAAGTTCTGTGTCAAATATGACCCCAAGACAGAGGGCATACTGCTTGGAAGTTATGGTTGAACTACCCAAGGAAATGGCAGTGTCGGGTATAGGTAGGTTAGTAGGGGTTGTGTTAGTTGCGTTAGTTAGGAGTTGTGTCAGTTAGAGAATTTATGTTTTTTTCCTTGATCACAGCAAAATGCATCAGTTTTCACAGCCCCACCAAAAAAAGTACCGTGGCCTCATGTATAAATGCAGCGTGAATAAAAAGTCTGAATATAATGATTAAAGGGGTGTACATTTGTCCATAGCTCAGAATACAGAACACGTTCTGAACACATAAGTACCATCTACTGTGAACTGTAAAATGAAGGTAATTACAGTCACAAAAATCTGTGCGAATTTGGCACAAGTTTCTGCTGCCTGAGCTAATAGAGACCCTGATTCTATTGTTTGGTCACTTAATGAATGTCTTGCTCCAGTCGTTATAACATCATCCTTTATCAGGTGCAGAGGAGCCAAAGCAGTGGCGTTCTCTCCATTATGTGTGCATACTAATGAGTCTATGATATGCCGGCCCCAGGTGCCCAGCATTCGACTCCTGATGTGGCTGATAAAGAAAGACTTTACACAACTAGGGTATATTTTCACAATAGCATTTTTCATCTGAATACTGTTCAAAGAAAAAAGTGGCACACCGACAGCACTCAGACCAATGTTATTCAATTGGGCTGTTCAGATGACTGTTTTTTTAAATTGACCAAATGTCTGAATGAAAAAAATTGCAGAAAGCACAACTATCTGCCAGGTTTCAGATGAGCTGAAATTTGCAGGTGAGCAATTACAGAGTGCTCCATGCATAGTAAGCAGTGACTGTAACCACTCCCTGCATCGCTTCGATAGCTCGAAGTGAGCGGCTGCAGGGCGAATAAAAAGTTCATGTTCTCCATGTAGTAATTGCTCCAGTAATCCAGCTAGACAGGATTTACACACTATTTACCTGCAGATTACCCCTACGTCTGCTAACAGCATTTCTGGATATGATAGATTCCCTTTAAAGATTGCCTGTTAGTAGGTAGCCTCTCAAACAGTCAAATCAGATCTCATACTTTGCACTGATGAGGGGCAATACCCGGAAACACAGTGTCTGCAAATTGAGATTCTGGTTTGTATTTTATCCTAAGCTATATGGCAAGGCTTGGTAAAGCGTCGATATTGACTTCTAAGCTTGATACTTCCAATAGGTGGTGCAAGAGTTCAAGTCCTCTTCCTCTCTGGAGAAGCCATTGTCAAGCCAGATGTGGGTGCAATACAGGGGGAAAGGTAAAGGGAGCCCAGACACTAGGGAAAGGGGAAGTGGTGACCTCCTAAACTGGACTAGCGTCACCCTGGCTTCCCCTATCGTCCCTATACAGCCTTTGCAGCTGTCGCCGATCATGTGCCTCGCCCGACTATCCCTGGTGTAAGGCTACAACTGGGGGTGGAAGGAGATGAGCACTAGTCAACCTCCGCTAGCACTCTAAACAAAAAAGGGGAAGACAACACAGGGGACTTACAACTTAGCTTTAGAAGAAACTCCAACAGGGCACACGGCCTCAAGACTCCAAAGAGGACGTGATGCTATTCAGCCAAGTTCCAAGTAGGAATGAGTATAACCGGTGATGCTCACCTAGAGAGACCATGTATATATACACCCAGGCCAGAGGGAGGTAGTTGCTGGGTCCTAAAGACAACCTCCCATCTAGGAAGCTGTCTGCAATGCCAAACGTGGAGATCTCCTACAGGCCACTACAGGGCGACTGCTTGTCACCTCCGACACACGCGTGACAGTACCCCCCCTCTACGAGTGGCCTCTGGACACTCAGGACCGGGTTTCTCAGGAAAAGAGGTGTGAAAAGAGCTAACCAATCTTGGAGCGTTCACCTCTGACGCTGAAATCCACATCCTCTCCTCTGTACCATAGTCTTTCCAGTGCACCAAATATTGTTGAGAACGACGTTGGAGACGAGAATCTACAATCCTCGAAATCTCAAACTCCAGGTTACCATCAACCATTACTGGGGGCGGTGGTAGAGGTGAGGGCTCAAGAGGTTCTACGTACCTTTTGAGTAGGGACCTGTGGAACACATTATGGACATTAAGGGCCCGAGGAAGTTGAAGACGAAACGCTGCTGGGTTAATGACGGCGGTTATTTTGTAGGGACCAATAAACCTAGGTCTCAGCTTCCAAGAAGGAACTTTCAATCTTATATTAACGTGCCTCGCCCTACTATCCCTGGCATAAGGCTACAACTGGGGGTGGAAGGAGATGAGCACTAGTCAACCTCCGCTAGCACTCTAAAGGCAAAAGGGGAAGACAACACAGGGGAATTACAACTTAGCTTTAGAAGAAACTCCAACAGGGCACACGGCCTCAAGACTCCAAAGAGGACGTGATGCTACTTCAGCCAAGTTCCAAGTAGGAATGAGTATAACCGGCGACGCCCACCTAGACACACCAGGTATATATATACCCAGGCTAGTGGGAGGTAGTTGCTGGGTCCTAAAGACAACCTATCTAGGAAGCTTTCTGCAATGCTAAACATGGAGATCTCCTACAGGCTACTGCAGGGCGACTGTCTGTCACCTCCGACACATCCGTGACAGCCATCCGCATATGTAAATACACACTCGTTTTTTCTATTTTTGATTGCTTTTATAATTTGAATATATTTTGCAGCATTGCACAAAGATTGTCACTATTCCCATTATACCCTTTCTTCAATAGGACTCCCTAACCAAAGTCACAAACAATCTGTCAAAGCCAATAAAAAATACTCTGTTCTACTCCTCCTAGAGAATTAGCTTAGGAGGCGAAATTGGGTCAGAAAGACAGGTGGTCAATTCGGTTCATATGCATATAAACAGACACTGATCAGGGAATGTTAAACTGGCCACATCATGGCCTCACATAATTCTACTCTCTATTATAGAGAAATTAGCATGTAAACTTTAGCTTACAATTTGTGATAAGCTCAACTACGCATTACCAGAGATTTGTCTCTGGGGGCGTGTACTTCTTCATCTATGTGACATTGACCAATTATAAGCATACAGCAACATACCAGGGAAAAAGGAACACACCCCCACAAAAAACTTAGAACAGACTTTCTCCTGTGAGCTGTCATGACAGTCAGCTCTCTTCACTCATGTCACTGCAGAGGTGTGTGATTACAGAGTGTCAGGAGATGAGAAGAGCTGAGTGTGATTACATACACCTTTCAGCTTTCATGTCACAGCAGTCAGTGTGGGTGGAGGGAAGTACAGCTCAGCTGACAGCACTGCAAGACAAGAGCTGCAGCTGCAGACCTGTTTGTATTAAGACAAAGCTCAGAACTGCTATACCCTCCCCCTACACTGACTGCCATGAGATGAAATCTTATATGTGTTAGTATTCACACTAATCTCTGCTATGCTCACAGCAGTTTATAATCATACACAGCTCTGTAGTGAGATCAATGAGAAGTGTGGACTGTCTGCCATTACATGTCTCACACAGGAGAAGCTAGAAGGTGGGTGTTCCTTTTTCTCCTGTATGTTGCTGCATACTTATGATTGGACAATGTCATACAGGATAAGAAATACACGCGACCAGTGAAAAATCACTGGTATTGCCACTTGGATTTAACATAAATTATAACCTAAGCTTTATAAGCAAAATCTCTGCAATGGAGAGGAGAAATAAAAACTACTTTTTATTCAGCTCTGTAGCTACTATTCCATGATATGGCCAGCGTAACGTGCTTAAACTGTTGAAAGGTCCTCTTTAATGTTGCGCAGTACTGCACAGTGGTGTCACCTCTCTTGTACACACAAAATGTGTGGTAATGGTATCAGGACAAAACTGTGCCACTTCACAATGCCGGTTTCATAAAATAGTACTAATATCATAGCACTGTTGAGAAGTTACTGCTACAACAGTGCCAATTCTTACATGCATCCGATCCTATGTTGACTGTTTAGGGAACTGCTCTTTATTTTTGTAGGATCTTTCCCAGATCTTTCTTGGTTATAAGTAATCTGTTACGTGACAGCCAATTTTTACTGCATGAGGAACTTCATTTAACTTCAATAAAACATATTGTGGTGCCAAAAGAAACTTAGAAACAACAGTTAGCGACCATTGGCAACAAAAACTTTGAATTATTAATGTGGTCCTGTGTTACTCTATTGCTTCAAGTTTAAATATTTGCATATAATATTATTAATTATATTATTTTATTAATCAGTGAAGGTCATCAGTAAATCTTTTGCTAAAGGAATGTAAGTTCGTAGACAACGTCTTTGTTGGTAAAATTTCTATGTCTGCAAATTTGCTCTGTACACCTGTATGAGATTATTGTATTTCTGCAGCATTTTCATGAATTTCAATAAACCTTATTTAGATGAATAGTCAGTTATAACATCTATGTCTAAAAATATGTGAACTGCTGATTGTCTCATCTATATGAGATTGTTGTACATCCCATTCCAAAACTACAAACTTGCCCCTCCTTCTCTGCCTTTAAAGGAGAGGTCCAAAATGCAAATTATTTTTCATTTTAAATCCCTATCTATTTCATGTCATAATCGATTCTATTTTCTAATATACTTTAATAAAAATTCCCTAGCCTTCCCTCACTACACTATTTAATGGCTTTTCTTTTTTTTAACAACTTTCTTTTTGATAACGCTTCGTTTGAGAATTCCAGTGCATGCTGGGATACCCAAATGAAGCATCATCAGGAGCAGAGACTGTGGTCACTGACGCAGCCTCCACCCCCTCCCAGAAACGAAGTGCCATCAGTGACCTTCGTTTCAGGGGCTGGGCTAGTCCCTGTGTGGTTTGCACTGTTTGATGTGCACAATAGTACTGTAAAGAGATTTGGTACGCACTCAGCGTGGTAGTGAGGTGCTGGTTGAAGTGGATAACCCAAGTAGTATATGCAAAAATCAACCACACTCACATGGGGAACTTGGAAATTTTTTAACCTGCTGGAGTTTTTATTGGTGCAAAAAAGCGACAAAGATGCGTCAGGCAACATGACATTTCAATCCATCCCGGGTCTTTATCAAATAGTTGCTGTTTCCAGAGAACAAGGGGGTTGGGGTGAAAAACCGCAGTGTGTGCGCCAAGCAGCGCTGGCCTCTGCATTTGCACCCTGGGTACTCTTACAATGTGTACTGACAGTGCGCTCTGTTGCCGGCTCGTTACCACTGATCTGAGTCGGAGAGTGAGCGCACTGTCATTGTGCACAGTAACAGAGCAAGGACTAGCCCAGCCCCTGAAATTAAGGTCAACGATAACGGTTTTGCGTGTGTCTGTGGAAATATGTGGTCATTCAGCCAAAGGAGCATTTGTGAGATCAGACACCGATGAAGAACATGGTTTGTTTTCAATTGATATTCCAGTTCATCTCAAAGGTTATTGGTGGGTTTGAAGTAAGCACTGTTTGCAGCCCACATAAGTTCATTTGCTCAAAACCCATCAATCCATGTCTTTATGGACCTTTCTTTGTATACAATAGTCCTCCCAAAACTGTCGCCACAAATTGAAAGAATACAGTTGTCTAAATTGTCCTGGTATGCTGCAGTAGTCATACTTCACTTGAAATAAGGGATCTGGTCTAAACCCCCAAAAATCATCCGGCCCCAAATTTTACATAAGGAAGTAAATGCTGGGTACAGCAAACTGACTGGACTTTCCCAGCAGGAAGAACACTTGATTTTTCAGTCACTGGAAGAAAAAAGAAAACAACAATGAGCAGCTATGTAAGGAAGACAAACACTGAGGTGTCCAGCAGGAGTTTTCTTGTGCGTCAACAATCGGCAGCATTTCCTTTTAACTGAAAATCAGGTTCTGGGAAGAGGCATGTCCGGGTCACCAAGTCAAAAGAAAAGCACTGAAGCGCAACAATTACTAACTACAAGCTCCTACTGTTAATAATTTGCATGCATACCAAACAGTGCTGCAGCATACCTTGCGTCCAAGCATGGATACTGTATATATATGCAAACATTACATTTATGAAATGTAAACTGCATTACCATACTTATAAAATTAAGGTTCTTAGTGCACAAATTGACCAATTCAATTGGCCAACCCCAACAAAATGTACATTTATTTGATGGGACCCTAACTTTTTTTTTTATATCAGCATCTTCTGGGCTAAGAAAGAAAAGGGCCGGTAGGATCTTTCAAAAATAACTATAGGGTATGTGACACTTTGTGACATGAAAAGCATTCCAAGAACATAAAAAGAATCTTCCCATTCATTTCTAGGGAAAACAACTCACTGTCCATATGTTTAGGCTTTTGAGCATTCAAAGATGCCAAGTGTTTGAAAAAGTGACGTCTATTTGTCATTAATTTTCCACTAGGAAGACACTCCATACAATTTACAATAGAAGTTAATGGGAAGGCTTAAAAAATGCCTGAATTATGCTGGGTATCTTTTCAAACATCTTGTAAGTATTTTCAACTTCAATAACTCGAATGTTTTATTCATTGTTTAATGGATTTCAAGAAACTTCAGCAAAATAACAACAAAAAAAAAAAACAGCCGGAAATGTTGAAAAAATGTTAAAAGGAATCCGTCAGCAGGTTTTTGCTATGTGATCTGAGGGCAGAGACAGGTAGAGAGGTAGGGGCTGAGATACAGATTTTAAAATTGCATCACTTATCAAGCTGTGTTCTGTTGTTTACATACAATGAAGGTTTTATTAGCAGCATTTTAACACTAGGTCTCATGCACCTGCTAGATCAACCACGTCCCCTCCTCTGATTAGCAGCTCACTGTCAATAGTACATCTAAGAACTCTGATTGTGTCACAACTGCTGCACCCAGTAATCTAAGTGATACATCACTGGAATCGGGATCTTTTGCAACCTCAGCTACGTTCTGGAGGGCCATAGACCGGACCTTAGCCCCTCACAAAAAGTATGTCACAGCTTACCTCGATGATATTCTGATATTCAGCTCAGATTGGGGAAGTCATCTGTAGACAGTCCAGGCCATGCTGAATGCACTGTGGAAAGTGGGGTTTACCATAAACCCAAAGAATTCTACCATCGAGAAAAAGAAGGGAAAATACCTGGGTTACATCGTTGGATGAAACAAAGTAAAGCCGCTAGTGAATAAGGTGGAGGCAGTCCAAAACTGGTCGAAACCGGTCTCCAAGTAACAGCTTTGGGCATTTCTGTGAATGGTGAAATGCTATCAGCCGGGTATCCTGAATTTCGCCATGATAGCCGCACCCCGGACCTACCTTCTTAAGGTCACAAATACGTCAATGGCCAAATGGCCTCTTGAAGCAGAAATGGCGTTCCAAGAGTTGAAACTGAAGGCTATTCATCTTTCATGTGGAACACAGACCTGGGAAGCTGCACAGTAATGCAGATGCCAGTTTAGACTCTCCTGTTTCGTGACTGAAGATGCCAAAACCTACAGCTTTGGACAGATGGGGGAGTATATGTGACAAAGTCACTGGCAAAATACTGGAGAGGAAACACGTAGCACTGAGATTATTAGTTCCAGTAATTAAACATAGGAAAAAGGTTCCAGCACACAAAGGGGTTAATCAGTCATCTTTAGTGCTAGGATGATTGAACACCTGTAGAGAGGGAGGAGGTCAGAGGATAAAAATTCACAGCCTTTCAGAGCATTTGGTGTGGGGAGGGCCTGGAGGTGAAAGCTCTGAGCTGTTTTGTCATATGAAGGAAAGACAACCCTGGAATTGTTTGTTCCTGAAGCGGGCGGTTACCTGTAACAACAAGGACTGTGCCATACATTATGATTATGTGTTTGCATAAACTACAGCAATGTTAAGAAAAGCAGTGTTCATAATAAACTCAGCAGAATATTTGAAGAGACAGTGTCCCTGTGTACCTCTATGTGCAACCAAGTGAGCCGATCTACCACATTTGATGTTAGAAGTGCAGCCAAGATCCCCAGGAAGCAAGTGTGACGGCTGTGGACAGACTGCATGTCCTGGATGAAGGCAGCGGTGAGCATGGAACAGCGGTCAGACAAAATGGAGGAGCTGATCAAGCAGCAGCTGCTGGAGCTAATAACCTCCTCCCTCTCTAAAGGTGTTCTGTTCAATCATTCTAGCACTAAAGATGGCTGATTAACCCCTTTTGTGAGCTGGAACCTTTTTCCTATGTTTAATTACTGGAGCTAACAATCTTAGTGCTCAAAAGTTTACATACCCCAGCAGAATTTTTGCTTTCTTGGTCTTGTTTCAGAGAATATGAATGATAACAAACAAACTTTTTCTCCACTCATGGTTATTGGCTGGGTGAAGCCATTTATTGTCAAACTACTGGGTTTTCTCTTTTTAAATCTTAATGACAACCAAAAACATCCAAATGACCCTGATTAAAAGTTCACATACCCTGGTGATTTTGGCCTGATAACATGCTCAGAATTTGACACAAATGTGTTTGAATGGCTACTAAAGGTAACATCCTCACCTGTGACCTGTTTGCTTGTAATCAGTGTGTGTGCATAAAAGCTGAGTGAGTTTCTGGGATCTAGACAGACGCTTGCATCTTTCGTCCAGCCACTGACGTTTCTGGATTGTGAGTCATGGGGAAAGCAAAAGAGTTGTCAACGGATCTACGGGTAAAGGTAGTTGAACTGTATAACACAGGAAAGGGATACAAAAAGATATCCAAGGAATTGATAATGCCAGTCACCAGCGTTCAAACTGTGATTAACAAATGGAAAATCAGGGGCTCTGTAAAAACCAAACCATGGTCAGGTAGACCAACGAAAATTTCGGCCACAACTTCCAGGAAAATTGTTCGGGATGCAAAGAAAAACCCACAAATAACATCAGCTGAAATTCAGGACTCTCTGAAAACTAGCGGTGTGGCTGTTTCAAGATGCACAACAAGGAGGCACTTGAAGAAAAATGGGCTGCATGGTCGAGTTGCCAGAAGAAAGCCATTACTGCGCAAATGCCAAAAAGTATCTCGCCTACAATTTGCCAAACAGCACAGAGACAAGCCTCAAAACTTCTGGAACAAGGCAATTTGGAGTGATGAGACCATTCCTACTGTAAAGCACGAAGATGGATTGCTTATGTTTTGGGGATGTGTGTGTGAGGTGTCGGTCTGTTGCTGGATTCGAAATGGGTCCAGAGCCTTCTGTGGTCTCCCATTTCAGTCCAGCTGGGGCTGATGCTGGTCAGCATCATCATCAGCCCCAACACCTAGCTGGTCCACGAGATGTACAGATTGTCTCCTGGGTGTTTGTGCCTAGCAATGTTAAGCATAGGTTGCGGAGGGAGACAGGGCTTTTGAAGTCTAAGTCCAGGATTCGCCGCACTGAGCATGCCTGTGACCTGGCGGATCGTGATTGGTGGTTTGGCACCCACCTGACCTGGTGACCTGGCACCGCCTGATTGGTCCACGGGTGGCGTCACCAATGGCGCGTTGGTGGGCAGGGCTTAGTCTTTAAAAGGCCCGCCCACAAACATGGCGGCGCGCTCTGATCATTGAGCAGTGATGCTGATGTGTGGACGACTGTGTTCCACATAGCTTCCATAGGCAGGTGTAGTGGAAATAGGCAGGCTAGTGGAAATAGGCTGGTAGCTCCGTCTTGCAGGCTGGCTCTGCCATAGGGGTCGCCTAACACCCCGAGCAGCCTGCAGATGCCCTGTTTACGGCTATCGCCTGTCAGCCACGTGGAGTAATACCCTGCAGTCCGGTAGCACGCCGGCTGGAGGCACGTGTACCCGTCGGCGTAGTCACACACGCATCCTAGCGCCGCCATTGTAGTCCCTGTGCTGTAACAGGACTACAGATAGTTTTTCTCCGCCTATCTCTCGTGCTGCTAACGGAGATAGTGCGTATTGCTATACCCGGTCCAGTGTGCAGTAACACGGAAGGGTTTATCATTTAAGTTGGTTGCTTTCCTTTTCACCCGGAAAGTGTTCAGCAGCAGTCCACTAGGCTGCATCGCGGACCCCGGGGTCGGTTGCGTTCCATAATAATAAAGTTGTCTGCAACGGCTCTCCTAACAGTGTGAGCTACAAAGGCACATGAAACTTGGTAAAAGTTGAAGGAAAGATGAATGCAGAACATTATCAGCAAATACTGGAAGCAAATTTGCACTCATCAGCCCGGTGTTAGAACCCTCCTGTTTGTTTTTTCTATCTTGTGGTTTGCGGTAACGTGACCTTCTGCCTTTATATTCCAGCTCCGCCCTTCTGGCTGTGCTGGACTTCAGTGTTTGACTGTCTCTCTAGCCAGGTGCTTCTGTGCCTTTCTCTGTCAAGTTCGCTTGGTCCTCTGGGACCTCTAGTACTTTTTGTCAGTTAGTCTTTTTGTGTTCTGCAACAACTTCTGTTTAGGAGGTGTCCCATTTTTGTCCCAGTCCTTAGTTCTTTTAGGGATCCCTCCCTTAAATCTATAGGTCTTCGTTCAGACTAGCCGAGGACTAAGGCAGGTCTGTTCACTAGGAACAGGCAGCCTGCTACATCGTAGGGATTCAGATTAGTCTTACTGTAGGGACAGCTTTCCCCTATCTTTCCTTAGTACATGTTGCAGATCATAACAGTAAGTCCAGCCCAAAAAACTAAAAGGAAAGAAATTTTGGGGATCAGTATGGTTTCCGTCCAGGATTTGGCTCAACGCCTGCAGGGATTGTCTCTGGAGGTGGCCGAGCTTCAGCAACACGTGAGTAGCTGTCCTGGAGCGCATTTTGTGGAACCCAAGGTAGTACTGCCTGATGTTTTTTATGGTAAACAGCAAGATTTTTTTTCCTTTAAAAATGCTTGTTTGTTATATTTTCGTTTGAGACCAAGATCCTCTGGGAATGAATCACAGCACATTGGTTTTAGTATGTCACTTTTGCGCAATGAACCACAGGGGTGGGCCTTTTCTCTCCAGCCTAATGATCCGTGTTTAAGGTCTGTTTTAGATTTTTTTTTCTGCTATGGGGCTATTATATGACGATCTTGATTGAATCTCATCTGCTGAATCAGAACTTAGACGTTTGAATCAGGGGTCAGATGATGTTGAAAATTATTGCACACACTTCAGCAGATGGGCTTCAGAAGTTAAGTGGAATGATCCTGCGCTGAGATGTTTATTTCTTGCTGGTCTGAGTGAAAGGGTTAAGGATTTGCTAATTGCATTCCCTGCACCTGAGACTGCAGGAAGCTATGCAGTTAGCTGTTCGTATAGACAGGAGACTGAGGTGCAGGCTCAATGAGGTAAAGACTCCTGTAATGTCAGGTCCTAGTCCCCAGAAAATCTACTCTGACGGCATGGAACCGATGGAGGTTGGGGCAATGTCACTCTGCTCTCAGGAAAGAGACCGGAGATTCGCCGAGGGATTGTGATTTTATTGTGGTAAAGCTGACAATTTGATTAAGTATTGTGAGCGTCGTTTAAGTAAGGAAAAAAAAAAGGTCAGTTACGCCCGTATAGCTTGTTTACGCTCTGCAGGAGTGTTTCTTTCTGGGAGTACTACTCTGCAGGGAGATTTGATTGAATTTCAGGTATTTGTGGATTGTGGTTCAACACTTAATGTAATTGATAAAGGGTTTTTGGAAAACCTTAAATTGAAATCCAAACCTTTGTCATCACCTATTTCTGTGGTTGCAATTGATAACACTCCTTTGAAATGTATTACTCACAAGACTGCTGCATTTCCCCTCACTATCAATGGAGTTCACCAAGAAATTTTGGACTTGGTTGTTTTGGATAATTTGCCCTCTCCAGTTGTTCTAGGATTGCCTTGGTTAAAACTGCACAATCCTTTATTGGACTGGTCTACTAATGTGATTAAGTCTTGGAGTCCGAAGTGCTATGATAAATGTTGTAATGGTCGAATTGTGGCTGTGGAAAAAGGGGAATTACCGGTACCTATTCAAGATTTTTGGAGGGTTTTTTCGGAGGAGGAGTCGCAAGTTTTACCTCCTCATAGGGATTATGATTGCGCCATTGAGTTTGTTCCGGGAGCTACTCTTCCCAAGAGTCACTTGTTTAATCTGACTATCCCTGAAAGAAAGGCCTTGGAGGAGTATATACAGACTAGCCTGGCTGCTGGTCACATTAGACCTTCTAAGTCGCCTGTGGCCGTTGGATTTTTGTTAAAAAAAAGGACGGCGGTTTACGTCCATGTCTGGATTTTCGTGAAATTAATAAGATTACCGTACTCAATTCCTACCCATTGCCGTTAATTCCTGACTTGTTTAACCAGTTAGTGGGAGCCAAGTGGTTCTCCAAAATTGATGCCCGGGGGGCATACAATTTGTTACGTGTGAAGGAGGGTGATGAATGGAAAACTGCTTTTAACACTCCGTTAGGTCATTTTGAGAATCTGGTGATGCCTTTTGGTCTTACCAATGCACCTGCATTTTTTCAGAACCTTATTAATGACATCCTGAGACCTTTGATTGGTAAGAATGTGGTTGTGTATTTGGATGACATTTTGATTTATTCACCAGATCTAGAGTCCCATTGGCAGAGTGTACGTGAAGTTTTGTAGTTATTGAGTGATAATTCACTCTTTGCTAAGCTGGAGAAATGTGCGTTCGCTGTGCATAAAATTAGTTTTTTGGGCTACACTGTCTCCAGCGAGGGCTTTGAAATGGACCCCGTGAAGGTTCAGGCTGTGCAGGAATGGCCTAGGCCTATTGGTCTGAAATCTATACAGAGATTTTTGGGTTTTGCCAATTATTACAGGAAATTCATTAAGAATTTTTCTGTAATTGTTAAACCTCTAACCGATCTCACCAGGAAAGGTGCGAATACGGCCCAGTGGACTACTGAGGCCATTGAAGCGTTTAAGTATCTCAAAGAGAGGTTCAGTTCTGCCCCTATCCTTATGCAGCCTGATTAGACCAAGCCTTTTTTGGTCGAGGTCGATGCTTCATCGTTGGGGGTCGGAGCAGTTTTGTCTCAGGAGAACAAGGGTGGAGTACATCCTTGTGCCTTCTTTTCGAAATTTTTTTCGGAAACCGAACTGAATTATGATGTTGGAAATCGGGAGTTTCTGGCTATTAAACTCGCGTTTGAAAATTGGCATCATTTTTTGTAAGGCGCTAGATTTCCTATTCAGGTTTTCACAGATCATAAGAATTTGATCTATCTGGATGCTGCCAAGCTCTTGAATGCCCGTCAAGCTAGGTAGGCACTTTTTTTTTCTTGGTTTCATTTTTCTATTACCTATATCCCTGGTACTAAGAATGTTAAAGCCGATGCTTTATCTCGCAGCTTCTCTCCTACGGTCGGTGCCGAGGAGGAGGAGAGCATTTTACAGAAAGGAGTTGTGGTGGCGGCTTTGGACTCCATTTTGGAGAATGGGATTCTGAAAGCTCAAGATGATGCTCCATCTAACACTCCCCATGGGAGGTTGCTCGTGCCTAGAGCGTTTAGGAGAAATTTGTTTGTGGAGTGTCATGAGTCTCGGTTGGCAGGTCATCCAGGAATTTCGGAGACTAAGAGACTTATCAGTCGCAATTTTTGGTGGCCTGGATGGAGAAGGAAGTCATCAAGTGGGTGCGTCAGTGTACTGTATGTGCTAGGTCAAAGGCTTCACATACTACTGCTGCGGGGTTGCTTTGCCCTCTGGAGGTTCCTAGTGCGCCTTGGACGCATCTCACTATGGATTTTATTACTGATCTTCCTGTGTCCGAGGGTTTTACTGTCATCTGGGTGGTCGTGGACCGTTTTAGTAAGATGCGTCATTTGGTTCCATTCATTAAGTTGCCCTGCGCCAAGACACTCGCTAAGGCGTTTATTAAGGAGATTGTCAAGCTCCATGGCGTTCCCACGGATATTGTTTCTGATAGAGGACCTCAGTTTGTGGCTCACTTTTGACGTGCTTTTTATGACAGGTTGGGAGTCCATTTGTCATTTTCGTCTGGTTATCATCCTGAGTCTAATGGACAGACTGAAAGAAAGAACCAGGATGTTGAACAGTTTTTGCGTTGTTTTGTGGCGGACAATCAAGAGGTGTGGTTTGAGTTTCTGCCTCTCGCAGAATTTGCCCTTAACAATCATACATCCTCCTCTGCTGGGTGTTCTCCTTTTTTTTGTTGCACTGGGAGACATCCGTCTTTTGGTTCGTTCTCCAAATTGGGGTCGGCGGTGCCGGAGGAGGAGAATTTTTCCGGTGATTTGGAGAGAGTTTGGACTAATGTACGTTGTAACCTTCAAGAGGCTAACAAGAAGTCCAAGAAATATTTTGACAGGAAACGTAAAGAGGTTTTGTTTAGTGTGGGTGACATGGTTTTGTTGTCCTCAATGAACCTGCGGTTGAGGATTCCCTCTAAAAAACTGGGTCCTAAGTTTGTGGGTCCATTTAAAGTGCTTCAGGTTGTTAACCCGTCTGCTGTTAGGTTGGATGTCCCTACTTCCTGGAAGATTAATCCTATGTTTCATGTTTCCTTGTTGAAAAAGTCTGACGTATCTGATAGGGACGCCACTGTCACAGTTCCTCCTGTGGTGGAAGACGGCAAGTATGAAATTTCTCGTATTTTGAATTCTAGATGGCATAGAGGGAGATTACAGTATCTTGTCTCCTGGAAGGGTTTCGGTCCCGAAGACAACTCCTGGGTAAGGACGGATGATGTCTCTGCTCCTAGGCTTGTTAAAGCTTTCCACAGGAGGTTTCCAGATAGGCCTGGGCCTGGAGGATCCTCATAAAAGAGGGATACTGTTAGAACCCTCCTGTTTGTTTTTTTTCTATCTTGTGGTTTGCGGTCACGTGACCATCTGCCTTTATATTCCAGCTCCGCCCTTCTGGCTGTGCTGGACTTCAGTGTTTGACTGTCTCTCTATCCAGGTGCTTCTGTGCCTTTCTCTGTCAAGTTCGCTTGGTCCTCTGGGACCTCTAGTACTTTTTGTCAGTTAGTCTTTTTGTGTTCTGCAACAACTTCTGTTTAGGAGGTGTCCCATTTTTGTCCCAGTCCTTAGTTCTTTAAGGGATCCTAAATCTATAGGTCTTCGTTCAGACTAGCCGAGGACTAAGGCGGGTCTGTTCACTAGGAACAGGCAGCCCGCTACATCGTAGGGATTCAGCTTAGTCTTACTGTAGGGACAGCTTTCCCCTATCTTTCCTTAGTACATGTTGCAGATCATAACACCCGGAAGCTGCGCATGCGACGTACTTGGATGTTCCAGCATGATAACGATCCAAAACACAAGGCCAAATCGACCTGTCATTGGCTACAGCAGAACAAAGTGAAGGTTCTGGAGTGGCCATCTCAGTCTCCTGACTAGAGATGAGCGTTGTTCTACTCGAACTGTTCGCCAATCTCAAATTCGAGCTGTTTTGGGCGGTGTTTGAGCCGTTCGGCGAACACGAACGATTTGAGAAAAATTCGGCTGTTCGAGGTTCTGTTCGATAACTGTTCGTGCACCAAAATCATAACTGGATTTTTTCTCAGTAATGATGAAAATTAATGTTAATACGCAGTTTGAGTGTACAGCGGGGCGGGGGGAGGGGCAGGGGATGGATCTCTGCAAGAATAATGAAGATCTCCATTTTTTTTTCTCTTTCCCGCATTTGCAGTGGGGAGGTGCAATCTGTCAGCCTATCAGCAGTGCACACACGGAGCGAAGTGCTTTTTTTCACACAAGCAAGGGCATGTGTCATTGGCAGTGTATGTCACATGTCCTTGCCCTATAAGACCAAGCCATTTTCCCCGTCGCCACCATTTTCGCACTGCTGCAGCTGCGTGTTAGACGGCACCGCTGTTGCTGTGTGCGCTATACCTTGTTAATTTCAAGCCAATTTTCGCACAAATCTACAGATAGCTTGGGAGTAGGGAATAGTTGTGATTGCAGTCCTTTTAAGGACTAGGTTACAGCGTTTCCTACGACTTTTATCAGGCAGGTCTGTGCTCTTAAATAGATAGATTGTGGGAGTAAAGACTAATTGTAATTGCAGTCCTTTTCAGGACTAGGTTACATCAGTTCCTATCAGTTTTTGCCAGGCAGGTCTGTGCCAGTGCTGTGCAAGTTTTTTTCACAGCATTTGGCTGAATCTAGCAAAGCTAATCCTTTTTGGCCTATTGCAGAGTGTGTTAGTCAGTGGAGTAGCCTATCTGTGTTGCAAGATATACCACCTGTGTATAGAATACCAATTTTTTTACTGCACCTAGTGAAGTAAAATCTTTTGGGCATAGCATCATTCTATTAGTCCATCTATACTGACCTCCATCAGGTTGCAAATTGAATATAATTTTTTTCTGCATCTAGCTCTGAAAAAATATTTGGCCTTCTAGCAGTGTGTGGGACTTTCTCTATTAGTCCATCTATACTGACCTCCATCAGGTTGCAAACTGAATATATTTTTTTCTGCATCTACCTCTGAAAAAATATTGGGCTTGTAGCTGTGTGTGGGACTTGTTCTATTAATCCATCTATACTGACCTCCATCAGGTTGCAAATTGAATATAATTTTTTTCTGCATCTAGCTCTGAAAAAATATTGGGCTTCTAGCTGTGTGTGGGACTTGTTGTATTAGTCCATTTATACTGACCTCCATCAGGTTGCAAACTGAATATATTTTTTTCTGCATCTACCTCTGAAAAAATATTGGGCTTCTAGCTGTGTGTGGGACTTGTTCTATTAATCCATCTATACAGACCTCCATCAGGTTGCAAACTGAATATAATTTTTTTCTGCATCTAGCTCTGAAAAAATATTTGGCCTTCTAGCAGTGTGTGGGACTTTCTCTATTAGTCCATCTATACAGACCTCCATCAGGTTGCAAATTAAAAATAATTTTTATCTGCATCTAGCTCTGAAAAAATATTTGGGCTTCTAGCTGTGTGTGGGACTTGTTCTATTACTCCATCTATACTGACCTCCATCAGGTTGCAAATTGAATATAATTTTTTTCTGCATCTAGCTCTGAAAAAATATTGGGCTTCTAGCTGTGTGTGGGACTTGTTGTATTAGTCCATCTATACTGACCGCCATCAGGTTGCAAACTGAATATATTTTTTTCTGCATCTACCTCTGAAAAAATATTGGGCTTCTAGCTGTGTGTGGGACTTGTTCTATTAATCCATCTATACAGACCTCCATCAGGTTGCAAACTGAATATAATTTTTTTCTGCATCTAGCTCTGAAAAAATATTTGGCCTTCTAGCAGTGTGTGGGACTTTCTCTATTAGTCCATCTATACTGACCTCCATCAGGTTGCAAATTGAATATAATTTTTTTCTGCATCTAGCTCTGAAAAAATATTGGGCTTCTAGCTGTGTTTGGGACTTGTTGTATTAGTCCATCTATACTGACCTCCATCAGGTTGCAAACTGAATATATTTTTTTCTGCATCTACCTCTGAAAAAATATTGGGCTTGTAGCTGTGTGTGGGACTTGTTCTATTAATCCATCTATACAGACCTCCATCAGGTTGCAAACTGAATATAATTTTTTTCTGCATCTACCCCTGAAAAAATATTTGGGCTTCTAGCTGTGTGTGGGACATGTTCTATTACTCCATCTATACTGACCTCCATCAGGTTGCAAATTGAATATAATTTTTTTCTGCATCTAGCTCTGAAAAAATATTGGGCTTCTAGCTGTGTGTGGGACTTGTTGTATTAGTCCATCTATACTGACCGCCATCAGGTTGCAAACTGAATATATTTTTTTCTGCATCTACCTCTGAAAAAATATTGGGCTTCTAGCTGTGTGTGGGACTTGTTCTATTAATCCATCTATACATACCTCCATCAGGTTGCAAACTGAATATAATTTTTTTCTGCATCTAGCTCTGAAAAAATATTTGGCCTTCTAGCAGTGTGTGGGACTTTCTCTATTAGTCCATCTATACTGACCTCCATCAGGTTGCAAATTGAATATAATTTTTTTCTGCATCTAGCTCTGAAAAAATATTGGGCTTCTAGCTGTGTGTGGGACTTGTTGTATTAGTCCATCTATACTGACCTCCCTCAGGTTGCAAACTGAATATATTTTTTTCTACATCTACCTCTGAAAAAATATTGGGCTTGTAGCTGTGTGTGGGACTTGTTCTATTAATCCATCTATACAGACCTCCATCAGGTTGCAAACTGAATATAATTTTTTTCTGCATCTACCTCTGAAAAAATATTTGGGCTTCTAGCTGTGTGTGGGACATGTTCTATTACTCCATCTATACTGACCTCCATCAGGTTGCAAATTGAATATAATTTTTTTCTGCATCTAGCTCTGAAAAAATATTGGGCTTCTAGCTGTGTGTGGGACTTGTTGTATTAGTCCATCTATACTGACCTCCATCAGGTTGCAAACTGAATATATTTTTTTCTGCATCTACCTCTGAAAAAATATTGGGCTTCTAGCTGTGTGTGAGACTTGTTCTATTAATCCATCTATACAGACCTCCATCAGGTTGCAAACTGAATATAATTTTTTTCTGCATCTAGCTCTGAAAAAATATTTGGCCTTCTAGCAGTGTGTGGGACTTTCTCTATTAGTCCATCTATACTGACCTCCATCAGGTTGCAAATTAAAAATAATTTTTATCTGCATCTAGCTCTGAAAAAATATTTGGGCTTCTAGCTGTGTGTGGGACTTGTTCTATTACTCCATCTATACTGACCTCCATCAGGTTGCAAATTGAATATAATTTTTTTCTGCATTTAGCTCTGAAAAAATATTGGGCTTCTAGCTGTGTGTGGGACTTGTTGTATTAGTCCATCTATACTGACCTCCATCAGGTTGCAAACTGAATATATTTTTTTCTGCATCTACCTCTGAAAAAATATTGGGCTTGTAGCTGTGTGTGGGACTTGTTCTATTTATCCATCTATACAGACCTCCATCAGGTTGCAAACTGAATATAATTTTTTTCTGCATCTACCTCTGAAAAAATATTTGGGCTTCTAGCTGTGTGTGGGACTTGGTCTATTACTCCATCTATACTGACCTCCATCAGGTTGCAAATTGAATATAATTTTTTTCTGCATCTAGCTCTGAAAAATATTGGGCTTCTAGCTGTGTGTGGGACTTGTTGTATTAGTCCATCTATACAGACCTCCATCAGGTTGAAAACTGAATATAATTTTTTTCTGCATCTAGCTCTGAAAAAATATTTGGCCTTCTAGCAGTGTGTGGGACTTTCTCTATTAGTCCATCTATACTGACCTCCATCAGGTTGCAAACTGAATATAATTTTTTTCTGCATCTAGCTCTGAAAAAATATTTGGCCTTCTAGCAGTGTGTGGGACTTTCTCTATTAGTCCATCTATACTGACCTCCATCAGGTTGCAAACTGAATATAATTTTTTTCTGCATCTAGCTCTGAAAAAATATTTGGCCTTCTAGCAGTGTGTGGGACTTGTTCTATTAGTCCACCTATACTGACCTCCATCAGGTTGCAAATTCAAAATAATTTTTTGTCTGCATCTAGCTCTGAAAAAATATTTGACCTTCTAGCAGTGTGTGGGACTTTCTCTATTAGTCCATCTATACTGACCTCCATCAGGTTGCAAACTGAATATATTTTTTTCTGCATCTACCTCTGAAAAAATATTTGGGCTTCTAGCTGTGTGTGGGACTTGTTCTATTAGTCCATCTATACTGACCTCCATCAGGTTGCAAATTGAATATAATTTTTTTCTGCATCTAGCTCTGAAAAAATATTTGGCCTTCTAGCAGTGTGTGGGACTTTCTCTATTAGTCCATCTATACTGACCTCCATCAGGTTGCAAACTGAATATAATTTTTTTCTGCATCTAGCTCTGAAAAAATATTTGGCCTTCTAGCAGTGTGTGGGACTTGTTCTATTAGTCCACCTATACTGACCTCCATCAGGTTGCAAATTCAAAATAATTTTTTGTCTGCATCTAGCTCTGAAAAAATATTTGGCCTTCTAGCAGTGTGTGGGACTTTCTCTATTAGTCCATCTATACTGACCTCCATCAGGTTGCAAACTGAATATATTTTTTTCTGCATCTACCTCTGAAAAAATATTTGGGCTTCTAGCTGTGTGTGGGACTTGTTCTATTAATCCATCTATACTGACCTCCATCAGGTTGCAAATTGAATATAATTTTTTTCTGCATCTAACCCAGCCAATAGTTTTGGCCTAATACCACAGTTTGGCCACTCAGCTCTGCTCGGTTCCCATCCATTGTTTTTTTGTGCAAACAACTCCAGAGTTGTGAATTAGTTAACCACCAAAATGAGTGGAAAAAGGCCTGCTGCTGGTGGAAAGGGGAATAGGCGTGTTGGGAAGGGGAAAAAAGGTTGTGTCCGTGGGGTAGGTGTTAAAGCAACAGTAACATCTGCAGAAGAAAGACCATCTTCCAGCCAAACTAAAATGTCTACTTCTTTTAGCGGACAATGTGATAAGATCCCTTTCTTACGGCCACGCCAATCGCTACAAATTCCAGATGAGGCACAAAAACAGCAGGTGCTTCAACGGATATCAAGTGCTCCTTTAAGTGGGCTCTCCTCCACATCAACTTCAACATCACAAATACTCCAGTCCTCAAAGGTGTCACCCCAATCGCAGTTGCTTCCTCACAGCTCCCAAATCTCCAGCTGCCCGTCTGAGTATGAGGTAGAACAGATGGTTGAGTCTGCAGAGCTGTTTACTCATACTATAGCCTGGGAATCAGAGGTCGACTCCAGCGCTTCTGTGAATCCAGACGAGGAAATGATCTGCACTGATGCCCAGAATCTTTATGAGTCGGATCCAGGACCAGACGCAGAAGGTTCTGACCATAATGTAGACCCTCATTCCCAAACTGTAACTCCTGTTGGTGGAGACAACGAGGAAGACGATGATGAGACTCAAATACCTGATTGGAGCGACAACTTTAGTTTTTTGTCAGGGCAGGAACAGGTTGGCTCTGAGGACGACGGGTGTGATAACGCACAGGGTGATGATGATGAGGTTGGAGATCCCACTTACTGTCAACCCACAGTCAGCCAAGAGATGAGGTCAGCAGAGGAGGTGGAGGAAGATGCTAGTGACGACGAGGTCAGGTTGTGCCTTCCTGGACAGAGACGTAGTACTGGAAGCACGTCAACAACTGCATCCTCAAACACAACTCTGCCTCTCACCACAAGTCGTGGTGGCTCTTCAGGTCGCATGGGTGCTAAGCCTTGCATAGCCTGGGCATTTTTTCAGATCGATAAAGATGACCCAACTCGTGCTATCTGTAACATTTGTCAGCAAAAGCTAAGTAGAGGCCAAAAAATACATAGTTTGAGTACTTCATGCATGAACCGGCACATGGACATGAAGCATAAGTTGCAGTGGGAAGCTCAGTGTGCTACAATGCGGCCTAGCCGGCCGGGCCAACCACCGTCTGCCATATCTTGTGCATCCGCGGCCTCTTCATCCTCTGTGACTGGGGGGACAGCAGTCACACCTGTTTTGGGGCGCAGACTGTTAGAACCTTGCTGTTAGGTTTTTTTTCCTTTGCTGGTCACATGACCTTGTTGGCCTATTTAATCCTGCTCCGCCCTTCTGGCTTTGCTGGACTTCATTGTATATCTACTTTCTAGCTAGCCTGTGCTCTGTATCTAGCTCTGTTAGTTTGCTTGGTCTACGGACCTCTATGTTCTATCTATTTTGTTTGTTCGTCTGTCTGCTACTATTTCTGTTAGGAGGTGTCCCATATTCCTCCCAGTCCTTAGTACTTGTAGGGATTCCCTCCCCACATCTATAGGTCTCCGTACAGACTAGATTAGGACTTTAGCAGGTCTGATCGCAGGATCAGGTTCCCTGTTACATCGTAGGGATTCAGCTGAGTTCTATCGTAGGGACAGATCTCCTCTCTTTCCTTAGCTTTGGTAGCAGAACATAACACAGACCTGCCACCTCTTTACCCGCAACAGCCAGCGTGATTGGCAGGTCATCATTTTCTTTGGAGGTGGTAACACCAGCTGGTGTTGAGCGCTGTCCGACATCGATAGCACCACCTTTGGATCAAGGCAACCTAACATGTCCGCCTGCATCTTCCTCACAGACCGGCAGTTTGCCGGGGACACCCTTATCAACCCCGTCTAAGCACAATAGCCAGCCCTCGGTCCCTCAGATGTGGACAAGTAAAAGACCATTTCCTCCTAGCCATGAGAAAGCTAAGAGGTTGAATTTCACCATCTGCAAGCTCTTGGCTACAGAAATGCTGCCTTTCCGCCTGGTGGACACAGAGGATTTTCGAGACCTTATGTCCGTCGCAGTGCCCCAGTACCAGATGCCCAGTCGGCACTACTTCTCAAAGAAAGGTGTGCCTGCGCTCCACCAGCATGTCGCACACAACATCACCGCTTCTTTGAGAAACTCTGTGTGTGCATTTCACCACAGACACTTGGACGAGTAGGTATGGACAGGGGCGTTACATGTCGCTGACTGGGCACTGGGTAACTATGGTGACAGCAGGACAAGGGGCTGCTGTCCAAGTCTTGCCGTCCCCACGAGTTGTGCGTCAATCCTCTTTATGTCAAAGTTCCTCCACTGCTTCTGCCTCCTCAACCTCCTCTCAGTCTTCCACCTGCACCCAAAGCCTGTCTGGTCATGCCACAAGCTTTCTAACTGCGCAGAAGGGATCCTGCAAACCTCCTTACTATGCTGGCAGTAGGGCTCAACGTCATGAGGCGGTTTTTACTTTGAAATGTCTGGGAAATGTGAGTCACACAGCTGAGGAGTTGTGGTCAGCTCTGGAGAACCAATTTCATGAATGGTTGTCTCCACTGGACCTGAAACCAGGGAAGGCCGTGTGCGACAATGCTGCAAACCTGGGTGCGGCCCTTCGCCGGGGCAATGTCACACACGTGCCTTGTATGGCTCACGTGTTGAACCTGGTTGTCCAGCAATTTTTAGCCCACTATCCCAGACTAGATGGCCTTCTGCAGAGGGCACGGTCGCTGTGTGCTCACTTCCGCCGTTCGCATCCCGCAGCTCAGCGACTTACATCTCTACAGAAGTCGTTGGGCCTGCCACTTCACCGGCTAAAATGCGATGTGCCTACCCGGTGGAATTCAACTCTGCACATGTTGCAGCGACTGTGGCAGCACCGACAAGCCCTGGTGCAATACGTTCTGACGTATAGCCTGGGCCAACGAGATCCAGACGTGGGGCAAATCACGCTGGAGGAGTGGTCTCAGATCAGGGACCTATGCACCCTTCTGCACAGTTTTGAAATGGCGACGAAGATGTTTAGTGCTGACGATGCCATTATCAGCATGACTATTCCGGTGATTTACATGCTGGAGCACATGTTAAACAGAATTCGGAGTCAGGTGGTGGCACAAGAGGAGGTGGAGGAAGTAGAGGAGGAGGAGTTGTATGCGGAAGGGCTAACATCTGCAAGGTCCAGACGGTCGGCAGCACCAAGGCGGCAGGCATGTGAGGGTGGGGGAGATGGTTTTACCAGGGCGCATGGTAGCAGCCAAACTAGTGAGGAAGGTGCAGGAGCCCAGGAAGAAGTGGAGGACGAACTGATGGAAGACTCATCAGATGAGGGAGACCTTGATCACATTTCTGTTGTGCGAGGTTGGGGGGAGAGGACAGAGGAAGGAAGCATGATTGTTACCTCACCACCAACACAACAGGGACTTGGTGCTCCTGGATGCGCAACACACATGAGTGCCTTCTTGCTGCACTACCTGCAACATGACCCTCGAATTGTGAGAATTAGAAATAATCCTGACTACTGGGTTGCCACACAGTTAGATCCCCGGTACAAAAGTAAATTTGCAGAAATTATTCCTGCCATAGAAAGGGATGCACGCATGCAGGAGTATCAGCAGAGACTGTTGCAGAATCTTACATGTGCTTTTCCACAAAACACCAGTGTTGCACGTAGTAAATCTCACAGTTCCAACTTGCCAACCGTGGGACCGTCAAGTGTTCAGCGCTCAAACCATAACAGAACCACAGTATCTGCTGGTAACATCAATTTTGCGCAATCATTTCACCACTTTTTTAGCCCATCCTTTGCAAGGCCACAGGAGACAAGAAGTCTGACACATAGTCAACGCCTAGAGACGATGGTACAGGAGTATCTCCAAGTTAACATTGAAGCCATGACTGTGTCACTGGACCCTTGCTCTTTTTGGGCTTCCAATCTGGATAAATGGCCGGAGCTAGCCACTTACGCCTTGGAGATCTTGTCATGCCCCGCAGCCAGCGTTCTGTCTGAACGTGTGTTCAGCGCTGCTGGTGGTGTGCTGACAGATAAGCGCACGCGGCTCTCCACTGATAATGTAGACAGACTCACGTTCATAAAGATGAACAAATCATGGATCCGAAACGACTTTTCTACCCCTGTGTCATCCTGGGGAGAGTAAAAGATGGATGATTGGTTAAAATCACCCTACCAACCGTTTTAAGCTTTCAAATTACTAATCATGTTTATCTGTATCTTGGCTGGAAAATAATTTGGGCTTTGTAGCAGTGTGCAGCACTGATTCTATTAGGCCATCTATAATAAGCTCCACCAGATTTAAAATTACTAATCATGTTTATCTGTATCTTGGCTGGAAAATAATTTGGGCTTTGTAGCAGTGTGCAGCACTGATCCTATTAGGCCATCTATACTAAGCTCCACCAGATTTAAAATTAATAATAATTTTTAGCTGCATCTAGCCCGGAAAATAATTTTGGGGCTCCGAGATGCGCAAGACACATAAGTGCCTTCTTGCTGCACTACCTGCAACATGACCCTCATATTGTCAGAATTCGAAGTAATCATGACTACTGGGTTGCCACACTCTTAGATCCCCCAAACTTTTCGATCAACCTTTTCATTTTCATAAAGACCAAAAAAATGGTCATTTTTGAAATTATAAGCATTAGCAGGTTATTAGAAACTGAAATCAAACAGTTTTCAACTCAAAACTTTATTCTAGGTGATGTTACATTTTCACATAGGACCCCTTGTTCGAAAGGAGCTTCTGAACTCTCTCGTCCATTGAATTTGTCAGGTTTTGGATGGTTTCTGCTTCAATTGTTTTGCATGAGGACAGAATACCCTCCCAGAGCTGTTGCTTAGATGTGAACTGCCTCCCGCCATCATAGACACTCCTTTTGATGATGCTCCAGAGGTTCTGAATGGGGTAGAGGTCAGGGGAGCATGGGGGTCACACCATAAGTTTGTCCCCTTTTATGCCCATATCAGCCAGAGATGCAGATGTTTTATGTGCAGCATGAGATGGTGCATTATCATGCAAAAAAATGATCTTGCTGTGAAATACACGGTTCTTCTTCTTGAACCATGGCAGGAAGTGCTGTTTGAGAAAATCCACATACATTATAGAGTTCATCTTTAGCGCCTTCAGGGATCCTAAAGGGGCCGACAATCTCTCTCCCCATGATTCCAGCCCAAAACATTACTCCACCTCCTCCTTGTTGGCGCTGTAGCCGTGTTTGCGTGGGGTGTCCATCAACCAGCCATCCTCCACTCCATCCATCTGGACCATCGAACGCTGCACAGCACTCATCCGTGAACAAAACAGTTTTGAAATCAGTCTTCATGTAATGTTTGGCCCACTGGAGCCGTTTCTGCTTGTGTGAAGTGGATAGAGGAGGTCGACAGGATGGCGTATGCACAGCTGCAAACCTCTGAAGGACCCTGCATCTTGTTGTTCGGGGGACGTTGGAGGCACCAGCAGCTTCAAAAACTTGTCTGCTGCTATGACAAGGCTTTTTTGCCGCTGCTCTTTTAACCTGACGTAATTGCCTGTAGGAAAGAGTCCTCAATTTGCCCTTATCAGCACGCACACGTGTGTACTGTGATTCAGCTACATACTTCTTGATTGCCAAGACACTTCATCCTGATCATCGCACAATGTTGATTGTAGTCATGCCTTGACCTAAACACTCCACAATTTGTTGCTTCTCAGCAGCCGACACATCCTTTTTCTTTCCCATTTTGGCAGAAAATGTAGGCTGCTTAATAATGTGAGACAGCCTTCTTAAGTAGTCTTGCCTTTCATTGGACACACCTGCCAAACTAATTAGCACAGGTGTCTGCAATTGCTTACAGTGATATAAAGAGCCCTGACACACATCACCATCAATGAGTTTAACTGACAAACAAACAAATTCTTCCCTTATCACTCCTAAACACTTTTTGCATAATAATTTGGAACACAGTGTACATGTGCTTTTCCACAAAACACCAGTGGTTCACGTAGTGAATCTTACAGTTCTAACTTGCCAACCGTGGTCTGTATGGAGTTGTTCAATAAAGGGCCCAAAATTAAGATAACATAGATGGGAGAGGTCTCTATGAATAGGAATTCCTAAGTATTTGATACCCTGTGAGGGGCAGGCAAAGGGAAAGTTGGACTGGATGGAATCCTATATGGATTTGGGGAGGGAGACATCGAGGGCCTCAGACTTCGCTGCATTGATTTTAAAATTTGACCATGTAACAAAGTGATCTATTTCAGCCATAACAGCAGGGATGGATATATGTGATTGAGTGATATATACTAGGACATCATCAGCAAATAGAGAGCACTTGTACTCGGTGCCTCCCACCTCAATCCACCTAATATTGGGGTTATGGCGAATTGATGAGAGCAGGTTCTCCGTCACTAGGATGTATAAGAGAGGGGACAGAGAACATCCCTGCCTTGTCCCATTGGTGATTGTGAAAGGTGATGAAAATGTTCTGACGCGCCCCCTGGGCCTTGGGACACCCGGAGCCGGACCCTTTTTGGTGGATGCTGGTGGTTGTAGTCTCCGTGGCGGCGACCCGGTTCCGTGGCTCAGGGCAGTCAAACCAGTGGCGGAACTATTTATGTGGTTTTGATGTTTAAATGTCTGACTACGCCACCCGTGGATTGCGGTCAGAGTGAACCGCCGCTCCAGGGCAGACCGCTGAGGCTGGTGTTGTGGGTGCAGCAGAGCGTAGCATAACTCCCCACGGGAGGAGTATAGCCTCAGGGCAGTGTATGCGGAGGATGGGGGTGATGGTGCAGGGCAGCAGCAGTAACGACACGGAGTCAGTGATGCAGTCCAGGGCCTTTACTCACAGTTCTTATTATCCAGACCATGTCTGCAGGTAACGGCTGCCCACGTCGTACTGTGCTCACCAGGTGAGGGGCTCAGACAACTCCCAGATAACTTTGGAGCGCTTCACAGTACCCCCTTTGTGTGTCCTTTGTCTGGCCTTTCTTACCAACCCTTCTGTCCGGCTGCCTCGGGCCTCCTCTTGGTAAACTTGGCGCCAGTTTCCCTGACCCTATGTGGTGCCTTCCTAGCGGGTGTAGCGAGGGGCTGCGCCACATAAAATGTCACAGCCTCCTGTTTCTAGCTGAGGGTCGTTTCCTGCCTCCACTAGTTTCGGGGACCGGTCTCCCCCTTTGGCCTGACCCCTCCACGCAGGTGGATTCGGGCGTGCGGTGGCGACTCGCCCGTCCGCACCCCTGGGATCCCTTCGTTCCTCGTTCCTGGAGCCTTCTCCGCTCCTCTTCCTTCCTTCTCCCTCTTCCAGGCCTGGGCCTCTGTTACTAGGCCCGCCTACGGAGCAGAGCTCATGCAGAGCCCCTGCTCCCTGCCACTTCTGCTCAGACTTCTCTGCACTGAACTAAGATGGTGCCCACCTTTTATACTCCCTTCTCAATGCACCCAGGAACTGCTTCCTCCCTGCTCCTGCACTACAGGGTTCCCCTTCCTCAGTGTTCCCTCCCCCCACTCCAGCCAGGGACAGGGACTGTCGTGCCCATCTCAGGGGCATATTGGTCGCCCTGCCCCACGGCAATGTGGTGTAATGCATGCAGGTGTCGGGTCCTGATCCACATTCCATCCTTACCTGAGAGTGAGATATCACATCTCTGGATGAGGTGCAATACCTCTGTAGCAACCGAGCCCTCAGGGTAATACAGTTCCATTTATCTTCAGCCTAGGTGACGTATTGCGATACAGGGCCGTGATTTTGGCTATAAAAGGGTCCCCTAGACCCCTACCCCAAGCTTTTTAAGAGAATCATATATGGCGTGCCAGGAGATTCTATGGAATGCTTTCTCAGCATCTAACGAGAGTATCTAATTACAAATTTTTAACTGCATCTAGCCCAGGAAATACTTTGTGCCTAGTAGCAGTGTCTGCTAGTCAGCGGATTATCCCGGCTGTTAAGCAAGCTATACCACCTGTAGTTTTGACACTTAATTTTTTCAAAGGAAATGCTTCGGGACCACGGGATACTCAGTGAAGAGCATCAGGAGGCACCCCAAGGCATAGGGGCTGGGACTGGCAGTAGGATGCCTTGCGGTGGACAGCCGAGCTCGATCCTTATAAAAGCTTTTTAACTGCAGCAGCTTTAGTGGACGCTACTGGAGCTGGAATTACGCGGCTGCTGGCATGAGACTTGCCCTTCAATAGATCCTTGTAAAGGGATTTAAAGTGTATTCATTCAAATTAGAGAGACAATTTAAATTAAAAAGCTTAGAGCTGCCTCCACCACAGGGGGGCTCGCTCGGCCCACCAGCGGACAGGCACCAGTATTGGGAGAGGGGGGCTGGCCGTCAGGGTTCACCGCGGCTCTGGCACAAACCCGGCGACACGGAGGTGGCACGGGCAGGAGCGGACTGAACGTGTCGGCTTCTCACTTTTTGGATTTTAGAAGGGCATGACATGCCTATATCTGTGTCTCCCCCTCCTTTTACTCCTCCACCTCTTTTCTTTTCGCATGACTATATGTACTTGTCACTTTTCCATGTGTTAGTTGTGTCTTCAGAGCAGTTTGTCAGCTTTTGGACACCTTTGAAGGTGTTTTCTATGTGTTTCTATGTGTTTTTGTTTGCCTGCCATTGGTTTTAACGGTGTTCGAAGGTGTTCGACGAACAGTTCGACGAACAGTTCGGCGAACACACGGGTGTTCGACGAACCGAACCGAACTCGAACACTACGGGGGTGGCTCAACACTACTCCTGACCTCAATATCATTGAGCCACTCTGGGGAGATCTCAAGCGCTCAGTTCATTTTAGACAGCCCAGGAATTTACAGGAACTGGAGGCTTTTTGCCAAGACGAATGGGCAGCTTTACCATCTGAGAAAGTAAAGAACCTCATCCACAAATACCACAAAAGACTTCAAGCTGTCATTGATGTTAGAGGGGTCAATACACAGTATTAAGAACTGGGGTATGTGAACTTTTGATCAGGGTCATTTGGATGTTTTTGGTTATCATTAAGATTTAAAAAGAGAAAACACAGTAGTTTGACAATAAATGGCTTCACCCAACCAATAACCATGAGTGGAGAAAAAGTTTTTTTGTTATCATTCATATTCTCTGAAACAAGACCAAGAAAAATTCTGCCAGTGTATGTAAACTTTTGAGCACAACTGTGTATATATATATATATATATATATATATATATATATATATATACAGTACAGACCAAAAGTTTGGACACACCCTCTCATTTAAAGATTTTTTGGGATTTTCATGACTATGAAAATTGTACATTCACATCAAAACTATGAATTAATGTGGAATTATATAGTTAACAAAAAAGTTTGAAACAACTGAAAATATGTCTTATATTCTAGGTTCTTCAAAGTAGCCACCTTTTGCTTTGATGACTGCTTTGCACACTCTAGGCATTCTCTTGATGAGCTTCAAGAGGTAGTCACTGGAAATGGTTTCCACTTCACAGGTGTGCCCTGTCAGGTTGAATAAGTGGGATTTCTTGCCTTATAAATGGGGTTGGGACCATCAGTTGTGTTGTGCAGAAGTCTGGTGGATATACAGCTGATAGTCCTACTGAATAGACTGTTAGAATTTGTATTATGGCAAGAAAAAAGCAGCCAAGTAAAGAAAAATGAGTGGCCATCATTACTTTAAGAAATGAAGGTCAGTCAGTGCGAAAAAATTGGGAAAACTTTGAAAGTGTCCCCAAGTGCAGTTGCAAAAACCATCAAGCGCTAAAAAGAAACTGGCTAACATGAGGACTGCCCCAGGAAAGGAAGACCAAGAGTCACCTCTGCTTCTGAGGATAAGTTTATCCGAGTCACCAGCCTCAGAAATCGCAGGTCAACAGCAGCTCAGATTAGAGACCAGGTCAATGCCACACAGAGTTCTAGTAGCAGACACATCTCTACAACAACTGTTAAGAGGAGACTTTGTGCAGCAGGCCTTCATGGTAAAATAGCTGCTAGGAAACCACTGCTAAGGACACGCAACAAGCGAAGAGACTTGTTTGGACTAAAGAACACAAGGAATGGACATTAGACCAGTGGAAATGTGTGCTTTGGTCTGATGAGTCCAAATTTGAGATCTTTGGTTCCAACCACCGAGTCTTTGTGCGACGCAGAAAAGGTGAATGGATGGACTCTACATGCCTGGTTCCCACCGTGAAGCATGGAGGAGGAGGTGTGATGGTGTGGGGGTGCTTTGCTGGTGACACTGTTGGGGATTTATTCAAAATTGAAGACATACTGAACCAGCATGGCTACCACAGCATCTTGCAGCGGCATGCTATTCCATCCGGTTTGCGTATAGTTGGACCATCATTTATTTTTCAAAAGGACAATGACCCCAAACACACCTCCAGGCTGTGTAAGGGCTATTTGACCAAGCAGGAGAGTGATGGGGTGCTACGCCAGATGACCTGGCCTCCACAGTCACCAGACCTGAACCCAATGGAGATGGTTTGGGGTGAGCTGGACCGCAGAGTGAAGGCCAAAGGGCCAACAAGTGCTAAGCATCTCTGGGAACTCCTTCAAGATTGTTGGAAGACCATTTCCGGTGACTACCTCTTGAAGCTCATCAAGAGAATGCCAAGAGTGTGCAAATCAGTCATCAAAGCAAAAGGTGGCCACTTTGAAGAACCTAGAATATAAGACATATTTTCAGTTGTTTCACACTTTTTTGTTAAGTATATAATTCCACATGTGCTAATTCATAGTTTTGATGCCTTCAGTGTGAATGTACAATTTTCATAGTCATGAAAATACAGAAAAATCTTTAAATGAGGTGTGTCCAAACTTTTGGTCTGTACTGTATATATTTATGTATTTATAATATTTTTTCACAACACTCACACCTTGTGCAGCAGACAGTTGTTCCTACCTTTCTGGATTGTGGAGATTTTTCTTTTGGTTGTAAAAGAAAAATAAACAATATGGGTTGTATGTCTCATAAGCCAGAAAGCACACTTTCTGTGACACACAAGGCTTCGTTTCAGGATTTTTCTTTAGTAGCAAAATTAGGACATAGGCGGTAGTATAGGTACTGGGATGGGAGACAGAGGTGGCGGTCGCCCCAGACCTCTGACTCGGAGGGGCCCACCCAGAGCAACTGCCATCCATAACTGTATTGTCGTGCACATTATATATTTAGTTATACTTTGTGGCAGCGCAAGGAAAAATGGTCACGAGAATCCTGAGGAGGCAGATTGTCAAAAACCCATGAGTGACTGCTAAAGACCTGCAGTAAGATTTGGTGGCAGCAGGAACTGATCCAAAAGCACAATAAAAGTTAATGTCAATATCTCTGTAACTGGTCTGGGAGGCGGAACCTCTGAGCTACTATACAAGGGGGCGGTCCTTGTAAGGGAGCGGGTGGCGACCAGGGTAGACGGGCAGGCAGTCACAGCAGGTGACTGGGACAGTCTCTGAATGAACGGACAGGAGGTCACGGCAAGTGACCGGGGCAGTCTCTGGATGAACGGGCAGGAGGTCACGGCAAGTGACCGGGGCAGTCTCTGGATGAACGGGCAGGAGGTCACGGCAAGTGACCGGGGCAGTCTCTGGATGAACGGGCAGGAGGTCACGGCAAGTGACCGGGGCAGTCTCTGGGTAAAGGATTGGTACGACCTTTGGCGGCAGATGATAGACGTGAGCTCCCAGGTGAGCAGGCGAGAGTCTCTGGATAATCGGGTGGTCACAGCATGTGACGTCGGAGCCTCCAGGAAGACCAACAGACAGGTAGCAGATGAGCGCTCCCAGGTGAGCGGGCAGGAGTCTCTGGACAGGCGGGTGGTCACAGCACATGACGGCAGAGCCTCCTGGTAGGCTAGCAGACAGGCAGCAGATGAGCGCTCCCAGGTGAGCGGGCAAGCTGGTCCTTAGACAGACTGACAGGAGTTGGAAGGCAGACCGTCGGACCTCTGGCAAGCAGGCAGGTAGAAGATGTGCGCTCCCAGGTGAGCGGGCAAGCTGGTCCTTAGACAGACTGACAGAAGTTGGAAGGCAGACCGTCGGACCTCAGGCTAGCAGGCAGGTAGCAGGATATCAGGCAGGAATTAGACAGCAGACTGGCAGGAATCTGGCAGGTATCTGGCAGGTAACTGGCAACGGGACCTGAGGGCTGAAGCAGAGTAGTGAACAGTGCTACAACATTGCTCGGGCACCTCCATTTTGGAGGAGGTGCCTTTTATATGGGAGGTCCTCCGGCAATTGGCCGGGGACTCCTTAGGACGGCGCGCGCGGTCCCTTTAAGAGAGGGGGAGCGCGCGCGCGCGCCCTAAGCACACTGCCGGGGAAGGAGCGCGTGCCGGAAGCAGCGGGGAGAGAAGCGCTGGGGGACGCCGCGCCAGGAGCGGGGAGGTGAGAGGGATGGCGTCTCTGCCTAGAACGGGGCAGAGACGCCGATGCTACAGTACCCCCCCCTTTAGGCCCCCTCTTTTTTTGGCCAGAAAGAAATTTCTCAAGGAGAAGCGGGGCGTTGATGTTCTCCCTGGGTTCCCAAGTTCTCTCCTCAGGACCAAACCCCTTCCAATCTACCAGAAAAAAGGTTTTTCCTCTTACCCTCTTGGAGGCCAGAATACTCTCTACCTCAAAGATGTCATCAGCGGAAACCGGAGCAGGAGGGGCACCTGGATTTTTGGAAAAAAAGTTAAAGACAACGGGTTTGAGGAGAGATACGTGGAAGGAGTTGGGGATCCGTAGGGTGGCCGGGAGTTTTAATTTGTAGGCCACAGGGTTAATTTGCCTGAGGACTTCGAAGGGGCCGATGAATCGAGGACCCAACTTGTAAGGAGGGTACTTTGAGCCGCACATGTTTGGATGAGAGCCAAACCTTGTCTCCCGGACGGAATTGGGCGGATCCAGACGTCTCTTATCAGCATATCTCTTCATCCGCTCAGAGGAGAGAAGAAGAGCGGACCTGGTGCTCTCCGAAATAGTAGAAAATTCGCTGACAAGAGACTCCGCAGCAGGGTTGTCCACAGAAACGGAGACAGGAAGTGGAATCCGGGGATGTTGGCCACCGACTATAAAGAACGGGGATTTGGAAGAGGACTCGCTCTCATGGTTGTTATAAGAGAACTCGGCCCATGGTAGGAGATCCACCCAGTCCGAGTGGTGAGCATCAACGAAGTGTCGGAGGTAGCTGGACAAGATCTGATTGATCCGCTCCACTTGACCATTGGACTGAGGGTGGTAAGCGGAGGAGAAATCCAGGGTAATGTCCAGCAGCTTACATGTGGCTCTCCAGAAGCGAGAGGTGAACTGAACCCCACGATCCGACACGATGTGGAGGGGCAGACCATGGAGACGGAAGATGTGGCGGATAAAGTCTTTAGCCAGCTCGGGTGCAGACGGAAGACCAGGCAGGGGAATGAAGTGGGCCATCTTAGAAAAACGGTCAGCGACAACCCAAATGACAGTACAACCGGCAGAAACTGGAAGGTCGGTGATAAAGTCCATAGCGATGTGTTGCCAAGGAGCAGCAGGTACGGGAAGGGGCAGGAGATGGCCGGCAGGTAGATGTCGGGGAACTTTGTTACGGGCACAGGATGAACAGGCCGCGACGAAGTCTACCACGTCCTTACGCAGGGTAGGCCACCAGTAATGCCGGGTAATAAGTTGGAAGGTCTTCTTTTGGCCAGCATGGCCAGCTAGTTTAGAAGAATGTCCCCAGCGAAGAACCCTCTCCCGATCTGGCACAGCTACGAACGTCTTACCGGGTGGAAGACGAGTCAGATCCAAGGGGGCCACATTCATCACCTTGGAGGAGTCGATGATGTGCGTAGGTTCCTCCTCTTGATCGGAGGACAGGAAGGACCGGGACAAGGCATCAGCTTTGACGTTCTTGTCCGCCGGACGGAAATGAAGAATGAAGTCGAAGCGGGCAAAAAACAACGACCACCGGGCCTGGCGAGGATTGAGTCTCTGGGCATTTTGGAGATATGCCAGGTTTTTGTGATCCGTGTAGATAATTACCGGGTAGAGAGCCCCTTCAAGCAGATAGTGCCACTCTCCCAGTGCCAATTTGATGGCTAGCAATTCCCGGTCTCCAATGGAGTAGTTGCGCTCCGACGAGGAGAAGATTTTGGAGAAGAAGCCGCACGTTACCATTCTCCCGGTAGAAGACTTCTGGGTGAGCACCGCTCCGGCTCCAGAGGAGGAGGCATCAACCTCCAGGTAGAATTGTTTATTACAGTCCGGACGGTGCAGGACGGGAGCAGAGGCGAAGGCTTTCTTTAGGGAAAGGAAGGCCTCCTCGGCTTCAGGCGACCATGTCCTGGGGTTAGCCCCCTTACGGGTAAGTGCAGATATGGGAGCAGTCCGAGACGAGAAGTGTGGGATGAAAAGACGATAATAATTAGCGAAGCCCAGGAATCGCTGTATCGCCTTCAAACCTTCAGGACGAGGCCATTTTAGAACGGAAGAGAGCTTCTCGGGATCCATTTGCAGACCTGTTTGGGAGATGACATAGCCCAAGAACGGAAGGGAGGTCTGATCGAAGAGGCACTTCTCGTATTTGGCGTAAAGGTGGTTCTGCCGAAGCCTAAGCAGGACCTGACGAACATCCCTCCGGTGTGTGGGGAGATCCGGAGAGAAGACCAAGATATCGTCCAGGTATATGTAACATACCTGGCGGCGTCCTTGCATGGTGGTCCATCTCCCACTGTGCAAGAGGGCGCACTTGATCTCCTGTCCAGCATGTCTCTCTGGCTTCCCTCCATGCTGTCTGTTTGTGTCTGTCTCTGCTGCTTAAGGGCGGCGCCCGATCACTTCCTGCTTTTTGTACCTGCTGTGGGTCACACCCCTTGTGCGTCCTCAGCCTATTGCTGTCTGACACTTGGTATATAGCTCAGCAGCTCCCTTCTATCCCTGCCTGAGCATATGTGTTTCTTTCAGTGTGTGCTTGCACTCTGAAGATGCCAGGTCCCGTTCCTGTTTCCCTGTCCGCCTTTCCTGGAGGCTGTATTTCCAGGCCTGTCTGAACTAAGTCCTGTATTTCTCCTGCCTTGCGGTGTCAGCTCCCGTGTCTGAACTGTGTCCTGTATGTCTCCTGCTTTACGGTATTAGTTCCCATGTCTGAACTAAGTCCTGTATGTTTCCTGCTTTGCGGTATCAGCTCCCGTGTCTGAACTGTGTCCTGTATGTCTCCTGCTTTACGGTATTAGTTCCCGTGTCTGAACTAAGTCCTGTATGTTTCCTGCTTTGCGGTGTCAGCTCCCGTGTCTGAACTGAGTCCTGTATGTCTCCTGCTTTACGGTATTAGTTCCCGTGTCTGAACTAAGTCCTGTATGTTTCCTGCTTTGCGGTATCAGCTCCCGTGTCTGAACTGTGTCCTGTATGTCTCCTGCTTTACGGTATTAGTTCCCGTGTCTGAACTAAGTCCTGTATGTCTCCTGCTTTACGGTATTAGTTCCCGTGTCTGAACTGAGTCCTGTATGTGTTCTCTTGTCTGTCTTGTCTGAACACGCTCCTTGCCTGTTCGTTCCGCCTCTCTGGGGGCCGTATTCCCAGACCCGCTCCTGTATTCTGCTGCAGTGTCGGTCTCCTCCGTACACTCAGTTCCAGTCTGAACTCTCTCCTATCCTTTACCTGTTTTGCCTCTTTGCCTGTTCCCTTCCTTTTTCTGCAGTGTCTGAACTCGTACCTAACTCCTGCCTGTTGTCTCTGTACTCCCGTTTGTGAGTTTGTGGTCCACTCGCTACTTCACTGTAAGTACCCTGTGGGTGTCTGGCTCTGCCTTTCCCTTCCTGTCTGTTCAGTGTGAACAGAGCCCTGTCCTCCCTGCTCAGTCTTCTGCACTCTAGTTGTGCTTGCCTGTACCCCTCTGCCTGTATTGTTCCTGATTCCCGGTGTGTACTGGGTCCTATCCCGCCTGTGTTCCTACTTGCTAGTGCCTCCCTGTCTGCTCTCTAGCTGTGCTTACCTTTACCCGCCTGCCTGCCCGCCTGCCTGCATACCCGCCTGCCTGCATACCCGCCTGCCTGCATACCCGCCTGCCTGCATACCCGCCTGCCTGCATCCCAGTCTGTGTGCCAGTCTACCAGTCTGTTCCTGTATTCCCCTGTGTGGGTCAACAGCCGTGTCCGGGGTCTGTCCTGGAGTAGCACCTGGTCCCTCTGCTCGGTTCCTCCTTGGTGCTCTGGCGTCGTATGCCGTCGTGCCACCTTGGTCGGATCGGGCAGATACTTAGTTACGCCCCTCCAGGCATTCACTCTCCGGCACGGTCCAGTGGAATCACTACCAATCACACGCACACGCCGCTTAGCCCGGGCGTGTGCATAACAGCATGCTCAGGCCATGGTTCCCGTTGAGCCCCACGGCCTTCGCCCTCTGAGAAGTTTTCCAGCGAATACATGCATTAAAATAAATAAATAATTTTTTTTTCCCTTAGCTGAGTTCCAGGCGAATTACGCACCGTCCAGATGGATCTATCAGCTCTCGTTCCTGCGGATCCGCCACGTTACTATGGGGATCCAAGACAGTGTCGTGCATTTGTGGAGCAATGCATGCTACACTTTAAGGCCTACCCTCTTTATTTTCCTTCCGATTGGGCTAAAGTGGCCTTTATTATGTCTTACCTGGTGGGGGATGCCTTGGAATGGATCAACCCCCTATATGAGACACAGGATCCGATCCTCCGGGACCTAATGGCCTTCCTGGTGGCCTTTCTAATGGTCTTCGATGATCCTAACCCGGAGGCTCCTGCTGAAGCTTCACTTCCCAGTATCCCGGAGCAGCCCCAATGGGTAATGTGTGTGGGTAGCGCAATAGTTCTCCAGCCCAATGAGACTACTGCCCACCCAGAATCCTCACAGGGTGACTACGCTTTCCGGAATACTTCTCCCAACCTCAAGAGGCAGTCCAGACGTGCTAGACTTAGAGGCAAGCAGTCACGCCTGGGTCTGTCCTCCCTGAGACCTCCTGAACCCTTCGGGGTGCTACCTGGTAACGAAAGGACAGAGACTCTCCTATACTCTGTACCTGATACCTCGCTCGCTTCGTCCAGTGAGTCCAACCTAGTGTACTCCGAAGCAGAGGTTACTTCCGAGTCTCTACACCCCTCCGACCAGGCGGAGGACCTCCAGTTGTGTTTAGAACCCTTCGGGGTGCCACCTGGTGGTGAATGGACAGAGACTTTCCTATTTCCTGTACCTGATACCTCGCCTGCTTCCTCCAGTGAGTCCAACCTAGTGTACTCCGAAGCAGAGGTTACTCCCGAGTCTCTACACCCCTCCGACCAGGCGGAGGACCTCCAGTTGTGTTTAGAACCCTTCGGGGTGCCACCTGGTGGTGAATGGACAGAGACTTTCCTATTTCCTGTACCTGATACCTCGCCTGCTTCCTCCAGTGAGTCCAACCTAGTGTACTCCGAAGCAGAGGTTACTCCCGAGTCTCTATACCCCTCCGACCAGGCGGAGGACCTCCAGTTGTGTTTAGAACCCTTCGGGGTGCCACCTGGTAGTGAATGGACAGAGACTTTCCTATTTCCTGCACCTGATACCTCGCCTGCTTCCTCCAGTGAGTCCGACCTAGTGAACTCTGAAGCAGATGTTTTCTCTGAGCCTCAGTACTCTTCTGACCCGGCGGAGGACCTCCAGTTGTTTCCTGAATCCTCCGGGGTACCACCAGATAACAAAGAGACAGTGACTTTTCCTCATTATGTACCTGATAACCCGTCTATTTCTTCCTGTGAGCTTGACAAGATGTACCTCGAAGCAGAGATTACCCTCAAGTCTCTGTTCCCCTCCAACCCAGTGAACGACTGGTCCTCGAATTCCCTGCGGAAGATTCTGGCAGGCCTGAAGAAGAGGGGGCGTAAGGGGGGAGGTACTGTAACATACCTGGCGGCGTCCTTGCATGGTGGTCCATCTCCCACTGTGCAAGAGGGCGCACTTGATCTCCTGTCCAGCATGTCTCTCTGGCTTCCCTCCATGCTGTCTGTTTGTGTCTGTCTCTGCTGCTTAAGGGCGGCGCCCGATCACTTCCTGCTTTTTGTACCTGCTGTGGGTCACACCCCTTGTGCGTCCTCAGCCTATTGCTGTCTGACACTTGGTATATAGCTCAGCAGCTCCCTTCTATCCCTGCCTGAGCATATGTGTTTCTTTCAGTGTGTGCTTGCACTCTGAAGATGCCAGGTCCCGTTCCTGTTTCCCTGTCCGCCTTTCCTGGAGGCTGTATTTCCAGGCCTGTCTGAACTAAGTCCTGTATTTCTCCTGCCTTGCGGTGTCAGCTCCCGTGTCTGAACTGTGTCCTGTATGTCTCCTGCTTTACGGTATTAGTTCCCGTGTCTGAACTAAGTCCTGTATGTTTCCTGCTTTGCGGTATCAGCTCCCGTGTCTGAACTGTGTCCTGTATGTCTCCTGCTTTACGGTATTAGTTCCCGTGTCTGAACTAAGTCCTGTATGTTTCCTGCTTTGCGGTGTCAGCTCCCGTGTCTGAACTGAGTCCTGTATGTCTCCTGCTTTACGGTATTAGTTCCCGTGTCTGAACTAAGTCCTGTATGTTTCCTGCTTTGCGGTATCAGCTCCCGTGTCTGAACTGTGTCCTGTATGTCTCCTGCTTTACGGTATTAGTTCCCGTGTCTGAACTAAGTCCTGTATGTCTCCTGCTTTACGGTATTAGTTCCCGTGTCTGAACTGAGTCCTGTATGTGTTCTCTTGTCTGTCTTGTCTGAACACGCTCCTTGCCTGTTCGTTCCGCCTCTCTGGGGGCCGTATTCCCAGACCCGCTCCTGTATTCTGCTGCAGTGTCGGTCTCCTCCGTACACTCAGTTCCAGTCTGAACTCTCTCCTATCCTTTACCTGTTTTGCCTCTTTGCCTGTTCCCTTCCTTTTTCTGCAGTGTCTGAACTCGTACCTAACTCCTGCCTGTTGTCTCTGTACTCCCGTTTGTGAGTTTGTGGTCCACTCGCTACTTCACTGTAAGTACCCTGTGGGTGTCTGGCTCTGCCTTTCCCTTCCTGTCTGTTCAGTGTGAACAGAGCCCTGTCCTCCCTGCTCAGTCTTCTGCACTCTAGTTGTGCTTGCCTGTACCCCTCTGCCTGTATTGTTCCTGATTCCCGGTGTGTACTGGGTCCTATCCCGCCTGTGTTCCTACTTGCTAGTGCCTCCCTGTCTGCTCTCTAGCTGTGCTTACCTTTACCCGCCTGCCTGCCCGCCTGCCTGCATACCCGCCTGCCTGCATACCCGCCTGCCTGCATACCCGCCTGCCTGCATACCCGCCTGCCTGCATCCCAGTCTGTGTGCCAGTCTACCAGTCTGTTCCTGTATTCCCCTGTGTGGGTCAACAGCCGTGTCCGGGGTCTGTCCTGGAGTAGCACCTGGTCCCTCTGCTCGGTTCCTCCTTGGTGCTCTGGCGTCGTATGCCGTCGTGCCACCTTGGTCGGATCGGGCAGATACTTAGTTACGCCCCTCCAGGCATTCACTCTCCGGCACGGTCCAGTGGAATCACTACCAATCACACGCACACGCCGCTTAGCCCGGGCGTGTGCATAACAGTATACCACTACGCAGGAGTACAGGAGGTCACGGAAGATGTCGTTGACTAGTTCCTGAAAGACCGCGGGAGCATTACAGAGACCGAAGGGCATCACAAGGTACTCGTAGTGACCGTCCCGGGTATTGAATGCCGTCTTCCACTCGTCTCCTTGACGGATACGGACCAGATTATACGCTCCTCGTAGATCCAGCTTGGAGAAGATCCTGGCGCCCTTGAGACGGTCAAACAATTCGGAGATGAGTGGCAGGGGATATTTGTTTTTTACCGTGATGAGATTGAGTCCTCTGTAGTCAATACAGGGACGTAGCGAGCCGTCTTTCTTTTTGACAAAGAAGAATCCGGCTCCAGCCGGGGAGGTAGATTTTCGGATAAATCCCCTAGCCAGATTCTCTTCAATGTACTCAGACATGGCTTGGGTCTCGGCTGCAGACAACGGGTAGATACGCCCACGGGGAGGAGTGGTGCCAGGTACCAGGTCGATCGGGCAATCGTATGGCCTATGGGGTGGCAACGTCTCAGCTTCCTTCTTACCGAAGACGTCCGCATAGGGCCAGTAGGGAGCCGGGAGACCAGGTAAGTTAGCTGGAGTAGGCTGAGGGCGAAGTGGACGGACCGGGACCAGGCAGGTCCTATGGCAGTCAGGACCCCATCGGAGTACTTCACCGGACCGCCAGTTCAATACGGGTTCATGTGTCTGGAGCCAAGGTAGACCTAGCAACAGGGAGTGAGAAAGTCCGGACAGCACATGGAATGAGATCTCCTCAGAGTGCAGCATTCCCACCTGCAGGGTTATGGGTTCGGTGACGAGCAGGATGGTCTCCGAGAGAAGTCTTCCATCCACGGAGGCGACTGACAATGGTTCAGCCAGGGACTTGGTGGGAATATGGTATCTCTCTACCAGAGACTGGGAGATGAGGTTTCCAGCAGCTACAGAATCCAGATGGGCGAGTTCAAAGAGACGGTTTTCTCCCCAAGCAATAGAGACCGGTAAGGTCAGAGATGGAGAGGGCTTACTTTTGTCTAGGACGACCTCTCCGAGTGGTCCTAGACACTGGCGTTTCCCGGCTTTTCCGGGCAGGAACGGATGAAGTGCTTCATACTGCCACAATAGAAACAGCTTCCCTCGGCTCGGCGAGATTCTTGGCGAGAACCGACCATCTTGGTCTGGTCGACCTGCATAGGCTCAGGAGAGTGTAGCTGAGGAGAGACGGAGGGAGTGACGGGTTTCTGAAAAGTAGGAGCTAGACGTGGAAACCTCCTCTCACGGGTGACCTCTTTGGCACGCTCCTGGAACCGCAGGTCAATCCGGATGGCAAGAGTTATTAGGTCATCGAGAGTGGTAGGAATGTCCCGACCGGCAAGTTCATCTTTAATACGGCCGGACAGACCCTCCCAGAAGACGGAAACCAGAGCGTCATTATCCCAGGCCAGCTCCGAGGCAAGGGTACGGAACCGTATGGCATATTGGCCCACGGTGAGACTTCCCTGACGGAGGCGTAGCAGAGATGATGCGGATGAGGTCTTCCGTCCGGGTTCGTCGAAGACTTTCCGGAAAGCCGTGAGAAAGGCAGGCAAGTCGGACACCAGGGGGTCTCCTCTCTCCCATAGAGGATTTAGCCAGGCCAGGGCCTCTCCGGTGAGATGGGACATGATGAAGGCAATTTTGGCCCGGTCGGAGTTAAACTGGTGAGACAGGAGTTCAAAGTGCAGGGTGCACTGATTTATGAAGCCCCGAGCCTGGGCGGAGTCGCCTCCGAAACGAGGAGGTGCAGAAAGCCGGGGTCCGGGGTAGGACACCATGTTATTAGTGGGCAGTGGAGCTGCCGGATTGCGAGTCATGGCACTGGCGGTGGTTGCAGGCAGAGCAGTCAGAGTGTCCAAGCGAGAATTGACATTCCGCAGGTGACCCAGGATGGACTCCTGTTGGGACCTCTGACGGGACAGTTCATGACACAGGTCCGAGAGCGAGGGAGCTTGGGTGCCACCGGGTTCCATGGCCCGAGCAAACTGTAACGGGTCTGGGAGGCGGAACCTCTGAGCTACTATACAAGGGGGCGGTCCTTGTAAGGGAGCGGGTGGCGACCAGGGTAGACGGGCAGGCAGTCACAGCAGGTGACTGGGACAGTCTCTGAATGAACGGACAGGAGGTCACGGCAAGTGACCGGGGCAGTCTCTGGATGAACGGGCAGGAGGTCACGGCAAGTGACCAGGGCAGTCTCTGGATGAACGGGCAGGAGGTCACGGCAAGTGACCGGGGCAGTCTCTGGATGAACGGGCAGGAGGTCACGGCAAGTGACCGGGGCAGTCTCTGGGTAAAGGATTGGTACGACCTGTGGCGGCAGATGATAGACGTGAGCTCCCAGGTGAGCAGGCGAGAGTCTCTGGATAATCGGGTGGTCACAGCATGTGACGGCGGAGCCTCCAGGAAGACCAACAGACAGGTAGCAGATGAGCGCTCCCAGGTGAGCGGGCAGGAGTCTCTGGACAGGCGGGTGGTCACAGCACGTGACGGCAGAGCCTCCTGGTAGGCTAGCAGACAGGCAGCAGATGAGCGCTCCCAGGTGAGCGGGCAAGCTGGTCCTTAGACAGACTGACAGGAGTTGGAAGGCAGACCGTCGGACTTCTGGTAAGCAGGCAGGTAGAAGATGTGCGCTCCCAGGTGAGCGGGCAAGCTGGTCCTTAGACAGACTGACAGAAGTTGGAAGGCAGACCGTCGGACCTCAGGCTAGCAGGCAGGTAGCAGGATATCAGGCAGGAATTAGACAGCAGACTGGCAGGAATCTGGCAGGTATCTGGCAGGTAACTGGCAACGGGACCTGAGGGCTGAAGCAGAGTAGTGAACAGTGCTACAACATTGCTCGGGCACCTCCATTTTGGAGGAGGTGCCTTTTATATGGGAGGTCCTCCGGCAATTGGCCGGGGACTCCTTAGGACGGCGCGCGCGGTCCCTTTAAGAGAGGGGGAGCGCGCGCGCGCCCTAAGCACACTGCCGGGGAAGGAGCGCGTGCCGGAAGCAGCGGGGAGAGAAGCGCTGGGGGACGCCGCGCCAGGAGCGGGGAGGTGAGAGGGACGGCGTCTCTGCCTAGAACGGGGCAGAGACGCCGATGCTACAATCTCAGTGATGCTCTTTTGCTAGAATGCTTTCACACTGGAAATCTGCATGGTAAAGGCAAGATTCAGTTAGGTATAAGAAATTTTAGGAGAAAACATCATGTCTTCTGTGAAAAAGTTGAATCTTGGCCGCCATTGTCCAACTGGACAATGATCCCAAGCATTCCTCAGAGTCTGCGAAGGTTTGGCTTCATGAGAAGTCCTCAAAGATTATGCAGTTGCCCTCACAATGATCTGACTTGAACTTCATAGAAAATCTTTGTTGGGTTTTGAAGAAGGTGGACTGCAACCCCAAGAATATTAGTGAATCAGAGGCCATTGCCAATGAGAAATGTGCTAAAATACCCCAGGAACGCTGCCAGAAGCTGCTGTTTGGCTATGCATTACATCTGCATCAAGTCATAACAACCAGAGGGGCTTTACTAAGTATTAAAGACCCTTGTCATGAAGGGAGGAATAATTCTGAGACTGCAGGAGTCAGTAAATGTGGTATTTTGTGATCAATTTGGAGAAACATTTGTTATATTAGTTGTGTTGAGCTTTCTATATTGTTCTTGTTTCATTGTTTTATTAGAAACAGCAGAAATTTGTACATTTTTGCTAATAAACCTAATCTTCAATGGGGGGAGGGGTGTGTGAATATTTTGATTGCAAATTCAACTATATAGAATATATATCATTGGACAGTTAGATATACATATATGGGTGAACATCTGCCTTCCCCCTCCTCTTGTTTTTTAATGCTTTTATGTGGTTGAATAATTATACAATAAGCAGATATATTTTTGTCACTTTGTGTATAGTTTTCAAGAGGAAAAAGCTGAATGGTAGTAATAATATTTTATTTGTGAAGTCATGAAAATTACTTGAAATTACAGTGTAAACCAAAAAGAGGAGCCCATCCGAAAACTTCAGTACAATCCAATACAACATGTAGATTATACTGCTATAAATAATACAAACATCTTTATTCAATCATGAGTATATTAAAAATTTCAAATTAAAATAATTTTATGAGTCATCGGGGAGTGGCGGGATGACACTCATTGGACGCCGAACCCGGAGTCTTTGGTGCGCAGCTCTGCGATGTGAGCGCCACACCAAGCTGTCTCATTAGAGGTGAAATCACTTCAGTACTGACGTCTCTCGGTATTCTGTGTATAGACAAGCTGTAGGCCCATCATACTGTGTATTGAGGAGTTGTGGGCTCATCATGCTGTGTATATGGGAGCTGTGGGCTCATCATGCTGTGTATATGGGAGCTATGGGCCCATCATACTGTGTATAGAGGAGCTTTGGGGTCATTATACTGTGTATAGAGGAGCTTTGGGGTCATTATACTGTGCATAGAGAGGTTGTGAGCCCATCATACTGTATATAGAGGAGCTTTGGGGTCATTATACTGTGTATAGAGGAGCTTTGAGGTCATTATACTGTGTATAGAGGAGCTGTGGGCTCATCATACTGTGTATAGAAGAGCTTTGGGGTCATCATACTGTGTATATGGGAGGTGTGGGCTTATCATACTGTATATAGGGAAGCTGTTGGCTCATAATACAGTGAATAAAGGAGCCGAGGACCCATTATACTGTCTATAGGGGAACTGTGCACGGGGGGCATAGCGTACATTATTAAATGTTAAGTGGGCACTTAAGAAGCATTATTGTTATAGGGCCACTAAGGGTATTGTGACTGTCAAAGGTTTACACAGGCATTATTACTTTCTAGGGGGAAAAATAAGCGCACTGTTTTCTAGGGCACTTGCACAGGGCATTAATATTTTCTAGAGGGCAATTTTACCATCTGGAGGGCACAAAGAAGCATTTTACTTTGTAAGGAGCACAATAGTGGGCAATATTGTGTGAGACACTAAGAGGAACACTTTTCACATAGCAGATCCTGTAATTGAGGAAATTCATTTCTAAAGTCGATCCTCAACAAATTGATCCGCTCATCTAATGTTTGCATTAATATGCATATGTATGTTTGGGCTAAAGGAGTGCACACTCTTTGGTATGCATGAAAATTATTAACACCACACACTTAGGAACAGGTAGTTAGTAATTGTTGCGCTTCAGTGCTTTCCTTTAAACTATGTGACCCGGACATGCCTCTTCCTAGAACCTGATTTTCAGTTGAAAGGAAATGCTGCGAAGTGTTGACACATAAGATAACTCCTGCTGGACACCTCAATGTTTGTCTTCCTTGCCTAGCCGCTTTGTTTTGTTTTAAATTTTTAGTATAGCCGCTGCATTCTTTTGGTATGTATGTGACTCACCCCCTGGGCCATGGGGCACTCGGAACCGGGCTTCTGCGCAATGATGGGTGTAGTAGTGGCAACCCGATCCTGTGGCTCAGGGTGGTCAGACCAGTGGCAATCTTTTATATGTTCTAGGTTAATGTCCGACTATGCCACCCGTGGATTGCGGTCAGGGCTAACCGCCGCTGCAGTGCAGACCGCTGGGGCAGATGTAAATGTGCAGCACTGAATAGTACAACTCCCCACGGGAGGAGTGTGGCCCCAGGGCAGTATATAGATGGATGATGGAGGGGATGATTCCGATCACAATAGCCAGGAGACGGAGGCCTCTTAAACAGTTCAGGGTCTTTATTTGAACAGGTGAAATGACCCAAAAACAGTCCCGGCTAGGAGGGGGCCTGGATGTCTGAGAATAAGTGGGAAGCCCTTCTGGTCATTGTGAGGGTGTAGGCCTACCGTGCTCTCTGTGCTCCTTCTGGCTATTTCCCTCCTCGTGGTGTAATAGCCCACGTTTCTGAGCTTGCCGTGTCTTCTCGCCCGTATGGCTTGCAACTTGGGTCCCTTTCTACTCTTGGCCTGGTACAGCCTTGCTGGTCCCTTCTGCTGTGGCGGAACCTCCGGTTTTCTTAGGCCAAGGGACATACAATCCCCTGCGGGCTGGTTATTTGCTGTAGGACTTGGAATCCTAACAGCCTCGGACATCAAAGTCCAGTAGTTCAGTTCCTCTCTCAGCCAGGACAGGCTCACGTTGCCTTCCTTCCCTGGCTCGTGGCTCCTCTACTGCCACTCGTCCTCCTCAGCCTCAGCTGAACTGGCTCTCCCTTCTCTGGGACACCTCTCACTCCAGAGACAGGTCGTCCAGAACTCCCTAACCCTGCCCCCAGTTCCAGCTTTTATAGGGGCAGCCTGCTCCCCCTACTGACCTGGGACAGGAGGTGCTGCATGGTAATGGTCCCTGACCAGAGAACCTCCCTCTTGCTCTCAGACACAGCTTTATTAAACATTTGTGGCATCCAGGCCTGGGTGACACATTCCCCCCTAGTAAAACTTAGTACTCCGGGACTAAGCGTAAAACAAGAGTAACATGCATGACCATAAAAACATTATTAGGCAAGTAAAAGCAAACGACGCACAGGTTGAGTTCTTAAGGTCACAGTGTGGTCTGTGACCGGGTGTCCATTTCACCAACAACAACGGGGAGCTTTAACCAGGTGGGGGGTCTGCCTTAGCCCCAAGTCCTTGACAGTCCTTGTTCATTCCGTTGGTTAAGCTCCAAACATATTTGCAGGAAAGTCTCGGTTACTCACAGTTCATAACCTGTTAGTCCATGTATTAACTGAAAGAAACTGTGAAAACGCGTAGTTACTGGTCATGCAATTACATTTTAAACAATTCAACATTTTGCAGGGTATTTACATTTTCTATCACACCCTACACTCTCCAGCGAGCTGGTATTTGCCCCTTAGTGCTCCGGGTTGACCTACGTAACCCACTGTCTGGTGGTGGTCTAACCTGGCTTTTCTCACTAGCGCTCGGGGTGCAGTCACTGGCTAGACTTACAGGCAGGGCAGGCAGCTGTCTGCGGGTCCTTTGGCTTATCGCAGGCATGGCAGGCTCACTGTCAGCAGAGGGTTGACTCTCCTGGGCTGCTGGTACAGGCTCTTCTGCCTCTGGGGCTGCTTGTTCTTCTTCACCTTCCTGCTCTAGTGTAGGTTGTTGCTGAATTGGTTGCAGGAAATGCAGGACGGGTACCACTATGGCATCATTTATTCGAGTCCAGGACTGAGGGAACTCCCCAAGAACACTGCTGATCATCTCTTCCTTGTCCTCTGCGGGTTCGAGGTCACTTTGATCCTCTTGTGCACTTTGTAGTTGCTCGGGGCACCATTTTAGGTGGTCTCTGGAGACGGTACTAGTGGTTTCTCCTCCATCCTTGGTGATCACGCACACCTTCGGGTTGTCGTGATCAGACTGCAGTACTGTGTAGGGTTCCCTTTCCCACTGGTCGTCCAGCTTGTGTAGCCTTCTCTTTCGCTTCAGGACTTGCTCACCAGGTTCTAGGGAACCAGCAGTGGCGTGTTGGTTGAAGAGTCTCTCTTGCCTTTCTCTCACCTGGGCCAGGCTCTTCTCCACACTCTCCTGTACCTTCTTGTACTGCAGTCGCCTTTCCGTATCCCAGTCTGCATCTGGGGAGGTGTCCTCGGGTGTTAGGACTCCCATCTCCAGGTCTATGGGCAGCTTACCTGGTCTGGCTCGCATCAGGTAAGCCGGGGTGCAGTTTGTAGCATTCACCGGGATATGGTTGTATAAGTCTACCAGGTCCGGCAGTTTTTCTGGCCACAGGCTGCGTTCCTCCAGGGGCAACGTCTTCAGGAGATCAATGACTATATTGTTCATTTTCTCACACATCCCGTTGGTTTGTGGGTGGTAAGGCGTTGTCCGAATCTTCTTACAGCCATAGAGGTTGCAGAACTCGTGGAAAATTTCAGCCTCGAACGCTGGACCCTGGTCTGTCAGGACCTGTTCCGGATACCCGTGTGGGCGGCAGAAGTATTGCTGGAAGGCTCTGGCCGCCGTTTGAGCTGTCAAGTCTTTTACAGGGACCACCACTAGAAATCGGGAATAGTGGTCCACGATTGTCAGGGCATAAACGTATCCTGACCGGCTTGGAGCCAATTTGACGTGGTCCAGAGCTACCAGCTCAAGAGGCTGCTTGGTGACGATGGGCCTCAAGGGTGTCTTCTGGCTGGTGTGGTCCTTCCTCCTTAGATTACAAGGGCCACAGTCTCTGCACCACTTCTCTACAGCCCCTCTCATGCCGATCCAGAAGAACCGTCCTCTTAGCAGGAACTCCAGTTTCTTCCAGCCGAAGTGCCCCGCTCTGTCATGGTAAGCCTCCAGGACCATAGCTGCATCATGCCTTGGGACCACGACTTGCCAGGTCAGCTAGTGCGTCCGGTGGTTGACGAGACTCCTGCACAGCTTACCTTCATAGAGGAACGGCCTGCTCTTTTCTTTCCATAGCTGCTTGGCTTCCTCTGGAGCATCCGGATCTAGCCGGTTGTCTTCCCGGGTCAGCAGGTCTTTGGCCCAGCTGTGGTGAGGTAGGGGATTGATCATGATGGTTGTTAAGTCTTCCTCCTTCACGCGGTGGGAGTATTGAGTGGCTCCATACCGGTGAAACGCAGGGAGTTCTACCTCCTCCAGCTCTTCTGGGTCTTCGCCTCCGTCAGGTAAGTGAGGCATTCTTGATAGGGCGTCAGCGTTGGCATTTGTTCTGCCTGCCCGGTACTTGATCGTGAAGTCATAATTCGAGAGTCGCGCCATCCACGTCTGCTCTAGGGCACCTAGTCTTGCATTGTCCAGGTGTGTCAACGGGTTGTTGTCCGTGTACACGGTGAACTTTGCGGAGGTCAGGTAATGTTTAAACCGTTCTGTGACGGCCCACACCACTGCCAAGAATTCTAGCTTGAAGGAGCTGTAATTCTCCGGGTTTCTTTCAGTGGGCCTCAGCTTCCGGCTGGCATATGCGATCACCCTTTCTCTGCCCTGTTGGTTTTGTGACAGTACGGCTCCCAGCCCCACATTACTGGCGTCTGTGTGGAGGATAAAAGGCTGGCCATAATCAGGGTAGGCCAGGAACTCATCCCCCGTGAGGGCCATCTTCAACTGGCGGAAGGACTCCTCTTCCGGCTTGTCCCACTTGAAGGGTGGCTTTTGACTTCTGGATTTGGATTGACCTATCAGGAGGTCCTGCATTCGAGCTGCCATCTTAGTGAACCCAGGGATGAACCTTCGGTAGTAGCCTACCAACCCGAGGAACTGCCTCACTTCTTTGATGTTTGAGGGGCTTGGCCAGCTCTTGATTACTGTGACCTTGTCAGGGTCGGGGGCTACTCCTTCTGCACTCACCACGTGCCCTAGGTACTGGACCTTCGGTTTCAACAGGTTACACTTTGATGGTTTCACCTTCAGGCCATAGCCTGCCAGGGCTTCGAACACCTCCGCCAGGTGCTTCAGATGGTCCTCGTAGGTCTTCGAATAGACGATCACGTCGTCCAGGTAAAGTAGGACCGTCTCGAAGTTTCGGTGCCCAAGACCGCATTCCATCAGCCTCTGGAAGGTCCCTGGTGCGTTGCAGAGCCCGAAGGGCATGCAGTTGAATTCGCTCAATCCCATCGGGGTGGTGAAGGCAGTCTTCTCCTTGTCAGTCTCTGCCACAGGAACCTGCCAGTACCCGCTAGTAAGGTCCAAAGTAGAGAAGAAGTTAGCTGATTTTAGGGCTGCTAAAGACTCCTCTATCGTGGGTAATGGGTATGCATCTTTATGGGTGATACGATTGATTTGTCTATAGTCCACGCACATTCTCATGGTACCGTCTTTCTTTTTTACCAGAACCAAGGGGGCTGCCCAGGGGCTACAGCTATCTCTAATGACCCCAGCTTCTTTCATTTCTCTCAGCATGCCCTTTGCGTTCTGATAATGTGCAGGGGGTACAGGTCTGTGCCTCTCTTTTATTGGTGGGTGGCTCCCGGTGGGGATGTGGTGTTCTACTCCCTTTACTCGGCCGAAGTCTAGCGGGTGTTTACTAAAAATTCTCTCGTACTCCTGAACCACCCGGTAGACTCCTTGCTTTTGGTGCAGGGGAGTGGAGTCAGCACCCACATGGAGTTTCTGGCACCAGTCCTCCTTTTGTTTCTGGGAGCCATTACCCTCCGCCTGTGGAGATGGAGGCAAAGGTTCCACGGCCCGGATAGCTTTGTGCTCAACAGCAAACAGTTTGGCAAGTGTAGCGTACCTGGGTAAGTGTACCTCCCTCTCCCCAATGTTGAGAATGCGAACGGGCACCCTCCCATGACGGACATCAACCACCCCCCTGGCTGTCAAAATGGTGGGCCTGCTGTCTGAGTACACGGGTTCTACCATGGCTTGGTAGTCTCTGCCTCTCAACCCGATCGCAGTCCGACACCAGATCATCATTTCACTTTTGGGAGGCATGGAAATGGGGAATGGGTCACTCATTCTTACGCTACCGATCTCACCACCAGACGGTTCTACCTGCTGCCGTCTCATCAGAGCCTTTATCTCTTTGTTGAGGACTCTCTGTTGGCTGGAACTAGCATTCACCGCCACCTGCTGTAAAATTACAATTATCTCTGAAAGACAATTTTCAATCACGTTAGTACCCACAGTTATTTTAGGGTGACTTTCACGACGGTCAATGTCCACAATAATCACCCCCTGTGCAGGCAGTTCAACTTTACCAATCTTAATGGTCATCTCTTTGAACCCCATCTGCGGCACGGGCAAGCCATTACTGGCGATGATGCTCAAGTCATTGTCTGGATACCGTGTTATATCAGCATCAGTCCAATACTGCTTAAAAAGTACATAAGGGATAGTGGTTACTTGCGACCCGGTATCCAGCAAGGCGCTCATGGGGATACCGTCCAGCACCAAGGGTAAAACCGGGCGCCCCCCAACGTACTTATTACGCCAATTGTAAGGGCCTGGTGATCTTATGCCTGGGGGTTGGCCCTCTGCCCCAGGTTGGACCCGTTTAAATTACAGCACCTGGAAACGTGTCCGGGCTGGCTGCATCGACGGCAAATGGGCTGGCCATCCTCTGCGTAGCGGTCTGTGGGCCTCCCTCGGAACGACGGGGTCCTCCTCTGTCGACGCCACGGGACATCCTCCGGACTTGAAGCCAACTCGATGGGTCTTGACGGGTCCACTTGTAACGCCTGGACGTTCCTGGTCAACGCCGCGACGCTCCTGGTCAGCTCCTGGACTTGGTGGTGCAGATCTTTCGACGGGGCTTGGTTCAGGGCCTGTGCATCGGCCCCCACAGAGTCCATAGAAGAGGGCGCCGCCTCCTGGTGGTAGGTGAGAGCAGGGCGCCGGGGGTTTATAGCGCCACTTGGTGCAGGTTCACGGAGCACCCTTATGGCCCTGTCCTTGAATTGGGCAAAGGTTAGACCAGGGTTTTGAAAGAACATGAGGCGCAGCTGGGTTCTGTGGGCGGTAGACAGCAGACCTTCTATGAACTGTTCTGTTAATAGCTGATCTGTATCCTGCACGCTGCCAGGGTCAGCTTGTTTGGCTCTCAAGGCTTCCTGCAGATTTAGGGCATAGTCTCTGATGCTGTCCTGTGCCCGCTGTTTACAGCCATAGAACCGCATTTTGATCTCTGCTGAGGTACGGGTGTCAAAGGTACTCCGCAGCCGAGTCAGAATGTCCCTTACAGTCCTTTTCTCCTCATCTGACCATGATTTCACTTCCCACTGGGCTGCGCCGGTTAACTGCCCCGTCAGAATGCTCACTTTCTGTTCTTCTGTCAGGAAATAAACTTTAAATAGACTGTGTAGTCTTTCTTTAAAGTCAGTTAAGGTATGGGATTCCCCTGAGTATTGGGGCAGCCAGGCTGCTCCGGGGATGTAGGGCATGGAGAACGGCATCACCGCTGCTGCAGCCACGCTGGTGGTAGAAGGTCCCTCCGCGTCCGTCATCTTCCTCAACCCTAGTTAAGCGTGGCCTACCTTCCGTTGATCCTCTTTCGTAGGCCGCGGCTCCGCTGGTGCTGCTCCGGGCGAGGACCTTGCATCGCGTCCTGGTGACGTCAGCGTCGCTCTCACTCCTTCCAGGACCTTGCGCAGCGTCGGTGCGTAGGGCGGGGCTTCGGGTCTCACGCGGTTTGGACGTCCACGCCCCTCCTCTTCCCGCGCGGCGTCCTGAAGATGGCGTCCTATGGCGGGAAACGGCTGAAGATGGCGGCAAACGGCTCCGGATGGCGGGAAACCTCTTTTTCAGGTAAGTGTGTAGTCTTTTCCAGGCACGCAATACCCGTTTGTGGCGGATTGGTCACAATCCTGACGACTACGCCAAAGCTGACTCGCCCCCTGGGCCGTGGGGCACTCGGAACCGGGCTTCTGCGCAATGATGGGGGTAGTAGTGGCAACCCGAGCCCGTGGCTCAGGGTGGTCAGACCAGTGGCAATCTTTTATATGTTCTAGGTTAATGTCTGACTACGCCACCCGTGGATTGCGGTCAGGGTTAACCGCTGGGGTAGATGTAGGTGTGCAGCACTAAGTAGTATAACTCCCCACGGGAGGAGTGTGGCCCCAGGGCAGTATATAGATGGATGATGGAGGGGATGATTCCGATCACAATAGCCAGGAGACGGAGGCCTCTTAAACAGTTCAGGGTCTTTATTTGAACAGGTGAAATGACCCAAAAACAGTCCCGGCTAGGAGGGGGCCTGGATGTCTGAGAATAAGTGGGAAGCCCTTCTGGTCAGGGTGAGGGTGTAGGCCTACCGTGCTCTCTGCGCTCTTCCTGGCTATTTCCCTCCTCGTGGTGTAATAGCCCACGTTTCTGAGCTTGCCGTGTCTTCTCGCCCGTATGGCTTGCAACTTGGGTCCCTTTCTACTCTTGGCCTAGTATAGCCTTGCTGGTCCCTTCTGCTGTGGCGGAAACTCCGGGCTTCTTAGGCCAAGGGACATACAATCCCCTGCAGGCTGGTTATTTGCTGTAGGACTTGGAATCCTAACAGCCTCGGACACCAAAGTCCGGTAGTTCAGTTCCTCTCTCAGCCAGGACAGGCTCACGTCGCCTTCCGTCCCTGGCTCGTGGCTCCTCTACTGCCACTCATCTTCCTCAGCCTCAGCTGAACTGGCTCTCCCTTCTCTGGGACACCTCTCACTCCAGAGACAGGTCGTCCAGAACTCCCTAACCCTGCCCCCAGTTCCAGCTTTTATAGGGGCAGCCTGCTCCCCCTACTGGCCTGGGACAGGAGGTGCTGCCTGCTAATGGTCCCTGACCAGAGAACCTCCCTCTTGCTCTCAGACACAGCTTTATTAAACATTTGTGGCATCCAGGCCAGGGTGACACATATGTATATATATTTATAGAGGCAGCATGGTGGCTTTGCAGCACTGGTGTCCTGGGTTAAAATCCCACCAAGGACATTGTCTACAAAGAGTTTGTATCTAGTTCTCATGTTTGCTTGGGTTTCCTCAAGGCCACATATGTCAAACTATAGCCCGTGGGCCAAATCTGGCCCACAGGGTGAGTATATTTGGCCCGCTACACACTTTCACCCATTATCGCCTTTCAACTTCCTAGATGCCAATACAGTTGAAAGCAATGATGGAGGAGGGAGCATCAGCTGACGCTCTCTCTCCCATCATTCCCCCTCTTCATCTGACATCTCAGCACATGATCATTACAATGTGCCAGCTGTAGCGAGATGTGCAGAGGATCTGAAGACACCATGAAGAGACTGGAGGAGCGGGGTACAGGCAGAGGTATTTATCTTTTTAAATGTGGGGCCCATTATACTGTATGGAGGACTATGTGGGGCCATTATACTGTATGGAGGACTATGTGGGGCCCATTATACTGTATGGAGGACTATGTGGGGCCATTATATTGTATGGAGGACTATGTGGGGCCCATTATACTGTGAAGGCCAGACACTCTTTATCACCACCTATAACACAAAGTGGAATGATATGCGGGCAATTCTTAAGAGACATTGGCCTATACTCCTTACAGAACCCTCTCTTGTAGGATCCATCGGAGATTCTCCATCCATGACGTCCAGGAGAGCAAGAAACCTTAGTGACCTAATTGTTAAGAGCCACTATGTTCCCACTAATAAGACCTTTCTCTCCTCATTTCAACCCACGTTGGGTTGTTTTCCTTGCGGCCATTGTCTGGCTTGCGCCAATGTCCTGCGTACCCAAACTTTTGACTCTGCAGCAGGAAATAAACGGTATCAGATTGAACACCGTATCTTCTGCAGTTCCACTAATGTCATTTACTATGCCACTTGTGATTGTTCACTTATTTATGTTGGCCTTACATCTAGGGAACTCAGAGTCAGGGTTCGGGAACACGTAAGGGACATTGCCGCAGCCAGATTAGTGGTGGATCCCTCTGAGTTAAAAACTCTTCCGCGCCAATTCTGTCAATTCCATGACTGTAATCCTTCATCACTCTCCATCCGCATTGACGTTGTCCACTTTGGGGCAAGAGGTGGTAATTCTAAACGCATCTTGGCTCAACGTGAAATGAAGTGGATCGTTACACTGGACACTTTGTCCCCGAAGGGATTAAATGAGACCCTCAGCTTCGAACCATTTTTGTGATTGACACGTGCGTTCTCTTCCTCCATTACAATTTATTCTTGTCTCTCTCTGAGACTTAGTGGTGTTGTGTTTGCAGCTATTTTATTCTATTTTATATTTGTGTGGTGTTGTTTTTGATTGTTAATATGTGTTTTTCTTTTCCTTTTTTGTTTATATTTGCCCATGTTGGCCTTCTTGTTTCAGAGATATGCATCAACCCATTCATCATATTCCACAGCTCATCTCTCCTGATTATACGTCCCTCTATTTAACCTCAGTGATTAATATCCCCGTGTTTTATTTCATTCATTCTGTTTCTGGTTTCTCTGCTTGTATCAATATCTCTATTGAACTTGAATACTTACCTCTTTGGCATTCTGAGCGCGTGCGCCCGGCGCGGTCACGTCCCTGGCTTGGGCGCGCGGCGTTTTCCCATCTGTGGCCGCCGCGCTGCTGTTGCGGGACCTGGTCTGCTCAGTGCGCATGTGCCACATACATTATGCCATTGGTCGGGTTCCGATCATGTGGTGCATCACGTGACCGCCCTCCTGGGTATTTTAAGGTCCCTCTGCCACATTTGTCTACCTTCCCTTGATAAAGCCGTCCATACTTCATGCGAAACGCGCGTTGGGAAGCGGCATATACTAGATATCTTTGGCTCCGTAGATATACAGGGTAAGCGATGATTTTTCTCTACAAATAACTTTGCTTGGTTTCTTTGCTGACACCAATCCTGGCTACAGACCTTTTCCTTTACATTGTATCATGGCCAATACATATTTATTATACTGTTTATTCATTTAAAGGCCATGTTAAATGTCTTAGGTCCACATTTAATTTATGCCTGTTGATTTTGTCAGCTTCCATGCCATGTGACATTTGATACTTCCCCTGGCCTTGGTTGCGCCTTTACTGCTATTTTCCAATTCCTTCTATCCATGTCTGTTTTATATGCACTGTTGTAATGTAATTATTAATAAAGTCTATATATTTTTTACTCAATTTGAAACGCTGTGTTTTTCGTGAATGGAGGACTATGTGGGGCCCATTATACTGTATGGAGGACTATGTGGGGACATTATACTGTATGGAGGACTATGTGGGGGCCATTATACTGTATGGAGCACTATGTGGGGCACATTATTCTGTATGGAGGACTATGTGGGGCCATTATTCTGTATGGAAGACTATGTGGGGCCATTATTCTGTATGGAGGACTATATGGGGCCATTATACTGTATGGAGCACTATGTGGGGCCATTATACTGTATGGAGGACTATATGGGGCCATTATACTGTATGGAGGACTATGTGGGGCACATTATTCTGTATGGAGGACTATGTGGGGCCATTATTCTGTATGGAAGACTATGTGGGGCCATTATTCTGTATGGAGGACTATATGGGGCCATTATACTGTATGGAGCACTATGTGGGGCCATTATACTGTATGGAGGACTATATGGGGCCATTATACTGTATGGAGGACTATGTGGGGGCATTATACTGTATGGAGGACTATGTGGGGCCATTATACTGTATGGAGCACTATGTGGGACCATTATACAAGATGGAGCACTTTTGTGGCCACTATACAAGATGGAACACTTTTTGTGGCCATCATACTGTATGGAGGGGGAACTGGCAGAGGTATTTATCTTTTTAAATGGGGGGCCCAATATACTGTATGGAGCACTATGTGGGCCCATTATACTGTATGGAGGACTATGTGTGGCCCATTATTCTGTATGGAGCACTATGTGGGGCCCATTATTCTGTATGGAGCACTATGTGGGGCAATTATTCTGTATGGAGCACTATGTGGGGCACATTATTCTGTATGGAGGACTATATGTGGCCATTATACTGTATGGAGGACTATGTGGGGCCCATTATTCTGTATGGAGGACTATGTGGGGCCATTATTATGTATGGAGGACTATGTGGGGCACATTATTCTGTATGGAGGACTATATGTGGCGATTATACTGTATGGAGAATTATGTGGGGCCATTATTCTGTATGGAGGATTATGTGGGGCCCATTATTCTGTATGGAGGACTATGTGGAGCCCATTATACTGTATGGAGCACTATGCGGGGCCCATTATTCTGCATGGAGCACTATGTTGGGCCATTATACGGTATGGAGCACTATGTGGGGCCATTATACGGTATGGAGCACTATGTTGGGCCATTATACTGTATGGAGCACTATGTGGGGCCATTATACAAGATGGAGCACTTTTGTGGCCACTATACAAGATGGAACATTTTTTGTGGCCATTATACTGTATGGAGGGGGAACTGGCAGAGGTATTTATCTTTTTAAATGGGGGGCCCATTATACTGTATGGAGGACTATGTGGGGCCCATTATACTGTATGGAGGACTATGTGGGGCCATTATACTGTATGGAGGACTATGTGGGGCCCATTATACTGTATGGAGGACTATGTGGGGCCCATTATACTGTATGGAAGACTATGTGGGGCCCATTATTCTGTATGGAGCACTATGTGGGGCCATTATACTGTATGGAGGTCTATGTGCGACCATTATACTGTATGGAGGACTATGTGGGGCCCATTATACTGTATGGAGGACTATGTGGGGCCCATTATACTGTATGGAGGACTATGTGGGGCCATTATACTGTATGGAGGACTATGTGGGGCCCATTATACTGTATGGAGGACTGTGTGGGGCCCATTATACTGAATGGAGGACTATGTGGGGCCCATTATACTGTATGGAAGACTATGTGGGGCCCATTATTCTGTATGGAGCACTATGTGGGGCCATTATACTGTATGGAGGACTATGTGCGACCATTATACTGTATGGAGGACTATGTGGGGGCCATTATACTGTAAGGAGGACTATGTAGGGCCCATTATTCTGTATGGAGCACTATGTGGGCCCATTATACTGTATGGAGGACTATGTGGTGCCATTATACAGTATGGAGCACTATGTGGGGCCATTATACTGTATGGAGCACTATGTGGAGCCATTATACAAGATGGAGCACTTTTGTGGCCATTATACAAGATGGAGCACTTTTTGTTGTCATTATACTGTATTGAACACTTTTTGTGGCCTTTATACTTTAGGAGTGCTTTTTGTGGCCATTAGACTGTATGGAGGACTATGTTTCTTTGTAGCAATAATTTGTTTGCAAACACCAGATGGCTGTATTAAAAAATCCAAAAAAATTAAGAAGATAACTCGATCCGTGTGCAGCCCCATGTGTTCGTCCGCATTGAGGAACGGGTGCCGGAGCTGCCTTACATTGCATGCATAATTCTGATCTGTAAAATGGGGTACAGTAGTGCATGCTGTGATTTTTTTCATGAAGACCACAAGTCCACATGAAAAATCATCCATGTGCACTGGTACATCATTGGCTATAATGGGGCCATGTGCTGTCCGTGGTGCACATGGACTGATTATACAGTTCTCTTAATGAGCCCATATGTGGAGAGTTTGCTATGGATTTCATCCTTTCATTGCAAAAGAGTGAAATCTGCAAATCTTCAGCATGGTAGGCAGGTTGTGGATGTGAAAGGGGTTTTAAAAAGTGCCCTCACTTACAACGGACTGTCATTTGTCATGGACTTTCCATGTAAATCCATAACAATAGCCACATCTGAATGTAACTAATATCGGTGGCCTCACAGCAGCGTGTGCTAAAGGTTTCTTTGGAAAGTAGTGAGATGATCCAAAAGAAGCATTGTCAAATATATTACTGATACTATGAGTTATTCTTCAGTCTATTTTTCCTCTTGTCCCATGGTTTTGACCCCTAATCTGTACACAGGAATCTTGTCTTCACTGCAGATTGGGGTCCCTGGAGTAGTCTCTGATTGGTATCCAACAAACGTTGAAGGGAATCTGTCAGTAGGATCATCGTCTATAATGGCTTGTAGGTCATAGGAAGCTGAATAAAATGATAACTTGATATCTTATATGTAAATAAGCTGTTAAGATCTATGGGCCGGACATAGCTCTCCCTGAGAATCTGCCTCCAGAGATTATTTTAAATGAAAGGAGGCGTTACCAGTGTGAACTATGTAACTAACACAGAACTGTAGAACTGAACTTTGTCTTACAAACAACACTTTAACAGCTGGAGCTCTCACAGCTCTGCTGTATTTCAACCCTGTCCGCCTGTGAGCTGGAAGCTGCAGCACTGAGAGGAACCTGCTCATGTGTCCGTAATAATCACACACAGCTCTGCAGTGAGATCAGAGAGTGGCCATCACACATCACACTGGTAACACCTCCTTTCATTTAAAATAATCTCTGGAGGCGGAATCTCAGGGAGATCTATGTCCGGCCCAGAGATCTTAACAGCTCATTTACATATAAGAAAAATTTGGATTTCTCTGGAATAAGACATCAGATTTCAGATATCAAGGTATCATTTTATTCAGCTTCTTATGACCTACATGCCCATACAGACGGCTTAGAAGGATTGATCCTTCTGACAAATTCCCTTTAAGGATGCATAAAGGCTAACAAGAGTGTAACAAGAGAACCATGTCAGAATAAGGTTAGAGGCAAGGATAATAGTTCTGTGTGAGTAAAACCTGCTTCAGGCAAGGGCATTGGGACAGTGCCTGTGTTTTGAGAACCGATAAACGTTCTAAATCTGTCGTCTTGCTTAACTACAGGAGGAAAAATACACTCAAATTAACACCAATGTTGTGGAATCGGTCTAAAAGTAAATAATTGGTCTAAAAGTGTAATTGGAGTAAAAGTTACCAGTACAGAAGAAGGTAACCAGTTTGCGTTAACAAAAATCTTAATTAATGTTTTCATTCACTGGAGAGGACATGGGGGGTGCTTACACTGTTTTTATTTGTTTCCTTATTTGAATGTATCTGATGTGTTTAATTATTCATTACTTGATATAAAATCTCTTATTGTAAGATTGAGGTTATTGAAAAAAAAGAAAACAATAAAGAGATTTGCAAAAAAAATTTTATTATTTTTTTATTATGTTTTAACCTTTATGTTTAGTCCCTTGAATAGAACTATCATTTATTAGAGCTCCAACAATTTACTGCACCCGTGGATGCAGACTGAAGACTCACCGTCTGTAGGTGTTATTACAGGATAGCCCCCAAAGCATTACTCAAGGGGTTGTCCATTTAAAACAAGTTATCCGCTATCTGCAGGTGTTAGTGGTCCAGAAAAAGGACAATTTTCACTGGTTTATACAAATCAAAGGAAAATAAAGCAACTGCATTGGAACAACAAGATAAATTTGACATCTCCTAAAATCCGAGCAGCATCACATGAAGAAATCTCAGAATAAACGTAATTTAATGTGAATCTCCCAGTCCGCAGAGACTCCTAAGGACATGTTCTCCAGACTCAGGACAGAGAGGTTTTCGTTGTAGGTGTAGCTAAGCTTTCTCTTCTCTCTACCTGAAGTAGAATATAACAAAGATGTTGAAAGTTTTCTACAATAAATATTAGTCACAGATCACTGAGAACAACATTGATTCTTTATTGGGAGATTCTGCATTAATGACAATTATACATAATATCACTTGGATTGTTACATTTGCAACAAATAAAAAATTATAATACAGTGTAAGGCAGCGCTAGTCATCATAATGGGGGTAACTCGCTTTGCTGCGACAATCAATGCACACGTGCAATGTCTTTACGTTTTTCTCACAATGTTACAGTTTATTACATCATAAGCCACAGTTCACCGGGTCCAACTCAGTGGCACGCCGACACACATATCTACAATATTCATGAGACAAGTGGCACACAGGCCCACTTGCTCCAGGTTACAGCCTACGGCAAGGTAATAATAGCAATGTTCATATCACAATGTCCATATAGCACTGGGTATTACCTTTGCCGGGTTTAGCTGTCTCAGTCCATTACGCTTGCCACCACTGTGGCTTTGTGGCTTCCCAGGTGGGGGTCTCCAGCTGTCGTTCCCTCAAAGGCCACTGACATCCACACAGGTTCCAGGCTCTGCCTTTCAGGACTCCTCACCAAGCCGGCTCTCCCTCAAAGGCCACTGACATCCACACAGGATCCAGGCTCTGCCTTTCAGGACTCCTCACCAAGCCGGCTCTCCCTCAAAGTCCACTGACATCCACACAGGATCCAGGCTCGACCTTCCAGGTACTAGGCTTCACTCCAAAGCCGCTGCCTTGCAAGGCCACTAGCATCCGCACAGGATCCAGTCTTTGCCTTTCAGGCACCAGGCTTCACTCGGCCTCACTAGGCCTCTCACACACACGGAGCACAGGCCTTAAGGCCCTGTCACACATAACAAGATCGCTAGCGAGATCGTTATTGTGTCACGGTTTTGGGATCGCTGGGGAGATGTCAAACATGCAGAACTTTCCAACGATCTCGGCCGCCCCAGCGATCTAACCAATGATCTCGGTGGTCGTTGGGACGCTTTCACACAGCAGCTATTTCAACGATCCACACCTTGATAGGGACTGTACTGTGTCAGAAAGGCGTGCATAAAATTGCTTTTCCGCGCCCCCCTCATCTCCAGTTGGTGGACGCTACTGCATTCAGATTGGGTGGCCTTGGTTTAACACTGCGTCTCCGGTCAGATGGGATCTCTACTGTGTCTCCATTAAAAATGAAAACTCATTTGAGACCCCAAACAATACCTACCTCGCTAAAGATGCCTGATTTCTTCAAAGAGGAGTCACAGCCGGAGAACGCTGGTGGGATCTGAAAAAACAAGGACGCAGTAGTGACCACCAATCGGGGACGAGGAGCGCAGAAAAGTCCAATTTATGCACGCCTACATGTCTCAGTTCTGAATCGCTAACGAGGTCGTTGATAAGGTGTCAAATACAGCGATGCACACTGCCCAGTGGGAGCGCAACGACCCAGGAATGGTCCAGGAAGCTTTGTAATGATCAGCGATCTCACAGCAGGGGCCTGATCGTTGCTACCTGTCAGACATAGCGAGATCGCTAGCGAGATCGCTATTGCGTCACCAAAAATCGTGACTCATTAGCGATCTCGCTAGCGATCTCGTTATGTGTGACGGGGCCTTTATGCCTCACACCAAACACACCTGTCTCAAATTAAGCAGGGTTTATATATCCTGTGCACACATACACCCATACTGACAGGACCTAACTGTGTGCATCAGGACCTGTGTGATGTCACAGTCATGTGACCAGTCAGTTAAAGGGGAAGGTACATGGTCCGGTAAACACATCCTGGACCATTTACAGTAATGCTAGCAAGCTGCTGCATTACAACAGTCATAATCCACAACTGATTATCACAGGATCAAAACTATAGGGGCCTAAATAATCCCTTATGTAGGGACCAGAACGAATGTAGAATAGGTCAGGGCCAAGTTACAGATTTTATCTGATCTAATAACAAAGTAATCAAGTTATAGAAATATCCAATCTGTTGAATTCTGAAGGGAATCTTAGGTTATGTGCACACAGTGCGTTTTTGATGCGTTTTAGAAATGCAGAAATGGGCCAAAAAACATTGCAAACCTTATCCCATGGTTTCCTATGATATTTTGCAAGTTCTGTGCACATGATCAGGATTTTTTCTGACTGAATTTCATGTTCAGAAAAAGAAGCAGCATGTCCATTCTTTGTGCGTTTTTCCTATATAATGCATTGGAAAAAAAAACGCATGGCAAATCCGCAGGCAAAAACGCATCAAAAAATGCATGAAAACCCATCAAAAACGCTGCGGATTCTCAGCTATGATATAAGCGTTGCCCTCCTGTCCCCAGAGTCAGAGAGTAACTATTGTTTTAATTTTTCTTTTATAAATCAATAGTACATATGAAAACAAAAAACTTTGCAATGTATCTTATCAGAAATATATGCATCTTTCTCCTCCAGGACTGATCTTTCACTCTCAATTCAGGGGTAAAAGCAGTGAAGACAGATTTTTGTATTACTGAGATAGCAGATGACAATTGGTGCTTTTAAAATTCTATAGAGAAGGGGGAGGAGCTAGAGGCCAAAACAGGCATTCCGCTGCCTGTTCTCCTGAAGTGACAGTTACAGTTCTCCATAGAACTTTGTGAGCACCAATTGTCATCTTCTATCTCAGTAATGGGAAAATCTGTATCCATTGAAGGCAGATGTTACCCATGAATTGAGAATGAGAATGAATGATCAGTCCAGGAGAAGAACAAAGCAGATTTCTCTGATAAGATATATTACAAAGTTTCTTATTTTCATGTGAACTATTGATTTAAAAAAAAAAAATTAGACTGTTACTGTTTAAGCATCGTAGTCCAGTTCCAACTACTCATCCATGCCCCTTCATTTTAGTGATCAGAAGGGGTCTTATGTCACATGGCAAACTTATTAAAACGTTTATTTAGCCTCCATGTGGACACTGCTGACAAGATCTTTAACTTTATGACAAATGCTCATCCAGAAGATGTTCTTTCTCCAAAAATGTTGCTACTCTTTTGGAGTATGTGATCTGTTTTTAAATACATTTCTCAGTCCTCTCCTCACTATTTTGATGATTTCCTTTTTGTCTGCCCCCTACCCCCTTACCCCTCATGTTCTTCCCACTGTCAGATCTTGATGGTTTAATTTGGTCATTTTAGCTGGGGATTTTGATGACAAGTGCAGTTTCTTGTTGGTCATTCCTGGGCTTGAAATTGATGCTGAAGCCACTTTTGCTTTCTTTTGGGGCTTTATTATGCAGTTTCTTCCCTCTTGGCACCGTAGATATTGTTTGTGACTTATTACTGACTTTAGATATTTGTCCAGTAGGAAGTTCATTGTATTATATATTATAACTAATGTCTGGCAATGGATTTACTGAAAGCATTTTTTATATTTGGTCATTAGGGCTGTGGAATATCATAGAAGTTGAAATCTATGAATTATTCATTATGGGATTATTTATCAAGTATTATTTTTGATCTATCGGTCTCAGTCCGGTGCTTAACGATCACGGTGGCAGAGGGTGTGACCACTACCAGACCCCTGCAGGTGGGGTGCCCGCTGATGTTAGCGCCTATTTTAGCTAATTGTGTGTCCGACGAGCCAGCACCTGCACTGCAATACAAACCGCAGGCCGACAACTGACATCAGCATGCTCATCACGGGCGGCACATGGCAGTGACGTCATGCGTCACCCAAGGCTGGCACGCTGAAGTCAGCTGCCAGCTATAGAAGAGGACGCCAAACGTTGTGGGAGCAAAGGAAGGTAAGAAGCATCTTTTTTTGGGAGTTTATAATTGGAAGAGTTCCATGATTGGGGGACATTATTACTGGTAGGGGCCAGGATGAGGACATTATAACTGTAAGGGGCCAGAAGATGAGGGACGTTATACCAGGATGGGGACATTATTATTGGAAGGGTCCCATGATTGGGGGACACTATTATTAGAAGGGGCTTAAGATGGGGGACATTATACCAGGATGGGAGACATTATTATTGGAAGGGTCCCAAGATTGGGGGACATTATTACTGGAAGGGGCGAGGATGGAGGACATTATTACTGGAAGGGGCCCAGTATGGAGACATTATACTATGAAGGGGCCTAAAATGGGGGATATTTTAATAGGAATGGACACATGATGTGATACATTATTACGGTAAGGGGATATTGTTAGAAGAGGCCAGGTCCAAATTCTTCTGGGGTCCATTGGACTCTAGTTATGCCACTGGTCCCAGGTTTTGATGTATAGGAGTCAGGTGTTTATTCTTTTGCCTCATCACTTTTTATATTGTGTTTCATCAAGGTTTTCGAGCTGTAAATAAAGATTATGGTTTATTTCATTACTTTAGAGGTTTTGACTCTCCTCTTTGTTGGATATTTGCTTGACTTGATGCATTAGTTCCTCTTTGTGCCCAAGGTGCCATCTTTAATCCCATAGTCTGAAGCTGTTTACACACTGGATATGTCCTGGGGAAGGGTTATTCTCTTGGTGGTTTTCTTTGGTTACTATAAGAATCATGAATTTACCAAGTCCTGTTTTTTATACTTTATTCTCATGATCAAAGAGTCATTCTGCTTTTATTTTACATTTTATAATAGTCAGTGTAGTTATATAAGGGCCTGCTTCTTTTGTGTAACGAGTTGTATATTTCAACATTTCCATTCTGATGAACACATAATTTATCGATTTATTTTCAATAAGCAGATGGCACCACTGTCTGATCACTTGTTAATTTTACTTTATGTTTTTTTTTTTTTATATCATGCAGCAAGGATCTACGTCTTACCAGCTTGATGTACAATGACCTCAGATGGTGATTTCTTGAAACCCATTATATGAACATTTTCTAGGGTGGATTTCACTGGGAAACAACCTAGTTTGTCAGCAGAACTAAGACGAAAAGTAAAAAAAAATGGAATTTTTTATTGGAAATGTATTAATCATTTTAAAATAAATTTAAAGCCCATATATTCTTTAATAGACATAATTGAGCAAGCAGAAGTCTACTATGAGTTAGTACATAATGGTGGTCTTCACTGCACACATGGTCCTGCCATAGAAGTCCTCCCACGTAATATACAACATAATAGGTCATGTACTGTACGGACATTGCTTCTATAAACTATTAGGATTGACTGCTTGGCTTGGATGACATCATTTTTTATAACTAAAATAACAAATATATCTTATTAAAATAGGAAGAGGAGAAACATTCCCAAAATGTGTGTTTTCAGGGTTACTAACGGCATAAACTGATGTATATTGTAAGAATTATTAGAGAATGTTTCGCCCTCTCCATTGTGCCAGGGTTTAACCCTTCTTTTGATTCTTAAACGACTACTTGAGAACTAGTCCGATGTGATATAATCCTGGCCTTATATACTGGTCCCAAAACTTAGAATCTAGTTGATATTTTTGTCATTCTCTTACCGTGAGTACAAAACATTTTTTTTAAAAGTGAATTTTCTGTGGCTGAACATGTGCTCGTGGAGGTACTGAAATGAATGACCATCATCAATGTAGATTTCTCCCACAGCTGTACCCTGAAAATAAATACAAGAGATCCATTTAGGGTAAGACCACAGGGGCGGCTGGCCCAGCCAGAGATAGTGGCATAGGTCTCATGGAGTCTATGATCCATGCCAAGCAGACAGTGAAGTAAATGGAGGCAGACAGTGAAGTAAATGGGGGCAGACAGTGAAGTAAATGGAGGCAGACAGTGAAGTAAATGGAGGCAGACAGTGAAATAAATGGAGGCAGATAGTGAAGTAAATGGAGGTAGATAGTGAAGTAAATGGAGGCAGACAGTGAAATAAATGGAGGTAGACAGTGAAGTAAATGGAGACATAGCAAATGGCTCCAGTTTCCAGTATGGGACCCTTAACTGTAATGATTCTGTTATCATTCATGTTTAAATTTTTTTACAAATATACAACATTACTTATTGATCATGGAAATTTGACTCCCACTCTATGATCCTTAAAGTGCCCATACACCTATAATGAGTAGTAGCTAGAGATAAACCTACACGAGGAAAGACTCTCATAGGACAGTATCGTATACACTTAATCTCTGAGAGTGGGTAGAGTTGAGATACCCGCTGGTAACCATAAGGACTCATTCAGACGTCCATGCAAATCGGTCCAAGGCCGGCTGTCCATGGGTTTCCCGAACATGACGGCCTTATAGAAATACATAAAGTTGTCATGCTCCAATTGGGAGAGCCATGTCCAGTTCGTTAATTGCGGTCCGTGCTCAGATGTCTCAATTAGCCCTTAGGTGTTGTGTCTAGAAGTTGATGGTCCTGTTGTTGCTGCCCGTCCGATTTAAACAAGTAAGAAGCCTTACAGATCACAGTCTTGTAGATCAAGGCTGAATATGCGGTTGCAATGCGGACAAATGAAGATCCGTAAGCCAAAGGATGCAGGAACAATAGTGACTTTATTTAGGATGTCCAATCTACGCGTTTCAAACTGGTAATGTGTTAATCCTGATGAATGGTTCTGTTCATCCCTGACATGCTTAGATATGGACATCCTCAATAAAGTTAATATTGTTTCAGCATCCTTTGGCTTATGGATCTTCATTTGCCTTAAGCATCCAATCCTGATGCACAATATTGATCTTTTTAAAGAATACACCTTCAACAGCTGTTGATCAAAAGTTTGTTCAGCCGACAACTATTCCCGTTAAGCCTGCCACTCACATGCACACTCAGTTCAGTCGAGAATGCATGTGTTCGACCAGTGCGACCAAAATTGGGGGATGTGGTCGACTTTGCCCATGTGTATTTAAGCACCTTTTAAAATGAAATATTTACAATATTTCCATGCACAACAATGCAAGAAAAAGCCTAAGAGACCTTGATCTTTGTGTTCTCAAGCTTAGAAGTGTGCCATAACATTGTATGGGACTACTCATGTTAATAAGTGGTGACGAAGACGAGGGTTGGTTTAGCTGATGAACTGAGCCAAACAGACAGTGGCTTCAAACATGTCACAGACACACAGGAAGCGGGTGGAGGCTACATGCCACTTGAGGCTGCAAGGAAAACTTCTTGGACCACATGAAATTGAGTGTAATTGGGAGATCCTTGAAGTTTTGAAAAAAATGAATTTAATGCCATGTCATGATTAGGAGTGGGTTAAACGCGTAGGCTCTGTACCTCATTTTATGATGTTACTCTGTTACAATATGTTTGTGCTCAGTCAATAATGAAGATTTCATACTTTATCCATGTGGCTGGACTAAAGATGCATTTTTAAATTAATTTAATATATTAAAACTTATTAGCAAGTTGTTTTATTTCACTTCTGCCCAGCACAGAACGTTTTTCTTTTGACAAGAGACAACCACTTTAGTCAATGCCACAGACAATATTCTAATTAACCAACTTGTCATTCTTCCTGAGAATGAAGCCATTCACCTTACGATCTAGTGCTACACGTAGCTCATATGGAGAATTGTCCATCCAGCCTGATGATTTCCCAATTGTTGTCTGTAAAGGAATAATAGATCCTCCACGTTGATAAACTGGAATCTGCATGAAAAAAAAACAATGTAGTTATAGTACACCACCTAGTAATGGCCTCCAGGCTTACAATGCCCAGGTCTCACATTCCATACTCCCAAACAGATTGTTCTACAGAAATAGTCAGAAATCTAGAACTCATTTCTACACCCAGTTCAGTGCAATATGAAGGTATTGTGGAAATGCAGGTGACACAAGAGGATTTCACACTGAACTGAATTTTATGCTTTACTCTAGAACAATATTTTGGGGATAACAATTCACTTGCAAATGACAGGTAATATTAAGGCTATGTGCCCACGTTGCATTTATGAAGCAGAAAATTTCTGCTGCATAAATGCAAGTCCTCTCCCGGAAAAACGCATGCGGAATTCCGCACGCGTTTATCGCGCATTTTTCGCGCGTTTATCACGCGTTTTCCACATGCGGAATTGCCTTGCGTTTTTTATGCATTGGACAAAGGCAATTCCGCTTGCGGAAACGCAAAATTAAATGACATGCTGCGGATTTTTGAACGTGGCATAAACGCTGCGGAAAAATCCGCAGCATGTGCATAGAACTTGCGGAATCCCATTGGGGACCATGGGGTGCGGATATACATGCGTTTTTCAAGCGTTTACGCTGCGGAAATTCCGCAGCATATACGCTTGAAAAATGCTACGTGGGCACACAGCCTTACTTCTGTCCATCATCTCCTGTGCAGGTGCAGCTATCAGGAGTTGTATGGTGAAGGAGTCATGAGCTGAGCTTGACCTCTTTCACCTCTCGGACCCACTACAATATGAGCATGGGGTGTCATTGGCAGTCTGCAGTGAAATAATGGTCTCTGTGTCAGCCATACTGCTATAATAAGTCCTGTCAGGCATATAGGAGGCACTAAGTGCAATCCCAGTGTATATCATGGACGAATGAGCCTGGCTTTGGTGATGTCAATGATTTGACCCTAAAAGTTTCGACCCTAGTACCAAGTTAAAAAGCACAGCAAGAGGACACAAAAAATAACAAAAAAATAGCAGAAAAAAGGCAGCCGTACTTACCAATACAGGCACAAAATGAATGCACTCATAGGATGCAACAGTTCCCCAGGCGGAGGGGCAGCACAGGTGCAAAATAGTAATGGAGCAATCACTCACACACCGACCAATTCATGGAGGGGGTAGCTGCCTAGTATTATAAATGCACACAGATGAGGCTTTTATAGAACGCCAGTCACACAGATACCTGTGGTGCACAGTGTCTGGCTTATAGCCTATTAGTGATGCTCATACTATGAATATCAGGCGGGCTGCCCAGCAGTATATAAGTGCACCCCACAAGGACAGACAACCTTATATACAAGGTCATCATTGATGGGCACAACTGCATAGAAATGAAAGAAAATGTGCAGTATAACATATATGAGGTATTACATAAATGGAATACAAAAATATAACCAGCCGCCCCTTACCTCCTCTAGTGTGACCCCTTACCTCCTCTAATGTGACGTTCACTGTTTGTTTGTGGGAGATACCAATGGAATTGAAGTTTCGAAAGTCATACCAGTGCTATAGAGGAAAGATATTAGAATAGTTACATAGTTTGTGAGTTGAACAAAAACATAAGTTTATACATTTCATAAATAATTGATCCATAGAAAGGCAAAGTGACCTGTGAACTCCAAACACAAATTCCTACCTGACCTCATGTCAGGCATATCGCTGGGTTACCATTGTCCTTGTCCAGATCCCGGGCTGTTAGTCTGTGTGCCGCTCTCTTCTGTTGAGAGCACATGCCAGTTTAGCTATGTGAAGCAAGGCACGTGTACTGGGCTATGGGGGGCTCAGACAGGATAGGGCCACCCTTACTGTTTTACACAGCAGAGGGGAGGGAAGAAATACTCCCATATCTTTGATAATAGTGAGAAAGAGAAAATGCTCTTTACATCCACCCGCTTTTAAAAGAGTTTTTATGCTAAAACTGTGCGCAGTCCAGTGATTTTTTTTCATTCACCCTGTCACTAGTCCCCTAATATATATAATTATATTTATTTTTTTCCTTCTATATGAAATTTCATGGTTTGCTTCTCTTCAGTTAAGTCATGTGACCTCATGGTGACCCCCTGGGAATGACACGGCTTTATGATCTCTGAAGGTGGTCACCACCCCAGTCTCCAGAACTGCCTGTATGATGAAATTGCATGGACTGTAGCAATTAAGTTCTTCATAGGAAGGAATACAAACTCCTATCACCATTACTGATGATGACTAGTCAGCACTGGTTACAAAATTATAATGAAGGTGGTCACCATCCCAGTCTCCAGAACTGCCTGTATGATGAAATTGTGTAGCACCCTGAGGATTCGGCTGCTACAGGGGTATTGCACCTCAACCCAGAGGTGTGGTATTCCACTCCCGGGTAAGGATGGAGTGTGGAACTGAGCTCAGTTAGCTGCATGCACTACACACATCCCATTTCCGGAGGACAGACCAATGGTACTCCCACTTAATAATGTGCAGGTACGACCGAGTCTGTCCTTGGCTGGAGTGGGAGGGGGGTGGTACACCCCAGTAGTGTAGGGGCAGATAGGGGGAGCAGCCTGGGTAAAGTTAGGAGCTCATTGGGTGCTGGTCACCTGAGCTCACACATAGAGGGAGTATTTAAGGTGGGCGCCATCTAAGATCAGGGTCAGTCTGTGAGAAGTCAGCCAGTCAGTAAGTCTTTGCAGAGGAGTGGAAGAGAGCAGAGGAGCAGAGCAGCCCCAGAGCCAAGAGTGAGAGAGGAGTTTGAAAGACCCAGAGGGGGAGAAAGAAGGAACTCTGAGAGCCCAAATTAAATCAAAGGGTGAAGAGTTGGCAACAGGGTACCGGATCCCAAGCTGGCAGAGGCTACAGCACACCTTAGCCAGGAACCGGAGGCCGTGGGCAGAATCTGCCACGGCCACCCACTATATCCACCCAGAAGGCAGACCACGCATAGGGTCAGGGAACCCAGAGGCAAGGGTTCGCCAACAAGAGGCCCGAGGGAGCCGGACATAGGTGGATCCCTGGTGGGGAAGGCCAGAGACGAGGACAGGACAGAAAGGGAGCTCAGAACCACGCTCCAGAACTACTTGGGGGTTGGCCGAGTCCAGGACCTGGTGGACGCAGCACGGCTCGGGTGGTCACTCAAGGCCGGAGTGACCGGTACAAGAACAGCAGTAAGTAAAGAACCCTGAACTGCACAACCCGACTCTGACTCTCATTACCATCTTCCCTGCACTTCCACAACCACCATCCTCTGCACCTGACCCCCTGAGGCTATACCCCTCCCGTTGGGGGTTATACTACCTAAGCTGCACAAACACCATCAGCCTCAGCGGACCCTGCTGCAGCGGCGGCCGAAGTGACCGCAATTCAACGGGTGGCGTAGTCGACATAAAGAACTTTAGTAACATCAGTAAGGACTGCCACACACTGAGCTTGACACCCTGGGCACGGACCGGGTCACAGCCACTCGGAGACTACAACCCCCATCTGATCCGGCTCCGGGTATCCCTAACAACACTGGCCCAGGGGGCGCGTCAACTTTGGTGTAGTCGGCAGGATTACGTGCCCGCAACAACCGGGTACTGCGTGCCTGAAGAAAAGTTCACCGTTACCTTAAAAAGAAGTCTCCTGCCGGTTCCGGAGGGTCCCCGCCATCGGGCCCCATCACAGGTCGTTTCCCGCCGGTTGTCCGCCATTTGCAGCTTTTTCCCGCCATCCATGGAGTTTCCCGCCACTGGGAGACGATTCCCGCCATTTCCGAAGATTTCCCGCCTTGGAAGAGCGGACGCCATTATGGGCGTGCCAGAGGGTGGCAAAAGGCCACCTCCCATCGTGGGCCAGGTCGAAGAATGGCGCCAAAAGCGGAAACCGCGCCCACCAACAGAGACTGTGATGCTGGAAGTGTCCATCAGCGTGAGAGAACTGCCCCTGGAACTGACAATCACTAAGTTGCCCCGGGACCACCCTCGATGTGGGCGGAGACAGAAGAAGAGAACAAAGATGGGTGTCGCCTGGAGCAGTCTGGAGAGAGCGCACCCGGAGACAAGACGTCTGGAAGAGAGTCCAGAGAGAGCACACCCGGAGATGGAGGGAGAGCCAGGCAGCACCGACCCAGTGGTCAGGAGCCTGATGCGGGCCGCCACTCCAGGCAGCACCGACCCAGTGGTCAGGAGCCTGTTGCAGGTCGCCACTCCAGAAGGCCTGCTGGAGATCCTAACACAGCTCCCCCGAGACCGGGAGTGTGCACAGACCGCGCTGGAGGGCCTCGCACGGAGGATGGCCCGGGTGCAGCGAGAGACGTTGGCGGAGTGGAGCCGAGAGATGGCCCAGCAGACCGAGACTCGTCAGCGGAGCACGCCACCCGAGACGAGGAGACAGACCGCCTCTGAGGATGGCGCAGGAGGACTGAAGGCCGGAGACGGCGCCGAGAAGGGAGCCGAACGAATGGAGGCAGGTAAAGGGGACGTCACTACCCCGAGCCGGGAAACCGCGTGCCTGCCCCAGCTCCCCGTCGCAGAGCCCGAAGTACCCCCTGCCGTGCCCGTCGCTGCAACGTCACCGCCGCAGACTAGGCCTCAAACGGAAGCCGCGACCCCTGTGACGTCACACGCCTCGACCCCGAGCGTGGCCAAGCAGGAAGTACCATCGGCCTGGTCGCAAGGCCTAGTACCCCCGGGCGACGCAATACCAACAGCGCCCCCTACCTCCGCGGAGCCCCCGGCCTGGTCGCAGGGCCAAGTAACACAGGGCGCCGCCGTTCTTACGGTGCCCTTTACTTTCAAAGTGCCCCAAGCCTGGTCGCAAGGCCTGGGCAACCTGGGCGCCGCTACCACCACGGCGCCCATAACACCTAAAGTACCGCACCTGGGTGAGGACCTGTTCGCCCAGCATACGTGCCCGGATGGGCAGCCCTTCGTATGGCCCCAGGAATACATCCAGCTGGAGCTGCAAAAAGCAAGGGCCATGTGCGAACCCCTGATCCCGGCTCCAAAGCCCATGAAGAGGATCTCGCCCCCGCTAGAAGAGACCCAGTTTGAGTGGGATCCCACCGGAGAAGACCTCATGGGGTTCACTCAGGAGACTCGGGCAGCCGCAGCGGAGCGTGCAGAGTGCTGCCGCCAGCAGCTCGAGGTCTTTGAGAGGGAGCGGAGAGAGAGGCGGGTCCGGGAACAACAAGCCCAAATAAGGAGCGCGGAGCAGAAGAGCCGGACCAGGAGAAACCCCCGTGCAGCGCATGGTCCCCGTACCATCGGGACTGTGATAAAGTTCAATCTGCAGCATGGGTGGGGTTTCATCAGGGATCACCGCACCCCAGGCGACGTCTTCGTGACCAGGAGAGACGTTGAGTCCCACCTACCGGAGGGACACAGAGGTCGTGACCTGTATTTAGGGGACGAGGTCACCTTCACCCGGCACAAGTGTGCCAAAGGACCCTACGCCCTCCATGTGCATCGCCTGACGGAGGAGGAGCTGCGGTGTGAGGAGGAGCAAGAGGACCCGGACGGGTCTGAAACTGAAACTGTCCACAAAGAAAGGGCAGGAGGACGCCGTCGTTGAGTACGGTAGTGAAGAGACTGTATAAAGTTACCCGTTAGGGTATATGCCATGCTGCTAATTTAAATATGGTCCCCGTTGGGACAAGTGTGAACTGTTCCAGTGTGTCCCATTTCCCCACTGACCGAGGACTGAGAGCGGTCATCCCTTTCCTAATATCTGGCCGAGGACTGAGAGCGGCCATATCCCCTTGTATATAGTTGCGCTTCCTAAAGCGCCCCCTACCGGTTTTATAGGAAACCGTGTTTCTTCAAGAGACTGTCGCACTTTACCCGGTCACAAGTTGCACCGTGACCGGAGGTACCAGAAGACAAGAATGTTTTTATGAAAAGTTTATATGAAAAGTTTATGCTGATATGTATGATGTTTTATATGTTTTATATGTTTATGTTTATGAAAAAAATTGTATGTTTTGGTGTTTTTTTTTTTATCTTACAGCCCGAGGACGTGCTGTGATTTACCAGGGGGGAATGTAGCACCCTGAGGATTCGGCTGCTACAGGGGTATTGCACCTCAACCCAGAGGTGTGATATTCCACTCCCGGGTAAGGATGGAGTGTGGAACTGAGCTCAGTTAGCTGCATGCACTACACACATCCCATTTCCGGAGGACAGACCAATGGTACTCCCACTTAATAATGTGCAGGTACGACCGAGTCTGTCCTTGGCTGGAGTGGGAGGGGGGTGGTACATCCCAGTAGTGTAGGGGCAGATAGGGGGAGCAGCCTGGGTAAAGTTAGGAGCTCATTGGGTGCTGGTCACCTGAGCTCACACATAGAGGGAGTATTTAAGGTGGGCGCCATCTAAGATCAGGGTCAGTCTGTGAGAAGTCAGCCAGTCAGTAAGTCTTTGCAGAGGAGTGGAAGAGAGCAGAGGAGCAGAGCAGCCCCAGAGCCAAGAGTGAGAGAGGAGTTTGAAAGACCCAGAGGGGGAGAAAGAAGGAACTCTGAGAGCCCAAATTAAATCAAAGGGTGAAGAGTTGGCAACAGGGTACCGGATCCCAAGCTGGCAGAGGCTACAGCACACCTTAGCCAGGAACCGGAGGCCGTGGGCAGAATCTGCCACGGCCACCCACTATATCCACCCGGAAGGCAGACCACGCATAGGGTCAGGGAACCCAGAGGCAAGGGTTCGCCAACAAGAGGCCCGAGGGAGCCGGACATAGGTGGATCCCTGGTGGGGAAGGCCAGAGACGAGGACAGGACAGAAAGGGAGCTCAGAACCACGCTCCAGAACTACTTGGGGGTTGGCCGAGTCCAGGACCTGGTGGACGCAGCACGGCTCGGGTGGTCACTCAAGGCCGGAGTGACCGGTACAAGAACAGCAGTAAGTAAAGAACCCTGAACTGCACAACCCGACTCTGACTCTCATTACCATCTTCCCTGCACTTCCACAACCACCATCCTCTGCACCTGACCCCCTGAGGCTATACCCCTCCCGTTGGGGGTTATACTACCTAAGCTGCACAAACACCATCAGCCTCAGCGGACCCTGCTGCAGCGGCGGCCGAAGTGACCGCAATTCAACGGGTGGCGTAGTCGACATAAAGAACTTTAGTAACATCAGTAAGGACTGCCACACACTGAGCTTGACACCCTGGGCACGGACCGGGTCACAGCCACTCGGAGACTACAACCCCCATCTGATCCGGCTCCGGGTATCCCTAACAACACTGGCCCAGGGGGCGCGTCAATTGCATGGACTGTGGCAATGAAGTTCTTCATAGGAAGGAATACAAACTCCTATCACCATTACTGATGATAACTAGTCAGCACTGGTTACAAAATTATAATGAAGGTGGTCACCAGCGCAGTCTACAGAACTGTCTGTATGATGAAACTGCATGGACTGTACAAATGAAGTATTCAACAGTGGATGATGAAATTACTATCACTGAAACTGATGAATGCACAGCTCCTCTCACACATTATAATGGAGCAGCTCACCCTCTCTGAGTGTATACTCACAATCTATTAGCTTATCTAAGAGAAAATAGAGGAAAGGATATCCTCTGTGCTTCCACAGCAGGCAGAGATGATACTGATACTATTTGCCCATGTGATGCTGTACTGATGCATTATGAGATTTATAGCAGAGCATGTAGGAGAAAGAAGCAGAGTGAAATCTGGGAATCAAAATGGAGACTGAAGAAAAGCAAGGAGGATCCTGAACTGCATTTATTTAATTACGCCATATGCAAAAGAAGTACAGAATGTGATAGACAATCGGGTGTGGTGCAGGGATGGAAAACAAGTCATTAGACTAATCCTTTAAAAAGGTTATTACAACATACACCAACTGTCCTATGCATAGACCATAGACCATATCATTAGAATTTAGCAAAAAGATTTACGAGACCCAGGTCAATTTTGCCACAATGGTAGTTAATAGCCATGAGACCAGAGCACTGTGAACCTCCAATTACCTGCAACATCCTTGGGGCCTCCTCTCATTATTAGGCTGCCACAATGTCATGTGTGGGTTGTGCTGCAGTGTAAAGCCATCGGGGGTCTACTAATCAGAAGAAGCATCGTGGATGCTGCAGGTAGAAGGAAGGTTCACAGTGCTCTGGTCTGATGGCCATGGACTACCAACATGGCTGTTGGACAAGGATCCTCTCAATCTTTTTGCTGAACTCTACAGATTGTAGATCTGTAACAGCTCCATGTATTATGAGTTTTTGATGACAGTAATGCCATCTTATAATGCTTTCTTTACCTCCTTGCGATTGTGTATTTCGGCACATAGAGTTTTGTTATAGAGGCAGTCTAAAATTGCTGCATCCATCATTTTCCATATGTAAGTAATTTTTTCCTTTAGTGATTAATAAAGGATGTATAATTAGGTCCATATGTGAGCTATAACAGTGGCAATTTCACTCCTAAAATATGATACATCAGTTGTAAAGAAATAGCTTTAAAAATGATCTGCTACCTTACAATACCTTTACTGAATAAATATGGTACCATACAGAGCTGGAAGGGTGTAAGATGATACAATATGTTCCATAGTATTATGTGCATAAAGCTCTAACAGGAGAGAATGCCTACAGGCACACACCCAAAAGCAAACTGACAACTAGGCACAAACACTTCCATTCAAAGACTCATTTCAGTATTGACTTTGAGCGATATACCTCTCCATGGCCAGGAAAAATCACATCAATGGAAATGACTCCCGGGTCTAAAACTGGGGCAACTAATAAAGCATTTCCTATGAACAAAAATATAATAGTTATTATATTGGTAGCAGGCAGTGCTATGCATGACAAACGTGAATGCATGCGTCAGAATTCAGACTAGTCTTCATTGGAAAAAAAGGTGACAAACTTATAAACTTAGTAATAACAGCACTTTAAGTAGCCCTCAGGCTCACAATAGAAAAATCACAAACACATGATGCATATACAAAATATTTGGTGCCATCCTTTTTACTCTTTCTGGTGCAGCTCCTTTGATTTCTAGTTCCATATTAATTTCTGTAACTTTTCTGCCAGAGTTTAATCTATGCCCGCTGCTTCCAAGAGCAAGAAGAGAGTGTGCGAGACTACAATATACAAATAGCTCCTTCAGAGAGGAAGAGGACAGAACTCTAATGCCACTTATTGGAAGTAGCAATCTTAAAGGTCAATATCGACCCCTCAACGAGCCTTGTCACATGGCTATGGATACAAAGCCAAAACAGATTCTGCATTTGCAGACATATGTTTGAGGTGCTTGCCAGACAAAGTCCTCTCACCCTGCCAATCCAGTCTCCCTGCTTTACACTAATGAGGAGCAAACACCCTGAAACATGTGTCTGCAAATGGAGTTTCTGATTTGGCTTCTTATCCCATGTTATATGGCAAGGCCCTTTAAAGGATCAATATCGACTATTAGCTTTGGCTCACAAATACCGATGTAAAATACTGGCCAAATACTGAATGTATGAACATGGCCTTATAGTTTAGAGTTCTAATTCTCTTCCTCTCTGAAAATTATATTTGCATATTTAAAGAAGCCCTCCCATGAAGTTTTTTTTTCTACAAATGTGTATATAGTGTGTATGTAGTGAATATATTCACCTACTTTTTCCTTCTCCGGTCTACAACGCCGTTCCACTCCTTTTCTAAGTGACGTCACCGCTCTGCAGACTCCTCAGGTCACACTGCGCTCTGAGTGACCCGGAAGCCTATTTTACAATGAAGTCTGTAGAACATCAGAACAAAGCTCAGAACGAGGCTCCATAGGCTTTCAGGCTTATAATGTAAAAGAGACTTCCGGCTCATGCACAGAGTTATCCGAAGAGTCTGAATAGTGGTGACGTCACTGACAAGAGGAACTGAAAGGTGCTGGATGCCGGAGAAGATGAGTATATTAACACACACGCTACACTACATACACATTTACACACATTTAGTTAAAAAAAAAAACTTTAATGGGAGGGCTTCTTTAAATTCCCAGAAGAGCATTACTTGGCATGTCGATGGGTTACCATGTTGGTTCGGACTTGCTGAAGACTCCCATGACTGCCATCTTGGTACTCCTGCAACAAGCTGAGCTTCATAGGAGATTATCATTTACACTATATATTCACAGGTTCGAGTCCCCTACCTGTTTTATCACAGGAGTGACTGTTTTTACCATGTTTCTAGACCTCTCAGTTCACCATAAATGAAGTCAGTGACATATAAGCTCACTGGCCATTGGAGCTCGTACGTCATTGACTTCATTTTGGATGAGCTCAAACGGCCAGTGAGCTTATTTGTTACTGACTTGATTTATGATGAGCTCACAGGACTAGAAACATGGAAGAAATACTCACTCTTGTAACAAAACAGACAGGCATTGAAATTGTGTTCCCTCACACAAACAAACATCTGCAGCCCCTGCTGTTTCCTCTGATCGCTCACTTATCACAAGTGACTTATGTCCCCACTACCCCACCTCAGCCAGTAGCGGTGGTATGCTCCAACCATGAACTGGAGCAGAACTGTGTGGTCAAACACATCGCAAATAACAGTACGTAGCAGGAGCGCATTTATAAGATTATCTCAGCACAGGAACGTTTTTTTTAACACATCCTATTGTAGAAATTATTATTACTCCAAGATCTATTAATTAAAATGTGTTTTGATTGTGGGAAAACCTTTATAAGCAGCTATTCCTTTTGACTCCACAATAACCTTAACCTTGACAAGCCAAGCATGCAGAATGGAATTAATTGCATTGCACAAAAAAATAAATATACTTGTTTCTGTACAATCATTTTAATAGTTTTTTATTTCCTGTACAGGTTCCTTGGTGGGTCATGACAACTTGCAGTAGTGGCATACTAGAAGGTCCCAATGGATTCCCACTGCATTGAGGACACTGTAAGTACAACTTTGGGATGGGGTGGGTGCCTTTTGTTTTTTTGCAGGATTGATCACTTTAAAACTTCCCAAAGTTGAGGGACTGTTTCATGAAGACGATCCAGTCTACCTGACCATCAGGCCATTAGACATTATTGAGGGTAGTCCCTCTCCATAAGCCAAGGTGAAGAGCTGCTCTGTAGGGCCAGACTTGCCTTCTTCTGGCCATATCAGATGAGTGTTGTGTATACGATGCTTTTTTATCATCGCATTCTTACCTGTCAGAGTCTACATTCTATTTCTAGTTACTTTCAGTTATATCCAACTTACATTGTTTCTATTTGTAGTTACTTTCAGTTACATCCAAGTTACATTGTTGCTATTTCTAGTTACTTCCGGTTACATCTCCTTCGCATTGTTGCTTTTCCTGTTTTGTTGGATTGCAACCAATTGGAATGAAAATGTGTTTTAAATTTGACTTTATGAAATGGTTCTAGCAAAATAGTTAACATGGTGTGTATTATGGCATCCAAAGAGTTCAATTTTGGTCTCATCTGACCAGACTATATTCTTCCAGTATTTCACAGGCTTGTCTAAATGTTGTTGAGCAAACTGAACATGCTTTTTGTTCAGCAATAGAGTCTTGCATGATGAGTGTGCATACAGGCCATGGAGGTCAAGTGCATTACTTATTGTTAGCTTTGAAATAATTGTACCTGCTGATTCCAGGTCTTTCTGTAGCTCTCTACAGGTGGTCCTTGGCTCTGATAACTCAATTCACTCCTCTGTCTGAAATCTTGCGGGGAGCACCTGGTCATCGCCGGTTTATGGTGCAATTATGTTCTTTCCACTTCCAGATTATGGCCCCAACAGTGCTCACTGGAACCTTCAGTAATGTAGAAATACACCTCCATACACTTGTATTGAGCAAGGCCACGCCGCCCACCGGATGGTCACATCACTAGACAGGGCTCGGCTTCGCTTTATACAAGTGTATGGAGCGAGGCCGCGCCCACTAAACGGGCTCTGGCCAGGTGTACGCATAACGTATACGTGCCCGCCAATCTCGGCTGAGAATCCGGCTCACCACGACAGCAGACAGTACCTGCACTGGAGAGATTCATAAATCTGCAGTCGCATAGAGTGACTGCGGACTTATCAATTTAGACTGGACAACCTTTTAATTATTGATTCTCTCTTAAAACATTTTTTGCACTTTCGGTGTAAATAAAATTATAAAACCTCTCCTCAAAATCAATCTGAAATCCAAGTTGTAATACAACAAAACAGTAAAAAAAATATGAATACTTTTTGCAAGGCGCTGTACACCTAATAGCGGCAGCCAATTTTTTTTTTACTATTAAAAGTAATAATTGCAGCATATGACTTTATAAGTGTCTCACCGAGCATGTACTGCTGATCTACTCCAAAAGCATCCTGATACTTGGGAAATTCCACCCACAAAGGCCTGTTGGTTGAAAAAAAGAGGAATATTAATTATAGACTCACACACATACACACGTGGTCAAAATTGTTGTTACCCCTCGTTTATTGAAAGAAAAACCCACAATGGTCACAAAAATAACTTGAATCTGGCAAAAGTAATAATAAATTAAAAATCTATGAAAATGAACAAATGAAAGTCAGTCATTGCTTTTCAGCCCTGCTTCCACAGAATTTTTCAAAAAATTAACCTCATGAAATAGGCCTGGACAGAAATGATGGTTCTTCTTAACTTAATATTTTGTTGAACAACCTTTTGAGGCAATCACTGCAATCAAACGATTCCTGTAAGTGTCAATGAGACTTCTGCACCTCTCGTCAGGTATTTTGGCCCACTCCTCATGAGCAAACTGCTCCAGTTGTCTCGTGTTTGAAGGTTGCCTTTTCCAGACGGCATGTTTCAGCTCTTTCCAAAGATGCTCAATAGGATTTAGGTCAGGGCTCATAGAAGACCACTTCAGAATAGTCCAATGTTTTCCTCTTAGCCATTCTTGGGTGTTTTTAGCTGTGTGTTTTGGGTCTTATCCTGTTGCAAGACCCATGACCTGCGACTGAGACCAAGCTTTCTGACACTGGGCAGCACATTTCTCTCTAGAATCCCTTGATAGTCTTGATATTTCATTGTACCCTGCACAGATTCAAGACACCCTGTGCCAGATGCTGCAAAGCAGCCCCAGAACATAACAGAGCCTCCTCCATGTTTCACAGTAGGGACAGTGTTCTTTTCTTGATATGCTTCATTTTTCCATCTGTGAACATAGAGCTGATGTGCCTTGCCAAAAACTTCCATTTTTGTCTCATCTGCCCACAGGACATTCTCCCAGAAGCTTTGTGGCTTGTCAACATGTAGTTTGGCAAATTCCAGTCTGGCTTTTTTATGATTTTTTTTCAACAATGGTGTTCTCCTTGGTCATCTCCCATGAAGTCCACTTTGGATGAAACAACGACGGATGATGCGATCTGACACTGATGTTCCTTGAGCTTGAAGTTCACCTTTAATCTCTTCAGAAGTTTTCCTGGGCTCTTTTGTTACCATTCATATTATCCGTCTCTTTGATTTGTCATCAATGTTCCTCCTGTGGTCACGTCCAGGGAGGTTGGCTACAGTCCTATGGATCTTAAATTTCTGAATAATATGTGCAACTGTAGTCACAGGAACATCAAGCTGCTTGGAAATGGTCTTAAAACCTTTACCTTTAACATGCTTGTCTATAATTTTCTTTCTAATCTCCTGAGACAACGCTTTCCTTTGCTTCTTCTGGTCCATGTTGAGTGTGGTACACACCATGTCACCAAACAGCACATTGAGTATCTATAGCCCTATATACAGGCCCACTGACTGATTACAAGATTGTAGACACCTGTGATGCTAATTAGTGGACACAACTTGATTTAACATGCCCCTTTTGTCACATTATTTTCAGGGGTACCATCATTTCTGTCCAGGCTTATTTCATGAGTTTATTTTTTTTTTAAATTCTGTGGAAGCAGGGTTGGAAAGCAATTTCTGACCTTCATTTGTTCATTTTCATAGATTTTTAATTTATTATTACTTTTGTCAGATTCAAATTATTTCTGTGACCATTGTGGGTTTTCTTTAATTAAACGATGGGTACCAACAATTTTGACCACGTGTGTATATATATTCATAGCTAGCAAACATGTACAGTAGGTAACTCCACCACTGAAGCTAACTGACAGAGGCCACATTGATTAATAGTGTCGTAAGAACAATACAGTCACAATCTACATATACAGTTGTGCTCAAAAGTTTACATACCCCAACAGAATTTTTCCTTTCTTGGTATTGTTTCAGAGAATATGAATGATAACAAAAAAAAATTTTCTCCACTCATGGTTATTGGTTGGGTGAAGCCATTTATTGTCAAACTACTGTGTTTTCTCTTTTTAAATCTTAAATGACAACCAAAACATCCAAATGACCCTGATCAAAAGTTCACGTACCCTGGTGATTTTGGCATGATAACATGCACATAATTTGACACAAATGGGTTTGAATGGTTCCTAATATAACATCCTCACCTGTGACCTGTTTGCTTGTAATCAGTGTGTGTGCATAAAAGTTGAGTGAGTTTCTGGGATCCAGACAGACTTTTGCATCTTTCATCCAGCCACTGACGTTTCTGGATTGTGAGTCATGGGGAAAGCAAAAGAATTGTCAATGGATCTACGGGAAAAGGTAGTTGAACTGTATAACACAGGAAAGGGATACAAAAAAATATCCAAGGAATTGATAATGCCAGTCAGCAGCGTTTAAACTGTGATTAACAAATGGAAAATCAGGGGCTCTGCAAAAACCAAACCACGGTCAGGTAGACCAACAAAAATTTCGGCCACAACTTCCAGGAAAATTGTTTGGGATGCAAAGAAAAACCCACAAATAACATCAGCTGAAATTCAGGACTCTCTGAAAACTAGCGGTGTGGCTGTTTCAAGATGCACAACAAGGAGGCACTTGAAGAAAAATGGGCTGCATGGTCGAGTCGCCAGAAGAAAGCCATTACTGCGCAAATGCCACAAAGTATCTCGCCTAAAATACGCCAAACAGCACAGAGACAAGCCTCAAAACTTCTGGAACAAGGTAATTTGGAGTGATGAGACCAAAATTGAACTTTTTGGCCACAACCATAAACGTTACATTGGGAGAGAGGTCAACAAGGCCAATGATGAAAGGAACACCATTCCTACAGTAAACCACAGAGGTGGATCGCTGATGTTTTGGGGATGTGTGAGCTGCAAAGGCACAGGAAACTTGGTAAAAGTTGAAGGAAAGATGAATGCAGCACGTTATCTTAAGATACTGGGGGAAAATTTGCACTCATCAGCCCAGAAGCTGCACATGGGATGTACTTGGACGTTCCAACATGACAACGATCCAAAACACTAGGCCAAGTCGACCTGTCATTGGCTACAGCAGAACAAAGTGAAGATTCTGGAGTGACCATCTCAGTCTCCTGACCTCAATATCATTGAGCCACTCTGGGGAGATCTCAAGCGCGCAGTTCATGCTAGACAGCCCAGGAATTTACAGGAACTGGAGGCTTTTTTGCCAAGAAGAATGGGCAGCTTTACCATCTGAGAAAATAAAGAACCTCATCCACAACTACCACAAAAGACTTAAAGCTGTCATTGATGTTAGAGGGGGCAATACACGGTATTAAGAACTGGGGTATGTGAACTTTTGATCAGGGTCATTTGGATGTTTTTGGTTGTCATTAAGATTTAAAAAGAGAAAACACAGAAGTTTGACAATAAATGGCTTCACCCAACCAATAACCATGAGTGGAGAAAAAGTTTTTTTGTTATCATTCATATTCTCTGAAACAAGACCAAGAAAGGAAAAATTCTGTCAGGTATGTAAACTTTTGAGCACAACTGTACAGATGCTTCTCACAAAATTAGAATATCCTCAAAAATGTAATTTATTTCAGTTCTTCGATACAAAAATGAAACTCATATTATATAGAGTCATTACAAACAGAGTGATCTATTTCAAGTGTTTATTTCTGTTAATGTTGATGATTATGGCTTACAGCCAATGAAAACACAAGTCATTATTTCAGTAAATTAGAATACTTTATAACAACATCTTGAAAAATGTTTTTAAAATCCGAAATGTTGGAGCCTACTGAAATGTATTTTCAGTAAATGCACTCAATACTTGGTTGGGGCTCCTTTAGCATCAATTACTGCATCAATGCGACAATGTGGCATGGAGGCGATCAGCCTGTGGCACTGCTGAGGTGTTATGGAAGCCCAGGTGGCTTTGATAGCAGCCTTCAGCTCATCTGCATTGTTGGGTCTGGTGTCTCTCATCTTCCTCTTGACAATACCACATAGATTCTCTATAATAGATTCTCTATGGGGTTAAGGTCAGGCGAGTTTGCTGGCCAATCAAGCACAGTGATACTGTTGTGTGTAAACCAGGTATTGGTACTTTTGGCCGTGTGGACAGGGGCCAAGTCCTGCTGGAGAAAGACATTTCCATCTCCAAAAAGCTTGTCGGCAGAGGGACTCATGAAGTGCTCTAAAATTTCCTGGTAGATGGCTGCGCTGACTTTGGTCTTGATAAAACACAGTGGACCTACACCAGCAGATGACATGGCTCCCCAAACCATCACTGATTGTGGAGACTTCACACTAGACCTCCACCGGCTTGGATTGTGGCCTCTTCACTCTTCCTCCAGACTCTGGGACATTGATGTCCAAATGAAATGCAAAATTTACTTTCATCTGAAAACAACACCTTGGACCACTGTGCATCAATACGGGTCTTTTTCTCCTTGGACCAGGTAAGACGCTTCTGCCGTTGTCTATTGGTCTTGAGTGGCTTGACACAAGGAATGCGACACTTGTAGCCCATGTCCTGGATACGTCTGTGTGTGTTGGCTCTTGAAGCAATGACTCCAGCAGCAGTCCACTCCTTGTGAATCTCCCCCAAATTTTTGAATGGCCTTGTCTTAACAATCCTTTCAAGGCTACGGTTATCCCGCCTGCTTGTGCACCTCTTTCTACCACACTTTTTCCTTCCACTCACCTTTCCATTAATATGCTTGGATACAGCACTCTGTGAACAGCCAGCTTCTTTAGCAATGACCTTTTGTGGCTTACCCTCCTTGTGGAGTGTGTCAATGACTGCCTTCTGGACATCTGTCACGTCAGCTGTCTTCCCCATGATTGTGGAGCCTACTGAAACAGACTAAGGGACCTTTTTAAACACTTAGGAAGCCTTTGCAGGTGTTTTTTGTTAATTATTTTAATTTACTGAGATAATGATTTTTGTGTTTTCATTGGCTGTAAGCCACAATCATCAATATTAACAGAAATAAACACTTAAAATAGATCACTCTGTAATGACTCTATATAATATATGAGTTTCACATTTTGTATTGAAGAACTGAAGTAAATTCACTTTTTGATGATATTCTAATTTAGTGAGATGCACCTGTATATACTCCTCAACATTGAAATTGCAACAACAAAAAGGAAAAGTTGTGGAATTATGGAAATTACGGGATGGATAAACATGTTACTGATATGGAAATGATAAAAAAAATGAAAACAACATTTTCAAAATATCTTGATTTATTCAGTATGGAGTATGAGCGCCAAGGGCAGAAATCCCCACACTCACAGGCTTTGGCTGCTATCATTTGTTAATGGTTGTTGATGAACATTCTGCCACACTGAATACACTTGGCCAAATTATCAAGATCTGCTGCTGGCAGCTCCTTTTGAAAATACCAACCAATGGCATCTCAGATGGGAGACAAGTCTGTAGACGCTGCAAGTCTTGGTAGCACGTTTAGGCCACGCAGGCTGCTCACAGCAGCATGAGCAACATGCGAGCCGGTGTTGTTGTGTTGAAAAATGTCTCCTGGACACAATGGAAAATGGCCGTACCACTGGTTCCACGACTGATCTATTCTGTACTAAAAGTGAAATTGGAAGTCAGATACCAAGCCCAAGGTGCCAAAGTGTGTCTGCACAAACCAACAAAAGGCGTTTAGGCTACGAGCCAGATGTCTTATAACCACAGCAGCCATTTGGGCTACATGCGGTGCTGATTTGGTGGCTTCCTCTCCTTAAGTATTCCCCACCTCTCTCACATGGAGCCAAATGATCTGTACCGAGAAAAGGTCACTTCTTAAAACAAGTGCATGCGAGGCCCTCTTTCTCTGACCCCTCTTGAGCTGTCAGGAGACGGTAAGGCTCATCTCTCGCCCCCTTTTGGTCTCTGTTCTAAATTAGGTATTTATGTTTACATACTTCAAAAGTGCTGAAACATAAGCTTTTTTTCTAACATAACTTGTTTTTGTTATGTTATGTTAAGTAATATTTTATTGCAAATATTATTTTGGGAAATTGTCACAGCTGGTCAGTGGGAAGACCTTGGAGGAAGAACTTCCCAGTCATCAGGAGAGGCACCAAGGCAAACCATCTAAGTCATGATCACCATAGGAGTGGTGGCACCATGCTGGTGACCTCTCAATCATATTCACTCACGCCAAGCAAAGTGTTTCTTATTTAATGCTTTGATAAATAAATGCATTTATTTATTAATGGAGGGACATCATGCATGCTCTTGCGGTCTGGCAGGTCGGGTACAGAGTCCCATTGACCTTAAGCAATGGATTTCAAAGGCTATAACGGTGCAGCGCAGGACAGCAATGGAGGCTGAAGTGGAGGTTTATCCTGTTCAGCATTTAGTCCTGCTTTTCTGGAGACCACAAAGGAACTCCATCAGAGGGCCTTCACGAGGGAATGTTACATGGGTCCTACTCTCAGGATTAAGGTGAGGGATGGCATAATGTACGTTAGGATCCTCCTAGTCTTTCTAGGTACACTAACAGCTTGGGGTTACATTGATTTGGTCCTGGAACCAATGATTTGGTCATAGTGTCCCAGGAGTTGTTTTTTTTCACGACAACAACACCAGGTTGCATGTTGCTGGTGTTGCTGTGAGCAGAGTGCATGGTCTATACGTGCTACGATGGCCTGCAGCGTCTCTGGACTTGTCTCCCATCTCACGTATCTGGAAAGTCATCGGTCGTAAATGTTTTGATTTCCAGAATTCCACAACTTTTCCATCTTCGTGTTACAATTTCAATGTTGACGAGTGCATGTAATAACGATGAGATGTTGGTGAGTTTTTGATATTGCAGAATTTCTTGTGTTGTAAATGTTCAACACATCATGTACAAAAATAGATTAAAAAACTACAATTAGAAAAAAACAGATATGTTTCATTATCTGGTGGTACAAATTAACAAATATATAGGTGATACATTCACTTTAGGTAATGAAGTAAGGAATAATCAGTCTTACCTCATCACTGGCTCAGCAGATATGTGTGCACGATAAAACAGCAGATACCAAAATGGAAGCAGAGAGTAGCGTTCCCTTATTGTTTTCCGGATTATAGCAGTGTTGTCTTCACCAAACAACCAAGGCTCCCTGCGCCGCGTCCCCTGCATCGCGTGAGCTCGAAAAAAAGGTTGGAAGGAACCAGCCTGGTACCATCGGACAAGAAGTTCCGTGTCTGGGTCTCCAACAAAGCCTCCTACATCGGCTGGAGGAATGTGACAAAGAAGAATGAATCTTAGAAACCTCTTTCTATTGTTTATGACTGAAGAATACCTATATAGACATGTGCAAAGCTTAAAGTTACTCCCTGATGAAGCTTGATGCGAAACGTGAGTCAAGTGCATTTTTTTGATAGGTAAAGTGTACTCCATGTCACTGTGCATTAATATCATTATGTGAACATTTATGTGATATCACTTTCTCGCTGTTTATCTGTATGTACCTTAACCCCTTCAGAACCTTGCGATTTTCCGTTTTTGCGCTTTCGTTTTTTGCTGCTATTCTTCCCACAGCCATAACATTTTTATTTTTCTGTCAATATAGCCGTATGAGGGCTTATTTTTTGCAAGACGAGTTGAAATTTCAAATGACACCATTGATTTTACCATATAGTGGACTGGAATAATGGAAAAAAATTTCAAGTGCCGTGAAATTGCAAAAAAAGTGTAATTCCACAATTGTTTTTTGTTTTTTTTATTTATCATATTCACTAAATGCTAAAACTGACCTGCCATTATGATTCTCCAGGTCAGTACGAGTTCGTAGATACCAAACATGTATAGGTTCTTTTTTAATTAAGTGGTGAAAAAAAAAATCAGATATTTGTGAGAATTTTTTTTTTACTTATGGTCACAACTTTCCGAGCCACGTGAGGGCTTATTTTTTGCCTACCAAGCTGATGTTTTTATTAATACCATTTTGGGGTAGATACAATGTTTTGATCACTCGTTATTACACTTTATTGCAATGGTGCGGCAGCCAAAAAAACGCAATTTTGACATTTTGATTTTTTTCTCGTTATGCCGTTTACCGATAGTCATGCAGAAGACCCCCGTACCTGTCTCCTATGAACGCCGGCTCGTGGCTGGCATTCATAGGAGATCATGATTTCTGCTATACATATCAGGGCTGAAACTCCTAAGGAAACTATTGAAGCCAGTAAAAAAAAAGTTTTAAAAAATATAAAAAAAACCCTCACAAGTTAAAATACCCCCTTTTGCTCCACTGAAAATAAGACAACTAAAAAAACAAACAAACAAATTTAGCATCGCTAGGTTCAGAAACGTCCGACCTACCAAAATATAAAGTAAATTAATCCAATCGATAAACAGCTTAACGAGAAAAAAATCAAAACGCCAGAATTGCGTTTTTTTTGGCTACCGCAACATTGCAGTGAAATTCAGTAATGGGAGATCAAAACATCGTATCTACTCTAGAATGCTATCAATAAAAATTTAGGTCAGTGGGCAGAAAATAAGCCCTCACACAGCACTATATCTTGAATGTTAAAAGCGTTACGGGTCTTGGAAAATGGCAACACAAGCAAAGTTTTTGTTTTTTTTATACAAATTTCCCCCAAAATTTTCACCACTTAAATAAAAAAAAACCCAATACATCTCAGAAATCGTACTGACCTGGAGAATCATATTGTCAAGTTATTTTTAAAGTATAGTGAACATGGTTGTTACGGGTCCGGGTGGTGGAACCTCTGTGCTTCGGTGCAAGGAGGGACCAGAGGGGCGTGACTAAGTATCTACTCGACCTGACCAAGGTCGCACGGCGGCTCAATCGACTCCGTGAACAAGGGATGGACCGAGCAGAGGGACCAGGTGCCACTCTGGGACTGACCTTGTGTAAGAGCAGGTGACTCCCACGGGTCAGATGGCAGGAACTGATCGGTACAGCGGATGAGTACAGCAAGAAGGCTGACGGGTGGTCTGGGTAGATAAGCAGGCTGATTCAGCAGATAGCCAGATGGGTGCTCCGGGTAGGCGAGCTGGCGGGCACGACAGGTAACTGGCAGGTGCTCCAGGTAGGCAGGCTGGCGGGCACAACAGGTAACAGACAGGTGCTTCCAGGTAGGCAGGCTGGCGGGCACGGCAGGTAACTGGCAGGTGCTTCCAGATAAGCAGGCTGGCGGGCAGAACTGACAGGCAGCGGGACCTGAGGGCTGAAGCAAGTGTTAGCATACAGAACAACAATTTTGCACAGGCACCTCCATTTTGGAGGAGGTGCCTTATATAGGAGAAGTCCTTCCGCCATTGGCAGGGGACTCTTTAGGACGGTGCGCGCGACCCCTTTAAGAGGGAGGGAGCGCGAGCCCTAAGCACAGTGCCCGGGAAGCTGCGCGCGGTGTGTGCCACAGCAGCAGGGGAGCGGGAGGACGCCAGACCTGGACCACGCCGGTGAGTGGAACGGCATCTCTGCCCGGCAGGAGGCAGAGACGCCGATGCTACAGTACCCCCCCGTTATGCCCCCTCTTCTTCAGGCCCGCAAGAAATTTCTTAAGAGGATGAGGGGCATGAATATTCTCCCTGGGTTCCCAAGACCTCTCCTCAGGGCCAAACCCTTCCAATCCACAAGAAAGAAAGTCTTTCCTCTTACCCTCTTGGTGGCCAAAATGTTTTCTACCTCAAAGACGTCCTAAGCAGAGACTCTGGCTGGAGCAGTACCTGGATTGTCAGAGAAAGAATTAAGGACAACAGGTTTGAGGAGGGATACATGAAAGGAGTTGGGAATCCGTAAGGTGACCGGGAGCTTCAGCTTGTAAGCCACGGGATTGATTTGGTTCAGAACCTCGAACGGACCGATGAACCGCGGTCCCAACTTATAGGAAGGTATCTTGAGACGAACATATTTGGAGGAAAGCCAGACCTTGTCTCCTGGACGGAATTGAGGCGGATCCAGGCATCTCTTATCAGCATGTTTCTTCATTCGCTCGGAGGACTGAAGAAGTGCAGATCTAGTGTCTTCCCAAATAGCTGAAAATTTGCTGATCAGAGACTCTGCGGCAGGATTGTCCACTGAATAGGAGACGGAAAACGGAATCCGGGGGTGTTGACCATAGACCACAAAGAACGGGGATTTGGAAGAGGACTCGCTTTCATGGTTATTATAGGAGAACTCGGCCCAGGGCAGGAGCTCAACCCATTCGTTATGTTGAGCGTTGACAAAGTGCCAAAGAAAGCTGGTAAGAACCTGGTTGATACGTTCCACTTGACCATTGGACTGAGGATGATAAGCAGAGGAGAAATCCAAGGAGACATCCAGCAGTTTACACATAGCTCTCCAGAAGCGCGAAGTGAACTGAACCCTGTGATTAGACACAATGTGGAGGGGTAGGCTGTGGAGACGAAAAATGTGATGAATGAAGTCCTTAGCCAGCACAGATGCAGACGGAAGACCAGGCAGAGGGATGAAGTGGGCCATTTTAGAAAAGCGGTCAGCGACCACCCAAATAACAGTACAACCGGCAGAAACAGGGAGATCCGTAATGAAGTCCATTGCAATGTGTTGCCACGGAGCGCAAGGCACGGGAAGAGGAAGAAGACGGCCGGAAGGAAGGTGCCTGGGAACCTTGTTATGGGAGGAACAAGCCACGACGAAGTACGCAACATCCTTGCGCAGGGAAAGCCACCAGTTATGTCGGGCGATGAGCAAAAAGGTCTTCCTCTGGCCAGCATGACCGGCTAGTTTGGATGAATGGCCCCAGAGTAGAACCTTGTTACGATCCGGAACCGCTACAAAGGTCTTACCGGGTTGAAGATGAGACAGGTCAAACGGGGCCACAGTCATTACTTTGGAGGGGTCGATGATATGTAGAGGCTCTTCCTCTTGGTCGGAAGACAGGAATGAGCGGGATAAAGCGTCAGCTTTAATGTCCTTGTCTGCCGGGCGGTAATGCAGAGTGAAGCAGAATCGGGCAAAGAAAAGAGACCACCTGGCCTGGCGCGGATTTAATCTTTGGGCGTTCGGCAAATAAGCGAGGTTTATGTGGTCAGTGTAGATGACCACCAGGTGCAGAGTCCCTACCAGCAAGTAGCGCCACTCCTCCAGCGCTCACAATCTCCTATGGAGTAATTGCGCTCAGACGAGGAGAAGAGCTTGGAGAAGAAGCCGCAGGTTACCATTCTCCTGGACGAGGACTTCTGGGTGAGCACCGCTCCGGCTCCGGAGGAGGATGCATCAACCTCCAGGAAGAACTGCTTGTTGTAATCCGGACGGTGTAACACAGGGGTGGAAGAGAAGGCTTGTTTCAGGGAGACGAAGGCCTCCTCCGCTTCGGAAGTCCATTCCCTGGGATTTGCTCCTTTAGTGGTGAGCGCGGAGATGGGAGCAGTCCGGTAGGAGAAATGAGGAATGAAGAGGCGGTAATAATTTGCGAAGCCCAGGAATCGCTGAATCGCCTTCAACCCCTACGGACGGGGCCACTTTAAGATGGCAGAGACCTTCTCGGGATCCATCCGCAGACTAGTCTCAGAGATACTATAGCCCAGGAACATTAGACAGGTCTGCTCAAAGAGGCATTTCTCGAACTGAGCGTATAGGCGATTCTGCCGGAGACTTAGCAGAACCTGACGAACATCCCTCCGGTGTGAGGGCAGATCTGGAGAGAAAACCAAGATATCGTCCAGGTATAGCACTACAGAAGAATACAGAAAATCACGGAAGATGTTGTTAACCAGCTCCTGGAAGACGGCTGGAGCATTACAGAGACTAAAGAGCATCATGCGGTACTCGTAGTGACCATTCCGGGTGTTGAATGCCGTCTCCCACTCGTCTCCCGGGTGCCGGCAGACAAGGTAGATTAGCCGGAGTTGACGGGGGTCGAGCTGGACGAACCGGAACCAGACAGGTCTCATAGCATTCCTGACCCCAACGGAGCACTTCACCAGATCTCCAATTCAGGACGGGCTCATGTCTTTGTAACCAGGGTAGACCAAGCAAGAGGGAGTGAGAGAGACCGGACAGCACATGAAAGGAGATCTTCTCCGAGTGCAGCATTCCCACCTGAAGAGTTACAGGCTCTGTGACGAGTAAGATGGTCTCCGGAAGAAGCCTCCCATCCACGAAGGCAACTGCCAACGGTTCAGCCAGGCGTACAGTAGGAATCTGATACCGCTCCACAACTGAATGTTGAATGAGATTCCCAGCGGCTCCGGAATCCAGATGGGCAATCTCGAAGAAGCGGGTCTCACCACTGGAAATAGAAACAGACAGAGTCAAGGACGGAGAGGATTTACTCTTGCCTAGGACAACCTCTCCGAGTGGTCCTAGACACTGGAGTTTCTCGGCTTCACCGGGCAGGAATGGATCAGATGCTCTTTACTGCCACAGTAGAAGCAACTCCCCTCGGCTCGGCGCGTCTCCTGATGAGACTTGACCATCCTGGTTTGGTCAATTTGCATGGGCTCAGGCAAACATGCCCAGGTTGCTGGTTGCGTGGCTGGCTTTTGGAATACAGGAGCGAGACGCGGAAATCTACTCTCCCGGGTAGTCTCCTTAGCACGTTCCAGAAAACGGATGTCAATCCGGGTAGCTAATGACACCAGGTCGTCCAGGGTGGAAGGGATGTCACGACCGGCTAGCTCATCCTTGATCCGTCCGGAAAGACCCTCCCAGAAGGTGGACACCAGGGCCTCGTTGTTCCAGGCAATCTCAGATGCGAGGGTTCGGAAATGTATGGCATATTGGTCCACTGAGAGACTCCCTTGACAGAGACGGAGAAGTGAGGAGGCAGTAGAAGATTTTCGTCTGGGCTCATCGAAGACCTTCCGGAAGGCAGCGAGGAAAGCAGGAAGATCGGACACCAGGGGATCCCCTCTCTCCCACAGAGGGTTTAGCCATGCCAATGCCTTCCCGGTGAGGTGGGACAAGAGGAACGCCACCTTGACCCGGTCGGAGGGGAACTGATGTGCCAGGAGTTCAAAGTGCAGCGTGCACTGATTTAAGAAGCCACGACATAAGACGGGGTCACCACCAAAACATGGAGGCGCAGAGAGCCGGGGTCCAGAGCCGGGTGCCATAGCGCCAGTAGGTTGAGGTGCCGCCAGAGCGGGTGCCGCTCGGCTAGAGACGGACACAGACGGGGTGGACAGCGTGTCCAGGCGGGAGTTGACAGTCCGCAGATAGGACAGGATAGTTTCCTGTTGGGATCTCTGACGTGAGACCTCCTCGTACAGGTCAGAGAGTGAAGGAGCTTGGGGGCCACTGGGTTCCATGGCCTGTGCAAACTGTTAAGGGGTCTGGGTGGTGGAACCTCTGTGCTTCGGTGCAAGTAGGGACCAGAGGGGCGTGACTAAGTGCCTACTCGGCCTGACCAAGGTCACACGGCGGCTCAATTGACTCCTGGGACCGACCTTGTGTGAGAGCAGGTGACTCCCACGGGTCAGATGGCAGGAACTGACCGGTACAGCGGATGAGCACGGCAGGAAGGCTGACGGGTGGTCTGGGTAGATAAGCAGGCTGGTTCGGCAGATAGCCAGATGGGTGCTCCGGGTAGGCAGGCTGGCGGGCACGGCAGGTTACAGGCAGGTGCTCCAGGTAGGCAGGCTGGTGGGCACTACAGGTAACAGACAGGTGCTTCCAGGTAAGCAAGCTGGCGGGCAGAACTGACAGGCAGCGGGGCCTGAGGGCTGAAGCAAGTATTAGCACACAGATCAACAACCTTGCACAGGCACCTTCATTTTGGAGGAGGTGCCTTATATAGGAGAAGTCCTCCGGTCATTGGCCGGGGACTCTTTAGGACGGCGCGCGCGGCCCCTTTAAGAGGGAGGGAGAGCGCGCGCACCCTAAGCACAGTGCCTGGGAAGCTGCGAGCGGTGCGCGCAACAGCAGCAGGGGAGCGGGAGGACGCTGGACCTGGACTGCGGCGGTGAGGGGAATGGCGTCTCTGCCCGGCAGGAGGCAGAGACGCCGATGCTACAAGGGTAAAAAAAAAAATTATGGAATTTTTTCCTGCTTCCTAGTGCATCACATGATAAAATTAATGGTGTCTTTCAAAAGTACAACTTGTCCTGCAAAAAAACAAGCCTTCATACAGCTATGTGGAGGGAAAAATTTTAAAAAAAGTTATGGTTCTTGGGAGAAGGGGAGAAAAAAACGAAAATGAAAAAATGAAAAATCATCCCGGGGTTGAAAGGGTTACGTAAAGGAAAGAATTCTAACCTGTGGAAACAGCCCAAATTTCCATTGTGTAAGTAGAGCTACTTTACCCTTTTCTGGATCAAACAGCTTGGTATGAGAGAGATTGGATGTGTCTTTTATCAACCTAATTAACAACTCAAGTCATGTAATTAACATCTTTTGGGTCTCGATGGTTTAATTTACCTCCACAAAAGGATATTCCGGCCACACTGAGAGTTAGTAACATCGGTACAGAAATTTTAAGATACTCCCATTCTGCTTTATTATCTCCGGTCCATACAGCACCTAGAGTACAAAAACAGATGGATGTTTGAGGGGAATTTCTGTAGACATCTCACCTACCTTATGTTTCAATGGACACAATGTATTAATGAATGAACTTCAACTCCCGTAAAAAAACAAGCCCCAACTCAGATCCATCATCTGTCAATTAAAAAATCGGGCGTCTTCACATTACTGCCAGCTCAATGCTTTGGAAAATAAACATGGCCCACAAAACCCAATCCAGCGAAATCCATTCTCCCAAACTCAAATGAGCCAGTTAGCATCCACATGTTTGGCATTGGGGAGAGCCCACTTAAACAATTTACGGGGCGCATGTCTCCAGAAGCACAAGCTGGGCACAGTGGGGGAAATTTATTAAACTGAAAGTGCCAAAATTATAGCTTAATTTTCATCACAAAACTGTCCTTCATGACGTGCACTTTGGGCGAAAAGTAGGCCATGGCCTCACCAAAAGCGGTGGCATGGTCCAACATGAGAAACAATGGGCCGAAAAAACTCCCCATAATTGTGGGGCACATTTCTGGTACAAAGTAAGCCAACTAAAAAGTGGTGTAAACTTTGTCTGGACAGTCATAAATTTAGACAGTTTTATCAAAGTTTGTGATCTCTAAGAATTTAACAGTGTTTATAAATCAGCCTCAAAGTTTTTGCACACAAAGTTGGCATATTTGTAATTTCCATTCTGCAACATCCAACATGTGGAAAACACCTGTAGGGTCAGTAGAATTCCCAGAGGGGTGTAATTTCCAAAATGAGGTCACTTTTTGGGGGATGGTTTCTGTTGTTCTAGCACAACATGGGCTCTGCAATTGGCACCCCTAGACTATGCCAGCCAAATTTGACTACCAAAGTCAAATGGTGCCCTTTATCTTCTCTACCCTGCCATATGCCCAGTTTCCAACCACATTAAAGTTATTTCCACGTTCTGTAGAAATTGTGGAACAAAATGTGGGATTCACTTTCTCCTATCACCCCTTGTGAAATTGAAAAATTTAAGCTGCATGAATTTTTGGGTTGGTCACTGTTTCCTTGGATGGGTGACTTTGATCAACAAAATAGATCAAAATAGGACATGTCACCATTATTGTCACATTACTCATATATCTATGAAGATCGGGAACCCTATATATATACATATGGGGTTCCCTTTGTAGATGAAAAGGGGTTGTTCCCTTTTAGAAAAGCATTGTGTCCGACTGCAGTTTGTTATAAAATAACAAATTGCTCTTTACTCAACATCACCGGGTCCAGCGCAGAGTCTCTGGTGCTTCTCCCAATGTTTGGTATTTGCTGTAGCGCTAGTGCAGGGGATCAGTGAACTCAGCGTCTCTGCCCATATAGATGACACCCTCCTCAGAGCCGCTAAGCACACTTATTGGCTGCGGTACTGTGGACGTAACATCTGTGCCACAGCCAATACCCAAGACCGGGAGCAGCTCCAGAGACTCAACTGTGGCCACGATAATGATGAGTAAAGGTCAGTTTAATTTGTACCAAACTGGTTTTCTGATAGTGGACAACCCCTTTAATGTGAGTCTGAAGTGATCCATCTGATTACCATCCTTACACTGACTTGTGTCTTTATCTGTGATTTGTTAAATAGCATAAACATGCATGTTTGTCGCATAAGCAAAACTTTTCATGTTTACTGCAATGGAGATGGGGAACAAAACCCTGCCAGATATCTCAGGAAACAAGTCTGATCCTACCCACTCCCCTACAGCAGATATCAGGAGACGGTTCTCTGCCCCGTACACATTGTATTGTTGGCTGATCCTGGGAAAATTGTCAGGATTGGTGTGTTTGACCAAATGGTTTTGACAATATGTGCAGGTAACTGTAGGGAAGACTTTCAGTGGAATAAAAAAAAATGTTGAAAAACATTGTGATGAAAACTGTAAACCTCACCATAACGCTGAGACCCAGCAAAGAAGGACCGTGTCAGAACAAAGGATCTTTCCCTTCCTCCTGAACGTTGAATTAGTCCCTCAGAGGTTGCCATTTGCTAAGGAACAAAAGATTTGGATGGTAAGTAAGACTAAAGAATATCAGATAAAGATACACACCGAAACATGTAAAGATATTGTCAATGACGCGCCCCCTGGGTCGTGGGGTACTCGGTGCCGGGCCGGTCGTTGCTAGGGGTGATGTCACAGTGGCGGTGACCCGGTCCGTGAACCAGGGCGGTCATTCAAAAGGGGAATATTTACAGGGAATTTATGTACAAAGTTCGTGACGCCACCTGTGGTATGCGGCTAAAGGGAGCCGCCGCTGCGGAGCAGGTCCTCTGGAGCTGGTGTTACTGCAGCAGGGATGGTGTGGCTCTCCACAGGTAGAGCTTAGCTCCAGGGCAGTGTAGATGTATTAGGTGATATAGGTGATGCTGGGCGTTGTAGTGCAGGGGTGATGGCGCAGATAATAGTCACAGAGACAGTGGGGTGCAGTCTTCCGAGTTTACTCACAGTTATTAAGTTCCTCAGGTTACAGGTTCCGGACTACAACCTCCCACGTCGTGCTGCGTTCACCAGGCAGGGGTTCAGCAATCCCTCAGGTAGTTCAAGAGTGCCTGACAGGACCCCTTTCTATGTGCCTTCCTCAGTCGTCTTCCTGCGCTGGCTCTCGCCCTCCTGCCCTGTGCCTCACAATCAGTGTCCCAATCCAGTAGCCTCAGGTCTTGTCGGGCGACTTGCAGTCCCTTGGACCCTCTGTGGCGATATAATTGTGGTTGTGGCCACTGCACTTGCAAATACAGCAGCCTCCGGTTCCTAGCTGAGCCTTGTAGTTCTCCACTAGTTTAGGGGCCGGTCCCCTCTGCAGCTCGATCCCTCCACCACCTGGCAGATTCGGGCGTACGGGTGGCCTCCAGCACTTCCCATACCCCTGGTATCCCTTCTGTTCCTGGAGGCTTTCTCCTGCTCCCTCTCCTCTCTCAGTCCTGTGCCTCTCTGCTAGGCCCACTCTGGGGCAGAGCTCGTGCCGAGCCCCTGCTCCCTCCACTCCTCCTCTCAGACTGAACTCTCTGACTGGACTCAACTCACTTCCCAAGATGGTTCCCCTTTTTATACAGCTTCCTTTCATGCTCCCCTAATCTGCTTCCTCCACCCACACCCACTACATGGTTCCCCCTCACTTGGTTCCCCTCCACTCCAGCCAGGGACCAGGGACTGTGCTCTCCTGTAGGAGCAATCTCGCCATGCCCTACTGAAGTGGATGTGTTGGATGCAGGTGTTAGGGTCCCGGGCAGCACTCTATCCTTACCTGAGAGGGGGATACCACACCTCTGGGTGAGATGCAGTATCTCTGTGGCGACCGAACCCTCAGGGGCGCCACATCAACGTATCCTCCATAGGCTGAAAATGGTACAATGGTGAGCCCCATTCCCCCAGCACACTACTCTAGTCTGTGCTGCGTGAGTAGTGAGGCTTCAGCACAGCAGGCGCGATATACAATAGTGTCACAAAAATATTAAGGAAATATTAAGAATTTCTCTCTCCCAGACCCCACTTCATCCTCCCTCCCCTATAGTATTTGTCAAAGGAAAAGAGCTGACACTTGGCCAGTGGCTCCATGCAAATTAGCCCACACAGCAGAAGTAGCTTGTAAGCAAATGCTAGCACAAAAGGTGCTACTGACCCAATTAGCAGGCTAGTGTGTTTCCCAGTGACACAGGCTTGTGATAAAATTACATCTAGCTGAGGAAGATTAATCCAGAGCTTCAAAAGAATTCAACAGAAATCTGCAGCTGGGCCGGCGCAGACATAAAATATGGAATATCTAAAGTTCTATGCCTCCGATAATAATGGGGCCCATATTTTTAGCGGCAGAATCAGCTAAGGAACAATATGCTTATTTTCCTATGGCTGTGAGCCCCTCTGGTGAGCTGTGGCACAAAAGTAACAGAATAATGGACTGCAGCCAGGTCATGTGTGGTCTCTGGAGAAGGGTAAATTCATAATAGAAAATATGGTACCACTTTCGAGCCTCTGCGATCAACCAGCGATAAGTTATCCCAGAAGTTAGAGATTCTAATAAAAATATGAAAGCTGGAGCCCAGACCATTACAGGTGGGGTGGGGGCAGGCCTCTCCCTTCGGCATAAAATACACAGCGGTAGGGGGGTCAGTATTCATTGCTGGGGGGTATAGAGACTATAAGCAAAGGATCACGTTCGATAACGGTCAAATCAAAGTGGCCCCCCCCCTCCAGCTATACTGAATCGTCTCTGTGATCTTATAGTAAGTTCTCCTTTAATCCTTATTATTTTGTGTAACTGCATATGTATTGTATTGTCTCCTTTTGTAAAACCTTTTGTACATTTTTCCTAAACACTGCCTCCCTTTTGGATTAAATATAAAATTTAATAGTCCTGTTTCTTTTGCTCTGTAATTGTTCGCTTTCTCGAAGCCATATACATTACCAGAACACAGGCGTCCGACCCGGTCTGTATTATATTTCAAAGTGGGTTGGTGGTGGCAGCGACTAATAATAATTGGTCTATCGTGAAGCTAGCAGTGATCGTACAGGGGCATATACACATATTCCATGCATTGGGATTCGGAGGTGTATACGCCACACGCTCACTGCGTGCTTGCCGATACCTACGTAGTGAGTAATCGGGATCGTGTGCGCGCAAATCCCTGCTCAATCCTGACAGAGTGACGACAGCGGTGGGATACTGTTTGATCTCCACGGTGTCGTCACTGATGGTCCCTGAGAAATCGTAATATCATTGTGCCTGCAGGCTCAGACTCACTGACACAGGCTGAAAGGTGGATCAGGGAGTGTTTGGCTCCCGTGGATCAAAGGCTCCCTGATCAACTTTTCTGTTCAAAGATATCTGCGTCCAGAGGATATGGATACCACTGAAATTGGGATGACTGGAGGGGAGTGGATACACAGTGCCAAGCAGCCCTGCGCCCCCCGACACATGGGCCCCACAGTGGCCGCGTGGGCGGAAGCTATGGATAGTATGCCCCTACTCACGAGGCATAAAGTAGTGATATCTATAACTTTGTAATAAAACTTATCTAACAATTTACCTAGTATTCTACTGGAATATTGTTAGATTTTCAGTGGTAATATTACACTGCCAAGGCACCTGCACAATAAAGTGAACTTTGGATCGAGCAACATGTACCCACTGCCAGGTTCCCTTTAAATTTTCAGATTGACAATATTTTTTTCTAATGCATTTTATGTTATCTAGTCCTTCTTTTCATGATGAGCAGAAGGACTTCATGCTATATGTTCTAAAAAAATCATGAATCTATGAAGATTTTATCCGATGGATGGGTGCTAACTTGTTCCAATACCAAGAGATGAGGGCCATAATATATTATTTACCACATGTAACTTCTACATGCTCTGCCTACTACAATGACATTGTATTTGTCTCAAGTCCTACTTTCTATAGCATCGCAGTACATATTTTATACCTATCCATCTGTTTTGTTTCTGTCACATGCCACATAGTAATGATACAATGCATTGCATTATTTCTGGCATTATTATTTCTACCCATGACTATAATTCTCTATCACTGACAAGTGAGATCAAGGATCAAGAATATAATTTCTGTAATGTCACAACAAACGGTACTGCAATTTCTACAATCCGAATTTGGAATTATGTTCTGCTAATAAAGACCCATTCTCCATACAAACATATAATTGCAAAATACAAGCTGTGACATGTGCTTCCTATCAGGCTTAAAAGTCTCCTCACATAGGCATGCCAAGCTTGGAATATCAGTCTCCACAAGGAGAAATGTTACCCTTTGGATCCCGGTCAGGAGCCACTCACCTAGCCAAACTTGATCTCACACTTTGCACTGATGAGGGGCAACACCCTGAAACAACATGTCTGCAAATTGAGATTCTGGTTTGCTTTTATCCTAAGTCATATGGCAAGGCTCGTTAAAGGGTCGATATTGACTTTTAGGATCGCTGCTTCTAATAGGTGGCGCTATAGAGTTCTAGTCCTGTCCCTCTCTGAAGAGACAATTTGCATATCCTCTCATTTATTCACAGCAGCGCTCAGGTCAGGGGATGCTCTGGGGATGGAGGGAATACTTGTATTAGTGTATTGGAAAAGTACTTATTGTTCATAAGTACGAGAACTAGATTAAAAAAAAAATGTCCAAAAACTTAGACGGTCTAACATGTCCTGTTTCCCTGGAAATTAAAATCTGGTGTATTTTTTTAAGCAAAAAGTAGGTCCGCTATACACAGATTCTGTCGCTCATACAGTACACTCACCTGGTAAAATCCATACAGGTTATGGAGTTCTCTATGGTCCCAGCCCTGGTGGTGCACAGCGTACTTTGGCATCGTCCCTTCAGGTGATTCAAACACTGAGGGCTCATTCATGTCGTTCCAAATAAATAAGACATCAGTGGAATCCTGAAAGTCAAGATGAAGATATCAAAACATCAACAGGTTTATTAATAATTTAAAGGGCTTTTCCAGGCTTAAGATCGATTTCTGCAGTCACTCTATATGATTGCCAATTGGCAAATCATGAAAGTCTGCATTACGCACACTACTAGGATTGCCCTCAATGACCAGATAGGGTGGGTGGTCACCATCAATAGCCATTCTGCAATTTTCATATTCAGTGACTGCAGAAATTCAACTCAAGCCCAGAAAAACCCTTTTACGTACCACTCTAGTGGTTTTTTTTATTGCCCCCTCCATCAGCAATCAGAAATATGTGTATAGTGTGTGTATTACAATACTTGCCCATCGCCGTCTACCGCCGGTTCCAGCGCTGCTCCAGTCCTCTACTACATCATGTGACTGCAGCTTTGTCTTGCCAGCTCACACAATGGACCATTATTTTCTTTATTATTCTGAGTCTCATAAACTTACACTGATAAAGTAATAGATCTGGTCCACACAGAAAGTGCAGTGAGTCAGCTGGTCACAAGAGCAGTCACGTAATGTTGGAAAGGGACCGGGGCAGCGCTGGAAACAGCAGTAGACAACAACCGGTAAGTATTTTAATGCATACACTGAACATACATTATTTATGGCTAATGGAGGGGTCAATAAAAATGCTGGTGAGGTCCTTTAAGCAATCCTTAAAAACCCTTACTAAAACTGAGACTTTTTTCTACTTTATGTTGAATTGATCTTGGTTGCGTTTTTTCTTTAACCTTCCTCCAACTTAATGGGGATTGTAAGTATGAATTCAGTGAGACATTCCCCACTAACTTCTATGAAAACTAATGAAACAAAAGCTGTGCATGCTTAATTGGATGCTACCATAACTCTCATAATACAGAATTAAGTGACATAAACAGGTCCCTCGCTTTCTCTCTTTCTTTTTTCTCCATCTGGATGCCCTGAGAAGCAACCTCATCAGACTTGGGTAGGGTCAAGGGATCCCTGCTCTCTACATAAGTTTGGGTTCCAAAGGTGAGACCTGCTTCTACCAGACATATATTGTGAATGTCACGATTTCTTCTATCAGTGTGTCTGAATGCAGTGATTGACAGCTCAGCCGTCCAATCGGATGTGGGGGCGGGCTGAGCTGTCAGTGTCTGGAGTGACAGATTAGCCGTCTAATCAGAATCAGGGTGTGCTGGGGCTTCAACAATGTGTCTCCTGTTCAGAGTAATTACCTGGCTATTTAGCCAGCTCTCTGCCTTTGATTGCTGCCAATTATAGCTTTGCTCATGAGGTGTTTGCTCTGTGCTCCTTGTCTGGTATTCTGATCTTTGCTGCCCAACCTAGGATTTGCCGTGACCATCCATTTGCCTAGCCCTTTTGTCATGATTTGCTACCTTCTTGGAATTTTGACCTCGAGTTGAGTCCTGATGACAACTTTGTCTCACCCATGTGTCTATGATGCACCCTCCTGGCTTTTAACCTTGGACCTCTTGACTACCCAGCGTCACGCTTGTCCGTGAGTAGTGACTAGCGTCACAGTGAACATGCCAAAAATGGGATAGTAATACCCATTAATCTACCTCTTTTGGTGACTCATTACACAGATTGACTACTCTAACTGTAAAGAATCCTTTCAGAATCACCTTTCGTTCACATGTAAATTTTGCCTTTTTCTTTGCTACCTGGATTAAATGTGTCAGATCTTTGTATTGACCTTGTGTATATTTATTCTCTTTTATGAAAACAGGTGAAAATCAGGCGCAAATTGACATTCAAACAAATCACCAGAAAATTGACCTTCAAACAATCCTCATTACAGTGAAGCAACAAGACACAATGGCCACATTGACCTCGCTAGCTGGAACCTCAACAATCATTATCCCCTTAGGAAAGAGTTGTGGAGACTCCTTTCTTGTTGAGATCAGTGGAAATGCCAGCTCACAATAAAAGGAAATACATCAACCACAATTAGGGCACTATTTACTAAAATGAATTGCTAACATACAATTAATTATTTAGAAAGTATAAGTGGACAGATGAAGACCAGACACTACTCTAATGCCATGGAGATACATAGATTTTATTAGGCGCTGTGAACAAAATTATATTTTCTAAAAATCATTTGCAAAAGTAGTTTCCTTTTTTATTTTACATGCATTTGAGCAACAAAAATTTTTTTAGACACTTACTTTGTATTTGTCAAATGAAAACTGAGAAGAGTACCATTCTCGAACAGCGGGGCTGGTAAAGTCCAGATAGCTGGAGACACCTGGAAAATAGCTGAAATTTAATGAGTTGTTCTAAGGCTGAAATACTGTCACGCCAGCAATGGTCAGGCCAGTTTCAGACAAGTGCAATATGGCTGCATTTCATTGTAATTTTTGTAAAGCCGAAGGAGCTGGACCCCTTTGTTTCTACTGAATTGAACATCCATAGAACCCTATTGCGGTTCTGTTCAGTAGACCCATGGGGGTATATAAGCTTATTGTTCATCAGTTTTCCTTCTATTTTTTTTCTCTGTGTTACAGAGCAGACATGTTTTACCACATATATAAACATTATACTATTAAGTTGTATTATGGGTTAACTGCAAAATAAAAGGCAACTGCACCATTTATCGATCACGATAAGTTAAAGGGGTATTCAATTCTCCAAGATCCTATCCCAAAATGTAATAGGTGTAATGTTAAAAATATTAGCAAACACCTCCAATTAGAAATGTAATACAGTTTATCTGATTCACTATGTTTATTTCCTCATTCACAGGCATTGCAGGACCTTAGCTATCCATAGTTACAACCACTAGCAACTAGCTGACTATCAGTGGTCGTAACCATGGATATCTAAGGTCCTGCAATGCCTGCACATGAGGAAAAAAACATAGGGAACCAGAAAAACTATACTACATTTCTAATTGGGGGTATTTGCTATTATTGCTATTATTAAACCTACTACATATTGGGATAGGATCTTGAAGATGGGAATACCCCTTTAAGTGGACCCTGTATTGTACTGGTTGTTGTGATTACAAGGATATATATATATATATATATATATATATATATAATCTACTGTTTTGTAATATTTATTTACAAAGTGCATTAACAATGCATAACAATTGTTTTTCATTGTTATATATTAGTAACTTTCTGAAAAAATTAAATATTTGTTATTTGTTTTTTTTTTAGCAGTACAATGAAGAAGAATATCCTTTACATCTTTAGGCAGAAATATAATTGCATCATGTGGCTCACTGTTAGAGCTTCTGCCTTCCTCACTACAGGTCATGAGGTTTAATCCAGTCAAAGATCAGCTACAAAAACTAAAAATATAAAGAATTAACTAAAATTCTAAAAACATCAACTGAACTCAGAAAGAGTGTGGGTATGGGAGGACCCCCATTCTCTGTGATATTTGGGAGATAACATAGAAGTGTCCTGTATATAAAGTAGTTGCTGATAATGTACTGTGACTGGGCCCCTGTGAAACTGAGCCACATTCATTATGTCTGCCTCTGTTATGATGACCTTCACAAGTGTGTAAAAATATCATGCAACCTGTGCAGATGCACGGGGGCCACCTATACCTCTAAAACAGGTGAAATTGTGCATTAAATCCATATTTTATGTATGCCATCACCATTGCAACATTTTTTTCTAATGGGTTATTTTATGTAATTCAGTTCCATCCCTAGAAGATAACCCATCAATAATTATTGATTTTTAATACTGATGCAATGTCACGGGAATAATTCTGATTAACATTTCATAATATGTTTGTATTGCAGGTCTGTATTAAAATTATTTTCAAATACACTAATGTGAATCTAGCCCCCAACCAATTACACAATTATGGTATATGATATTTAGGGTTAAATCCACTAGAAACTAAAGGCGCCTTGCATTTTAGAGGGTGTTAATGATACTGAATACCCCTTTCATCAAAATTAAGGCAAGGCTTACCAGGCTGCACTAAAACTAAGCCAGTCGCGTCTGCAACTTGCAGATAAGTTCTGGAGCTGCCCGCTATTGACCAACGGCCTGGTGAAAAATTATTGGATCAATGTGCTATCCATTGCGTACAAGGACAATAGACTGATGAAAAATACTATGGTCTAAGCCCAACCTAAAATTATGCTGAAAAAGACTTGGCAAATTAGCAGCAACTCTTTTTAGAATCAGGCAATTGAAAAGTTCTCTTCTTCCGCGCTTTTAGCTCCGAGCTGTCTTTTCGAGGTTCGGAATTTGCAATTTGAGGGGACACATGCAAAACCTATGGCCTCAACAATTACCTGCAGCTGTGTTACAGCCATAGTATATAGCAAAAAGGGCAGAAGTAAGTTCACTTTAGAGTTAATTTAACATAATATAGTGTAAGGTGGCTAAAGGTCGCATAGTCGATGGGAGGTATGTGTCACAGAGATGGCTGTCCTCTGTTATGTAACCCTGAGTGTTTCTCTAGTGCAATTAAGCACCAAGAGGACTGATTGGTGCACCTGGGACCGGGTTAAGGGTAGCTTGGAGATTTGGGCGGGTCCAGCTACCCACATACCTCACCTCTGGGTTTGGTTAACAGCCTTTAAAATGGATGCCGTTGTTTGGCACATGGTCTGTGTGTCTGGAGGGAGAAGGCCTCCTGTGTGTGGTTGTCTCCAGACTGGGTCGTGTACTGGATGCCTACCAGCCTGTGTGACCACAGCGCTGGCTAACCAGAGACTTTGCTCAAAGGACTGTTTTCTTTGTTTTTGCCAGCATTAAAGGCTGTTTGTTTGTATTTTGCTTTGGACCGGTTTATGAAGCAAATAAACCATTATGGACATTTAAAGGAACATGCCTCCTGTTTGCTTCCCATCGCACCCAAGAGAGTACAATCCCTACAATAGGTATGGATAGATAAAAAGGGAAAAGGGAAAAAAGTAATAAAAAAAAAGTATTTTAGGATTAAGACCTAAAGGCTGTTGCATTCTCTGAAAACATGAATTGCTACATTACTAATTATTGCTTCAACACACGATTATACAGAATTTGCACCTGGCCAGCAGTTGCCTTCAAAGTTCTGTCCAGTTACGTTCTTTACAAAATAACCCTTTTCTTTGGCTTCTGTGTATATGGGATACTTTGGATCAACTTTTATGTGAGGATCAGAGATAACTACCAGCTGTGATTGAAAAAGAATATTTAATTAGGATAAATATATAAAATAGGTAATAGCAGCCGAAGCAAAACCAAAGATCAAAACTACGTTTGAATATAAAATATCATTAAGGCTTTAACGTTGCCTTATTTTCAAGGTGTTGTCCACTACTAGGACAACCCCTTCTTATTCATCATGTTTGGCTCGATAAAATAAAAGCAATTATACTCACCTCCAGTGCCGGCGCTGTTCCAGCGGTGTCGGCACTCACTTTCCCGTGGCTCACGTAGGTTGTCATGACACGTGATCCCGACTCCCAATCACCGCTGGCGTCACTGTCCCGCCTTCAGACGTACTAGTAATCAAGAGGAAGTGAGCGGCCCCACCTCCTCTTGATTACGTATATGTCCGAAGGCGGGGACAGTGACGCCAGCGGTGATTTTATCAGGCCAAACATGGGGAATGATAAGGGGTTGTCCTAGTAGTGAAAAACCCCTTTAAGGTCTGTATTTTGGCTGTAATACTTGGACCTCCAACAGGTCTTATGAGCTCAAACATAGGGTTCTGTTGTCTAAGGCCAAGTCAGCAGACTTACAGGATGTCAAGATACTGTCGCCATAAAGTTAGGGCTAAAATGCATCCACGTTCAGTCATCTAAGAGCATTCTCAAAAACCATCCTCAAGACAGGCTTTGGCCAGGATAGAGCATTCAGCCATCTAATATGTATAATAAGCCTTACCAAAGGAGAAGCAGTAAAAATAAATGTTTTATGTTGAACTAGACACATGATGTAATAGGTGCTGCAGAGTGAAATAAAACATTTTTGTTCTTTTTTTAAAATTTCACCTCTCCGTTGCGGAGATGTTAGCCATCAAAGTATTTTGCACTTAAACAGCTGGTTTTTTTTTAAGTCCAAGTGGGCATTATCAGAGAGATTTCAGTGGGGGCATGTACTTCTTTCTTTTTCTGATGCTGACCAATGATAAGCATGTCCCCAAATCGCATTGACAAACAGTCTGCTCTCCTCACTGCAAAGTGACAAAATGTGCTGGAGCACAGCAGACCTGAGTGTGTTAGTATAACAGCTTTCAGCTCTAATCTCTGGCAATGATAGGGGAGAGGCAGTGCAGCAGAAGTTGAATCTCATCACAAACACCTCTAGATCCTCTCATCTGAATTTCAAATGAGCTTTATTGGCAGGACCAAATACACATTAGAACTGCAAAAGCAAGTGTAGTGTACAATAAAACTTTAAAACTTTGCTATACTGCCCCTCCCCCCACACTGAATGCGTAGTCATCTTGTCTCACTCAAAGACTGTTCTAAGCTATGGTGGGGGTGTGTTTTTTTCCTCTTGTATGAGAATGCTTGCTTTATGAGGACAGAGCTGCTAGCACTATAAGAGGAGAGAAACTAGATGTATTTGTAATGAGACTGCCAGAGATGATAACTGAAAGCTGTCACTTAATCACACTCAGCTCTGCTGTGCTCCAGCACATGTCACCACACTGCAGTGTCCATGCTATTGTAGGGGCATATTCTTCTTTCTCCTGTCTGTTGCTGCCTGTTTATCATTGGTCAGCATCAGAAAGTGGAAAAAGTACACGCCTCCAGTGAAATCTCTCTGGTAATGCCCACTTGGATCTAAAAATAAATTAACTGTTTAGGTTCTAAATACTTTGATTGCAAATATTTTTGCAACGGAGAGATGAAATAAAAAAAATAAAAAAAGTTTTATTCTGCTCTGCATCATTTATTACATCGTGTGTCCAGTTCAATGTGAAAAAAGGGTTGAAAGGTGCTCTTTAAAGTTAACCAGTAATGGATTTTTAATTATTACTATCAATACTTTAATGTTGGGGCATTGTAGGGGCCGAGAGAAGCAGCAAGGTGACTTTTTGTCTCGTGTCAGAGTAGCTCTGAGGGTTATTTGTACATTATTTATTAAATGTAAATTAGTTTTAGTACAAAAGCCTAGTGGACCATAGACAATACACACTGTTGCCCACAATTCTTCAACGTCAATCTATAATACTTCCGTGGATGCTTACCTTGCGTCTTTTCTCCTGAAGCTTCTTTTGCATCTTAACAGGGTTAGGAAATGTTTCTGGATCCCATGTAAAGTATCTCTTTCCATCTGTGTGTTCAATATCCAACCATATGACATCATAAGGGATATTGTTATCATCAAATCCTGAATCTACGGCGCCAACATCTGCTTCATCCTCATAGTTCCATCGACACTGGTGATAACCCAGTGAGAAAAGAGGAGGAAACATCTGGGTACCTGTGAAGACATAGAATTTTGTTGTACGGTTGTATTCCCCAGTTCAGCAAGAAAATACACATTTTATGAATATGTAGGGGATCAGCTCTTATCGGACATTGAATGTGTGCACTGTGAATTTAAGAAACAATGCTCCCTTCAGGGTTTTCTGCTTTTGGACTAGTTGCTCCCCCCCCCCCCTCAGGTTGCTTGGTGTGTGCTGGGAGAGATGAAGAACCAGGATGCAGAGAGACCTCGTGTGTGACTGAGGGAACAGGGAGATTGCTGCGGGTTCCCTGATAAGGGTATGTTATAAAAAGAAACTGTTAATCTATGAGAGATAAGAGTACAGACTTTAGAAAGATTTGTTGCCAGGATTGTGCAAAGAGTAGAGAAATTCATCCCTTGTTGAAGAACAGTTTCCCTGAAAACTTGTGATCTGATGCAACAGACAACACAGAGTGTCAGCCATTCCTCAATAGTGAAAGTGAAACAAGATTTGCCTGCTTGCAGAGGAAAGAGATCCAATATACAGGAGAAAGGACTCAAGTGAATTGATTTGGGACAGTTACACCGGGAACAAGCGGCGGCCACCATCTGCGCCTGATCTGCGCAATTGTGAGTGACTCACCGGTGTTGAACTGTGTTAGGGTTAAGTGTAGTTTTTCCTTAGTTAGGACACTGTAGCAGCGTGGACCGAATAGCAAAAAGCCAGATAGAGAATTAGCTTAGAGTAGTTTGTGAAACTTGATGTGTACTGTTTTATTGAGCTTTCATTGCCATAGCTGGAGCATAGTTTTGTGACTCGCTTCAGCTATTTCTTCCTATGTTCATGTTATTAATACTGTCATTGTAAATACTGTTATTCTCATTATCCGGCATATATCCCCTTTGTACATAATAAAGACGGAGTCTTGTTTCAGCCTTCTCGTCTGCGGTGCCATACTTGAATCCTGCCTTGCAGTGTTCTTTGGACACCGTTACAAATACTTGCCTGTTAGTTGTGCATATTGCTTAAATACATTACAAGGAGCAGGTCCATTTAAGAAAAAGAAATCTACAACTCCACTCTCCGACATCCATCTGATGTCTTTTTTGGGCACAGCTTTTTGTTTCTGTAGATCTGGAGTGGACAACTGCAAGGGAGGCTGTTGATCAAAAAGTTTTCCATATTACATAACAATATATGCCGCATGAACAGCAATCTGCAGTATTTTATTACTATATGTACAAAAATCCACAAGTTTTTAGATCTACCTCTACAATCTTGGGCATCTGCAATAAAAAAATTAAAGTGGGTACTGTGCACATAAACACTATACCCTACTGCTGGACTAGATTGCCTCCAAATGGGTTTTCCACAACTTTTCAAAACGTCTCAGAACAAAGAGATCATTATGAAATAAAAAAATAGGTGTTCTTCTTACTCCAATCACCACATTTTCCAGCTATCCCATGTAGTCTTCTTTATGACCTGGGAGAAAGGATGACGTTCTGTACATTCAGTGGCCAGACCATTGAGGCCACTGACTGGCTGAAGGTTTTGGTGACTGATGGATCCAGAGCAAGTGGAACGGGAGCGCTAAGCAATTGGAGTGGAGAGTAACACTTATTTCTTTATTTTAGAATGTTCCCTTCATTATGGAAAATTTAGAACACTTCTGGAAACCTATTTAAGAATTGCTGCTGAAGAGAAGTAGATAACTAATAACTCTTTTTCATGTGTTGGTCAAACATCAGAAGAGGCTCGGTTCACGCCATATGTGGTGTAAATGGCAGATGTAATACTCTGGGAAAATGTCACTATGTGTTGGCTCCACACACTTGCATACAACTGCATGAACTGCCAATTAGTGATGAGCGAGTATGTTCGGTTAACCCTTTCGGCGAGTATGCTCGGGCGAGTACCGAGTATCTTCAGCGTAATCGGTGATATGTTTGAATCACTCCCGTGTGCATGATTTGCGACTGTTTGACAGCTTTAATACATGTGAAGAATGCAAAAGAAACAGGCATTCCTCACAAGTATTAAAGCTGTCAAACAGTCGCAAACCATGCACACGGGAGTAATTCAAACATATCACCGAGCAGCTGTAAATACTCGGTACTCGCCCAAGCATACTCGCCGAAAGGGTTAACCGAACATACTCGCTCAACACTACTGCCAATGCAAAAAAAAAGTAATGAGGGAAGGAGGGGGGCGATAAGTTTCAGCATCACAGAAAAATATATTCAGTTAAAAAAATCTATCTTTTTACGAAGCTTACTTCATTAAAAGATATATGAAAAAATATATATAAAAGAAAGAGAAAAGAACTCATATGAGCCATATACAATTCAGACTATAGCAATTTGCTATGAATAATGACTTGCTATAGTCCGAAACGCGTAAGTTCATATGTGTTCTTTCTCATTTTTCTATAGATTTTTTCATACATCTTTTAATGAAACAAGCTTTGCAAAAAATGTGTGAATATATTTTTCTATAGTGCTGGAAATGATCCCTTCCCCTTCTTTCATTACTTTGGTGTCTGCTCCAGGTTGCTGGCCTGGAGGATTCTATACACCAACCTAAAGGACATTGAGGCATTTCTTGCAGTGCTTTGTTAAGCTGAATTTTCCTTTTCATTTTTCATTGAAACAAAAAAGGTATATTAGGTTCTGCAGCCTATCCCGTACCAGCAGGCTCTATTTTAGGCAGCTCCTCTCACCACTCCTGGCCGAACGTTGGTCCCTAGTCAGTTTGCCTGCTAGTGACTTGTTTGTGTGTGTTTTTGCTTCTCCCGTTATCGACCCAGCTTGTTTACCCGTCCAGTCTGACCTCTCTGCTCCTGACCTTGGCTACGTGTATTGAACCGGTGCTGCCTGTCCAGATCTTGGATTGTCTGACCATGTCTTTGTCTCTGCCCTCCCGTACCTCATACCCGCGCCCCTGCCCCTTCCGGTCAGCTGCTGTAGTCTCGGGGACTGCCCTGGAGTGGTACCTGGTGTCTACTGGCGGCAAAGCCTATCCTTACCATCAGAAGCTCTAGTGAAGACCCGGTAGACACCTAGTCCCACCCCCCCAGGGTAAGCACGGCCAGTGGTGCAGGGGGTCCACAACATCCACCGTTACAAAGTCTATGGACAGGTCTAGTTATAAGTTGTAAAATTTTTCATAAAGTCCATATTTAGGTAAGTTTTCATGACGCTAGGTTTATGGTCTAATTTGTCAGGTTGTGTTGCTCTCTGAAGGCCAATATTGGGTAGTCTGCTTCACTAGTCTTTCCTGTTAAAGGGAACCTATCAGCAGGTTTTCGCTACCTCATCTGAGAGCAGTGTAATGTAGAAGGAGAAACCCTGATTCCAGCAATGTGTCACTTAGCTTTCTGGGTGCAGTAGTTTTTAGATGTAGCATGTAGCAGATTTCACAAAGCTGACCTACCCACACCACAGCTTTTTGTGTACATAGTCTATTGACAGTGAGCTGCTTATCACAAGAGGGGTCATGGCTGGACCAGGGCTCATGCGAGCATCAGTCCGGGCAGTGATAATCTCCTGGTGATAAAACCTTCATTGCATGGAAATGATAGCGCAGAGCCTAATAAGTGATACATCCCTGAACTCTGTGTCTCAGCCCCTACCTCATGGTGTCCTCAGATTTCTTAGCAAAAACCTGCTGACACCTTCCCTTTAATGGGAAGACATATAAATGGGAATAGAGGACATGCAATTTCAGGGACATTCTGCAGCCTATTTACTCACAAGCTGTTAAACGTTCATCGACAAGCTGAGGGAAATTTTTGGCTCTGACACTTCCTAACAAACTTTTTGACACAATTTAGAAAGCCTTTCATGCCTTTAAAAAACGTTTCATGAGTCCGAGTTTAATATGGGAATTTGGGGTGGAAGGATTACTTTATCCGGAGTGACAAGCGTCTGACACGCTATATTCTTCTGGTCCTTGACAGTCCCACCAAAATAGTGATAACTTTGACATCAAAACACACATCATCAAGTTTTTTAATTTTAGCTGTTTACCAAAACATATTCAAGATACAGTTATATATTCAATATGGGCTTGAAGTGCATTCTCTCAGCTTTAATTTGAGGGTATTCACATCCTAACTGGAGTAAGGGTTTAGGAATTACAGCTCTTTAATATGTAGTTGCCTCTTTTTAAAGGGACCAAAAGTAATTGGACAAAAAAAGAAATCCATAAGAGAGATGGCAGAAATATTTGGAGTGGCCAAATCAACAGTTTGGTACATTGTAAAAAAAAAAAAAAAAAAAAAACGCACTGGTGAGCTCAAAAAGACCTGGATGTCCACGTAAGAAAACAGTGGTGGATGATCGCAGAATCCTTTTCATGGTGAAGAAAAACCCCTTCACAACATCGACCCAAGTGAAGAACACTCTCCAGCAATTAGATGTTTCAGTATCTAAGTCTACCATAAAGAGAAGACTTCATGAGAGAAAATACACAGGGGTAACCCAAGGTGCAAATCATTAATCAGACTTAATAGGCCAGATTAGACTTTGCCAAAAAACATCTAAATAAGCCGCCCAGTTCTGGAGAAGCAAAACCAAGATCAACCTGTACCAGAATGATGGGAAGAAGAAAGTATGGAGAAGGCTTGGAACAGCTCATGATCCAAAGCACACCACATCCTCTGTAAAACATGGTGGCGGCAGTGTGATGGCGCGGACATGCATGGCTTCCAATGGTGCTGGGTCACTAGTGGTTATTGATGATGTGACTGACGACAGAAACAGCCGGATGAATCCTGTGTGTACAGGGAGATACTTTCTGCTCAGATTCAGCCAAATGCAGCAAGGTTGATTGGACGGCGCTTCACAGGACAGATGGACAATGACCCAAAACATACTGCGAAGGCAACACAGGAGAAGGCAAAGAAGTGGAATATTCTGCAATGGCCGAGTCATCACCAGATCTCAGCCCATCGAGCAGCATTTCACATACTGAAGACAAAACTTAAGGCAGAAAGACCCACAAACAAGCAACAACTGAAGTCAGCTGCAGTAAAGGCAAAGCATCACATAGGAGGAAACCCAGCGTTTGGTGACGTCCATGGCTTCCAGACTTTAGGCAGTCATTGCCTGCAAAGGTTTCTCTGCAAAGTATTAAAAATGAACATTTTATCTATGATAAAGGTAATTTGTCCAATTACTTTTGAGCCTTTGAAATGAGGAGGGTTTGTAGAGATATGGCTGCAATTCCTAAACGTTTCACAGGATATTTTTGTTCAAACCCTTTAATTAAACCTGAACGTCTCCACTTCTATTGCATCTCGGTTGTTTCATTTGTGACAGAGTCACTGGTGTGCTATACGAGGGGAGGTATGTGTCACTCAGGTTGCTGTCCTGTGTGAATTGAAACCTACTGAATTTCTGCCAGCATGTTATATGCTGGGGTTTAACTCTCTTAAAGGGTGTGGTTTTATGGGAATGGCAAAGTGGGTGGGAGGCCATTCCCCTACCTCCCCTCAGGGTGTGGCTGGGCAGGGTTAAATGCTCGGTCAGCTTTGTTTCTGTGGAGTGTGTGGTCTGGAGAGGGAAGTCTCCAGGCTGTGTTTGGGTGAAGCCAGAGAGCAACACTGGAGGACTGGTGTTTGCTGAGACTTTACTGTGCTAACCGGAGCGGGCAGAACCTCGCTTGCTAATGGACTCTGTCATACTTTATCTTTTGCTTTCCCGTTAACCCCGAGAGGGTCTGTTTATTTTTATGGGACACTGCTAGAGTTTATGCCACAGAATAAACGAGAAGGAAGTTAACCCGAACCGTGTGTCCTGTGTCTGCCTCTGGAGAGCTGAGCAAGTCACTTTACCACACATTTTAAATAAAAAAGTGGCATGCAGAGCTCAAATTACCAAGATTCGGTCACTGTCCAAATATTTCTGGACTTAACTGCATATACAACTGTAATTGTGTAGGCAGATGTAAAATAAAACATTGTAACAAAGATGTGGAGACAAGTACTTTATTTCCCAACATACTGCTATTGAAGAATTGTAACAAATACGAGGAGAGTAGTTTAAATCCCCAAAAATACTGCAATTTTCTGCTTAGCATAAAATTATGTAAAATGACTTAATCATGTCTCCGTTACAAAAACAACTTTATCATTTTTGTAGAAAAGTGTAATTGAAAATACCAAATCTATTCAGCCAATTTTTTTTAAACTGCAGGAAATCAATGGCTTGGTTTTTTTAGACCTTACCTGCAAGGCAGCTTTAGAGTGAATTTCTACTAAGGTCTCTGATGCATTTAGCCATAAAATGCCACACGTGTGTGACAGGTTGTGTGCCAGCATCAGGGGCACAGATCCATAAGTTCCCATTTTGTCATAGATGGAGTATCCAAATACATCTAGATTGTAGAGCCGGTATGCCTCATTTTCTCTAAGCAGAAGGAAAAGTCAGATTACTTTGAGACAATCTTCAAGTAAATGCAGTACGTCTACAATTTTTATCAACTGAACACTCACTTTGTTATTATTTTGTAGCAAAAAGGATAATTCAGTTGAGGCTGTCCTTGAAGCTGTCAGGCACACTGTAGGCGATATTATTTGATATGCCCTTTTGAGTATTTTGTGCCACTGCACCACTCAATGAACCTACCATAATATCTAATATATACTTACCCAGTTTTTACATTTTCCCCTGATTAGGCCTATGCAAAAAGGCTGAAACGTGTAGGGAATGGCTGGGGTTCACTATCTATAGGGCCATACTTGGTTACTGCCCTTGTTAGGACGGGAATCCTGGATATGGGGAACAACAGGGGATATTAGGGACTGAACCCTTTATATTATCCTCGTCCTCCAACGCTGTCTTCTATGGGTGATCTTCAAAGACACGGGTGAGATCCCCTCAAAATTTATTACCTGCACTGTTTTCGTCGTGAGCACTTTATTATTGTGTGTTACAAATAATACATATTTTATTGGTGTTTGCAGTATATTTTATCTTGTCTTTATTAAAAGCTAAGTTTTATGGTATCCCATGCTGTATAATTATACTGGCGATAGGGAGTTTGGTCAATACATTTAGTGGCCATATTTGCTTTGTTTTGCTTTTAAAGAAGTTGTCCACTACTTTTACATTGATGGCCTATCCTTAGGGTAGATCATCAATGTCTGGTCGGCCGTGGTTCGACACCCAGCACTCCTGCCCATCAGCTGTTATCGGTGGCTGCCGCCCAGAAGTACTTACCTGCAGAGCTGCTCCATCTACTTGCAGTGGCCAGGCTTGGTACTGCACATCCGCTTCCTATTCAAATCAATAGGAGGCGAATATGCAGTAACAAGCTGACCAATGACATCCCAGATGTGCTTGATGGTAGACAAATCCGGAGATGCAGCAGGCCATGGTAGCACATTTAAATCATGCAAGCTGCTCACAGCAGCATCAGCAACCTGCAGCCTGGCTTTGCTGTGATGAAAAACACAGCACTTTGGAGAAATGTTCGAACCACTGGTTCCAGTACCAGATCAATGTAATACCAAACTGCTAGTGCACCTAGAATAAAGACTAGAGGGGTCCAGCAACCATATATTATAATCCTTGGAGTGATGTTCTCTCATGAAGGCCTCTTCATGGCATTACCCATTTTTTCTTGTCAGATTCAAAGAATGCGGGTAATCATCCATTCTCTACTGCAAATGCATACCAAGGCTAAATAGTCAATCAGTGCCTACACAAACCATCAGAAGGTGTTTGAACAAAATTGGGCAATGAGCCAGACTCTGAGCTACAGATGTTCCATTGACCTTAAGACACTGCTCTAAAAGGCTATCTTGGTGCAGAGCATGACGGCAATGGAGGCTGGAATGGAGGTCTCTCCTCTTCAGCGGTGAGTCTTGCTTTTGTCTTGGATGCAATAATAGTCTGAGATTGATCTGGAGACCATGTTGGAATGCCATGAAGAGGCCCTCACGATGAGGAGTTAAAGTGTCTACTGTGAGCAACCTGCGTGGCCTAAACATGCTACCATGGTCTTCAGCGTCTCGGGATTTGTCTCCCACTGAGCACATCTAAGATGTCAGGAATTGCAAAAGGAGCTGCCAGCAGTGGATCATGATGATTTCAGTGCAGCAGAACCTTCCTCAGACAACCATTAATAACCTCCCTGATGGCAGCCAAGACTGTAAGTGCTGGGATTTCTGTGTGTGGTGCTCATTCTGGAATAAATTGAGATATTTAGAAAATGTTGTTTCCACTTTTCATCCTTTGCATTGTATTAACATGTCTATCCATCCTAGAATTGTAATGATTCCACAACTTTTCCTTCTTAGTGTTGCAATTTTAGTTGAGGAGAATATTAGTTTTGTTTCATATATTTCCCTTTACGCATCACTTACAGATCAAGTCATGATATGAATTTGAGTGAAGTTGAAAAAATGCTGGCCAGCTCGGACTTATCTCTCATGGATCATTCTGACTAATCTTGGGTACAAACTTCATAATAAGTCTTTTTCTTTATGGGAATAATTTTTGTAGCCAGTGTCAGGGGACAGCCATGGGGTCCTATGGGGCACCCATATATGCTAACATCTTTATGGTTGTCTTCAAGGGTTAGTATGTGTAAACCTCGGATTTTTGCAGACATGTTCGAAAAGGTTCAGTGATGAATTATTACTTTTTCAGATGGAATAAACAATATTTACAATTACATTGCATTACATCACAATTTACATTGACATATTCAAGGATGAAGGTGGATACACTGATGTATTGTGAAAGATAAATTCATCAAAAGAGGACATCCAAGTAAGAGAATGGATGAATATATTTGCAAAGTCTTTGGTATGTAGGGATTTTTGTTGAATTCCAAGAATAAGGCACAAAATAAGAATGCTCCTTTTGTATCTGCATTCAGTGGACCTAGTGGTTTAAATTTGTCTGTTGGTTCCTGAGTTTCAAACTACATCTTCATCTTTGATGTCCTACAAAGATAGTCCACATCTAAAGAATGGACTTGTAAAATCTTATTAACTGATTCAGTCATAGATGCAAAGTTTATTTCCTGATAAGATCCATAAATTGAGTAATTAACGTACCCTGTATCTTGGAGCTCGTGTGTGTCTGCATGTTCTGGTAGTCCATAAACATTCTCAAACCCATGTAAGGTAAAATCCAGCCCCACAGAAGAGGGACCTATGCCAAGAAAAATACAACAATCTGTACAAGTATCAAGAATGATTGCGTACATTCCTAAATATATTGTGCAGTTTTCCATTACATTTCAAGTCCAGATAATCTTTCTGGTTTCCTTCCCATAGTCCAAACAGTTTCTATGAATAAAGATAAAATAGTGTTTCATTAACTATGAAATGAAAAAGCAAAATATTCTCTCAATACGTCACAACTTAAGGATTTCTTAAAATGTCTGATGATTTGAACATAATTTAATAAAGATTTTGATTTACCACTGAGCCCTATACTACTGCAGAATCAATCTGGACCGGTACGCCAGGCAAAAGAAGGGCATCAGGTAGGGTGACTATAGACAAATGATTAGTCATTTTTCAGTGCCAGGGAGGAGGGTCACTTTAAAGGGGTGGTCCAACAATCAAAGTAATTTTCCTCCTAAATCCCTATTTAGTGCCATAATCTAAACTATTTTCTAAAATACTTGAATTAAAAATTCCCTATTTCCCTCAATACACTATCTAACTGCTTTTTTTTTTACCACTTCCTTGTTTCATGATGCTTTGTTTTGAGAATCCCTAGTGCATGCTGGGATACTCAAAGCGTTATCAGGGGGCAGAGGCTTCGGTCACTGCCACAGCCTCTGCTCCCTCAATGAAGCAATGAAGCAAAGTGTCATCAGTAATCTTTGTTTCAGGGGCTGGGCTGGTCTCTGCGCAATGTGCACTTTGTGATGTGCACAATGATGTGCACAATGACAGCGCACTCTCTGTTGCCGGTTCAGATTGGCAATAACAAGCCGGCACCACAGCGCACTGGTAGTGTGTGGCAAAAGACTACCCAGCGTGCAGAGACCAGCGTCAATCCCGCAAGTGATGTCAAAAAGCAGAATCTTTTTCCTATTCCGTGACAACTACACCGCACTTTACTCTAGAGCTTACTATTCTGATAAAGTGCCATACTGATCAATACAGGATCCCAAATAGATAGAGTGCATCCTGAAGACTAGGCAGTATCAGAAACTAGGTGCATAGATATAAAGCCAGCGCCCAACTCACATATGGCCACTGCAGTCCCTTCTACTTCCATCCCCAGCAGAGGAGTCACCAACATTTCCTTCTAACATAACATCAGCCAGAAGTTACTTTTTCATTAATTTTCCATGTTATAAAGACCCTCAACACAACCTAAGATAAAAACAAAGTGAGCAAATACCCTGCAATAAGTAACTAGTAAGTAAATAGTTCATGTAAATAACATAGAGGACTTAGTTAACACTATTTTAATAAAAAGAAACAAAAAAAAGCTATCCCACCGCGGCAAGGTGAACCCAATCGTGGCAGTCCCATTTCTAGTGATTTACTTCTCTAATTGCCAGCAAACCTCCACAGATGTGTTTTGTTAGTGGCCGCTGTGTGAACATGCACCAACACGTTGCACTTACATAAATATGTGCTCCAGCTCATGTCCTTGGTTTTTCTTAATTTTTTTGTACTTTTTACATATAGGGGAGTGGCTCCCCCTTTCTGGGCTGTACATAAATTTATATAGCTTTCCACAGGCAGGTGTTTGAGCAGTCAAGCCTGTTTCCTGCTCTGCCTTATATATTGAGGCTTCATAGCAGTTAGAGAGGTAAATCACTGGAGATAGGACCATCCTGACTGGGTGCACCTTGTCGTGGTGGGACTTTTTTTTTACACTTTCTTGATCAAAATAGGGTTAACTAAGTATTCTATGCAATTACCATGTACTATTACTATTTACTTACAACAGGTTATTTGCTCTGTTCTTATCTTAGGTTGTGTTTGTTAGTGGCCACAATGTGAACATGCAGTCTTAATGAATCAGACGAGGCACGGAGTGGCATACACCTTCATGTGTGCCTCGTCACAAGTCTTACTCCAGTCAGTGACTGGAGTAACATTTGTGACATAAGGAACACCGCCACTCGTCATGAATTGGACAAGTAGCGGTCCCCATGCCCTTACTTTGTCAGAACTGGGTGAAATTACAGTCTACGAGCCACATGTGGTCTCTGAGCCAGAGGTTGGGGACTCCGGCCTTAGGATGAGTTATTAGAGCAGATTTGTTGCAGAAATATTTTAAGTGAATAGTTGAAGGTTGTAGGATGTGATAAATATGCAGGAACAGGAAACATCACATACATTAAACAGTACTATATTTCCATGTAATCACTTTCTTGACAAAAAGAAAAAACAACAATTGCTTAGAAATGTAAACCATAAAAAAAATCTGTAAAAATGCCAGTATAGTGCATCACTACATTATAATAATCCTGGTCTTCATGCATAAATATGTCATTTTCTAGGTTTCTACCTCAGACGACGTTGTTTCCTCCGCAGGGTTAGTGACTGTCAGGCGACTGTAATGCACAAAAAATCAACAGTATAAAGAATGATTAAAAAATATCTGCATAAAACTCTGCATAACATTACAGGCCCGATTCATAATTTGCCTTTTTGTTAAGTCACTTTTCATTTTTGTCTTGTGATATTGGTTGATGTTGCTCAACTTCTTCAAAATGGCACATTTGGGTCATGAATTTTGCACAAAATAAATAACACTCTTTATTTTTGTCTTCTATCTTTATCACGCTATTTTAAGAGCAAAAAGTCACATGTTCTACTAAAAATAACACAACTTCTGAGCAAAAATTACAAGTGTACATAAAATCATTCCAAAAAAACCAGCAAAAGTCACAATGTGGCCACAAACATTTGGAAAGTAAAACTCTCGCCAACAATGGTAAACATTAAAAAAATATAAGCAAACACATTTAAAATGGACTTAAAATGGAGAATGTTAAAATATGAATTTGCTACATATGAAAAATATGCTATAAATAATAAAAACTAGACAAAAAAAGATGCAAATGGGTTACCACAGGGGTCAATATTGGGCCCTCTTCTTTTTAACATGTTTCTTAATGACCTTTTTAGGGGGCATACAGAGTAGAATTACAATATTTGCAGATGATACTAAACTTTGCAGGGTAATCAATACAGAGGAGGATAATTTAATATTACAGAAGGATTTATGTAAGCTGGAGGCTTGGGCTGAGAAATGGCAATTGAAATTTAATGTAGATAAATGTAAGGGTATGCACATGGGCAGAGAAAATAAAATTTATCATTATGTACTAAATTGTAAAACACTGGGTAAAACTGTCTCTGAAAAAGACCTGGGTGTATTGGTGAAAGGCAAACTCTACTTTAGCAATCAGTGTCAGGCAGGTGCTGCCGAGGCTAATAAAATAATGGGAAGCATTAAAAGAGGCATAGATGCTCATGAAACAAAAATAGTTTTGCCTCTACACAAATCACTAGTGCGACCACACTTAGAATACTGTGTACAGTTTTGGTCTCCGGTGTATAAGAAAGACATAGCTGAACTAAAGTGGGCGTAAAGAAGAGCGACCAAGGTTATTAAAGGAATGGGTGGACAGCAGTTCCAAGACAGGTTATTAAATTTGGGGTTATTCAGTTTGGAAAAACGAAGACTTAGTGGTGATCGTCTTACAATGTACAAATATATGAGAGGACAGTACGAAGACCTTTCTAATGATATTTTTACACTTTGGCCTGCTATAGGGACAAGTGTACATCATCTACGTTGAGTAGAGATGTCAAACTCAAACACACAGAGGGCCAAAATGAAAAACTTGGACAAAATCGCAGGCCAATCAGTATACAGTATAATGGGCCCCACATAGTCATCCAAACAGTATAATGAGCCCCACAAATTCCTCCATACAGAATTATAAGATAAGGGTGGTGTTTCTGATGTCGTGGGCCAAGTATAATCACACTGCAGGCCAGATTTGGCCCACGGGCCAGAGTTTGACATGTATGGTCTAGAGTAAAGCAGGCTTAATCATAATCATAGATAACCAAGAAAGAAGTATTGGAGAAGGAGGTTATACGTGAACAAGAGAACCACTAAATGTTAAGTTATGAATTCTTCAATATAACTGTAAGTTATCTCCAAAACAACAACAAACGGGATTTAATCATAAAAATATATACTTTATTGAATTTTTTTTATTATGCACAAAAGTTACTCAAATATAAATATTGGGGGAGGAGTTTTGGGGGGGGGGGGAGACAACTAAAGGAAGAAAAAACCGGGAAAGGCAGAAAAACCCTGCAAAGAGACTTACATCCCCTATGTGGCACTCAGTGGGTAGTGAGTGTTGACATATTCTACCAGCCAGATAGTGTAAAAAGATTAAAGAAAGATCGAGATACCGTGTATGTCTATCTCGTGACTTATTATACAAATATCCAGACATGAGCCCGACCAGGGGGCACTCAATCAGAGGATCACAGAAGAATATTCCATCAGTGGGTCATAAATAAATATTTCATATGACAGCTCTCCATGTGAGAGATATATAGCCCAGTAATAGAAGTTCAAATATACTGTAATGGATTATTGTCTAAATAAGTGCACTCTAAAAATAAATCAGTTAGACTATAGGTTATTAATGCAGGAGGGGCGCGGATACGCCGCACTGTCAGTTCAAAGTTAGTGGTATTAAATCTCCATTACCTTGAGTCAAGCTGGAAAAGTATATGGCGGCGTGGAAGGAAATGCTGGGGATGTGTAGCAGCCTCTGCATAACATTACAGGCCCGATTCATAATTTCTCTTTTTGTTAAGTCACTTTTCATTTTTGTCTTGTGATATTGGTTGATGTTGCTCACTTCTTCAAAATAGCACATTTGGGTCATGAATTTTGCACAAAATAAAAAACACTCTTTATTTTTGTCTTCTATCTTTATCACGCTATTTTAAGAGCAAAAAGTCACATGTTCTACTAAAAATAACACAACTTCTGAGCAAAAATTACAAGTATACATAAAATCATTAAAAAAAAAGCAAAAGTCACAATGTGGCCACAAACATTTGGAAAGTAAAACTCTCGCCAACAATGGTAAACATTAAAAAAATATAAGCAAACACATTTAAAATGGACTTAAAATGGAGAATGTTAAAATTTGCTACATATGAAAAATATGCTATAAATAATAAAAACTAGACAAAAAAAGGTGCAAATGGGTTACCACAGGGGTCAATATTGGGCCCTCTTCTTTTTAACATGTTTCTTAATGACATTTGTAGGGGGCATACAGAGTAGAATTAGAATATTTGCAGATGATACTAAACTTTGCAGGGTAATCAATACAGAGGAGGATAATTTAATATTACAGAAGGATTTATGTAAGCTGGAGGCTTGGGCTGAAAAATGGCAATTGAAATTTAATGTAGATAAATGTAAGGGTATGCACATGGGCAGAGGAAATAAAATTTATCATTATGTACTAAATTGTAAAACACTGGGTAAAACTGTCTCTGAAAAAGACCTGGGTGTATTGGTGAAAGGCAAACTCTACTTTAGCAATCAGTGTCAGGCAGGTGCTGCCGAGGCTAATAAAATAATGGGAAGCATTAAAAGAGGCATAGATGCTCATGAAACAAAAATAGTTTTGCCTCTACACAAATCACTAGTGCGACCACACTTAGAATACTGTGTACAGTTTTGGTCTCCGGTGTATAAGAAAGACATAGCTGAACTAAAGTGGGCGTAAAGAAGAGCGACCAAGGTTATTAAAGGAATGGGTGGACAGCAGTTCCAAGACAGGTTATTAAATTTGGGGTTATTCAGTTTGGAAAAACGAAGACTTAGTGGTGATCGTCTTACAATGTACAAATATATGAGAGGACAGTACGAAGACCTTTCTAATGATATTTTTACACTTTGGCCTGCTATAGGGACAAGTGTACATCATCTACGTTGAGTAGAGATGTCAAACTCAAACACACAGAGGGCCAAAATGAAAAACTTGGACAAAATCGCAGGCCAATCAGTATACAGTATAATGGGCCCCACATAGTCATCCAAACAGTATAATGAGCCCCACAAATTCCTCCATACAGAATTATAAGATAAGGGTGGTGTTTCTGATGTCGTGGGCCAAGTATAATCACACTGCAGGCCAGATTTGGCCCACGGGCCAGAGTTTGACATGTATGGTCTAGAGTAAAGCAGGCTTAATCATAATCATAGATAACCAAGAAAGAAGTATTGGAGAAGGAGGTTATACGTGAACAAGAGAACCACTAAATGTTAAGTTATGAATTCTTCAATATAACTGTAAGTTATCTCCAAAACAACAACAAACGGGATTTAATCATAAAAATATATACTTTATTGAATTTTTTTTATTATGCACAAAAGTTACTCAAATATAAATATTGGGGGAGGAGTTTTGGGGGGGGGGGGAGACAACTAAAGGAAGAAAAAACCGGGAAAGGCAGAAAAACCCTGCAAAGAGACTTACATCCCCTATGTGGCACTCAGTGGGTAGTGAGTGTTGACATATTCTACCAGCCAGATAGTGTAAAAAGATTAAAGAAAGATCGAGATACCGTGTATGTCTATCTCGTGACTTATTATACAAATATCCAGACATGAGCCCGACCAGGGGGCACTCAATCAGAGGATCACAGAAGAATATTCCATCAGTGGGTCATAAATAAATATTTCATATGACAGCTCTCCATGTGAGAGATATATAGCCCAGTAATAGAAGTTCAAATATACTGTAATGGATTATTGTCTAAATAAGTGCACTCTAAAAATAAATCAGTTAGACTATAGGTTATTAATGCAGGAGGGGCGCGGATACGCCGCACTGTCAGTTCAAAGTTAGTGGTATTAAATCTCCATTACCTTGAGTCAAGCTGGAAAAGTATATGGCGGCGTGGAAGGAAATGCTGGGGATGTGTAGCAGCCTCTGCATAACATTACAGGCCCGATTCATAATTTCTCTTTTTGTTAAGTCACTTTTCATTTTTGTCTTGTGATATTGGTTGATGTTGCTCACTTCTTCAAAATAGCACATTTGGGTCATGAATTTTGCACAAAATAAAAAACACTCTTTATTTTTGTCTTCTATCTTTATCACGCTATTTTAAGAGCAAAAAGTCACATGTTCTACTAAAAATAACACAACTTCTGAGCAAAAATTACAAGTATACATAAAATCATTAAAAAAAAAGCAAAAGTCACAATGTGGCCACAAACATTTGGAAAGTAAAACTCTCGCCAACAATGGTAAACATTAAAAAAATATAAGCAAACACATTTAAAATGGACTTAAAATGGAGAATGTTAAAATTTGCTACATATGAAAAATATGCTATAAATAATAAAAACTAGACAAAAAAAGGTGCAAATGGGTTACCACAGGGGTCAATATTGGGCCCTCTTCTTTTTAACATGTTTCTTAATGACATTTGTAGGGGGCATACAGAGTAGAATTAGAATATTTGCAGATGATACTAAACTTTGCAGGGTAATCAATACAGAGGAGGATAATTTAATATTACAGAAGGATTTATGTAAGCTGGAGGCTTGGGCTGAAAAATGGCAATTGAAATTTAATGTAGATAAATGTAAGGGTATGCACATGGGCAGAGGAAATAAAATTTATCATTATGTACTAAATTGTAAAACACTGGGTAAAACTGTCTCTGAAAAAGACCTGGGTGTATTGGTGAAAGGCAAACTCTACTTTAGCAATCAGTGTCAGGCAGGTGCTGCCGAGGCTAATAAAATAATGGGAAGCATTAAAAGAGGCATAGATGCTCATGAAACAAAAATAGTTTTGCCTCTACACAAATCACTAGTGCGACCACACTTAGAATACTGTGTACAGTTTTGGTCTCCGGTGTATAAGAAAGACATAGCTGAACTAAAGTGGGCGTAAAGAAGAGCGACCAAGGTTATTAAAGGAATGGGTGGACAGCAGTTCCAAGACAGGTTATTAAATTTGGGGTTATTCAGTTTGGAAAAACGAAGACTTAGTGGTGATCGTCTTACAATGTACAAATATATGAGAGGACAGTACGAAGACCTTTCTAATGATATTTTTACACTTTGGCCTGCTATAGGGACAAGTGTACATCATCTACGTTGAGTAGAGATGTCAAACTCAAACACACAGAGGGCCAAAATGAAAAACTTGGACAAAATCGCAGGCCAATCAGTATACAGTATAATGGGCCCCACATAGTCATCCAAACAGTATAATGAGCCCCACAAATTCCTCCATACAGAATTATAAGATAAGGGTGGTGTTTCTGATGTCGTGGGCCAAGTATAATCACACTGCAGGCCAGATTTGGCCCACGGGCCAGAGTTTGACATGTATGGTCTAGAGTAAAGCAGGCTTAATCATAATCATAGATAACCAAGAAAGAAGTATTGGAGAAGGAGGTTATACGTGAACAAGAGAACCACTAAATGTTAAGTTATGAATTCTTCAATATAACTGTAAGTTATCTCCAAAACAACAACAAACGGGATTTAATCATAAAAATATATACTTTATTGAATTTTTTTTATTATGCACAAAAGTTACTCAAATATAAATATTGGGGGAGGAGTTTTGGGGGGGGGGGGGAGACAACTAAAGGAAGAAAAAACCGGGAAAGGCAGAAAAACCCTGCAAAGAGACTTACATCCCCTATGTGGCACTCAGTGGGTAGTGAGTGTTGACATATTCTACCAGCCAGATAGTGTAAAAAGATTAAAGAAAGATCGAGATACCGTGTATGTCTATCTCGTGACTTATTATACAAATATCCAGACATGAGCCCGACCAGGGGGCACTCAATCAGAGGATCACAGAAGAATATTCCATCAGTGGGTCATAAATAAATATTTCATATGACAGCTCTCCATGTGAGAGATATATAGCCCAGTAATAGAAGTTCAAATATACTGTAATGGATTATTGTCTAAATAAGTGCACTCTAAAAATAAATCAGTTAGACTATAGGTTATTAATGCAGGAGGGGCGCGGATACGCCGCACTGTCAGTTCAAAGTTAGTGGTATTAAATCTCCATTACCTTGAGTCAAGCTGGAAAAGTATATGGCGGCGTGGAAGGAAATGCTGGGGATGTGTAGCAGCCTCTGCATAACATTACAGGCCCGATTCATAATTTCTCTTTTTGTTAAGTCACTTTTCATTTTTGTCTTGTGATATTGGTTGATGTTGCTCACTTCTTCAAAATAGCACATTTGGGTCATGAATTTTGCACAAAATAAAAAACACTCTTTATTTTTGTCTTCTATCTTTATCACGCTATTTTAAGAGCAAAAAGTCACATGTTCTACTAAAAATAACACAACTTCTGAGCAAAAATTACAAGTATACATAAAATCATTAAAAAAAAAGCAAAAGTCACAATGTGGCCACAAACATTTGGAAAGTAAAACTCTCGCCAACAATGGTAAACATTAAAAAAATATAAGCAAACACATTTAAAATGGACTTAAAATGGAGAATGTTAAAATTTGCTACATATGAAAAATATGCTATAAATAATAAAAACTAGACAAAAAAAGGTGCAAATGGGTTACCACAGGGGTCAATATTGGGCCCTCTTCTTTTTAACATGTTTCTTAATGACATTTGTAGGGGGCATACAGAGTAGAATTAGAATATTTGCAGATGATACTAAACTTTGCAGGGTAATCAATACAGAGGAGGATAATTTAATATTACAGAAGGATTTATGTAAGCTGGAGGCTTGGGCTGAAAAATGGCAATTGAAATTTAATGTAGATAAATGTAAGGGTATGCACATGGGCAGAGGAAATAAAATTTATCATTATGTACTAAATTGTAAAACACTGGGTAAAACTGTCTCTGAAAAAGACCTGGGTGTATTGGTGAAAGGCAAACTCTACTTTAGCAATCAGTGTCAGGCAGGTGCTGCCGAGGCTAATAAAATAATGGGAAGCATTAAAAGAGGCATAGATGCTCATGAAACAAAAATAGTTTTGCCTCTACACAAATCACTAGTGCGACCACACTTAGAATACTGTGTACAGTTTTGGTCTCCGGTGTATAAGAAAGACATAGCTGAACTAAAGTGGGCGTAAAGAAGAGCGACCAAGGTTATTAAAGGAATGGGTGGACAGCAGTTCCAAGACAGGTTATTAAATTTGGGGTTATTCAGTTTGGAAAAACGAAGACTTAGTGGTGATCGTCTTACAATGTACAAATATATGAGAGGACAGTACGAAGACCTTTCTAATGATATTTTTACACTTTGGCCTGCTATAGGGACAAGTGTACATCATCTACGTTGAGTAGAGATGTCAAACTCAAACACACAGAGGGCCAAAATGAAAAACTTGGACAAAATCGCAGGCCAATCAGTATACAGTATAATGGGCCCCACATAGTCATCCAAACAGTATAATGAGCCCCACAAATTCCTCCATACAGAATTATAAGATAAGGGTGGTGTTTCTGATGTCGTGGGCCAAGTATAATCACACTGCAGGCCAGATTTGGCCCACGGGCCAGAGTTTGACATGTATGGTCTAGAGTAAAGCAGGCTTAATCATAATCATAGATAACCAAGAAAGAAGTATTGGAGAAGGAGGTTATACGTGAACAAGAGAACCACTAAATGTTAAGTTATGAATTCTTCAATATAACTGTAAGTTATCTCCAAAACAACAACAAACGGGATTTAATCATAAAAATATATACTTTATTGAATTTTTTTTATTATGCACAAAAGTTACTCAAATATAAATATTGGGGGAGGAGTTTTGGGGGGGGGGGGAGACAACTAAAGGAAGAAAAAACCGGGAAAGGCAGAAAAACCCTGCAAAGAGACTTACATCCCCTATGTGGCACTCAGTGGGTAGTGAGTGTTGACATATTCTACCAGCCAGATAGTGTAAAAAGATTAAAGAAAGATCGAGATACCGTGTATGTCTATCTCGTGACTTATTATACAAATATCCAGACATGAGCCCGACCAGGGGGCACTCAATCAGAGGATCACAGAAGAATATTCCATCAGTGGGTCATAAATAAATATTTCATATGACAGCTCTCCATGTGAGAGATATATAGCCCAGTAATAGAAGTTCAAATATACTGTAATGGATTATTGTCTAAATAAGTGCACTCTAAAAATAAATCAGTTAGACTATAGGTTATTAATGCAGGAGGGGCGCGGATACGCCGCACTGTCAGTTCAAAGTTAGTGGTATTAAATCTCCATTACCTTGAGTCAAGCTGGAAAAGTATATGGCGGCGTGGAAGGAAATGCTGGGGATGTGTAGCAGCCTCTGCATAACATTACAGGCCCGATTCATAATTTCTCTTTTTGTTAAGTCACTTTTCATTTTTGTCTTGTGATATTGGTTGATGTTGCTCACTTCTTCAAAATAGCACATTTGGGTCATGAATTTTGCACAAAATAAAAAACACTCTTTATTTTTGTCTTCTATCTTTATCACGCTATTTTAAGAGCAAAAAGTCACATGTTCTACTAAAAATAACACAACTTCTGAGCAAAAATTACAAGTATACATAAAATCATTAAAAAAAAAGCAAAAGTCACAATGTGGCCACAAACATTTGGAAAGTAAAACTCTCGCCAACAATGGTAAACATTAAAAAAATATAAGCAAACACATTTAAAATGGACTTAAAATGGAGAATGTTAAAATTTGCTACATATGAAAAATATGCTATAAATAATAAAAACTAGACAAAAAAAGGTGCAAATGGGTTACCACAGGGGTCAATATTGGGCCCTCTTCTTTTTAACATGTTTCTTAATGACATTTGTAGGGGGCATACAGAGTAGAATTAGAATATTTGCAGATGATACTAAACTTTGCAGGGTAATCAATACAGAGGAGGATAATTTAATATTACAGAAGGATTTATGTAAGCTGGAGGCTTGGGCTGAAAAATGGCAATTGAAATTTAATGTAGATAAATGTAAGGGTATGCACATGGGCAGAGGAAATAAAATTTATCATTATGAACTAAATTGTAAAACACTGGGTAAAACTGTCACTGAAAAAGACCTGGGTGTATTGGTGAAAGGCAAACTCTACTTTAGCAATCAGTGTCAGGCAGCTGCTGCCGAGGCTAATAAAATAATGGGAAGCATTAAAAGAGTCATAGATGCTCATGAAACAAAAATAGTTTTGCCTCTACACAAATCACTAGTATGGTCACACTTAGAATACTGTGTACAGTTCTGGTCTCCGGTGTATAAGAAAGACATACCTGAACTAGAGAGGGTGCAGAGAAGAGCGACCAAGGTTATTAAAGGAATGGGTGGACAGCAGTTCCAAGACAGGTTATTAAACTTGGGGTTATTCAGGTTGGAAAAATGAAGACTAAGGGGCGATCTTCTTACAATGTACAAATATATGAGGGGACAGTACTGTTAGGCATCAGGCATTTGCTGGATCTGAAATTAGTTCAGAATCATCAGTGGATTCTGTGGTCTCCCATTCTGGTCCAGCCAGGGCAGATGCTGCTCAGCATCCCTGTCGGTCCCAACGCCTAGCTGGTGCATGAGATATACAAGTTGTCTCTCAGGTCTTTGTTCCTAGTAGTGTCAAGCATAGGTTGCAGAGGGGAACAGGCCTACTACAGCCCAAGTCCGGGATGCACTGCACTGAGCATGCCCGTGACATGGCGGACCGTGATTGGTGGTTTGGTGTCAGCTGATCCGGTGACCTGGCACCGCCTGATTGGCCACGGGTGATGTCATCAGTAGTGCGACCAATAATGCGATGGTGGGCAGGGCTTAGTCTTTAAGTAGCCCGCCCACAAACATGGCAGTGCGCTCTGATCATTGAGCTAAGGTTGTATTCATGTGTGGACGCTTGTATGTTTGAGCTCCACGAGCTCTCTTGCTGCTCTAGCTTCAGACAGGCAGGTTTAGATGGGGATAGGCAGTGTTAGCTGGGGGAGTCAGGTAGTTCCGTTTGACAGTCTGGCTCCGACAAGGGGGTCGCTATACACCCCGAGCGGACTGCGGACTCCGTATTCCTGGCACCGCCTGTTAGCCACGTGGAGAGTTACTCCGCAGTCCGGTAGCACACCGGCTGGGAGCACGTACACGCCGGCGTGAGTCACACACACGTCCTAGCGCCTACTGCGTAGCCTCTGTGCAGTTAACAGGGCTACGGCTACATTATTTGTCGCACATCTCTCATGCAGTTAACAGAGATAGTGCGAATCCCTTTTCTCGTCCCGGTGTGCAGTAACACTGGAGGGATTTATATATTAGTTGGTTGTTTTACCTTCTTACCTGGAAGGTGTTCGGCCGCAGTCTTCCAGGCTGCATCGCGGACCCCGGGTTCGGTTGCTTTCCATTATTAATAAAGTTGTTTGCAACCGTCCCCATAACAAGTACAAAGACCTTTCTACTGATCCTTTTACACTTTGGCCTGCTATAGGGACAAGTGTGCATCATCTATGTCTAGAGTAGGGATGTCAAACTCAAACACACAGAGGGCCAAAATGAAAAACTTGGACAAAATCGCAAAATAGTCCTCCATACAGTATAATGAGCCCCACAAATTCCTCCATACAGTATAGTGGGCCCCACATAGTCCTCCATACAGAATCATGACCCCACATAGGGGTGGTGTTTCTGGTGTCGCGGGCCAAATATAATCACACTACGGGCCAGATTTGTCCCAGGGGCCAGAGTTTGACATGTGTGGTCTAGAGTAAAGCAGGCTTAATCATAATCGTAGATGCAGATTCTTTACTGTAAGAGCAGTGAGACTATGGAACTCTTTACCACATGTTGTAACGGTTGATTCACTACTACTATTCAAGAAGGGTCTGGATGCCTTTCTTGATAAATATAGTATTACAGGTTATGGAAACAGGATTTTGTGATGGGACATTGATCCAGGAGCTAATCTCATTGCCGTATGGAGTCGGGAAGGAATTTTTCCCTTAATATAGAGCTATTGATGTCTGCCCCATGGGCGTTTTTGCCTTCCTCTGCATCAACATGTTAGGTTATAGCTTGAACTCAATGGATTAAGTCTACCTTCACCCTTAAAACTATAAAACTATGAAATGTAACAAGGAATGAGGCCAAATATGTGTCCTCTGTTATATACTCAGTTCTGCCTCGGATTTCACCTAAATCTAATGTTTGATCGGGGCCATGTTTATTTTCTCCAAACTTCAACCAAACTTTAGGCTTGGATGGGTTATGTCATGCAAACAACTTTGTCCATCACCTCACACTTGGTGATGACTAAGTTGACCTCTACAAGGAGACACAAAATAATACACACGCAGTTGTCAATGTTTCGCCTAGTCAACTTTATCTAGAAAGGACCTGGTGTGAATCACTTAGTAACCCTTGCTGTAAAGGGAGCCTATACTTGTCTGATAATTATAAGTATGTCAATGTAGAAGGCATTAGTAAAAAAAAAAGAGTTGGCAAGATCTGTTAGTCCGAGTTCACACAAGTTTATTTCATGGTCCGTAATACGGAACCGAAATGCCTGTACTGACCGCGGGTCTCCCATTCCGAACTTCCAGCCTCCTATTTGTCTATACACTCATGTAAACCTGACCTTTGCAGAAGTCATTGTACACAGGCGTATTTATGAAATAAGATGCCAATATCTCAGCAAATGTTCTATCCTACCTTTCTTTGGATGGAGAGAGAGCATTTTCAAAGTATAACATTCCCTGAGAATTAACGCTGATCAGTTCCTTGTCATCCTGGAGAAGCAGCAGAGAGAATGGCTTGGCAGTAAGATGGATTTTACATGAGCTATTCGGGTGTTCAAGAACTAAAATGTTGGTTTCCAGGTTGGATATTTTCAACCTAAAAAAATAATGCAGCCATTACCAAGGTGTTTTTTGCTTTTCAGGAAAGCTGTGTACTATTAGCTCCAATTGTCTAGCTGAGGTCCAAGTGGACAATGCATTATTTAAAACTTTATGAAAACTTTATAAGGGCCAATAAAAACTGAAGAGAAGTATAGTTGTCCAAAGCAACCAAATTCAGATTTTGTTACCACTGAACCACCATCTTTTTGATAGTATTGCCTGCGTTTTTGCTTCAAAAAACAACGTTTCTTTATTGTTGAATGGTGTTAAAAACCATCCCGAAAAAAAAACAGTACAAAAGATGCCACCAAAAATGCTAGAAAACAAGCAAAATACCCACTGTAGGTCTAAAATGTTGAACAAGCATTTAGAAGATGACAAAAACTGCTAAAGAATGATAGTTCAGGTTTACAAAACACCAGAAAAATTGGAGTTTCTGGAAGCATCTTCAACTTGAAAAAGTTGAAAAAAAAATGTTGTGTGCACTTAGCTCCTTCAACCCAAAATGTATCACTCATAACACCCTCTTCCTAAAGACCTGGATGCTCCCAATTTCTCTCAGCATTCTTGTTTCCCGTTAAAGGGGATGTCTCAGGATGAATCTTTGGGAACGTACTACCTCTGTCCTCTGATGCAGGACTTTTACCTCTTTCTTTCCTACAATGGTAAAAGAACATCATAGTCCTGGCCGTTATAAAACTACATTTAGGGATCATCCTGGGTACACCTTGTTACGGTGGGATGGCTTTTATATTTTTTTATCAAAAAAATGTTAGCTAAGTACTGTATGTTATTTTCTTATTGCAGAGCTTCTATGTATTGTCTTTATTCAAGGTCAGAGGTGCACAACGTTTTTAGGTCCAAGTGCCAAATTTTGTGATTTTATCACTCCAAAGAGCTGCATAAAATGTACAGCAGTAGTCTGATACAAGGTATATATCAACTTTATTAAATGTATCATAATTTATAAAGTTGAGGTTCGATATCTGGAACTTCCACTGCTGTAGACAAATAGGTGTTATGCACACGCCCGGGCTGAGCGGCGTGTGCGTGTGATTGTAGTGATTCCACTGGACCATGAACCGGAGAGTGCCTGGAGGGGCGTGACTAAGTATCTGGCCGATCCGACCAAGATGGCACGACGGCATACGACGCCAGTGCACCAGGGAGAAACCGGGCAGAGGGACCAGGTGCTACTCCAGGTCAAACTCCGGACACGGGGGTTGACCCACACAGGGATTACTGGATCAGGCTGGTTAGGCTGGCGCACAGACTGGAGGGTATAGGCAGGCACGACTGGTATGCAGGCAGGCGGGTAAAGGCAAGCGCAGCTAGAGTGCAGACAGGGAGGCACTAGCAGGTAGGAACACAGGCGGGATAGGACCCAGTACACACTGGGACTCAGGAACAATACAGGTAGAGGGGTACAGGCAAGCACAGCTAGAGTGCAGACAGGGAGGCACTAGCAGGTAGGAACACAGGCGGGATAGGACCCAGTACACACTGGGACTCAGGAACAGGCAGGTTAGGCTGGCACAGACTGGTGGATATAAGCAAACACGGCAGGTATGCAGATGGGTGGATACAGGCGAGTATGCAGGCAGGGAGGTACTGGCCGAAAGGACGGGCTGGAGCACAGAAAGGTTAAGACCCAGTACAGACTGGGTCACAGAACCGCAGATGCGGTAGACAACCACAGCAGAGAGGGAACGCCCGAAGCGGTGGGCAAGAACAGAGCAGGACAGGGCTGCAGGAGCAGCGAGCACAAGCAGGGCAGGACAGGACTGCCGGAGCAGCGGGCAGAAGCAGGGCAGGACAGGACTGCCGGAGCAGCGGACAGAAGCAGGGCAGGACAGGACTGCCGGAGCAGCGGGCAGAAGCAGGGCAGGACAGGACTGCCGGAGCAGCGGGCAGAAGCAGGGCAGGACAGGACTGCCGGAGCAGCGGGCAGAAGCAGGGCAGGACAGGACTGCCGGAGCAGCGGGCAGAAGCAGGGCAGGACAGGACTGCCGGAGCAGCGGGCAGAAGCAGGGCAGGACAGGACTGCCGGAGCAGCGAGCAAAGGAGTCAGAGCAGGCTAGGCTGAGTAGGGGGGACAGGGCTCTGTTCACACGGAACAGACAGGAAGGGAAAGGCAGAGCCAGACACCCACAGGGTACTTGCAGTGAAGTAGCGAGTGGACCACAAACTCACAAACGGGAGTACAGAGACAACAAGCAGGAGTTAGGTACGAGTTCAGACTCTGCAGAAAAAGGAAGGGAACGGACATAGAGGCAAAACAGGTAAAGGATAGGAGAGAGTTCAGACTGGAACTGAGTGTACGGAGGAGACCGACACTGCAGCGGGATACAGGAGCGGGTCTGGGAATACGGCCCCCAGAGAGGCAGGACGAACAGGCAAGGAGCGTGTTCAGACAGGACAGACAAGATACAGAAGCGGGTCTAGGAAATCAGCCCCTAGAAGGCGAGAGGAACAGGCTAGGAGCGTGTTCAGACAGGTCAGACAAGATACAGGAACAGGTCTAGGTAAACGGCCCCTAGAAGGCGAGAGGAACAGGCTAGGAGCATGTTCAGACAGGTCAGACAAGATACAGGAACAGGTCTAGGTAATCGGCCCCTAGAAGGCAGGAGGAACAGGCTAGGAGCGTGTTCAGACAGGCCTGGAAATACAGCCTCCAGGATAGGCAGACAAGAGAACACAGAACGGGACCTGGCACCTTCAGAGTGCAAGCACACACTGAATGAAACACTATGCTCAGGCAGGGATAGATGGGCGCAGCTGAGCTATATACCAGGTGACAGACAGCAATAGGCTGAGGACGCACAAGAGGTGTGACCCACAGCAGGTACAAAAAGCAGGAAGTGATCGGGCGCCGCCCTTAAGCAGCAGAAACAGACACAAACAGACAGCATGGAGGGAAGCCAGAGAGACATTCTGGACAGGAGATCAAGTGCGCACTCTTGCACAGTGGGAGATGGACCACTATGCAAGGACGCCGCCAGGTATGTTACAGTACCCCCCCCCTTACGCCCCCTCTTCTTCAGGCCTGCCAGAATCTTCCGCAGGGAATTCGAGGGCCAATTCTTCACTTCGAAGAGATCACTTCCACTGTCCACCGGAAAAACTGGTCTCCTCTGGGTAGCTAGGATGCTACCTCCCATCCAGTCACCCTTAGCAACAGACGAAACGGGTGGAGTACCAGGAACAGCACACAAGGAAGTCTCTCTCCACATATTTTCAGGTGGCACCCCAGAGGGTACAGGAGACAACTGTAAGTCCTTCACCGGGTTGGAGGGGGACAGAGACTTGGGGGTAATCTCTGCTTCGAGGTACATCTTGACAAGCTCACAGGAAGAAATAGACGGGTTATCAGGTACATAATGAGGAAAAGTCACTGTCTCTTTGTTTTCTGGTGGTACCCCGGAGGATTCAGGAAACAACTGGAGGTCCTCCGCCGGGTCAGAAGAGTGCAGAGGCTCAGAGAAAACATCTGCTTCAGAGTACACTAGGTCGGACTCACTGGACGAAGCAGGCGAGGTATCGGGTACCGAGTATAGGAAAGTCTCTGTCCATTCTCCACCAGGTGGCACCCCGAAGGGTTCTGGAGACAACTGGCGGTCCTCCGCCTGGTCAGAGGGGTGTAGAGACTCACGGGTAACCTCTGCTTCAGAGTACACTAGGTCGGACTCACTGGACGAAGCAAGCGAGGTATCAGATCCAGGATATAGGAAAGTCTCTGTCCATTTACCACCAGGTGGCACCCCGAAGGGTTCTGGAGACAACTGGAGGTCCTCCGCCTGGTCAGAGGAGTGTAGAGACTCGGGAGTAACCACTGCTTCAGAGTACACTAGGTTGGACTCACTGGACGAAGCGAGCGAGGTATCAGGTACAGAGTATAGGAGAGTCTCTGTCCTTTCGCTACCAGGTAGCACCCCGAAGGGTTCAGGAGACAACTGGAGGTCCTCCGCCTGGTCGGAGGGGTGTAGAGACTCGGGAGTAACCTCTGCTTCGGAGTACACTAGGTTGGACTCACTGGACGAAGCGAGCGAGGTATCAGGTACAGAGTATAGGAGAGTCTCTGTCCTTTCGCTACCAGGTAGCACCCCGAAGGGTTCAGGAGACAACTGGAGGTCCTCCGCCTGGTCGGAGGGGTGTAGAGACTCGGGGGTAACTACCACTTTGGGGTACCCATTGTCAGGCTCACAGGATGAAGCGGACAAAGTATCGAGTACCGGGTGTAGAGAATTCTCTCTCCATTTGTCATCGAGTGGTATCCCGGAGGATTCAGGAGGCAACAGGGGGTCCTCCGCCAGGTAGTAGAGGTGCACAGACTCTGAGGTAACCACAGCTTTGGAGCATCCTTGGACATGCACACCGGTTAAAGTGGGTGAAGCATCTGATGCCGGGTGCAGGAAGTTCTCCTGTGTGGAGTCTGGATGGGCAGAAGTCTCTTCGGGCAGGAGAACTGGTGCACTACCCACGCACATTACCCGTTGGGGCTTCTCCGGGATACAGGGAGATGAAGCTTCAGTAGGGACTTCAAGGTTGGGGTCAGGAGGTCTCAGGGAGGACAGACCCTGGCGTGACGGCTTGCCTCTACGTCTAGCACGTCTGGACTGCCTCTTGAGGTTGGGAGAAGTATTCCGGAAAGCGTAGTCACCCTGTGAGGATTCTGGGTGGGCAGTAGTCTCATTGGGCTGGAGGACTATTGCGCTACCCACACACATTACCCATTGGGGCTGCTCCGGGATATTGGGAAGTGAAGCTTCAGCAGGAGCCTCCGGGTTAGGATCATCGAAGACCATTAGAAAGGCCACCAGGAAGGCCATTAGGTCCAGGAGGATCGGATCCTGTGTTTCATATAGGGGGTTGATCCATTCCAAGGCATCACCCGCCAGGTAAGACATAATGAATGCCACCTTAACCCGATCGGTGGGAAAACATAGAGGGTAGAACTTGAAGTGTAGCATGCATTGCTCCACAAATGCACGAATTTGTCTAGGATCCCCATAATAACGTAGCGGATCCGCGGGAACGAGAGCAGATAGATCCATCTGGACGGGTGCGTAATTCGCCTGGAACTCAGCTAAAGGAAAAAAAAAATATTTATTTATTTATTTTAATGCATGTATTCGCTGGAAAACTTCTCAGAGAGCGAAGGCCGTGGGGCTCAACGGGAACCATGGCCTGAGCATGCTGTTATGCACACGCCCGGGCTGAGCGGCGTGTGCGTGTGATTGTAGTGATTCCACTGGACCATGAACCGGAGAGTGCCTGGAGGGGCGTGACTAAGTATCTGGCCGATCCGACCAAGATGGCACGACGGCATACGACGCCAGTGCACCAGGGAGAAACCGGGCAGAGGGACCAGGTGCTACTCCAGGTCAAACTCCGGACACGGGGGTTGACCCACACAGGGATTACTGGATCAGGCTGGTTAGGCTGGCGCACAGACTGGAGGGTATAGGCAGGCACGACTGGTATGCAGGCAGGCGGGTAAAGGCAAGCGCAGCTAGAGTGCAGACAGGGAGGCACTAGCAGGTAGGAACACAGGCGGGATAGGACCCAGTACACACTGGGACTCAGGAACAATACAGGTAGAGGGGTACAGGCAAGCACAGCTAGAGTGCAGACAGGGAGGCACTAGCAGGTAGGAACACAGGCGGGATAGGACCCAGTACACACTGGGACTCAGGAACAGGCAGGTTAGGCTGGCACAGACTGGTGGATATAAGCAAACACGGCAGGTATGCAGATGGGTGGATACAGGCGAGTATGCAGGCAGGGAGGTACTGGCCGAAAGGACGGGCTGGAGCACAGAAAGGTTAAGACCCAGTACAGACTGGGTCACAGAACCGCAGATGCGGTAGACAACCACAGCAGAGAGGGAACGCCCGAAGCGGTGGGCAAGAACAGAGCAGGACAGGGCTGCAGGAGCAGCGAGCACAAGCAGGGCAGGACAGGACTGCCGGAGCAGCGGGCAGAAGCAGGGCAGGACAGGACTGCCGGAGCAGCGGACAGAAGCAGGGCAGGACAGGACTGCCGGAGCAGCGGGCAGAAGCAGGGCAGGACAGGACTGCCGGAGCAGCGGGCAGAAGCAGGGCAGGACAGGACTGCCGGAGCAGCGGGCAGAAGCAGGGCAGGACAGGACTGCCGGAGCAGCGGGCAGAAGCAGGGCAGGACAGGACTGCCGGAGCAGCGGGCAGAAGCAGGGCAGGACAGGACTGCCGGAGCAGCGAGCAAAGGAGTCAGAGCAGGCTAGGCTGAGTAGGGGGGACAGGGCTCTGTTCACACGGAACAGACAGGAAGGGAAAGGCAGAGCCAGACACCCACAGGGTACTTGCAGTGAAGTAGCGAGTGGACCACAAACTCACAAACGGGAGTACAGAGACAACAAGCAGGAGTTAGGTACGAGTTCAGACTCTGCAGAAAAAGGAAGGGAACGGACATAGAGGCAAAACAGGTAAAGGATAGGAGAGAGTTCAGACTGGAACTGAGTGTACGGAGGAGACCGACACTGCAGCGGGATACAGGAGCGGGTCTGGGAATACGGCCCCCAGAGAGGCAGGACGAACAGGCAAGGAGCGTGTTCAGACAGGACAGACAAGATACAGAAGCGGGTCTAGGAAATCAGCCCCTAGAAGGCGAGAGGAACAGGCTAGGAGCGTGTTCAGACAGGTCAGACAAGATACAGGAACAGGTCTAGGTAAACGGCCCCTAGAAGGCAGGAGGAACAGGCTAGGAGCGTGTTCAGACAGGTCAGACAAGATACAGGAACAGGTCTAGGTAATCGGCCCCTAGAAGGCAGGAGGAACAGGCTAGGAGCGTGTTCAGACAGGTCAGACAAGATACAGGAACAGGTCTAGGTAATCGGCCCCTAGAAGGCAGGAGGAACAGGCTAGGAGCGTGTTCAGACAGGCCTGGAAATACAGCCTCCAGGATAGGCAGAAAAGAGAACACAGAACGGGACCTGGCACCTTCAGAGTGCAAGCACAAACTGAAAGAAACACTATGCTCAGGCAGGGATAGATGGGCGCAGCTGAGCTATATACCAGGTGACAGACAGCAATAGGCTGAGGACGCACAAGAGGTGTGACCCACAGCAGGTACAAAAAGCAGGAAGTGATCGGGCGCCGCCCTTAAGCAGCAGAAACAGACACAAACAGACAGCATGGAGGGAAGCCAGAGAGACATTCTGGACAGGAGATCAAGTGCGCGCTCTTGCACAGTGGGAGATGGACCACTATGCAAGGACGCCGCCAGGTATGTTACAATAGGTTCCTGTGCTCCTCCTTTCAGTAGTAGAGAAATAAGGAAACAAGATAACCATACAATAAATGCAACTATGTTCATAGCTTCTGAGAGTTACTGAACACAGAAGAGTCAGAGAAGGCTGGGGGCCACAAAGAATGGCATCGTGGGCCACGTTACTCCTAGAGAACAGGAGGGAAGAGTGTGAATTACCTACAAAAGGGAAAGTGTGCTGAAAAATGAGTGAGTGAGCAAAATAAACCACGAAATACAAAATAATGTATTAAGTACGTACTGGTAGATAAAATGCAGCCTACTTCCAAGAAAGAAACAGAAGATAGGTGCAGAGTACAGAACAGAAACAGCAAAGAGATAAACAGGAAGCTGGAATTACACTGACTGGCTGAACATCCAAAAGAGACCATTACCAGCAGGAAAGTATATAAAGCCGCACCCGAAAGGTGATAGGGCAGACAAATGAAAACACCTGTGTTATGCTAAACAGACTGAGGCCAGAATAACAGAACCTAAACACCTACTGAAAAGTTCTGTCTGCTTTGGCTCAGCGAACAGAGAAGTCAACCAAAAAACATAGGCTCAAGGGTTCAAACCCATAAGCATGACAGTTGTAGGTTGCGCACCCCTCTTCTAGGTGATACATGTAGAAATGAGGGCCCTCCTACATGTTCAGAGATGGTCACACCAGCTGCCTGAACAATCATTATTCTCCTTTTGCTTCCCTAATAATGTTACGGTCCAGCATTAATAAAGAGGTGAGTCTTACTGCTTAACAGTTGGTTCCTTCACCAAAACATCAGGGACCTCAAATCTGGGCTTCAAAGAAGACTCTTCATTGATCTTTATTCTAAAGATGTTGCCTTGGACTGCCATGATTTGTAGCTTTAGTTTTACCTGGAGGGAAATGCAATTATGATAATTACACATATGGCCATAGAATTGTGAATGTATGCAAAATGTCAAAAAACGATGCAAAGAGATTATCCAGCAGTCTTAGAAAAGACGTCATCAACACAATAACCACAGGTGAAATGATAGTGCTAACCTGTGTTTCTTGATGAATCAGGCTTAGAGTAACAATGCCATTCTCTGTATTCAGTGTGTTCAGCTCAGCACAGTATGGCGACCGGTCTGGGTGAAAGAGCTTCTGTCTCCTAAATACAAACACATTTAATATAACATAACATACACATTTGTAAAAATCTGTAACTTTAAAAACTTAAACTGCAAATCTCTTTAAGGTACTACAAGTTTACTATATAAATTAGTTTTATCATGGGTTCAATGTGGATAGGGCATATAAGTGCAGGTGTTAACTCAGTTATGTGTTTCAAAATTTGATATGTTTATTTCAGCCCAAAAAAACGAATCCTATGTAATTGATATATTTTATGCCCTATATAATAATATTTTTAGCCTGATTCCAAACTGAAATCCATAAAACCAATAAAAGCTCTAAAGATTTCATACAGTAACCTGAGAAGTCTGCGAAGCTGTGGGGCCCTGATTTCTGAGGAATCAATTTTATTTAAAATCCTATTTTTCTTTATTGATGACTATGCATTATGTACTTGTAATGTGTTAAATGGAACCTGTCGGAGAATTACAGAAATCACTTCATAAAAAACTGTATATAAGATTACCATAGAATATCCATCAGGGTGGAATGCACATCAGGAACACTCAAGCGGTCAATAATCCACTTCTGAATTGATTGACATCTCCACTGCCACTATAGGTCACGAGCAGCCTCCACCAAGAAGATGTCAATAAAACCAGGAGGGATTGGAACATTGACTACATACTTAAAAGTACTGTTTGTACTGTAAGAAGGCAGGAGGTAAGGTGCTGGATGTGTCACCGAGGCGGCTGGCTTCGGTAGTGTAAATTCAATACAAGTAGCACTAGGTTACTGAGAGGGTTTTTATTTGACTGGATTTTGGGTACGGGATTTAGGAGCAGCCAAAAGAGCCTGGGTGGGAAAGGTTGTTCCCAGTCCGAGTCTTACAAGCATAATAATAGGCAGCTGGGTTCCCTTAGCAGAGTGTGCTGGAGAAAGACCATTAATGGTGGACAGTCTACGCTAGAGACTGAGAAGTGCCTGTAAATACCAAGTTGATGAGACTGTTTTGATTTACTTAGCTTTACCTACAGAAAGGACTTTTTTTGTCATTCATTTGCGCTGAAGAAAGGACCATGAAGAAAAGCTGCTTTCAGTTTGAGCTGTAAAGTTTATGAAGGACAATAAATTATATTCTGTTTTGATATAAACACCTGATGCTTGTGCGTATCTAGGTGGTTACAAGAGAGCAGAAATCCCCACATTACTTAGAAGAATAAAGATTGCAAACTATGAAGGGTTGCATTACCTCATCCAATGTGTCAACTGCTAAGATGTTGCTGTGTTTATTGGCTGTGTGGCATCTAAGCTGTAGAGCTGTCAAACCTAGATCCCATCACTGCAGTTACAGACACGTCAAAGATCTTAACAAGTTCACAAAGTGAAGCATTCTAAAATCAGTATATTAGTTTTGAACACCTAAGTTGGCACACAAAGTAATGCAGTTAGAGAATCATACCCATTTCACATATTCTTATCCTTGCACTTATGAGTGAATTTAGTGATAACTAAATACAATATACATAATAGTTTTCCCAGTCACTGTAGATTTACCTGTAAAACGCAATCTGTTCACATGTCTTAAATTTACTCTTGTTCTCAATAAGGACACTACAAAATAAAAAAATATATTTTCTATTAAAATAATATGCAATATTTTACAGTTTAATACACTTACAAAGTGGTTTCACGTAAAGAAGACCTTTCACCAGTTTCAGTATTTTAAACTGGCCACATCATGGAATAGCATCTGCAGAGCTGAATAAAATGTTTATTATTATTAATTTCTCTTCTCTGCTAGTTTGTAAAGTTAAAATTCTACTTTACGATAAATCCAAGGGCGTGTTACCAGAGATTCTTGTCCTTGGGAGTGTAATTTTTCCCCTGCATGACATTGACCAATCATAAGCTAGAGGCATTGTGAAGAATATTCAAGATAATCCCATGTCAATCACTGTGCACTGTTTGGCGGGCTTTACAGAGTTCTTCAATGCAAAGTGTAATTCGACACTTTTTGCACCAAGCAGAAGGGAGGAGGCTGAGAAGCAGGGAGTGACATATCTCACAGCAGCTGTGAGTGGCACAGGACGACCCTCCCCCAGGCCATGTGCTCTTTTGTGTAAGATACCATAATTCAACATCAAGTTATGGGAATACGATACATCCTAATGACAAACGAACTAGATTTTTGGAAACCTAAAAGAATGGAGAATGTCACCCTAGCTTTCCGAACAGTCCAGCACATGCAGAAAGGGCGATACCCAGCACAGCCTTGTGGGGGCCCCTCAGACCCCAGTGCTTGGTATCCACACGTAGCAGGGGCCCAGCTGGGTCCAATGACACCAGAACTGGCTCCCTAGGACCGTCCAGTAAGGAGGCATAGCCCATTTTAGTTTTTGGAAGTTTTAGCTGAGAGAGACCAGGGGAGGAGATTTGGGTGCAGCTGGGAGGCAGGAGTGGGAGTAATTCAGAGGGGTTAAGAACTCCAGTAGCCCTGGCTCCATTGTCTTTTTTCCTTGGGAGGTCGTGACGTCACGTCGTGGGGGGAAAAGTCCGGCAACAACAAAGAAAGGGCCCCCAAGCCTCCCATGTGGCAGCCCTTCCCCTGAAAACCAGGTTGTCCATCTGATCGGTAACTGATTCGTAATAACTGTTTTATATCTTTTGTACCCCTACCATTGTGCTTGCAACTCTGACCATTGTGTATGTATAACCCTTATGTATATAGTGTTTGTCTAGTGTGCCCTTAAGACGATTAAATATATAATTTAACCTTGGTCTGTTCTTTTATCTCGATCCACGAACCCTCACATCCATTGTTCGGCCCACAATCACGCTACCGGGCCAGTTTCTAGCCCGATATAAGTCCGTTATACCTAATAGAAACTGGTGGCAGCTATCCCAGGCCGACCAGGCTCTGCTTCCCTGGAGCTAATGAAGGAGCCTCTCTGCTCTCAGGGGGTGTCTGTGCAGAACTGCACCAATCTGACCTTACGCGTCCTCGAGGGGGTGCGAAACGTCACATTGGTGCAAAGGGAAGATCCATACCACGTGCTTCGTCTGACGTAATTGTGACGTCGGGCAGGTGGCGGGGTGTGGATCCATCACAAGTGGTGGCAACAGTGGGATTATGCGGGGTCCCTCTGGTGCCATTTCATCACATTGGTGCCAGCGGTGGGATTCTGCGGGGTCCCTCTGGTGCCATTTCTTCACAGGCATCATGCAGGCTTAGAAGTACACGCCCTCAGAGAAGAATCTCTGATAATGCCCCCTTGGACATATATAAATTATGACCTAAACTTTACAAAATAATATCCCAACAACAGAGAGGAGAAATGAAAAATAAAAATGACATTTAATTCAACCCTGTACCAACTATTCCATGATGTCACAAGTTTAACATACTCAAACTAGTGAAAGGTACCCCTTAAAGGGAACCATCCTCAGCTTTTTGCTTATGAAGCTGACGCCATGCTTTAATAAAAGTTGTCCCTTTTGTTTGTTTTTTTTCTGTAGTTAAAGGAGCTGTCTGGGACTTTTACATGGCCCATCCTTAGGATACAGCAATGTTTGATTGGTGTGGGCGTGACACCCAGCACCTCCGCCGATCAGCTGTTCTCAGTGATAGCAGTGGCCAGAACTGTTCAGTAGCTGTGCAGCACAGACCCATCAATTGTATGATGGCCGCAGCTGGGCACAGCATATCCAACCTTTATTGGAATCACTAGGGTGCGGATGTGCAGTACTTAGCTGCAGTCAAGTTAATAGATCTGTGCTGTGCAGCTCCACAACTGAGCCCTTCTAGTCAATGCTGAAACTGGGAACAGCTGATCGGCAGGGGTGCCAGGTATCGCACCCCCACCAATCAGATATTGATGACCCATAGTCCATAAAGCAGCTTTTTAATACCTTTTCATAGAAATACAAGGTACTCAAATCCTATTTTTTTGGTATTATTATTGGTATTAATTTAGGTGATTAACTCTTTACAAGATGAAACATTATAGATAAACAAACCACTATGAAAACATTCTGAACACTTTCTATTCTAATAATGTAGGTTTACATATACTTTATAATATATCCCATTAGACTTACTCCTTTAGAGGATCATCTGATTGGAGAATCTTGGGGGTCTCCAGTTCGGTAGACGCCATATTTCTACAGTCTTAATTTCTAGGTGTTTGGGTTTTTCTTTCTATTATTACAACTGTGACACCTAGTGGGCAAAATCAATATTACAATTGAAATGTATACTGAATTTAAAGGGTTATTCTCAAGTTGTCTCTTGGGCAGTACACAATGCTGCAATCTCCTCACCTCCTGGTTTCCTGCTAGGCGTACTCTCCTCCTTGAGTGACAGTTCTAGCAGAGTTGTTTTATTAGTAAAACTATAAAGCTCTGCTGTAATGCATTGAGCTATCAATGATTGCTCTGAAGTTTACACTATAGACTCTGTATTTACATATATCGATAATAGAGCATGTGAGAAAGTGCACAGATCCAGACAGCTAGAGCAGTGATTAGGAGGTCTGTTCTGAAAGGTGCTGATTGTGGGGTCTGGAGATTTTGCAAGATTTATAACAGCAGCATGTCAGGAGCTGAGAGAATGGGGGAGGTGAGCAGATAACTGCTGTATAGAAATCAATGAACTGGAGAGAGGTGGCTGGTATGTTAGGAGTTAACCCCTTGCCTGGAATATAACTACTGTGCACACTCAGCCAGGTTTTTGTAGCCCAGGTCCATGAAAACCATGTTTACACTGTGTAAGACAAAAACTCTCATTTCAGGGGAATTACAGCAGATAGAAAAATTAAGTCAATTGCAATGTTGCTTATTTTGTTTATGTTGTCTAACTATAGCAATACCCCTTAAAAGGGAAGCTGTTATCAGAAAATGACCTATTATTTAAATCAGGTTTTGGTGTTTCATGTATTTTTTTAAATATTTTGGCATTTTTTTATTCCTATAAAGATCTGTATTTAAAAAAAATTGTAATCTTGCAGTTTTCACACTGGCCACTTGATATATTTAAAGGGAATCTGTCAGCAGGTTTTTGCTGTGTATTCTGAAGACAGTAGGAGATAGAGTCTGAAACACAGAACTCAGGAATGTGTCACTTGTTAAAGTGCGTGCTGTTGTTTACTAACTGTGAAGGATTTATCACTAAGAGATTAACAGTGCAGGACTATACTAGTCCGGCAACGCCCCCTCCTGTGATGAGCACCTGTCACGGGTGTGTCAGATGTGACAGACAGTCGCTCTGCAGTTGGCTGCAGAAGATCTCTTCGTTTAGCATTGCAGACACCTTCTTAAATCTGTATTTCTTTAGGACCCAGCGGCTACCTCACTCCTGCTCTAATTGACACCCTGGCCTGGGTGTTTAAATACTTTCAGTTTGCTACAGGGAGGCACTGGTGATATTCACATGTTCCATTGTGAAGGCTTGGAGCTATTGCAGTCTGCTTACTTCCTCTCTGGTGGTTGGAGGACGTTTGGTGTAATCTCTCTGAAGTCGGCTCAAGCTAAGTTGCTTCCCCCTGTGTTTGTCTCCCTTGCTGTCCTTAGTTGTTAGTGGGGACTGACCAGTGCGCATCCTCCCATTCTCTATCCAGGGCCTCGCTCTAGGGAGATACAGGGCTTAGGTTTCTTGTTCGGCGACTGGTGAGGAACCAATATAGGGATGGTAGGGGAGACAGGGTGATATCAGATCAGCCTAGGAGGTCTCCACTCCCCCTTTCCCTAGTGTCTGGACTCCCTTCCCCTCATCCCGTCGTGTTTGTCTTTCCTACATTGTGCGTGACAGCACCTCACTGTCTATAGACTTTGTACACAGAGAGCCTGGTGTGGGTGAGGTTAGCTGTGGTGTGGGCGGGGCTAGCTTCCTCAGCTCTGCTTCATTCTAAATCTAAAAGCTCTGATTGTGTCAGAACAGCTGCACCCAGTAATCTAAGTGATACATCGTTGGATTCAGCTTCTCTTTCACTACATCAGGCTGCTCTCAGATGTGGTAGCAAAAACCTGCTGATAGATTCCCTTTAAGACTCACACTTTCCCTTCTTTCGGGATGAGTTTTCAGCAGGCTCCATATTAACATAGGCAGGATTACAATGACAGGTAAACACCTTGATACACAGCTGATAATACAGGGTCCACCAATCACAATAGGTGACCCTGATCCCCCTCCCTTCACCATGACCTTTCCACATGCTCATTAGACATTGCAATACAAAAGATAAGGTGATGGTCTAACAATTGTGGCAAATTGTCATTTGATTATTTATAAAGTTTTTTATTGACAGTGGGTCAATGCCTCTACTATTTTTAGGCCTTTTTGGGGAATCCCAAAATAAGTGTGCTCCATGTGATGGTTTGGAAGGGGAGATTGAAGATACTGCCAGCTGCATTGCTTTTTTTGGAAGAAGCAGTCAAGAAGAGTGCTTCTTCAGATGTGATGGTGGACAAAGATGAAATCTATGCTGATGAACAATGACATTTGAGAGGAGATGGGTGGTTGTTTGGCCAAAAGTAAAAGTTATTTGGTCATGCATGAGACAGAGGATGAATGGAGGTCTGCGGTCTCAATGCCGAAGGTGGAGAGGCTCAGGAAAAAGTTTACTAAGGCTATTGGTCAGCAGTATATAGTGGGATTAAAGCACCACTCCAGCAATTTTTCTTTGATCCCTTTGCTAGGGATCATGTATGTGTACTGCATGTAGTCACATACTCACCAGTAGCAGCCGTTGTCACCCGTTTTCAGCCCTGCTCCAGCACTACATGACTGCAGTTGTGACCTGCCAAATCACACAGCTATACAAAAAAATTCAAATAGTGTCAATTTAGATCACCGCTCCTGTGTAGAGATAAGTATCTCAGGAGACTTCCAGGGCAGACGGTCTGTGGTCTGGGTCTGTGCTCTAAATGGATGTTCTCCAGCACCAAATGAAAGTGTTAGGAATCATGGTTCTGTGCTCCCACCTGGGAATAGAGCAAGTACGGTGCTATGTTACTCAGGTCACAGGCACCGCCATTGTCCTGACACTGGAGGTGGCTGGTGCCCAGTTGAGGACCAGGTGATTACCTCTGCAAGAACCCCAGGAAGAGAAGCCAGAAGATAAAATGAGAAAACCCCTGAAAAGATAGCAAACCCTAATGCTAGCACCACTCATCACCAAGCACATAGGGAACTGCAATAAACAGCAAAGGACTGAGCAGGGAGCAGGATTATATAGCCCGCATAATGATCAGGTGTTGATTACCTCCCAATCATCCCCAGACAGCCACTCCCTGCTAGTTTCAACAGCAGACTGGACAAAATCCCACCATTTCTTAGTGCCAGACAAAACAGCGTCCTGTGTTGCCTGGCAACCCGGGAAGACAGCTTCCCATCTTCCCTGGGCAGAGAAATCAGTGAGAGACATGGCGTCCCGCGTCCTCACACATCCCACAACACCAGAACGCAATGCTCCACAAGATTGGAACAGTTTCCCTGCACGCGTGGTAACTCCGACTCCAAGGTCAGAACAATGGCAGTGCTTGCGACCGGAGTAGCGTAGCACCGGACCTGCTCCATTCCCAGGTGGGAGCACAGAACCACGATTCATAACAGAAAATAGTTAAAACTTAGCCTTAAATCATATAGGATAAAAAAATTTGGCTGAATGTGAACATATTAAAATAACTCATAATGCTTACGCGTTTCGGGTATAAAAATGTCTACCCGTAAAGCTTAAGCATTATGTTTTTTTTAATATGTGCTCATTCAGCCACATTTTTTTTATCCTACAGGTGCATCTCATTAAATTAGAATATCATCAAAAAGTTCATTTATTTCAGTTCTTCAATACAAAAAGTGAAACTCATATATTATATATATAGAGTCATTACAAACAGAGTGATCTATTTCCAGTGTTTATTTCTGTTAATGTTGATGATTATGGCTTACAGCCAATGAAAACACTAAAGTCATTATCTCAGTAAATTAGAATACTTTATAACAACAGCTTGAAAAATGTTTTTAAAATCCGAAATGTTGTCCTACTGAAATGTGTGTTCAGTAAATGCCCTCAATACTTGGTCGGGGCTCCTCCTGCATCAATTACTGCATCAATGCGGCAATGTGGTATGGAGGCGATCAGCCTGTGGCCCTGCTGAGGGGTTATGGAAGCCCAGGTTGCTTTGATAGCAGCCTTCAGCTCGTCTGCATTGTTGGGTCTGGTGTCTCTCATCTTCCTCTTGACAATACCCCATAGATTCTCTATAATAGATTCTCTATGGGGTTAAGGTCAGGTGAATTTGCTGCCAATCAAGCACAGTGGTACTGTTGTTTTTAAACCAGGTATTGGTACTTTTGGCAGTGTGGACAGGTGCCAAGTCCTGCTGGAGAATGACATTTCCATCTCCATAAAGCTTGTCGGCAGAGGGAGGCATGAAGTGCTCTAAAATTTCCTGGTAAACGGCTGCGCTGACTTTGGTCTTGATAAAACACAGTGGACCTACACCAGCAGATGACATGGCTCCCCAAACCATCACTGATTGTGGAAACTTCACACTAGACCTCAAGCAGCTTGGATTGTGGCCTCTCCACTCTTCCTCCAGACTCTGGGACCTTGATTTCCAAATGAAAATTGGAACTCTGGGACCTTGCGGAGTGTGTCAATGACTGCCTTCTGGACATCTGTCAAGTCAGCAGTCTTCCCCATGATTGTGGAGCCTACTGAAATAGACTAAGGGACCTTTTTAAAGGCCTTTGCAAGTGTTTTTTGTTAATTATTTTAATTTACTGAGATTATGACTTTTGTGTTTTCATTGGCTTTAAGCCATAATCATCAACATTAACAGAAATAAACACTTGAAATAGATCACTGTTTGTAATGACTCTATATAATATAGGAGTTTTACTTTTTGTATTGAAGAGCTGAAATAAATTAACTTTTTGATGATATTCTAATTTAGGGAGATGCACCTGTATATGACTAAAGGCTAGATTTCAACTACTTTCCTTTGATGCTGGAGAACACCCCCTTTTGGACCATTTAAATCACACAATGGTTGCTGTGTGAAGCGGAGGTTGCTTTTATAAATCTTCTGCATGCAGGTCTATGCAGATGCTCAGTAGCCTTGTTCTGAGTCCCATAGACTCATATTGAGAAAAGTGACTTCCAGATCCTATGTGATCCGGCGGCTTACAAAAGTCATTACATGGGGATGATTGACCGGAGCACGGCTGAAAACAGATGAAGACACCGACTGATGAGTAAGTAACTACATTCAGTGCACTCACAAAGGGATTGAAGAAGAAAAGGCTGGCGGGGATTTAAAGATTAGAAAAATGGACTAGTGGGGGCTCTGTGTGCTGCAATACAGGGTCGTAAACACGTCTTTGTATATGACCCCTAACAAAAGCAAATTAGAAGTACGTCACGTGCAGGTTCTCTAACGTCACAAAAATACAAGTGACACATTCGTAAAACAAAGTGACACCCACCATGCAACTGACCGGTAATATACACTAGTACGTAATATCACTCAGTAACTATAATTAATGATAGATTGGTCTATACAGTGACTTACAGCACAGCTTTGCCGTCACCACGTGCCTTTTACTGCACAGTGGTTGTAACTTGCTATGAAGTAACCAGGGAATGGTGGATATTCTTTGTAAGCTGTCCCTGGATGGCAGAACTCCACAGTGTCTGGTGGGAAATTATACTGAAAAATTGTTAAAATTCCCTGTGGGTGTTGGGGCAGTTTATACAATCATGCCCAGCTTTCCAGCAAACCGTAAATATTTTTCCTACTGATTTACCTCTGGCCTGCCCAGTGTACAGTCTGCTTCCTGAGTGGGCGGACAGTGTCACTGTGACGTCTGCCTTCATAACAGTCAGCGAGCTCCGCATATTTAAAGGGAACCTGTCACCAGGTTTTCCCTGTGTAAACTAAATTTACAACCCTAAGGGTATGTGCACACTCTAAGTATTTGCTGTAGACACATCTGCATAAAAAATATGTTGTTTTTCATGCATTTTTTTTATGCATGTCTTTTCCCATTCATTAGAATAGGTGAAAATCGCTGAAAGATCTGACATGCTGCAGATATGAAACAGCTTCAAATCTGCAAGAAAAAAATAATTTCACTCATTCGCTTTGATGGTACAATAAAAAGCTGCATTTTGGGGGCAAAAACATGAAGTGTGAACGTACTCCTAGGTTGAACTTGTCACCTGATTCAACCATGCGCTGCCTGAATCAGAGGCTTGGTGCACGATTACAGCCCGGTATATTTCTCTCTGAAACACTCCGGCATATCAGAAAAGATATGTTTTAAAGATTGGGCCAGGGACCATAGCCGGAGACGAGGCTAGTCCAGCGGCGCCCCCTAGAGGGCTTCTCCCAATGCTGCTGATGATTGACAGATCTCTTCTTTGTGTTTACATAGGGAGAGACTTGTCAATCAACTGTAATGACACAGGAAAAAAACTGGCTGGGGGAGGCACTGCACTCTCTGAAACTGGCTGGGGGCGGCCCTGCACTCTTTGAAACTGCCTGGGGGCGGCACTACTCTCTCTGAAACTGGCTGGGGGCGGCACTGCACTCTCTGAAACAGGCTGGGGGCGGCACTACTCTCTCTGAAACTGACTGGGGGCGGCACTGCACTCTCTGAAACTGGCTGGGGGCGGCCCTGCACTCTTTGAAACTGCCTGGGGGCGGCACTACTCTCTCTGAAACTGGCTGGGGGCGGCACTGCACTCTCTGAAACAGGCTGGGGGCGGCACTACTCTCTCTGAAACTGACTGGGGGCGGCACTGCACTCTCTGAAACTGGCTGGGGGCGGCCCTGCACTCTTTGAAACTGCCTGGGGGCGGCACTACTCTCTCTGAAACTGGCTGGGGGCGGCACTGCACTCTCTGAAACTGGCTGGGGGCGGCACTACTCTCTTTGAAACTGGCTGGGGGCGGCACTGCTCTCTCTGAAACTGACTGGGGGCGGCACTGCACTCTCTGAAACTGGCTGGGGGCGACACTGCACTCTCTGAAACTGGCTGGGGGTGGCACTACTCTCTCTAAAACTGGCTGGGGGCGGCACTACTCTCTCTGAAACTGGCTGGGGGCGGCACTGCACTCTCTGAAACTGGCTGGGGTGGCACTGCACTCTCTGAAACTGACTGGGGGCGGCACAGGACTGTCTGGTCTCCAGGTATGGTCCCTGGCCAGATCTTTAATGTGCATATTCTCTGAAATGCTGGAATGTTTTACAGAAAAATATACTTGTCTGCACTCGTGTAGCCAGACTTCATTTCATGCTGCCTTTGGTTTGGGCAGCATGAAGCAGGTGACAGGTTCCCATTAAGGTGATATATTAGTCAGGCATCCTAAAAGTGACGGAAAGCTACAGTCTGGGCTGCATATCGTGGTAGCATGTCAGCCATCCCAGTATGCAGGAAGTCAGGAGGCAGGGAATGGGTGTGCCTCTGCCTCAGAAGCTGTGAAAACCCCCATTAAGATCTCTCTAATGGTTACAACTACCAAAATGGTTGTCAGATGTCCTGTTCCTAAATCCATGCCTGTGACCCAAGAGCAAACGTAGGCTCAGGAAGTCATGTGACGTCATGTGGTGAGTAATGGGCTCTACTACTGATGCTTCTCCATATTACTGCTCTGGCGAGATACAGGTGCATCTCACAAAATCAGAATATCATCAAAAAGTTAATTTATTTCAGTTCTTCAATACAAAAAGTGAAACTCATATTATATAGAGTCATTACAAACAGAGCGATCTATTTCAAGTGTTTATTTCTGTTAATGTTGATAATTATGGCTTACAGCCAATGAAACCACAAAGGTCATTATCTCAGTAAATTAAAATAATTAGCAAAAAACACCTGCAAAGGCTTCCTAAGCGTTTAAAAAGGTCCCATAGTCTGTTTCAGTAGGCTCCACAATCATAGGGAAGACTGCTGACTTGACAGATGTCCAGAAGGCAGTCATTGACACTTCACAAGGTCCCAGAGTTGCAATTTTCATTTGGAGATCAAGGTCCCAGAGTCTGGAGGAAGAGTGGAGAGGCCACAATCCAAGCTACTTGAGGTCTAGTGTGAAGTTTCCACAATCAGTGATGGTTTGGGGAGCCATGTCATCTGCTGGTGGAGGTCCACTGTGTTTTATCAAGACCAAAGTCAGCGCAGCCGTCTACCAGGACATTTTAGAGCACTTCATGCTTCCCTCTGCCGACAAGCTTTTTGGAGATGGAAATGTCATTCTCCAGCAGAACTTGGCCCTGTCCACACTGCCAAAAGTACCAATACCGGGTTTACACACAGCAGTATCACTGTGCTTGATTGGCAGCAAACTCGCCTGACCTTACCCCCATAGAGAATCTATTATAGAGAATCTATGGGGTATTGTCAAGAGAAAGATGAGAGACATCAGACCCAACAATGCAGACGAGCTGAAGGCTGCTATCAAAGCAACCTGGGCTTCCATAACACCTCAGCAGGGCCACAGGCTGATCGCCTCCATGCCACATTGCCGCATTGATGCAGTAATTGATGCAAAAGGAGCCCGACCAAGTATTGAGTGCATTTACTGAACATACATTTCAGTAGGCTCCAACATTTCGGATTTTAATATCATTTTTCAAGCTGTTGTTATAAAGTATTCTAATTTAGTGAGATAATGACTTTTGTGTTTTCATAGGCTGTAAGCCATAATCATCAACATTAACAGAAATAAACACTTGAAATAGATCACTCTATGTGTAATGACTCTATATAATATACGAGTTTCACTTTTTGTATTGAAGAACTGAAATAAATTAACTTTTTGATGATATTCTAATTTTGTGAGATGCACCTGTATTATTTAAAGTTTTTTTTTTACTTAAATACATGTTTTTGGGGCTAAAAATAATGTTTTTAATTGGTTTTCATTAAACATTTTGCTCCGTTTGTCTTCTGTTTCCTCCGTGCTGTCTATTACTGGCTGCAGACTGAGTCAACTAAAAATCCATCAGCGAGCTTGCTCTGACGGTCCAATTTAAGACTTTCTAACTGTTTTATGTCTATTTCTGAGCTCCTCTCAGCTGATGTACGACCACAGACCACATCAAAGTTGAGTGTGCTAGGAAACAAAGAGCCTGTAAAAGCTGAACTGTACAAAGCTTTTTATGAAACCCAATTACAAAAATGATTTTTAGCCCCAAACGCATGCGTTTAAATAATAAAAAAAAGTGAATACCACCTTTCATTTCGGTATTTCATCTATTCTCACTATAGTTAATATCCTGAGCAGAGGCCTCATAACTAATCCTGTAAATTGTGTGTGTGTGGGGGAGGGGGTTCAGTTAGTAGGGATAGCATATTTTGTTTTTTTTTAAAAATTTTTTCTTTGTATTTTTTATTATTTTTATTATTCTGCTGTTTACAAACTGGCGGTTGCCCAAAACAGAATCTAATTTTAGGAAAGGGTTTTTGCAATAAGCCTGGCCAAATACCTTCAGTATGCTCAAAAAAGAAGCATAATCTCCAGCGAGACATAATGTGGCCATGACCATGTGGACTTTATCATTTCCATGTTCTCACACGCCGGCTCCTGATGACGGCAGATCAGCAGCGCTCCCTCCATATTGATCGCTTTGTCCTTGCTGTCAGTCCACCTCGGCCCTGACCCTTTACACCGTTGCTTTCTCTGCTCTTCTGCCCCCTCTTAATGACTGTACAGAGCTATCCCGTCACTGTCAGGTGGTAGGAGACTATGGGAGGGTCGTGGGACTTTATATAGAATTCACAATCCTTCCTGCTATTTATGTCATGACCTGGCTGAGTAATAAGGATGGGAGATAATGGATAGATATAAAAAGTTTACACACCCCTGCTAAAATGCAAGTTTTTTGTCATGTAAAAAAATCCTACCAAGAAGAACCATTTTAGAACCTTTTCCACCTTTTAATTGAAAAACAAAACAAACAAAAAAAAACCTACAATAATGCGGTCGCATAAATCTGCATACCATTAAGCTTTTACTTTGTTGAAGATCCTTTTCAATTTATGACAGCACTCGGCCTTTTTGGGCAGGAGTCTATCAGCATGGCACATCTAGAGTTGGCAATATTTGCCCGTTCTTCCTTATTGTAGCTCCATAGCTATCTGATTGCAAGGGTACCTCCTGTGTACAGCGCCTTCTTCAAGTCACACATATATTTTCTATTGGATTAAGGTCTGGGCCTTTCCAAAACTTTGATTCTCTTCTGGTGAAGCCATTCTTCTGTTGATCTAGAGGTCACTTTTAGGGTCGTTGTTGAGCTGAAAAGTGAAATTCCTCCTCATCTTCAGCTTTTTAGCAGAAGCCTGAGGGTTTTGTTGCAAAATTGACTGATATTTGGAACTGTTCATAATTCCCTCCATCCTGAATAAAGCCACAGTTCCAGCTGTCTAAAAACAGCATAATTCTGCCTTCACCATGCTTCACTGTAGTTATGGTAGTCTTTTGGTGATGCACAGTATTAGCTTTGTCCCAAACATACCTTTTGGATGCTGGACAAAATGTTCACCTTGGTCTTATCAGAACATAACACATTTACCTACATGCTTTTAGTAGACTTAATGTAGATTTTGGCAACACATACAGTACAGACCAAAAGTTTGGACACACCTTCTCATTTAAAGATTTTTCTGTATTTTCATGACTTTGAAAATTGTACATTCACACTGAAGGCATCAAAACTATGAATTAACACATGTGGAATTATATACTTAACAAAAAAGTGTGAAACGACTGAAAATATGTCTTATATTCTAGGTTCTTCAAAGTAGCCACCTTTTGCTTTGATGACTGCTGTAGCATCGGCGTCCCTGCCTCCTGCTAGGCAGGGACGCCGTTCCCCTCACCTTTCTGCTCCGTGCCCGGCGTCTTCCTCCCGCTCTGCTGGCAGCGTGCGCTGCTTCCCGGCCTCTGTGCTTAGGGCGCGCGCGCGCTCCCCCTCTCTTAAAGGGGCCTCGCGCGCCGTCCTAAGGAGTCCCCGGCCAATGGCCGGAGGACCTCACCATATATAAGGCACCTCCTCCAAAATGGAGGTGCCCGAGCAATGTTGTTGCAAAGCCTTTCAACTCTGCTTCAGCCCTCAGGTCCCGTTGCCAGTCACCTGCCAGATTCCTGCTTGATACCTGCCTGATATCTGCTTACCTGCTTGCTATCCTGTGGTCCGACAGTCTGCCTACCAGCTCCTGCCAGTCTGTCTATGGATCAGTCCGCCTGCGGACCAGGAAGTACCTGCCAGATACCTGCCCGCTAGCTTACCTGGAGGCTCTGCCGTCACTTGCTGTGACCACCTGCTTGTCCAGAGACTCTTGCCCGCTCACCTGGGAGCGCTCACCTGCTACCTGCCTGCTAGCCTACCTGGAGGCTCTGCCGTCACTTGCTGTGACCACCTGCCTGTCCAGAGACTCTTGCCCGCTCACCTGGGAGCGCTCACCTGCTACCTGCCTGCTAGCCTACCTGGAGGCTCTGCCGTCACTTGCTGTGACCACCTGCCTGTCCAGAGACTCTTGCCCGCTCACCTGGGAGCGCTCACCTGCTACCTGCCTGCTAGCCTACCTGGAGGCTCTGCCGTCACTTGCTGTGACCACCTGCCTGTCCAGAGACTCTTGCCCGCTCACCTGGGAGCCCTCACCTGCTACCTGCCTGCTAGCCTACCTGGAGGCTTAGCCGTCACTTGCTGTGACCACCTGCCTGTCCAGAGACTCTTACCTGCTACCTGCCTGCTAGCCTACCTGGAGGCTCTGCCGTCACTTGCCGTGACCACCTGCCTGTCCAGAGACTCTTGCCCGCTCACCTGGGAGCGCTCACCTGCTACCTGCCTGCTAGCCCCGTCTAGAGACTCTTACCCTGCAGTCACTTGCCGTGACCACCTGCCCGTCTAGAGACTCTTACCTTGCTGTCTTGCCGTGACCACCTACCCGTCTAGAGACTCTTACCCTGCTGTCACTTGCCGTGACCACCCGCCTGTCAAGAGACTGTCCCTGTCACTTGCCGTGACTACCTGCCCGCCTTCCCTGGGAGCCACCCGCTTCCTTACAAGGACTGCCCCTTTGTATAGTTGCTCAGAGGTTCCACCTCCCAGACCCGTTACAGTTTGCTCGGGCCATGGAACCCGGTGGCACCCAAGCTCCCTCGCTCTCGAACCTATGCCATGAACTGTCCCGTCAGAGGTCCCAACAGGAGTCCATCCTGAGCCACCTACGTAGTGTTAACTCCCGCCTGGACACACTGACTACATCTTCGGGACCGGCTTCCAGTCGCACGACTCCTACCCCGGCAGCGCCGCTGCTCATCAATTCCATGGCATCTCTTCCCGGTCCCCGCCTCACCGCCCCGCCTCGTTTTGGCGGAGATCCCGGTCAGGCACAGGGCTTCATTAACCTGTGCACTCTGCACTTCGAACTGTTGGCACACCAGTTTTCCACCGACCGAGCCAAAGTAGCCTTCATCATGTCCCATCTCACGGGGGAGGCGCTGGCTTGGCTAAATCCTCTATGGGAGAGAGGAGACCCCCTGGTGTCCAATCTGCCAGCCTTTCTCTCGGCTTTCAGGAAGGTCTTCGACGAACCAGGACGGAGGACCTCATCCGCCTCATCTCTGCTATGCCTCCGCCAAGGGAGTCTCACCGTGGGCCAATATGCCATATGGTTCCGTACCCTTGCTTCGGAGCTTGCCTGGGATAACGACGCCCTGGTGTCCGTCTTCTGGGAGGGTCGGTCCGGCCATATTAAAGATGAACTCGCCGGTCGGGACATTCCTACCACTCTCGACGACTTGATTACACTTGCCACCCGGATTGACATCTGGTTCCAGGAGCGCACCACGGAGGTCACCCGTGAGAGGAGGTTTCCACGCTTTGCCCCTACCTACCAGAGATCCGTCACTTCCTCCGTTACTCCTCCGGCGCACTCACCCGAGCCTATGCAGGTCGACCAGACCAAGATGGTCAAGACCCGTCAAGAATTACGCCGTGCCGAGAGGAGCTGCTTCTACTGTGGCAGTAAGGAGCACCGGATCCGTTCCTGCCCGGAGAGGTCGGGAAACGCCTGTGTCTAGGATCGCTCAGAGAGGTCACCCTAGACAGAAATAAACCCTCTCCATCTCTAATGCTGTCGGTCTCTATCATCTGCGGGGAGAACCGTTATTTTGAACTGGCTCAACTTGACTCTGGAGCTGCCGGAAATCTCATTTCTCAGTCCCTGGTAGAGAAATACCGCATTCCCACCAAACCTCTGGCTGTACCCTTATCTGTCGCCGCCGTGGATGGGAGCCTCTTACCACATCCCATCCAACTCATCACCGAATCCATAACTCAGCAGGTGGGAATGCTGCACTCTGAGAGCATCTGCTTCCATGTTCTGCCTGGACTCTCTCACGCCCTCTTGCTAGGCCTACCTTGGCTCCAGAGACACGCACCCGTGCTTGATTGGCAGACCCGAGAAGTTCTTCGCTGGGGACAGGACTGCCATAAGACTTGTTTAGTTCCCGTTCATCCTGCTCGTCCTTCTCCTACCCCAGCCAATCTACCCGGCCTACCGGCTCCCTATTGGTCTTTTGCGGAAGTCTTTAATAAAAGAGAAGCAGAGACATTACCCCCTCATAGACCATACGACTGCCCAATTGACCTGATGCCCGGCGCTACTCCTCCCCATGGGCGTATTTACCCTTTGTCCGCTGCTGAGACCCGGTCAATGTCTGAATATATTGAGGAGAATCTGGCCCGGGGATTTATCCGGAAATCTACCTCCCCGGCGGGAGCAGGCTTCTTCTTCGTCAAAAAGAAGGACGGCTCACTCCGTCCCTGTATAGACTATAGAGGCCTTAACCAGATTACAGTGAAGAATAAATACCCCCTTCCGCTCATTCCTGAATTATTTGACCGTCTGAGGGGGGCTAGAATCTTCACCAAGCTGGACCTCCGTGGGGCGTATAATCTGGTCCGTATCCGTCAGGGGGATGAATGGAAAACTGCATTCAACACCCGGGACGGCCACTATGAATATCTTGTAATGCCCTTCGGTCTCTGTAACGCTCCCGCTGTCTTTCAAGAGTTGGTCAATGACATCTTCCGTGACCTTCTCTACTCCTGCGTGGTGGTGTACCTGGACGACATCTTGGTCTTCTCTCCGGATCTTCTCACTCACCGGAGGGACGTTCGTCAGGTCCTGCTCAGGCTCAGGCAGAACCACCTCTACGCTAAATATGAGAAGTGCCTCTTTGAGCAGACCTCGCTTCCGTTTCTGGGCTACATAATCTCTCAGACCGGCCTACAAATGGACCCTGAGAAACTGTCTGCCATCCAGAAGTGGCCCCGACCAGAGGGGGACCAGAGGGGTTGAAGGCTATTCAGCGGTTCCTGGCCTTCGCCAATCACTACCGCCTCTTCATTCCGCACTTCCCTTCCCGGACTGCCCCTATCTCGGCGCTCACCCGTAAGGGCGCTAATCCCAGAGAATGGCCGCCCGAAGCAGAGGAGGCCTTCCTTTCCTTAAAACTAGCTTTTTCCTCCGCCCCTGTGCTGCATCGTCCGGACGGCAACAAACAATTCTTCCTAGAAGTTGACGCTTCCTCCTCCGGAGCCGGAGCAGTACTTACCCAAAAGTCGTCTTCCGGAAGAATGGTAACTTGCGGCTTCTTCTACAAACTCTTCTCCTCTTCTGAGCGTAATTATTCTATAGGAGACCGAGAATTGTTGGCCATTAAGCTGGCACTAGAGGAGTGGCGTTACCTGCTCGAGGGGGCTCTTCACCCGGTAATAATTTACACGGACCACAAGAACTTGGCTTACCTCCAGAGTGCCCAGAGACTTAACCCGCGCCAAGTCCGGTGGTCCTTGTTCTTCGCCCGCTTTAATTTCATTCTTCATTTTCGCCCGGCTGACAAAAACATCAAAGCTGATGCCTTATCCCGATCCTTTTTGGTCTCTGATCTTGAAGAGGAGCCTAAACACATCATCGACCCCGCCAAAGTAATGCAGAGACTCTTGGCCGCTCACCTGGGAGCGCTCACCTGCTACCTGCCTGCTAGCCTACCTGGAGGCTCTGCCGTCACTTGCCGTGACCACCTGCCTGTCCAGAGACTCTTGCCCGCTCAACTGGGAGCGCTCACCTGCTACCTGCCTGCTAGCCTACCTGGAGGCTCTGCCGTCACTTGCTGTGACCACCTGCCTGTCCAGAGACTCTTGCCCGCTCACCTGGGAGCTCTCACCTGCTACCTGCCTGCTAGCCTACCTGGAGGCTTAGCCATCACTTGCTGTGACCACCTGCCTGTCCAGAGACTCTTGGCCGCTCACCTGGGAGCGCTCACCTGCTACCTGCCTGCTAGCACCGTCTAGAGACTCTTACCCTGCTGTCACTTGCCGTGACCACCTGCCCGTCTAGAGACTCTTACCCTGCTGTCACTTGCCGTGACAACCCGCCTGTCAAGAGACTGTCCCTGTCACTTGCCGTGACTACCTGCCCGCCTTCCCTGGGAGCCACCCGCTTCCTTACAAGGACTGCCCCTTTGTATAGTTGCTCAGAGGTTCCACCTCCCAGACCCGTTACAACTGCTTTGCACACTCTTGGCATTCTCTTGATGAGCTTCAAGAGGTAGTAGGAAAGTGTAGGAAAGAAAAAGTGCAACACGAAGGAATGAGGGGAAGGGAGCCCAGACACTAGGGGAAGGGGGAGTGGAGATCTCCTAGGCTGATCTAATATCACCCTGTCTCCCCTACCATTCCTATATTTGTTCCTCACCAATCGCCGAACAGGAAACCTAAGCCCTGTATATCCCTGGAGCTAGGCCCTGGATAGGGAAGGGGGATGAGCACTGGTCAGTCCCCACTATAAACTAAAGACAACAAGGGAGACAAACATAGGGGAGGGAGAAACTTAGCTTGAGCCGACTTCAGAGAGATTACACCCAACGTCCTCCAAGCACCAGAGAGGAAGAAAGCAGACTGCAATAGCTCCAAGCCTTCAGAAGGGAACATGTGAATATCACCAGCCCCTCCCTGCAGCAAACAGAAAGTATTTAAACACCCAGGCCAAGGTGTCAATCAGCGCAAGAGGGAGGTAGCCGCTGGGTCCTAAAGTAAGACAGATTTAAGAAGGTTTTTTTATAAAGAGAAAAACAGAGTCATTATGGCTAGAAAATAGTACATATTTTATTAGGAATAAATCCATTTAAAAGAGAAACCTGAAACATCAAGATAAGGTGCAAGGTAAGCAATGATAGAAACGACCAGACCGGCCACAGTCCACCAATATAAGGTGCTATGTCCTCATTCAAAATTGTGCAAAATTGCAAAAAATGGCACCTAAAAAACCATAAAGGTAAGGTAATGCACCCATAACCCCAGTCACAGAGTAATATATTGCTTGCTATTTAGAGCCAAAGTCACAGAAAGGTATATAATGCACCTATGACTCACAGAACCTATTAGGGGTAATAGTCATACCAGGGTTGGCAGGCTGAAGGGTAGGCTGGCCGGGTAAAAGGTCACAGTGGCGTGCCTAGTGACACAGTGACAAAAAACGGACCAGACCCGCAGTATACGGTGCTACACATATATTAATTTATGCAAAATTGCAACAAGTGGTGGCACTTAGAAAAATCCCCATAATAAGGTAGGACAATACCAGATAGTAGATAAATAAACGTTTAGCACTGAGGACATGGTTTGGAATGGTGTTCTTACCGATATTTGTATAGTGGGGGCAGGCTGGTCAGACAGAAGTCACAGTGGCATTCCCCAGGTCACAGTAACATCCCCGACGCGCGTTTCGTGGCGTCTAAGGCCGCTTTCTCAAGGGGTAATGGTGATAATAAGAATGAAGGACCTTTTTAAACATTTTCGCGCCGGTCACGTGATGTATCACGTGACCGGTCACGTGAGAAGAGGGGGGCGGGTGCGGGCATCCCGCAGATGCGAAGGCGGCGCATGCGCCCGCCGTATCCCACGCTGGGGGCCACCCCCAAGCCGTCAGGACGTACCGCGCACGCGCGGGCACGCCGCACATAAATGCGGAAGACAGCAGGAGCGCGCCCAGCCGCAGGGGAGCCGGCGCATGCGCACCGCATCGGGGGACACCAGCACCTGTCATTATGCACATCATATACAAAGGGGGGGAGAGAAAGAGCTCCATACATCGGACAAGCACCACAGGATAAGAAATGAACAGATGAGCAGTCCAATACATAGTGTGCTTGATCCATAAATTTTCTCTTTCTTTTCCTTTGCAATCATTCTGTCGTCCCATCCTCTATTAATCGAAGGTATCATCATCACGAGAGTCAGTTGAAACAGATAAGAATAGGTCCCGTACAATAAGAATGGAGAAGTGATTTGATTATCTAGAAAGAACTGAAGAAGTAACCCAGTTAAAATAAGATAAAAAGCATTTAGTATTAAAAACAAAAAAGGGAAAATATGCCCACGACCACCTGCACCTGAAACTGACGCGGTAGGGGCAAATGGGAGGGTCAACATGAAATGTGATGTTACTAATAAATGTAAAATGTTATAAGAATGAAGAGAAGGATAAAGACTCATTGAGTCCATGAGGTGACAATGTGCCAAGTGTCACGATCCACTTGGCTTCGACTTGTGCCAGGATCTTTCTTACATTGCCACACTGTGCGCCTAAGTGTATAACGTCTATCCCACGCACTTTGAGACAACTGGGGTCACAGTTGTGAACTGCCCTAAAGTGTTTAGGAATAGTTTTAAGTTCAATAACGTCGGCCGCCGTCTTGGCCGCGCCAATGTCGCGCACATGCTCACGCACACGTACTCTCAGTTCCCTAGATGTTAAACCAATATAGATTAAGGGACAATCGCAAGTGGCATAGTAAATGACATTACTGGTGCCACAAGAGATATAATGTCTAATGTCAAAATGTTTCTTGCCATCTGAGGACGTGAACGTGTTGCAGCGCACGGCATTGGTGCAGGCAAGACAACGGCCGCAGGGAAATGTCTCCAAAGTCGGTCCATGGGACCCAAAAGGATTTGGCCTAGTGGGAACGTAGTGACTAGAGACAAAAAGAACTTTTAAGTTTTTTGCTCGTCTCGGGGTCATAAGAGGACGATCCCCGAGAATTGGTCCCAGGGAGGTGTCGGTTGTCAAGATGTCCCAATGTTTCGTCATGATTTTCCTCATGTTCTCCCACTCATGATTATAAATTGAAATATAACGAATTTTCACCTGCCTCACATCAGACTTCTTATTGGTATTGGAGTATAATAAATTGTTACGTGGGGTACGCCTTGCTCTGTCACAGCCGTGCTTGATACACCTCTTACTGTACCCATGCTGATGGAACCTGTCTTTTAAGTCCACGGCCTGGCATTCGAATTTAAGGTCAGAGGAACAAATCCGCCTCGCCTTAGGAACTGCCAGACGGGGACAGCCCTTATAGTTGCAGGGTGATGTGCTGTCCCAGCATGTGTTAGGGCATTGACTGATGTCTGCTTTCTGAAGATGTCGGTCTGGAGGTACCTCTCCTCATCAACCTCCAGGGCGACATGCAAGAAATCAATTTTTTTAGTATTGAATGTCTACGTCAGCCTAATGCCCTATGTGTTTTGGTTCAACTGAGCCATAAAGTCCTCGAGTTGCTGCACCGTCTCCCGCCAAAAAAACGAAACATCATCGATATAACGGAGCCAGCACCGTACATGGTCCGCGGCCCCAGCGCCCTCGTCGCCAAAAACGTGCCTCTCCCATGCCCCCAGGAAGAGGTTGGCGTACGAGGGCTCGCAGGTCGCCCCCATGGCCGCAGTATACGATGCTACACATATATTACTTTATGCAAAATTGCAACAAGTGGTGGCACTTAGAAAAATCCCCATAAAAAGGTAGGATAATACCAGATAGTAGATAAATAAACATTTAGCACTGAGGACATTGTTTGGAATGGTATTCTTACCGATATTTGTCACGTGACCGGCGCAAAAATGTTTAAAAAGGTCCTTAATTCTTATTATCACCATTACCCCTTGAGAAAGCAGCCTTAGACGCCGCGAAACGAGCGTCGGGGATGTCACTGTGACCTGGGGAATGCCACTGTGACTTCTGTCTGACCAGCCTGCCCCCACTATACAAATATTGGTAAGAATACCTGTGCACTCCTTCTGACCAGGAGAATCGTATAGCCTGGAACATGGAAAATAAAGAAATAAAAAACAATGGTGGAATTGCACTTTTTTTTTTTTTTCCAATTTCACCGCACTTGGAATCTCCTTCCTGTGCTCCAGGGCACAGTGTGGTGCAGAGAATGGTGTCATTCAAAAGTACAACTCATCCCCCCCAAAAAACAGCCCTCACACGGCCATATTGACCGAAAAATTAAAAACGTATAGCTCTGGGAAGAAGGGGAGGAAAAAACGGAAATGAAGAAACATGTTTTCGTCAACATTGTAAGCAGTGTATAGTATATTATCCGGTGAGAGATGCGCAGTAAGAGGGTTGTGCCATGTTTGGACGTTATTGGACGTTCCCTATTGCTGGAGGTCTTCTATGAGGTTCACAATGTGATCATATACATGAACTCCTGCGGTCTCTGGTGACTGACTATAATGGGCTGCAGGACGCCCCTACAGGAGCCCATACACTCTAAGCTGGGTCATGTGACCTGCTTCCTACAGATGCCTTCTGTTTTCTTTCCAGCTGTATCCGGTCACGTGGTGTGTCCTGCAGGAAGTGACGACGCCTATTGCGGTTCCGGTGTCAGACGTGGTGATGGCCGCTGAACGGAGCCGGGTCGTGTTCTCGGTGCTGGTTCTGACGGTTGCTGGGTCTTTTCCTGTGAGCCGTGCGGAGAGTGCGGAGCCCTCCCTGTGGACCGTGCGCCTCTCCCCGGTGAGTGCGGGGACTGACGGGCGGCTGTCAGTGCGGGGGCAGGGGAGCCTCAGTGGTGGCATTACGGCATGTACCCTCCGTCCCCTCACACTGGCTGCGGCCGCTGACCTCTGCGGCACTACACGCATTTCCCTTGTAGCTTCTGTCATTAAAGGGGGTTTCCATCAAATCAACCTGCTGCTGTCATGTGCCTCATAGGAAGCGCTGACCACCACTGGGCATCTGCTTTATTACCACTGTATCAGTAGGGGAGTTTTGCTTGTAGTTGTCTTTAATTTGCCATTTGAGTTTAGGGCCCTGGTGGTGGGCGCTGGGGGGTGGCCCTGGTGGTGGGTGCTGGGGGGCAGCCCTGGTGGTTGGCGCTGGGCTATGGGAATCTTCTAACGTATGGGTCAAGATGTTATGTCATGATGGAGGATGACTCTGGATGAAGTGTGACCAGCCTTGCATTTCTGCTGTCTTGTCCTCCCCACATGTGAACATACCCCACAGGTTTAAACTTAGTGTAAATGTTTATAGCCAGTCTTTTGACGGGGGTCTTTTGAGTAATTAGCGCTTATGTTTCGATCCACGAGTCTCGTCCTTTACATGCACATAGAAATAGACCTGTCAGATAGCTGGAGCCGGCCAGGGACCTCAAAGGACTAATCAGCCAAGCCCCATTTCATAGTACACCATCCCTGGCTGCTCTGATTTTTTTTCTGCCTCTAGTTTGGGCACAGTGAATTTGGTAACGGGTTCCCTCTGTTGTCCCTTCTGTTTTAATTATCCTTATACAAACTTTTTTTTTTTTTTTTTTTTTTTAGAGTTTCTGTACAGCAAAAAGAGAAATTAAAGCAACTTGATGAAAAAATACAAATATCCCACGGTATCCCGTTTTTTTTTTTTCTTTCTGCCCCCAGTCACAAGTTTAGTAAGAAGACAGAGTAGCGTGAAGACCCCTATTCACATTACATAGCTGTCGGCTGAGCGTTGGTTCGGCTGTTATCCATCTCCCCCGACACACGAATGCTGGGCTTGGCCGCACGCCCTTGTGTTCTCTATGAAAGCGCTGCTGACAGACTCCCCTGGCAGCAGCTTATCTCCCGGAGAATCGCCAGATCTGCTACCCCCTGACATCACCTGACAGGGAAGAGTCGGACTCGGCCGGCTCCCATACACATTAGACCAGAGGTCTCAAACTCAGCTGGGTATATGGGCCACACACGGAAAAGCAATTAATTTGGGGGGTTGCAATATTTGCATTACAAAGTGACATTTTTAGTGATACCATTTTATTTTCTATACACCTTATGAACTGGTCCCCCATGTTGCAGACATGGTCTCCCAGACATGGTCTCCCAGACATGGTCTCCCAGACATGGTCCCCCAGACATGGTCCCCCAGACATGGTCCCCCAGACATGGTCCCCCAGACATGGTCCCCCAGACATGGTCCCCCAGACATGGTCCCCCAGACATGGTCCCCCATGTTGCAGACATGGTCGCCCCCCCCCCATACTGCGCACAGGGTTGCCCCCCCCCCATACTGCGCACAGGGTTGCCCCCCCCCATACTGCGCACAGGGTTGCCCCCCCCCATACTGCGCACAGGGTTGCCCCCCCCCATACTGCGCACAGGGTTGCCCCCCCCCATACTGCGCACAGGGTTGCCCCCCCCCCATACTGCGCACAGGGTTGCCCCCCCCCATACTGCGCACAGGGTTGCCCCCCCCCATACTGCGCACAGGGTTGCCCCCCCCCATACTGCGCACAGGGTTGCCCCCCCCATACTGCGCACAGGGTTGCCCCCCCCCCATACTGCGCACAGGGTTGCCCCCCCCCCCATACTGCGCACAGGGTTGCCCCCCCCCCCATACTGCGCACAGGGTTGCCCCCCCCCCCATACTGCGCACAGGGTTGCCCCCCCCCCCATACTGCGCACAGGGTTGCCCCCCCCCATACTGCGCACAGGGTTGCCCCCCCCCCATACTGCGCACAGGGTTGCCCCCCCCCCATACTGCGCACAGGGTTGCCCCCCCCCCATACTGCGCACAGGGTTGCCCCCCCCCCATACTGCGCACAGGGTTGCCCCCCCCCATACTGCGCACAGGGTTGCCCCCCCCCATACTGCGCACAGGGTTGCCCCCCCCCCATACTGCGCACAGGGTTGCCCCCCCCCCATACTGCGCACAGGGTTGCCCCCCCCCCATACTGCGCACAGGGTTGCCCCCCCCCCCATACTGCGCACAGGGTTGCCCCCCCCCCCATACTGCGCACAGGGTTGCCCCCCCCCCCATACTGCGCACAGGGTTGCCCCCCCCCCATACTGCGCACAGGGTTGCCCCCCCCCCATACTGCGCACAGGGTTGCCCCCCCCCCATACTGCGCACAGGGTTGCCCCCCCCCCATACTGCGCACAGGGTTGCCCCCCCCCCATACTGCGCACAGGGTCCCCCCCCCATACTGCTTCTGATAGGCCGGCGGCTGGCACTTGTTTTGCTGTGCAGAGACGGTCTCGGCGCAGCAATACACTGCACTACAGCACTGATCGTTACGGGGTCTGTGCCTGCGGGCCGCAAGAAGCAGCTGGAGGGGCCGCGTGTTTGAGACCCCTGCATTAGACTCTCTGCCGATATTGGCAGTTTTGTCCAACTTTACCACCCCTGATAAAAATTATGGAATCACTGGGTTCGGAGGATGTTCATTCAGTTGTTTAATGTTGTTGAAAAAAAGCAGATCACAGACATGGCACAAAACTAAAGTCATTTCAAATAGCAGCTTTAGGGCTTTAAGAAACACTAAAAGAAATCAAGATTAAAAATGTGGTACTCAGTAAGGGTCATTTTTTTCAGACCAAGGAGAGGGAAAAAATTATGGAATCACCCTGTAAATTTTAATTTCCAAAACGAACACGTGCATCAAATTAGATCTGCTTATTAATCTGCATCTAAAAAGGAGTGATCACACCTTGGAGAGCTGTTGCACCAAGTGGACTGACATGAATCATGGCTCCAACACAAGAGATGTCAATTGAAACCAAGGAGAGGATTATCAAACTCTTAAAATAAGGTAAATCATCACGCAATGTTGCAAAAGATGTTGTTTGTTCACAGTCAGCTGTGTCTAAAATCTGGACCAAATACAAACAACATGGGAAGGTTGTAAAAGGCAAACATACTGGTAGACCAAGGAAGACACCAAAGCGTCAAGGCCGGAAACTTAAAGCAATATGTCTCCAAAACAGGAAATGCAGAACAAAACAAATGAGGAACAAATGGGAGGAAACTGGAGTCAATGTCTGTGACCGAACTGTAAGAAACCGCCTAAAGGAAATGGGATTTGCATGCAGAAAAGCTAAACATAAGCCATCATTAACACCTAAACAGAAAAAACAAGGTTACAATGGGCTAAGGAAAAGCAATCGTGGACTGTGGATGACTGGATGAAAGTCATATTCAGTGATGAATCGCAAATCTGCATTGGGCAAGATGATGATGCTGGAACTTTTGTTTGGTGCCGTTCCAATGAGATTTATAAAGATGACTGCATGAAGAGAACATGCAAATTTCCACAGTCATTGATGATATGGGGCTGCATGTCTGGTAAAGGCACTGGGGGGATGACTGTCATTACATCTTCAATAATGCCCAAGTTTACATTGATATTTTGGACAGTTTTCTTATCCCATCAATTGAAAGGATGTTTGGGGATGATATCATTTTGATGATAATGCATCCTGCCATAGAGCAAAAACTGTGAAAACATTCCTTGAAAGAAGACACATAAGGTCAATGTCATGGCCTGCAAATAGTCGGGATCTCAATCCAATTGAAAATCTTTGGTGGAAGTTGAAGAAAATGGTCCATGACAAGTCTCCAACCTGCAAAGCTGATCTGGCAACAGCAATCAGAGAAAGTTGGAGGCAGATTGATGAAGAGTACTGTTTGTCACTCATTAAGTCCATGCCTCAGAGACTGCAAGCTGATATTAAAGCCAGAGGTGGTGCAACAAAATACTAGTGATGTATTGGAGTGTTCTTTTGTGTGTTTGTTTTTCATGATGCCATAATTTTTTCCTCAGAATTGAGTGATTCCATAATTTTTCTCCCTCTGCTTGGTGTGAAAAAAATGACCCTTACTGAGTACCACATTTTTAATCTTGATTTCTTTTAGTGTTTCTTAAAGCCATAAAGTTGCTATTTGAAATGACTTTAGTTTTGTGCCTTGTCTGTGATCTGCTTTATTCCAACAACATTAAACAACTGAATGAACATCCTCCGAGCCCGGTGATTCCATAATTTTTGTCAGAGGTTTTAGTTGTTTGTGTATTGGGGGCTGTTAAGGGTCTAGCTGCATGGAGGGGAAATAATAGAACCTCTCTGCTCTGGTTATGGGGTCTTTGCACAGATGTGTTGCTTATCATCCTTTCTTTTTTTCTAGAATGGAACAACCTTCACCTTTGGGAAGATCCTTTTCCATGACTCTGTCATCTTTATAAGCTGTAAGGACTTTGTCTAATGATCCGTGTAATGTAACATTATATATATGTGACTCAGTCGTTTGTGTGCACAGTTTGTGTGTCCCTGAGGTTGTCTGTCCTTCCAGGTAATATTCTGTTTACCTATTAGTCCTATGCGGATGTTCTCACCCAGCAAGTTTGTGGTTGTTTGACTTCTTCCCCTCCTCCACCTGGGTTGCATTTCCTGGAGTAACGCCACAGTAATATTTTCACTATGTGGCATGTTTCGTTGCTCAATTTCCTAAGCAGTTGTGCCAGTTAAGTAAGGGTATATTCACCTTCACAGAAATTTCTGCAGGTCTCCCATTCATCTGAACAGGGGCTTGTAGGAAAAAGAACTTCATGCACCTGCTGCAGAAACATCACCATTTAGATATCGGATATATAAGATTTAACTGGTCTTGTCGAGTTGTGTGTAATTTTAGACTTGGTAGCGGTATTAGTCAATGGACACACATTTTGTGATATTAGTGTTAAGTTATCTCTCCATGGGACAGTACAAGTTGAGACACGTATCAAGCCTTCTTGGGATAAAATGTACAAATATAACCTACCTAATGCTCCATTATGGAAGTAGTGACCCCCTCTTATCAAATACTAAACAGAATACACAAGTAAAGCCCCCCATAGACATTAAATGGTGGTCATCTTAACAATACTTTGGCCAGTTGTTTGGCTGACAACCTTCTTGGCCCTCTCTCCCATGGCACTTGTTTTGCCGAACGCTCTAGTCCTCTCTGACACAGCCCTAGCTGACATGTTGGCCAGCAGCTTATATGTGGAGAGCAATGCGATTGGCAGTCTAAAATCAGACATTCGCTATTTACATCTTTCCCAACCATCACTTGGCGCTCCATACACATAAGAATAGCGGCTAATACCGTCAGGTTTCGGCCTAATTTGTCGATATGGGCCGGTTCAACCAACATTAGTCGAATGTGTATGAGGGCTTTAACCTGGCACTGAAGATAGTCCGGATAATGTTAGCAAAACATTCAGAAATACAACATAGTAGTCAGAATACTGACCTTGTGGTGGTGGAACTCCCTAACGCACGTTTCGCCTTGCTTGATAACGGGGAAATTTCACTAGTTTTTGTAGTCGCCTACCCTAGTCCTGATGTATGCACATAATGTTACCTGGTGGTCAGGAGTAATTTGCTATGTAATGTAATCCCCTGTACATGCACTATTTATCCTATGCTGCCCTTTGGTGGTTTCCTTTGTTTAATTCTCCTAATGTTTTTAATTACTATTTATTAATAAAGATAAGATCAATTTGAGTATACTTTTGTCGTCACCATATAAAGTGTACGCAGACCAAAGAGGATCACAAAAGTAATCATCTTAATTTGGAACAAAAAAATACAATGAGGTAAAACATCACTCAAACAGAGGATGATCACCAGAAGGAGAAGGTGCTGTGGCGCTTACTCGTGGTGACTGCCATCTTTTACACTGAAGCACAACGTCCTGCTCTGAAGGAATGATGAGGGATGGTGAAGAAGACGTAGGTCACGTCCCATGAGCGTGATTACAGCACCCAACGCCGGGGATAGACATCCCTCTGGACTATTCCTCACTAACTAGTATATTGTAAGCAGCGAAAGTGTTCATGCCGCTCAAAGCAGCAGAGTTTGTCACACCACACACTTGTTGGAAAAGCACGACTAGGGCTCGGTATGGTGCTATTTGGGGGCCTTGCGGAAGTATACGTTCCCTTTAATACAAAAACCTAAAGTTGTTTTACTTAAGGTGAAAAATATAAAGCATGAATAAGAGAGCCGCCCAGTTCCATGCACTACATCTTCTCTGGGATTGGCCTCCTTACATGCTTTTATGGTTTCCTTTAAGGGCGAAGTCAGACAGCCATATAAATCGGACCACAATGCTCGGACTGGCCGGCAGCTCTCCCAACCCAAGTGTGACCCCCGAGCAGGAGACCTGGCGGCCAGTCCAAGCATTGCAGTCCGATCTCGTAATGATTTATACTGCCGTCTGACTGTACCCTAAGGGTATGTGCACACAACGTCCTGTAGACACCGGTGTGCTCACTGAGTTTTGCTGCAGGAAGACGAGTTGGGGAAACTAGTGATGTTTTTCCTGATGTGTTGTCTTTGCATCTGTTTCATTGTTTTTGCAGCGGCTTTGGTTACAAAATGCTTATTTTGTTGTTTTTCCATAATTTTTTTTTTTGTTAGTAGTCTATTTTTCCTTATTTTTTTTCTATTTCTTTTAGTTGAAGGTGGTCAGAAATCCTGCAATAATTTTAACATCACTTGGTACCTACGTTATTGCACCTGCTACAATGAAATTTCTGCATTTAAGGTATGTTACCAATATATTCGGGTAGGAAGGTGCGAAAGTAATAAATGCTGGCCGCATTTATATTGTTGTGGTCAAAAAACTAGTACATTTAAAAGGGAAAGTCAGTCTCAAAGTGGCTGCAAGCAGGCTAGTAAGGAGGAACACTTACTGCTTGGGCATTTGTTATAAATAATTTTTTCGTATTTGCTGAGACTAAGGGCTTTTAAGCTTGACATAACCCCGAAAGCCTCTATTTGTCTTATTTTTATACAGTTGGGAAAAGTACAGTCGGCAGGCCTCTTTTCAATATAGTTGAGACTACCAAATGCATGCCAGCTAAAGACCACGGCCCCCATTCATCAAAGCAATTTTGCCAGAATTCTTGTGTAAATAGGTTGGAAAAATTGTACTTTTTTGCACAGATCAGAGTTGTGCAACAATGTTGCGACTTTTGCTGTCGTCATGCCGTTTTTTCCACCTTCGTCAAGATATATTTGTAGAAAAAAGAAGTGTAAACTTTATAACCTTCGTCCCCATAAGCACTGGGGCTAATTTACTAAAGTTGTTTAACTTTTAGACAGTTCAAACTTAGACTAGACAGTCACATCGTGCCCCAAATGTAACAGTGGCCTTGTTGTTTTGATAAGTCGGGCTCATCTTTAGACTAAGGCCATGATTCAAAGTGCTTTTGTAAGATTTCTGGAATAAAACACGTGGTAACACTTCTGCGCACGAAGGTAGGCAAAAGATTTTGGACATTTGGCATTGTCACGACATTCCCGGCCGTTTCCGCCAAAGTGGGATGTAGCGTGGCAAATTCTTTAAAAGTAACTTAGCCAGAAATGTGCTCCATTGCCTGTCTGGAGTACATATCTGGTGTACCCATAGTGCTCACAGATGCCCCTGCATATCTTTGAAAATGTGTTTTATACATGTCCTGCGCTGCACGTATACTGCGCGGTCCGATGGGTGAATTCAGATTGCGGTCATCGTCGCCCCAGTCCCTTCAAATGCCGTCTTTTGTATCCGGATGGAAGTGTATGATGTCTCTGCTTCATCCACACAGTACTGGAAGTCTCAAATCCTGTGCAGTGGAATTAGAGACCCGAGCAGGCGCACCCGGTAACATACAAGTGAAGTTGGCGCCTGCGCATTACATGACTGTGTCACCCGCCTGATTCTACTGTACAGGTGCTAGACTTCAAGCACTATGTGGAAGACCTAGACACATACATGACATTCAAGCGACAGGGGCGGCACTGATCAGTCTGGATTCTCCCATGGGACCGGACCACTCAATTTTCATGCAGAGCAAGACATACAGCTCTGGCAAAAATTAAGAGACCACTGCAAAATTTTTCATTTTCTCTGATATTTCTCTTTATAGGTATATTTTTGAGTAAAATGTACATTGTTGTTTTATTCTATAAACTACTGACAACATGTCTCCGAAATTCAAAGCTAAAAATTGTGTATTTATTTGCAGCAAATGAGAAATCGTCAAAATAATAAAAAAGAAGCAGTGCTTTCAGACCGCAAATAATGCCAAGAAAACAAGTTCTTATTCATTTAGAAACAACAATACTCATGTTTTAACTCCGGAAGAGTTCAGAAATCAATATCTGGTGGAATAACCATGATTTTTAATCACCGCTTTCATGCGTCTTGGCTGCTTTCCACCAGTCTTTCACACTGCTTTTGGGTGACCTTATGCCGCTCCTGGCAGATAAATGTAAGAAGTTCTTCTTTGTTTGATGGCTGTGACTATCCATCTTCCTCTTGATTACATTCCAGAGGTTTTCAATGGGGTTCAGGTCTGGAGATTGGGCTGCCATGACCGGGTCTTGATGTGGTGCTCCTTCATCCACACAGTGATTGACCTAGCTGTGTGGCATGGGGCATTGTCCTGCTGGAAAAACCAGTCCTCCGAGTTGGGGAACATTGCGTGAGCAGAAGGAATCAAGTGTTTTTCAAGGATAACCTTGTATGCAGCTTGATTCATACGTCCTTCACAAAGATTAACCTGCCCAATTCCAGCCTTGCTGAAGCATCCCCAGATCATCACCGATCCTCCACCAAATTTCACAGTGGGTGCAAGACACTGTGGCTTGTACGCCTCTCCAGGTCTCCGTCTAACCATTAGACGACCAGGTGTTGGGCAAAGCTGAAAATTAGACTCATCAGAGAAGATTACCTTACTCAAGTCCTCTATGGTCCAATCCTTATGGTCTTTGGCAAACTTTAGCCTGGCTCTCCTTTGCTTCTCATTGATGAAAGGCTTTTTTCTAGCTTTACATGACTTGAGGCCTCTAGGAGCCTGATACCAACTGTTCTTACCTTGTACTTCACCCCAGCTGCCATTTGTCATTCCTTTTGTAGGTCACTTGATGTCATCCTGCGGTTGCTGAGTGACATTTGAATAAGATGACAGTCATCCCGGTCAGTGGAGAGTCGCTTTCGCCCTCTGCCGGTCTGTAGCTTTGTTGTCCCCAATGTCTGCTGCTTGACCTTGTAATGGACTGCCGTCTTTGAAATTTTAAGGATGGAGGCAACATGACGCTCACTGTATCCCTCTGCTAGTAAAGCCAGAATTGAGCCCTTCTTTTACTCACTCAAGACTTTTATTTTCAACTCCTTTGGCATGGTTAAAAGTTACTTTTTCATTCAAATTACTTTTGGGCTATTCCTAGCACTTGTTTTGCCATCCAGCTTGTCCTATTGCAAGAGGATTGTGAAGAGCACAGCAGTGTTTTTTATACTTTCCCTCGTTACATAAGATTTGGTTCAGGTGATCAACTAATCAGAAGCACATGAAGTAGAATGAGGTGGACGGTGGTTGGAATTCAACGGACACTGGCTTGAATGGCTGTCAGACATGGAGAGAAAACTGGGCTGTGGTCTCTTAATTTTTGCCAGCGCTGTATATTAAACACTGTTTGAAAGGTATGCAGGTGCACCTATGAGGATATAAAAGGCTGTAAGAACCCCATTCACATGATTTTAGAGTGATGGGCATCTTTTAGAAGACAAAACACTGGTGACTGGTTCTCTATAAATGTGAACAGATACTTGTATGTTGTGCATTACAAGTGCAGTATCCGAAAGTAACTGGATCCATTACCAACAAAACAAAACCGTAAGCAAAATGAATGGATATTCAGCCATTATTGTGCAGTGCCTGGCCAGCCTGCATTCACAGCTGTTGTAGTGTTGCACTCTCCAGTTATACTTTATTGCCTGCGTTTGTTAATATATTAATGTACTTCTCCATACTTTTTTCCATTTGTAGGAAGATAACTTGTTCAGTTATCTTAATGGCGGTTCTTCTTTTACTGTACGCACTGGATGGGCAGGAGCCTATACCAAAAGCTTAAACCAAATTTCTTACTGTGAAAATCCATCAAAACCTCAGGTATGAAGATCACTATTATCAGAGCGTAAATATAGATTTACGTTTTATTCAGGATCACAATGAAATAAGGGTATAAATAGTAATGAATTGATAAAAGGAATCTGAATCTGTATCCGACCTTGCTCCATACATTTGTATTAAGTGAGGCCGCACACTGGATGTAAGGTAATCACCTCCTCGAGTTCACACCCCCGCTGCTGGCACCAGAGAATCCTCACAGCGCAATCTGAGGATTCACAAGTCTTATAGACTTGTATGATCCTGCATATACATATAAGGTCGTAAATTCCTGGGAGCTTCTTTATAATAGAAGAAAAATCAAAAAAATATTTACACTACCGTTCAAAAGTTTAGGGTCATGTAGAAATTTCATTATTTTTTAAAGAAAAGCACATTTTTTTCAATGAAGCTAACATTAAATGAATCAGAAATACACTCTATTAGTGTTGAGCGAGTATGTTCTATTAACCCTTTCGGCGAGTATGCTCTGGCCGAGCCCCGAGTATTTACAGCTGCTCGGTGATATGGTTGAATCGCTCCCGAGTGTATGATTTGCGACTGTATGACAGCTTTATTACATGTGAGGAATGTCTATTTCTTACACATTCCTCACATGTAATAAAGCTGTCAAACAGTTGCAAATCATGCACATGGGAGCGATCACCAAGCAGCTGTAACTACTTGGTGCTCGGCCCGAGTATACTCGGAACAGAACATACTCGCTCAACACTACACTCTATACATTGTTAATGTGGTAAATGACTATTCTAGCTGCAAACGTCTTGTTTTTATTGCAATATCTACATAGGTGTATAGAGGCCCATTTCCAACAACCACCACTCCAGTGTTTTAATGGTACATTGTGTTTGCTAACTGTGTAAGAAGGCTAATGGATGTTTAGAAAACCCTAGAAAACCCTTGCACAAGTATGTTAGCCCAGCTGAAAACGGTTTGGCTGATTTGAGAAGCTATAAAATTGACCTTCCTTTGAGCTAGCTGAGAATCTGGAGCATTACATTTGTTTGTTCTATGAAAATCTCAAAATGGCCAGAAAAAGAGAACTTTCATGTGAAACTCGACAGTCTATTCTTGTTCTTAGAAATGAAGGCTATTCCATGCGAGAAGCTGCCAAGAAACTGAAGATTTCCTACAACGGTGTGTACTACTCCCTTCAGAGGAGAGCACAAACAGGCTCTAACCAGAGTAGAAAGAAGTGGGAGGCCCCGCTGCACAACTGAGCAACAAGATAAGTACATTAGAGTCTCTAGTGTGATAAATCGATGCCTCACAGCTCCTCAACGGGCAGCTTCATTATATAGTACAAGCAAAACGCCAGTGTCAATGTCTACAGTGAAGAGGCAACTCCGGGATGCTGGCCTTCAGGGCAAAGTGGCAAAGAAAAAGCCATATCTGAGACTGGCTAATAAAAGGAAAAGATTAATATGGGCAAAAGAACACAGACATTGGACAGAGGAAGATTGGAAAAAAAGTTTTATGGACAGACGAATCAAACTTTGAGGTGTTTGGATCACACAGAAGAATATTTGTGAGATGCAGAACAACTGAAAAGATGCTGGAAGAGTGCCTGACGCCATCTGTCAAGCATGGTGGAGGTAATGTGATGGTCTGGGGTTGCTTTGGTGCTGGTAAAGTGGGAGATTTGTACAAGGTGAATGGGATTTTGTATAAGGAAGGCTATCACTCCATTTTGCAACGCCATGCCATACCCTGTGGACAGCGCTTGATTGGAGCCAATTTCATCCTACAACAGGACAATGACCCAAAGCACACCTCCAAATTATGCATGAACTATTTAGGGAAGAAGCAGGCAGCTGGTCTTCTATCTGTAATGGAGTGGCCAGCGCAGTCACCAGATCTCAACCCCATTGAGCTGTTGTGGGAGCAGCTTGACCGTATTGTACGCAAAAAGTGCCCATCAAGCCAATCCAACTTGTGGAGGGACTTCAGGAAGCATGGGGGGAAATTTCTCAATATTCCTCAGCAAATTAACAGCTAGAATGCCAAAGGTCTGCAATGCTGGAATTGCTGCAAAGGAGCATTCTGTGACCAAAGCAAAGTCTGAAGGAGAAAATTATCCTTTCTAATAAAAATCATTATTTCTAACCTTGTCAATGTCTGGACTATATTTTCTATTCATTTTGCAACTCATTTGATAAATAAAAGTATGAGTTTTCATGGAGAACACAATTGTCTGGGTGACCCCAAACTTTTGAACGGTAGTGTATATTGTAAGACGAAAATCAGTAGAGGTCAGCAGCCTCTCTTACTGTATTAGATAAGAGCAGGACAGAAGGCGGACGTCTACCTGCCCAGCCGCTCTAGTCTAGAGGTGGCCATACTCATTAGATAAATGTCAGCTGCACCCCAATGCAGATGTCCAAAGGAAACAAGTATTAAGAATGGCCCGTGTATTTTTAAGTATAGAAGTAGAAATGTTTGATGTGACGAGCACTGCTGCTCCTTCATTCCCGGCCTCCTGGTAGTCACACCCGCTCTAATCAGAAAGTAATGGCGTATACTGGAGACAACCTTTAAAATATTTTTGAAAGTAACATTTTATTTTTGGTGATGTGAACATTAGCTCACGAAATACAGGGTCACCGTCGTGTTTCCTATTATATTTTTCCAGTGACGTTAGACTTATTTCTATTGCTTTTTTTTAGATCCGATGTAAGGAAAGCCTGCCCGTGGAGGTAGATGACAGCACAGCCGAGGTATGCTACTTCCGCTTTAATAATGGAATCGTTTGCCTGTGTTTTTACTTCTAATTATTATTATTATTCCTCGCCATCAGGACTGTGTGTATAACTGTTTCGTTCTTTCCCTAGAAAAAAGTGAAGACTATTAATACTACAATCTGTCCTACTGAAAAGGCAAGTCGCTTTACTCCCTCTTTGGCTTCATGTCATTCCTCTGTTATTCCTACTAGTAATGAATGAATACATTGACAACTGACTGTATTTTCATTCCGATTGCTGTCAATAAAAAAAAAACTGACTGCACTTGGATCCAGGGTTGTGGAGTTGGAGTCGGTATAAAACGGACCGACACATAAAATATATAATACATTGGGTACAGTAGGACAATGCCGGATGTGCTGGAAATGTTTTCATAAGAATTTGGGCAAGTTATGAAATGTCCTATAAATGTCTGTTCTGTTCCTGATCTAAGGGTCTCGGCTTTTAGTGGAGATGAATCTGTGCTGCACTTTATGTACACGCTCAGTAGTGAGGCCGGGCTGTGGAGTTGGAGTCCGAGTCGGTGGTTTGGCTTACCGACTCCACAGATCTGCTTGGACCAGTGTTATTTGATGGGGCAGTGCAGATCAGGTTTTTTTTATAACTTGCAACATGTACTAGTTATTTTAGAAAATCGGATGAGACACTCACATTCTAGTCTGAATGTGCAAAAAAAATAAAAATCACACGCCATATAGAGCCACAGTCTAGCATCTCATACATCAGAGCATGCCCATTTAACTGCTGCTGTCAGAGATTGACAGAAGAGTTTTAATGGTTAAATGGGTTTTTCCCATGAACCAACTATATAAAGAACACCTCTATTAAAAGATCTTTGAATAATAATAATTTCCACAATTGAATATGTTGAAAATGTTCCTGTGCTGAGATACTCTTATAAATGTGCCCCTGCTGTGTACTGTGTAATGGCTGCAGGAACATCTTCTGATCATACCACAGTAAAGTTGATTTCTTCCTAGCAGCAGGGGTCTAAGTGCAAGCGCGGGGCTGGCTCCGAATGCTATTAGCCGGCAAATTAACCCCATGTTTGCAGGTTAACAGCATTTTTTCAGGTGGCTGGTTCCCTTTAAGAGAACAATGCAGACTGTAATGTATATCTGGCTCGGCTCCTGAGTCCCTCCCAGGACAATCGTTCACGTCCTAATGCAGGCATGGGTTAATGAATGTATAATGTAAGTATGTACTTGGACTGGTAATAGGCCTCTGAATGCAGTTAACCCTTGTTAAATGTATTTTTTATTTGTTTCTAGTTTTTGTATAAGACTTTAACTTAATGTTACTGTTTGCATTAGCTTCCAAATGCAGCAGTGAAGACTTGGCTGGATGGGCCGTACCTCTTCATTGTACAAGTGAACTTCTCAGCCCCTCTGACTGCGGACCCAGGTCCCAACACACAGAAAGACATGCAGGCTGGATCTGCTGTGCCCACTGCTTCCACTGACCTGCCTTTAACCAGTAAGAGCACATTTGTATACACCCCACAGATCAGACACAGTCCTGCTACCAAACACAAGCTGGAAGTCCTCTTCTCCAAAGTTGACATCATTTAATGGGTGCTATATTAAAACAGGACAAAATTTTACGCTAACCCTCAATAACTGATTTTTCACTTCTAACACTGCAGCCCATTATCCCTATTATCAGACCCACTTTTTTTCACATGCCTATTATTGGATTATTCCTATTTTGAAGGAAAATAAAAAGAAAAAAAATCTTTTGAAGTGATTGCCAAGTGCTTCCTGATTTATTTTATTTTTTTTTAAAGTAATGTCAGCAGGTTTTTGCTATGTAATGTGAGGACAGTATAAGATAGGGGCTAAGACACAGATTTCAGCGATGTGTCACTTATTGGGCTGTGTGCTGTTGTTTCCATACAATGAAGGTTTTATCACCAGGAGATTATCACTGCCTGGACTGCAGCTCACGTGAGTCCTGGAATGACCACGCCCCCTCCTGTGGTAAGCAGCTCACTGTCTATGGCAATGTACACAGAGGGCGGGGGAAGCTTCCGGAGTTCTGCTACATCTAAAAACTCTAATTGTGTCAGAACTGCTGCACCCAGTAAACTAAGTGAAACATCGCTGGAATCGGGGTCTCTTTTCCTACATTAGATGAGGTAGCAAAAACCTGCTGATTAGATTATTTTTAAACATCAAAAATATTGCACCCCAGTGTAGTGGTGATTCGCTTTCACTGTCCGTGTGTATAAATGTCTCCTAATCAACATCTGACGGATGGCTTCTATCAGGGGGGTGGTTACTTCTATTTTAGTCGATATCAAAAACTGTAAAAAGTGAAATCCTGCTGCAGAAACTTGCTTCCCGGTCACTTGCAGCTTTACCATTCTCATTCTTTCATATGACGTGAATGTGTATCCATTAGTCAATATGCTCTTAGGGTAGAATGGAGAAAACCCTAGAATTCGCCTGTATAAAAGCGTTTCCTACAGTGCTGATGTTGTGCTTTGCTTTTCTGCAGTGAAAATTGAAGTGAAAGGCCCATATGAATACTTATCCCCCGCTGACTATCCACGCATGATTGTGAGTATATTATCAAGTGTTTGGTTTAATGGACGGTAAATCTCATGTCTGTTTATAATCTGAAATTACTAGATCATCCGGCTATAATAATGGGAACCTGTCACCTGCATTATCTCCCCAAAACCAGCACCATTCTTCTGTTCTGCCATTTCCCTGCATTTCTATCTGGTGTCCCAGTCAGGTTCATATTTTTGCCCCAAAACCACTTTTAATGGGGACTAGAGCACAATGCTATTTCTCCTCTCCCATTCATCCAGCTAAAATACAGGTATATGGCTGAAATAGGCCTTTCAGTATTTCATGGGGAAATCCAGAGTGAGTTTGTTCCAATGGCCGGGTCCTAACATGTATTTCACTTCTCCTGAACGGTTTTCTTTATGACCTCATTAAAGTTGAACATACGTGGGTTCAGCGGAGTCGCCCCACCACTACCCCGATTTGAACCCAATGAATTTTACTACACTGTGTACTGAAAAATATATATTAAAATTCCAAGTGGGATGGAATAGTGGGTAAAAACATGACTTCTGCCACGTGTTGTTTTTTTTTTTTTTAAAAACTTTGGTTTTAACGGCATACATTGCTCATGGCAAAAATGACTCGACAACATGATTTGTCAGGTCGGTATGATTTCAAAGATACCGAACTAGCATGGATTTATTTGATGAAAAAAGGTCTATAGAGCTCCCTGAGAATCTGCCTCCAGAACGTATTTTAATTGAAAGGAGGTGTTACCAGTGTGAAACATGCAATGACTGACAGTCCACTCTCTTGATCTCACTGCAGTGTAGAGCTGAACGGTGTCTCATTACAAACACATTTCCACCAACAGTTGTCCTCCCATAGTGCTGTCAGCTCTGCTGCAGAGTTGTGCTTGATTACAGCTAACACAGTACAACAGAGTTGAACCAATTTGTCTCATTGCAAACACATCTGTAGCTCTCCTCATCTCACAGTGCTGTCACCTCTGCTGTACTACCCTTCCTCCACATTGGCTGCCTCTGTGATGGAAACTGAAGCACTATGAGAGGACAACTGCAGCTACAAATGTGTCTGTAATGAGACAAGGCTCATCTATACTGTACTGTTAGTCACGCACAGCTCTGCAGTGAGATCAGGAGAGCAGACTGTCAGCTATTACATGTCTCACACTGGTAATGCCTTTTATTTAAAATAATCTCCGGAGGCAGATTATCAGTGAGATCAGTGTCCTTCCCATAGATCTTAACGGCTCATTTACATATTTCAGAGAAATCCATGTTTTTCTTAATAAGACATTGAGGGTCCTGAGAAACATTGGAACTGAAGCGGTGGAGGGTTCGTAATGTATGGCTTCTTTTAGAATTTTAAATCATTCTAAGGTTCTCATAACACAATTTTAGCAGCCCGGGTGACCCCTCTAAAAGTCCAAATTAATAAGCATAAAGCTATTGGAACTATTTACATTGGTATTTAATGGTGAATGTTCATTGTGACATTTTATATTTCTTTCAGTTCTTCATGGTCATGTGCATTGTGTACGTCCTGTTTGGGGTCTTGTGGCTGGCCTGGTCTGCGTGTTATTGGAGGGACCTGCTGAGGATCCAGTTCTGGGTTGGTGCTGTGATCTTGCTGGGCATGCTCGAAAAAGCCGTCTTCTATGCCGAATTCCAGAATATCCGCTACCATGGACAGTCTGGTACTGTACACACCGCTGATACATATGGAAATACATTATAAACTATAACTTATTACCATAATATAAAATGAAAGGTCAGCTTTGTATAAAAAGCAGTTCAGCTGTGGTTATATGGTGTGGAAGTTGTTTAGAACTGATACATTGTGTCATGTTCTGACTATTATTGCAGCTTGTCAGGTATAGGCTCATATGAGCCGCTCTGCCTGGTCGTTACATCAGTTATTGGGGTCTATCTATCAATACTGTCTAATTCTTAGACTTTCAGTGCAGACTTAGACTAGATCGAAGTCTATCGCAGCATTGCGCTGGCAAGGGGAGGTGATCGCAGATACTCACCTCCTCTTCCGGCTTCCAGCGCTGACTACCGTGGCTTCCAGGATGTTGCCATGACGACCCGATGTCGTCATGACAACATCCGGGTCACCAGACAGGAAGATTTTTTGGACATGCGCAGTGCATCTCCAAACAATCTTCTCCCTGTCCAGCGCTGACAGCCTGCATGACACAGGGATGGTGCTGCATTCCTGTGCCATGCAGGCGATCAGAGAAGAAAAAGTGTAAGTCCCACAGTGGGACAAAGTAATAAAGTATAAAAACTATCAGAAAGTGAAAAAAAAAATAAAAAAAAAAATTGTAAAAATATAAAAAAAAAAATAAAAAAAATAATCCACCAAAAATAAAAATATAATGTACCCATCAATAAATATTTTTATAAAAAAACAATAAAAGTACACATATTTGGTATCGCCGCGTCCGGAACAACCTGACCTATAAAACTGTCCCGCTAGTTAACCCCTTCAGTGAACACGGTAAAAAAATAAAATAAAAAACGAAGCAAAAAACAATGCTTTATCACCATGCCGCCAAACAAAAAATGTAATAACATGCGATCAAAAAGACAAATATAAATAAAAATGGTACCGCTGAAAACGTCATCTCGTCCCGCAAAAAACAAGCCGCCATACAGCTCCATCAGCCGAAAAATAAAAAAGTTATAGCTCTCAGAATAAAGCTATGCTAAAAAATATTTTTTTCTATAAAATTGCTTTTATTATGTAAAAGTGCAAAACATAGAAATACGATATAAATGTGGTACCGCTGTAAACGTACTGACCCTAAGAATAAAGCTGCCTTATCACTTTTACCACACGCGGAACAGAATAACAAAAAAAACAATTCCTGAATTGTTGGTTTTTGTTTATTCTGCCTCCCAAAGATCGGAATAGAAAGCGATCAAAAACTGTCACGTGCCTGAAAATGGCACCAATAACAACGTCAACTCATCCCGCAAAAAAAAAGGCGTCAAATGACTGTCTGCCAAAATCTGGAAAAATTATAGCTCTCAAAATATGGCGATGCAAAAACTAGATTTTACAAAAAATGCATCTTTTAGTGTGTGACAGCTGTCAGTCATAAAAACCCCATATGATTCTGGTATCGCTGTAGTCTCACCGACCCGAAGAATAAGGTCGTCTAATCACTTACACCGCATGAGGAACGGCGTAAAAAAATAAACGCTAGGGTTAGGGTTGTGCTAGGGTTAGGGTTGTGCTAGGGTTAGGGTTGTGCTAGGGTTAGGGTTGTGCTAGGGTTAGGGTTGTGCTAGGGTTAGGGTTGTGCTAGGGTTAGGGTTGTGCTAGGGTTAGGGTTGTGCTAGGGTTAGGGTTGTGCTAGGGTTAGGGTTGTGCTAGGGTTAGGGTTGTGCTAGGGTTAGGGTTGTGCTAGGGTTAGGGTTGTGCTAGGGTTAGGGTTGTGCTAGGGTTAGGGTTGTGCTAGGGTTAGGGTTGTGCTAGGGTTAGGGTTGTGCTAGGGTTAGGGTTGTGCTAGGGTTAGGGTTGTGCTAGGGTTAGGGTTGTGCTAGGGTTAGGGTTGTGCTAGGGTTAGGGTTGTGCTAGGGTTAGGGTTGTGCTAGGGTTAGGGTTGTGCTAGGGTTAGGGTTGTGCTAGGGTTAGGGTTGTGCTAGGGTTAGGGTTGTGCTAGGGTTAGGGTTGTGCTAGGGTTGGGATTTTTTTCAAAAGTAAGAAAAAAAGATGACGATATGGCGACTAGTGTTGAGCGCAAGTGCTCGCTACTTGAGTTTGCATCGGGTGTTCTGGTATGCATTGAGTATCGTGGGTATTTGAGTGACATGCTTGAGTCTCCGCCCCATATGCTTCACGGCCCAAAAAACTTTGCGGGGATTGCCTGCCATGCACGAGCGGTCCCCGCATGTTTTTTTTTGGGTGTCTAATAACCGTGAAACATCCGGGCGGGGACTCGAGCATGTCACTCGAGCACATGCAGTACATGGTGCATACCTGAGTACACGATGCAAACTCAAGTAGCGAGCACTTGCGCTCAAGACTAATGACAACTTATTCAATATGATGACCTAATTTTATCAAATTCTGTGTCGTACCTCTGGGTTCAAAATGTTCACTATACACCTTAATAAAATCCTTGAGGGGTATAGTTTCCAAAATGGGGTCACTTGTGGGGGAGCTCCACTGTTTAGGCACATCAGGGGCTCTCCAAACGCGACCTGGTGTCCGCTAACAAATTGAATGGAAAATCGGCTCAAATTGTTAGCAGACGCCATGTTGCGTTTGGGGTGCCCCTGTGTGCCCAAACATTGGAGTTCCCCCACAAGTGACCCCATTTTGGAAACTAGACCCCCCAAGGCACCTATCTAGATGCATAGTGAGCACTTGGAACCCGCAGGTGCTTCAGAAATTGATTCATAAAAATGAAAAAGTGGTGTTTTTTTTCACTTTTTCATTTTTACGAATCAATTTGTGAAGCACCTGGGGGTTCCAACTGCTCACTATGCATCTAGACAGGTGCCTTGGGGGGTCTAGTTTCCAAAATGGGGTCACTTGTGGGGGAGCTCCAATGTTTGGGCACACAGGGACTCTCCAAACGCAACATGGTGTCCGCTAATTATTCAAGCAAATTTTACAATCAAAAAGTCAAATGGCGTTCCTTACCTTCCGAGCCCTGCCGTGCACCCAAACAGTGTTTTTTCCCCACATATGGGGTGTCTGCGTGCCCAGGGGAAATTGCACAACAAATTTTGGGGTCCATTTTTTTCTTGTTGCCCCTGTGAAAATAAAAAAAATTGGGTCTAAAGTAACATTTTTGTGAAAAAAGTTAAATGTTCATTTTTTTCTTCCACATTCCGAAAATTCCTGTGAAGCACCTGAAGGGTTAATAAAGTTCTTGGATGTGGTTTTGAGCACCTTGAGGGGTGCTGTTTTTAGAATGGTGTCACTTTTGGGTATTTTCTGTCATAAAGACCTCTCAAAGTGACTTCAAATATGATGTGGTCCCTAAAAAATTGTTTTGTAAATTTTGTTGGAAAAATGAGAAATCGCTGGTCAACTTTTAACCCTTATAGCTCCCTAACAACAACAAAAAATTTTGGTTCCAAAATTGTGCTGATGTAAAGTAAACATGTGGGAAATGTTATTTATTAACTCTTTTGTGTGACATATCTCTCTGATTTAAGGGCATGAAAATTCAAATTTTGAAAATTGCAAAATTTTCAAAATTTTCGCCAAATTTCCGTTTTTTCACAAATAAACGTAAGTGATATCGAAGAAATTTTACCACAATCATGAAGTACAATATGTCGCGAAAAAACAATCTCAGAATCTGGGGGATCCGTTGAAGCGTTCCAGAGTAATTACCTCATAAAGCGACAGTGGTCAGAAGTGTAAAAATTGGCCTGGTCATTAACGTGCAAACCACCCTCGGGGTAAAGGGGTTAATATCTCAAGAAAGACTGAACATTTTAATTGCTTGTATTTACAAGTACTGTCTGTATTAGTTTAGAGGGTTATTTACATCATTATAAGGAGGCGTGTCTCACAGGCTTATCTGGGGGAGGGGCTTATCTGGCAGCGGGCTTGGTTCGGGCTCATCTGGCTCTGTGTCATGGCTTGAAGGCTTGGGATCACCTGGCTCAGTGGTGTAGCTAGTGTCATGGCTTGGGATCATCTGGCTCAGTGGCATAGCTCAAAGGTTCAGGCATGAAACTCACTTGGCTCGGGGACTCATTTGGCTTGGTTCTGGCTCAGGCTTATCTGGTGAAGGGGTGTGGCTCAGGGGATCATTTGTCTCGGGCCATGGTTCTGGCTCATCTGGCTCTGGGGCGTGACTCAGAGGCTCATCTAGCTCAGGTGCAGGGCTCATCTGCTCAAGGGTGGGGCATGGCTCAGGGGATCATCTGGCTCAGTGGCGGGGCTCATCTGGCTCGAGGGCGTGGCTCAGGGGCTCATCTGCTCAGGGGCATGGCTCATTTGGCGAGGGGGGTGTGGCTCGGGGGGGGATAATCTGGCTTGGGGGTAATCTGGCTCGGGGGGGGATAATTTGGCTCGGGGGGGATAATTTGGCTCGGGGGGGGGGGATAATTTGGCTCGGGGGGGATAATCTGGCTGGGGGAGGATAATCTGGCTCGGGGGGGGATAATGTGGCTCGGGGGGCGCGGCTCGGGGGGGATAATCTGGCTCGGGGGGCGCGGTTCGGGGTGGATAATCTGGCTCAGGGGGGCATCATCTGGCGAGGGGAGCGTGGCTTGGCAGGCGCGGCTTGGGCGCTCTCCTGGCGGAAGGGGAGTGGCTCGGGAGGATCATCTGGCGAGGGGAGCGTGGCTTGGGGGGCGCGGCTCGGGGGCTCTCCTGTCGGAAGGGGAGCGGCTCAGGGGGGGGGGGCGACATCTGGCAAGGGGACCGTGGCTTGGGGGGGGCTCTCCTGGTGGAAGGGGAGCGGCAGGAATAAAATCTGAGCAAAACTGACCACTTTTGATCTTGGGACAGGTCCTTTTAGTAATGGTGCAGTCAGAGATTGACAGCGGCATGTAAATGTTTAGCAGCTTTGAACAGAGCTCGGCTCCGGCCTCTGCGGTTAGAGACGGGCTGATTGTGTAACATAGTTGGCTTCTACCATGTGTGGAGATTGCTCAGCCCTCTCCATTTGCAGATACACTTTTTGGATGCATTTTTTTGGGCCCACTGTCACAAGCCACACTCTGTGTCAGACAAGACGCTGCAAAATGTGCCTGAAATACATATATAAAAGTGGTGTGTGTCATGAAAGAACATTTCTGGTGCAAATTGAGCCAGAATTCTTAGGCATTTAGCTTGGTAAAGCTTCCCCAATGTATTGATCTCCCAAAAGTGAAGTGCCTCAGTGGCTTGCTTATGGATCAAATCTAAGTTCTTTGCTAATGTAACTTCTGTTAATCTCATCTTGATTCTGAAATATTAATACTATTTTTTTTTTCATGTATCAGTGGAGGGAGCAGTAATCTTGGGAGAACTGTTATCAGCAGTGAAGAGGTCTTTGGCACGGATACTTGTTATCATCGTCAGCCTGGGCTATGGCATTGTCAAGTAAGTGGGCATACTTGGGGCATTCAGGTATTTGTCATTATTCAGCTCTGCCGATGGTTGGGCCAGTGTTATATGATAAAATTGGTGGAAGGTCGACTTTAACTGTTCTTTGAAATGTTTACACGTGGAAATGGAATGAGACAAATATGAAGCAATCTTATCAGAGTGACTCATGTTACTCATGACAGCAGTCAAAGGGCATAGCCCAAGGGCTACTTGGCAAAGTTCTGTTTACCCACCCCACGCAGGCAGTTTTTTTATGATAAGCCCAAAATATCAGATTGTTTACATTTTTCTCCCACAAGTACATTATTGTAATAGGGCTTCCAGTTAAAGGGGTTGTCCACTTTCAGGAAAGGGGGCTCCAAACTGTAAAATACCTACCATAACACACTCAGCGAGGGCACTCACCCGCCCTTTGTCCAGCGCCGGCTCCCTGATAATGCCCCAGTCCCAGTGTTTTGGCTGCAGCACACAGCACAGCCACTCTCGGTGCACGAGCCATGATCTCAGTGACTGGCTAGACGGCGGAGAGGGCCTGCTGAGTTTTTTAGGTATTTTACACAATTTGGAGCACGTCATTCCTCACTTCCATCGGCACCCCTGTAACGTTATTGCGGGGTGCTGATGGATTGTTATGACACCTGGGGGTCTGCTGATGACCTCCTGTGCCTGTCATTGCGATACTTCTGTGAATGCCAGGCCGTGGCCGGTGTTCATAGGAGATTGTGACATGTATAGCGGAAATCACAAACAATCAGTTGATAGCAGCTTTAAGTCCCGTAAGGGGACTATTAAATACAGAATTGTGTTTTTTTATTTTTTTTTTATTTTTACATTTATTTTTTTTAGTTTTTTCATATTTAAAAAAAAAAAAATCATAAGTTCAAATCACCCCTCCTATTGCCCCATTGAAAATAAAATAATAAAAAAAAACACACATATTGGTATCACTGCGTTCAGAAATGTCCAATCTATCAAAATATAAAGTAAATTTATCACATCGGTAAACAGTGAAATGAAGGAAAATGTCAAAACACCAGAATTGTTATTTTTTGGCCGCAGCTCCATTGCAATAAAATGCAATAAAAGGTGATGAAAACATCGTATCTACCCCAAAATTATATCAATAAAAATGTCAGCTCAGGGCGCAAAACAGTCAGCCAGTCCAATATCCTGAAAATGCCCAGCTGGAATTTTTTTTTTCCATTTTCCAGTAAATTATGTCGTAGAATGAATGGTGTTATTCAAAACTACAACTCGTCCCGCAAAATACAAGCCCTCAAATGACCATATTGGTGGGGAAAAAAAAAATTATGGCTCTTGGAATAAGGGGAGGAAAAATCAAATAAATGGAAAATGGCCTAGAGGTAAAGGGGTTAAATGTTAGGCTATTGGCTGTGTTTCATAAATAAAGGATTAATTTTAGGTCTGTACAATATGGCAATACCAGATTTATGTAGTTGTATTAATTTATTAATTTACGGTATTATTTTGTTCAAAAATACAGTTTGAAAAAAATCACCTGATTTTGTATTGCCACATTCATTGAAAGTCCGAAGTTTTACAGTTTCTGGTGAAGTGAAGCCGTTGTTTTTTTGCATAATGAACAGCAGTTTCCATTGGGGCCACTTTGTGGTCCATGCGTCATCTTGATCACTTTTTATTTAGTATTTTTTAACACTATTTGCTGTACAATTGCCATCTTATTTTTATTACACAGGGCAATAAAATCACAACAATACAATAAAACCAAATTGATGTACAGTGGATATAAAAATATAATGTAAAAAAAAAAATCATACCATGAAGAATAGTTTCAGAAGTTTTTCCACACTTAATCTGTACAAATTAATTGAGAAACAAACTGAAATCACTTTGAGGGGGAAAATCTAAAGTTTTTTTTCTTGCTTCTTGTTCTCTTAGACCCCGACTTGGTGCTACACTGCACAAGGTTGTCATGGCTGGAGCACTCTATCTCCTTTTTTCGGGAATGGAAGGTGTTCTGCGTGTTACAGGAGTAAGTACTTGCTGAATACAGTGGTAAGATTTTAGAAATGCGTGCTGTGTGCCTGCCCATCTTAGCTTTATCAGCTGGTACGTGTTGTTTTGGTGTGTCCTTTATTTTTCTGTTGGAAAACATAGTTGTTTATACCCAATCGAAGCAGTTTAGTGTACGCTCCCAAGTTTTTACTGTAGGATACACAACTAATATGTCTAAAGACGATACCATGTACTAATACCAAACATATTTTTAATAATGCCATATGGGCCTTTTTATTCAGTGCAAAGTTTTATGGTCTATAGCAGGGGTGCACTACATTTTTTGGTCCAAGGGCCGCAATGCCATACTGAACCAATCCCAAGGGCAGCTCCACGGGCCGCACAACACCCTTCGGCTGTCCGTATGCATCCAGCGGGCCGCATGTTCTGCAGGCCTGGTCTATAGCAACGGTGCTAACAGGGTAATTATGCCAAGGAGCCTAAAGATGCGCCCCCACAGTGTCCCGTGTGCAACACCCCCTTGTAAAGACCATAACAATTAATGCTAAATCAAAAACACTGCGTACTCGGGGAAGTAGTGGGAACAAAATAAGAGCAAAAAGTGGTCACTTATGGCCTGGTGGCAGGTCCTTTAATGCACGAAGACCTTCACTGTAGACACTGGACTTTATAGGTGGCCAGCAGATGCTGAGTTGAGCTGCAAATGTAAACCAGTTTTTATTCTCTTAACACTAAATGTGTGAATAACCGCTTGGCAATCTTTCTATAACCATACATACAGATGTCCCTAGCTCTATTGCTGTACATAAAGTTTTCAACAACCTACATTGTAAATAGTGTTGGAAGATGACACATGTGAATACAGGAAACCTTCATCCTGAAAGAACCTTCAAAGGGTTTAATCTATTTATGACACCACAATGGTATATGCAATAAATGTCTGATAGGTGCATTTCTCATATAAACGTATATCTCGAAAATGTGGTTCTTCCAACACTAGTCATGTAAGCTTATATGCCCAGAACTCTGATAGTCAGTACAGCAAGTCGCCATCACAGCCACCAGCACATTGTCGGTAACCTTGAGAGGGAGGAGAGGAGACCCATGGCTTCAGAGAAAGATGCAGGTCCGAGAATGTGACCAACATCTATCAGATACTTATGACGTATCCTGAGCTTATGACTGTTTTTGTGTTTTTTTTTCTACTTTGCTGCTAATAGTGTGTGTACTATGTGACGTGTGCTTTGTCATCACTACCATCTGCATGTAGCCTAGCCCATGCCATTAACGCTATGTGATCTGCCTCTCTCTGCTCCAGCATTACTCCTATACCATGGCATTCATTGCAAACCTGAGCCTGTCATTTATTGATGCCTGTATTCTCTTTTGGATATCCTTTTAGATGCAGTGTATTAGGATTGTAGTTTCACCAATTTATTAACATATCTGCTGTTGACCTTTCAGTTCGCTTTAGTCAGTTCGCTTTAGTCAGTTCGCTTTAGTCAGTTCGCTTTAGTCAGTTCGCTTTAGTCAGTTCGCTTTAGTCAGTTCGCTTTAGTCAGTTCGCTTTAGTCGTGAGCCGTTGGACAAGGTTTCTGATGGATTTTACTGTGAATGGAGTTCTGCAGCTTACTATGTACTGAGATACCTGAAAGCTGCAGAAGCCGAACAAAGCAGCACTTGTAGAAAAGCTAAAAATAAATGCATTTATGTAAAAAGAGATACGTGATGTGCCATTGTCGAACACAGGACCTTGGACGTGGCTAGCTGCCTCTAGGAGGAGGCCACCAGGTAGATGTTTGCTCATTCCTCCTGCCACCATTGAGATGATCAGTTTTAGTTTAATGGCCATAGGTCGCAGACATTCCTGCTTAGCAGATGCATCTTTTTATTTTACCTTTCTTCCCCTTTATAATAAGAACACAGGGATGAATAATCACTCCGTTACCCTACTTGAGGCAGAATAGTGTGGCCTAATATCTATGTTGCTTGCCCTGTCACTAGAAAAGGTGACACAGGTCAGCTCAAAGTGGTTGTCCAAGCTAAAAGTCTGCAATTACTCTGTGACTGTAGACCTGTTAATCCTCACAGCATGTGTTGTGAGGATTCTCTGGTGCCCAAAGCAGGTGGTCATGTTACTGCAAGCATGTGATATGCATACTCCCAGCAGCATTCCGACTAGACTTGCGTAGCCTTTCTCAGTCCACTTGTATAGAGCGAGGCTGCGCACGTCTTGTCGGAATGTGTCCTTAAGTGTGCATATTGTGTACTTGGATCCTTGCAGTAGGCCACTATTGCTTTTTTTCCCTTCTGATTGTCACTCCTACTACTCGCTCAGCCTGGCCTCCTCTCTGCTAAGCTTACAGCACTGACTGTGCTCCACTAGAACTGCTGGTGCTCATGTGGAAGGGGGCGCCTATGTTTTTTGTCTGCTTCAGCAACGCTCCGATTTCATGCACCAGCCAAGTAACTTCTTTACCTGTAATATATGCCCCAACAGCAGAACTTCCCGACAATGTATGCAATCCAGGCTGGGGATGGAGGGGAAGTGCAGCACTCCGCGCTGGCCATGCTCGCCTGACTGCGCACCTTTTGGACTCTATTACCACACTGTTCTGGAATGTTCCAAGGTTCTGTGTCCCCCAATGGCACGGAAGAGAAAACCGGCTTATTGGCTGCTTGGTAAAAGGTTTTTGCTGCATGTCATGTGAATGGATGGTGTAAGGAAAGGCTGTTTTTAATGACTTGCACCATATTAATTATATATTCTAGTCATTTTCTGTGCCTTTTCTGACAAGGGGGTGTAGCATGGGCTGTAAAGTGGCATAGTTAGTCAAAAAACAGGCCTTAGATGAGACACTGTGTGCCCAAGATTTGTTGCGACTTTCTGACACAAAGAGAGCCAAGTAATAGTGTAAGCTTAGACTAGAAAGTCTTAATGTGCCAGATTTATCAGTGTTTCATGCCATTTGATAAGTCTAGCTTATTCAAGTCTGTCTAGACTAAGTTTGCACCGTCTAAAAATAAGACTATGTTCATAAATATGCCTCATATTAAGATTACTTATTTTCATCATACAGTACTGTGCAAACGTTTAGGCAGTTATTGAAAAATTGCTGCAAAGTAAGAATGCTTTCAACAATAGACGTACTAATGTATTTTTTTTTCAGTTAACAAAATGCAAAGTGAGTGAGTAAAGGAGGAATTCAGTATTTATTGTGGCCACTTTTTGCCTTTAAAACAGCATCAGTTCTTCTAAGGTACACTTGCACGCAGTTTTTGAGGGAACTCTGCAATGGTTGTTGCAAACATCTTGGAGTACTAACTACAGATCTTCTGTGGATGTAGTGTACCAATCCTTCTGTCTTGTATTGTATCACAGACAGACGTGATGATGTTGGCAATGTATTTCTCAGCATTGTGGACACCATTAATCCTGACCACTATCTGAAATGCGGTCCCAAACTTGCAAGGGAGAGCTAAAGTTGCTTACAGAAAACCATTGTGTCTTTCTCAAGCCCTATGGCGAACAAACTCCCCTGTGTTACAACCTATGGCTTTTAAGGTTGCTGATTTCTTGGTGCTTCTTCAATAAAACTTGAACCGCCTGAAACCCCAGTCTGCTTTGAAATCTTTGCCTGGGAGAGACCTTGCTGATGCAGTATAACTACCTTGTGTATTATTGCTGTGCTCAATCTTACCATGGTGTATATGATCTGTGAAATGAGACGTCTTTTATAACCTCACCTTGGTAGCAGACTATGGCTGTTCCTCACCCAGTTGTAAGTCTCCTACACAGCTTTTTCTGTTTCAGTTAATGACCGCATTTTAACTTAACATATGATAATGATGATCATTATGACTTGTTTAGTGGAACTGGTTACTCATACACCTGACTATAATCCTGCACAATCCCTGACTTTGGGCAAGTATAGCTAGAAGAATCCATGCTTTGGTGCTGTTTTTTTAAGTCAAAGGGTGACCACACCAAATATTGATTTTATTTAGATTTTTCTTTCGTTCGCTCATCTTGTATTTTGTTGATAAAAATGAACTACTTCTGTTTATAAAATCATTCTTAATTTTTTCTACACCTTCTTAAAACTTTTGCACAGCACTGTACCCTGGAATAGCATAAGTACCGGTATATCCAGAGACGCAAAAATATAGGCCGCCTCTGCCGAGTACATCTCTCATCTGTTTTCTGTTGTGTCTGTGTAGTTATACAGTATATTTATATGTATACAAGTTTCATTTTACCATCACTGACAAGTTTGTTCCCCTTGCTGTTATTTTCACATGATCTTACACAAAGCTTCTGCTCATTTTGTGATTTGCATTGTTAAACTGCTGCTTTATTGCGAATCCTTCACCTTTTCCAACCATAGATCAGTGTAGCGTGTCCACATGTTTCTCTTTCTTACTGTTGTGCTCCGCTCCCCGTTTAGGCGCAGTCCGATCTTTCCTCCCTGGCTTTCATTCCTCTGGCTTTTCTTGATACTGCCTTGTGCTGGTGGATATCCTTCCCTTGAAGGTGTTTGTTTTGTATCCCTAGGTTGCTTTCTTTTGCAGTTTGAGGTTCTAGTTTTATAAAGGCAGTAGGCAAGCGTGGATGAAAAGGTGGTCTCTCAAGCTGCTATGGATTTATTCCAAACTTTTTTTTAAACTTAATACTTAATTTTCATTCCATTAAAGGTTTTTTTTTTTTTTTTTTTTTTTCATACATGCATTTTAATTATTTTTGGATTAAAATCCTTTTGTAATGGTTTTCATAGGAAAAAAAACTGCAGTTTCCCTTTCCTAACCTTTGTGTTGCACAGTCTATTATTGGCTGCAGAATGAGTTAACTGAAAATCCATCAGTGAGCTCAGTCTGATAGTAATTCTTAGCGGTCTTATTTATTTTTTATTATAGGAGTTGTTCGGTCCAAATCGATAACTCTGCAGTCACTCTGTGTTGCTGCGGACTTATGAAACCCACTTCAAAGTTGAATGTGCATGAAACAATTCTTGTAAAAATTAGACTGAACAAAATTTTTAATGAAACACAATTGCAAAAATTTATTTCTTTGCTCCAGATATTTGCATTTAAAGGGAATCTGTCAGTAGATTTTTTCCTATGGAATCGGAGGGCAGCATGAGGTAGGGGCTGAGACACTGTTTTCAGTGAAGTATTACTTATTGGGCAGTGTGCTGTTTCAATACAATAAGTGTTTTATCAGCAGGAGATTATCATTGCCTGGACTGGTGCCCACTTGAGCCCTGGTCCGACCGCACCACGCCCCCTCCTCTGATAAGCAGCTCACCGCCACTATACAGTGTACACAGAAAGCTGTGGTGTGGACGGGTTACCTTTCTGAGCTCTGCTACATCTAAAAACTGTGTCACAACTGCTGCAGCCAGTAAACTGAGTGACACATCATTAGATTCAGCTTCTCTTTTCCTACATTATGCTGCTCTCAGAAAAAGCAAAATGTCTCCCGAAGTAGAAAGCCCTTTTTAAAGTAGATATACATGTGTAGAAGAGAAACAATCTGGTTGATGTATAAAAATGTCTTTTTGCACATAACAACCAATCACAGCTCAGATTTCATTTTTCAAGAACAGAACAGGAAAAGAGAGCTGTGCTGTGATTGGTTGCTTTGGGCAATAGATAGTTTAGACCATTTCATAAAACTTCTGAGTGTGTTCTTGCATTTCTTTTTTGCATTGACTTCCACACTTTTTTTTTCTCTACCTATGGATGAGGTTTCTGAAGCCCCATTCACACAGATAGCTGCATTTACCAGCCAAACATATATTGGCAACACCCTCTGGGCCTATAGCAAGTGCTTCTTTGGTGTATACGGCAAGTACATTTCTATCTGTCCATAAGCTGTACAGATGCACAGAGCAGGCTTGTGTATGACTCGCCCTGCAGGGCCCACAAATTGACATGTAGCTATGCACTTGAAGGGTTCGCCTACTAAATCAGTATTTGTCAGACCGATGGGACCCTCAGCAATCCCAAGAATGAGGGGCCCAAAGTCTGTAGGTGTTGGTACATGACCTAATATTGTAAGCAAACCCAAAAAGGATTTTCCTATGAAAAGTTGTCGCATGGCTGCAGCAGGCTCCAGGTATATTGTTTTATATGGGAGAAATCGACCTTCAGTTGGGTTCTGAACATATATGCAAAGAAACCCTTTAGTGCCTCCTTATGTCCAAAGTCTGAATCTGTAGAATAGTTTTTTTTTACTATGTTGAATGTTTCTGCATTTCCTTAACCTACGGCCACATCTTCATAAGCCTAACCCAGACAATGAAGCTGCTGACGCTGCGGAGGAACGTGGTGAAGCTGTCTCTGTACAGACACTTTACAAACACCCTTATCCTGGCAGTAGTAGGTACGTGCACTCCACCTATCCACTCTCTGATGTCCTCTAGCAGATTGTTCAATAACCATGGTAAAACCAAGTGCAGAAATGGAAAAGACGCCTGTAATTATCCAGAGTTTATTATATTTCATGTATATTTTACCTAGTTTTCTCACTACTTATGTTATTTTTTTGTTGATTTCTGATGGGAAATAATAGTGTAGCAAGCTTGACTGCTGTTTCCATTCTAAAAAAATAAATAAAACTTAACATAGCTTCTAAAAAGAAATGGAAGCTGTGACACCAATATATTATTTATTAATTTAAGGGGTTTTCTTGCCTTGGGTTACAAGTCTGCAGATTTGTGAATCCTCACCGTGCACGCAGTACCTGCTGTCATGTGCCGACTAGACGTGCACAGCCGCACTGAATACAAGCGAATTGAGTGAGACCGGACACGTCTAGTGAGAATGTGGCAAGAAGTATGCAAATTGCATATTTGAGGTCACATGACTGCCCGCTTCCGACATGTGTACTGTGCGCGCTGTGAGGATTCACAAGTCTGCAGTCACATAGTGACTACAGACTTGAGCCTCAAGATTGAACAACCCATTTTAAAGAGGTACTCAATATGAGATCTGTAGGAATCCAATATCCGGCACCCCTATCAGCTGTTCTAAGCTTCAGCTATGGACAGATGTTTACACTGAAGCTGAGCGGCGTAGTTCTGTTCAGTGTGTAGCTATCGCTGCCGAGTACTGCAGGTCAGCTGCTAATAGTGTGAGTAGGAGCTTGTGTGCAGCATGCTCTAAACGGTGTGACCGAACTCTGGTGTCCTTCTCTGTACACAGTTTACAGTGACTGCTCTGCAAGGGACTGATCAATGAGGTGGTCGGGTGTAGGGCCGCCACTGAACTATGGAGGGTCATCAATATCAAAGTGGTGGAAAACCCCATTAAATGTAGCCATGCTCTTCAGCTCCATTCAGAGTTTACAGTCAGCCAGACCGACCCTTTAATTTGGCTTAAAGGGATTTTCCTGGACTTTTCAAAATTTAAAGAAGCAAGTGTTAATTTCCACAAAAATATCCTGTTCAGGAGAGGAATTGATAGTCCCTTCCATTAGTCACCCGGCCGCAGTAGCCAGTCTTTGGCTTCAGTGGATACACACACGTGATTGCTGAGGCCAGTGCCTGGAGGATGGGACATTTGGCATTTCCAGTGGGGACCACAGGAGTGGAGCGGTGAGGGATCTGAGAATCACTTATTTCCTTGTTTTATAATGATCCGTCTTCTGGCTCAGGAAGGGTCCCAAAAGGACAGAGGTCTTTCAAGTGGTGCTCCCCTCCAGGTGATTGGAGCCATGCTTTCACTGCCTGCACGGTGGCTGCTTAGTGCTTAGCTGTGCATGGGAGATCAGTGACCTGATTGCAGCATTTAGGTATCGCTCAGTCCCTCTAATCCCAAGAATCGTGCTGGAAATGAGTACACAGTGCTCCAAATACTATGATGTGTGACTACACCTAATGGCACATAAAATATCAAAATGTTCTATTATTTCTCTTGTAGCGTCAATCATTTTTATTATCTGGACCACTATGAAGTTCCGCCTTGTAGACTGTCAGTCGGTAAGTTTTGCCATGAATCTTACTATTTACTACTACTTCTTCCTTAGTTAATAGTATGTGTTCCTATACACTAACACTGGTTCACCAGAGCTGCCAGTTTTGCTGCTGCGGTGGGCACAGAACATCCATATGTTGCATTAATTGGCCACAGTGTAATGCCGCATTACCTAATGCTACGTTCTCCTGAGATGTGTGCACACTGGAGGTCTTCCCTGCTCATAGTATTGTATTGATTGTTCATGCAGATGATTACTGTTGATTATTAATGATTATTTTTTTTTCTTGCCAGGATTGGCGGGAGCTCTGGGTGGACGATGCTATTTGGCGCCTGCTGTTCTCTATGATCTTGTTTGTTATCATGGTCCTGTGGAGACCATCTGCGAACAATCAGAGGTGTGTGCTGCTAAATAGTAAATGATTCAACCAATTACACAGGTCTAAAAAAATACATATATATATATATATATATATATATATTTTTTACAGGTGTCAAGGGTTTTTGAATGGATTAACGGTGCTGAATTAAAAAATCCCATTACTTTTGCTGATTTGATTCTAGTTTTGAGTTAATTCATCCATGAAAGTAATTCATTCCCCCAATGCGATTTGTGTGAGATGCAATAACTTTTGGTCATTGAGTCTGTCTTTTGACTCTTTAACACTGTCATAGGCAATGAAATATCCTATATAATTATTTTGTCTTTCAATTTGTAGGCTTACAATGCTATAAAAGCGACTTTTTGAAGCTAGAATTCTACTGTAATTGGCTCTAGTTTGAGATATTTAATAGTTAATCTGGCAAAACTCAAGTCATTATTCTTAATCAGCACCATAAACTTTATTATAACACCGTTCAGACATCATTGGCACCAAAACCACCGTATACCAGTGTTATTGGGCTATAGAGAATTGACAATCTGTACTCTCCCGTGACATGTCTGATTACTAAACGCTTGCAGTAGATTTAGATCTATGCTCCCTTTTTCACTGCCAGCTGTTCCTCTAACTAGAATGAAGAGTGGCAACAGCCTGGTTTTGTACGATCCTAAACTATCTTTAATTCTTATGTTCCTTTTGAGGCTTAATACAGAAACTTTACAGATTGTATCGTACTTGCCTGTCATTGCTCTTGCACTGTCACTCTGTTGTCAAATGCCACCATCTCAACAAGTGGTGCTGGCATACTCCTCTGCTTTGGACAGTGTAGACGTCCAGTATGACTTCAAGTAAATGGTTAACAGTTTTTGCTGGGCAGAGCGTATTGCTGCCCTGCTGTTATCACTTTATATTATGCACCTTGACTTTTCCTCATCATCCAGTTGCTACACTGATCAGCAGACCCATCATTATGTACCACACTGTAATTGAGCTCCTCCGCAGTATCCTGCCGCTGGTTCATTGTTTCTGATTTATCTGATTGCCTTCTACCTGAACTTGATCTTGGAATGTATATTTGACCTTTCTCTTGCCGGCAGATTCTAGTTCTCCTCTCCTGGTTTTGACACCAGCTATTCAGCTAATTATGTCCCTTACTTTTGAGTCTAACCTTGGTCCTGTACCTCTGGTATTGAGATAGCTAATTTACTACCCCTCTGTCGGCCCGTTCCCTTGACTAGCGATTGCTCCATGGTTGCAACCCAGGAGCCCTCGCTGCAAAGTCCAGAATGGGTAATAAATGAAACATTCCCTAGGATCTACTAAGAGTTGGTAAGCAGCACCCCATTCACAACTTTTTACCTTGGCATGACATGATTTATGCAAAGCAGCTAAATAATATAGAGGCAGATGTATAATTATGGCACCTCACCATACTTGATGAAGTTTGGTCTTTCAGGCTCCCCACTCCTTCACAAAAAAACTATCCAAGCCCAGAGAAATTCCAGCAAGGAGCCTTCAGTTGGGATAAGTGTAGAGAAATTAAGTTTCAGTCTTATCTGAAGATGAGATGGGATTTCAATTCACTGTATCCTAGTCAGTAAGGGGATTGAAGCAAAAAACCCTGTAGGTCATGATGGAAACGTGGTCCATCAGAAGCCTTCCAAAAAAAAATGATCTCCATTTATTCTTCGGGAGAAACCTGGATTAGCAAATAACAATGGCAGAGGTCCACAATCCCAAGAGCTCAATACTGTTTTAAAGAGCGTTAAAACTAAAACAACAAAAAACTTTACATTAGCATCTTCATATTCGTACTGACCTGAGGAATCTGGTTGCCAGGTCATTTTTACCGCACATTGAACACAGTAAAAGCAAAAAAAAAAAAAAATTATAGTAAAATGATTGTCATTCAAAATGACAATTATTGCTGCAAAATACATGCCGTCATATGGCTATGTCAATGGAAACACAAGATAGTTGAATCTTAGAAGTAAAGAAGGCAAAACTATTAGAATGTTTAGCAGCACTTGGCATAAAGACCTGCCGTACAATATCTATTCCCAACCTAGATCCATTCCCGACCTGTCTCCCCACAACTCTGAGACCTCTTAAAGGTGCTATGCGGTCATCTCGGTAGTTATCTTCCAATCTTCTTCCTGCCAGGTAGAGGTAGCATTTTTGGTGGCCATGTCTTCCACCTGGCTGGTGTTACCCATTTCTTCATGTTCTTTGAGAGGGCGATCCTTTGGCTATCTACCCTCTTTTCAGCTGGAGGAGTTTTTACAGCTTTTTGGTTCTATCAGTCTCAAATGACTTTCATCTGTCTAATGCTCTTTTCATCATCACAAATGGTATCTAGTTCTGATCATTTTTTGGATCAGTATTACCATTTTCGAGGTGTATTGTCGTAAGCTGGTGCGTTTATAGATCTTTTCAGCTGAGCTGTGGAGGCCTTTTAAGCGGTCTCTGGACATGTTCCTTTCACACTTGTCCTCCACTCTTTCTCCTGGTCGCAGGGTTCTGCAGGCAGAAGTGGACTCGTCACATTATGACACCTGTAAAATCACTTTCTCCCTGAATTCAACGGGGGACATAGTACTCACCCACTCACCTATTTTCTTATTCAAGTTTAGGCATGTGTTGGTTTTATTAATTGTGATGCTCTTGATACTGGTTCTTATCTATCCAGACCTTTCTTCTGGGTTGTCTTCTCCTATTAGCTCTGATGGCTGATACAGACTGACCTAGCTAAGTTCTGCAGGACTGGTATACCTGTGTAGCATGAGTTAAGACTATAGCAGAAGATTATATTCACAATCTTCTTTGACCCCTAGTGAACCTGGTGAGAAAAAAAAGTTTTTTTTCAGAGAAGTAACATACATTTTATCATTCCATATTTGTACTTTTTTCTTTCTTGTGACTCCTTTATAAGTTCCTTTTTCTTCTCAAAATTTCAATATTTTCTTGTTGCTTTGCTTGAAATCTTCTGCACAATGTCATGGGTTATATAGCCTTTCATTCCTCGTTTCTACTTCTACTCATTTAACCTTTTCACAGCATGATCCGGTGCTTACCGAGTATCTTCGGCGTGCTCATATATTATGTTCGAGTCCCTATGTCTGCATGATTTATGGCTGTAAGACAGCCTCCACACGTGAGGATTCCCTAAGAAAAAGGCAATCTCTGCATATGTTGAGGCTGACTAACAGCCGTAAATCATGCAGACACAAGGACTCGAACATAACAAACGAGCACGCTGAAGATACTCGGTAAGCACCTGAGCGTGCTCGCTGAAAGGGTTAAATGAGCACGCTCGCTCATCACTAATCATTACCGCTGTTTTGTTTTCCTCTAGATTTGCGTTTTCACCACTGAATGAAGAAGACGACGACGATGATGAACAGAAAGAGCCTATGCTAAAGGAGAGCTTTGGTACGGCACTGCTATATAGCAAGTCATTTATTCCCAGACATAGCCTTATCCAGGTTACTCCTTTATGCTTTACTAAGTAAAAAACTAAAAAAAAAAAATGTTGCCCTTATTGGAGTTACTCAATCCAATTGTCAGCTTGCTATGCTCAAAGTAAGTCAAATATGGTTTACTGTGAGAATAAACACACTGAAAGAACGCAGATCAGCAATTATATGGACAGATCTAGTCAATGGCATAAGATCCAATAGTTGGAAATTAGCACTTGGACAATTGAATGGCAGACCATTCGGATGAAAACTTTGGAATATAAAGGAGAAAAGATCGAACCTAAGGTCCTATAAGTCAAAATACCACATATACTGGAATAGATAAAAGACCTTTTATTGGATGATAGTTAAGTGGTGCTACAAACAAAGGTGCTCGCACAATGTACCATAACAAAATTCAACACAATCAATAAAAGTTAGCAGAACCATATAAAGCTGGAAAATGTAGGCTAGGATAAACCGCATAAAACCACCCACAATCTATATATGAAGTACACGTTCTGCATATGCTGGACCCTGGGGTGGGAACATATATGTGACTGCCTGGTTAGTATCAGATCATATGTTGCTTGACAAAAAACATGTGTGTATACAGTATACAAGCAGTGTCACGTGTAATAAGGAACCACCCCCAAAAGACATGGGATACATAGAAAATATGTGGAGATAATTGACATGATGACAGATGGTGTGTCAGAGAGGGACCACATGCTAAGCATAGTACATGAAGGTACAAGGGGGTTTAAATAGCAGAGTCTAAGTTGTGGTGGAAATGTGATGTAACCTATGCTGCAGGTGGTCGTACGGTGTAGCATGTGGGTTTACTTGTATGGTCCGCAGATGTGCGATGCACGCCCCAACGCGCGTTTCGGACGACAGTCCTTCGTCAGGCGGTGACGTGCACCTCTGCCTCCTATACATTGACCGATCAGACATTGATGACCTAAGGATAGGCCATCAATGAACAAGTAGTGGTGGACAACCTCTTTAAATGTCACTGTCAATTATTGACCTTGGCAAATAAATTGCATAATCCTGGAGGCGAGTCATTTAAGGTGCCCATTGGCATTCCCCTGTGATTTGATTGAGGGTTGTCCTGGAGCATACAGTGACAGAGCACCAGCAGGACGGGCGGACAGCCTGGGGCCTCACAGCACCCATGTAGCAAGGCTCAGTCCCCATGACTCCAGGCCACACCGCCCCACAGGCACAACACCACAGCAACAATGGCCGCCACACTGCACCAACACCAAGTGAGAGGAGCCAGAAAACTCGCTTTCCACAATCTTTCAGACTGTGATCTGAGAGCGAAAATAAGCAGAACAGGTATATAGTATAATAGCAATTTTCTATACTTTATAAAGCCTGAGGCAATTAGGAAATGACTACTTTCTAGCCAAGGAAAAAACTGAAAAAAGTTAAAACGTTGACCTCTTTTAATAACGTCATTTCATTTTTTTTTCTACAGAGGGGATGAAAATGAGAAGTTCAAAGCCAGAAACTAATGGGAATTCTAAAGTGACTAAAGCTGTAAGTAGGCATGACGCAAGACAAATCTAGCAAATCTGAGTAATCACACAGACTTTTGACCTTATAGTGTATGTCTCAAATGAGACAAAATACTCCCCTGCTATGAATATGATTGGGGGAGAATTAGATACTTGAGTTCCTACAGTCACTGCTCTGGAGCTCGCTGCATGCCACCGCCCTATTCATTGTCTATGGCGCTGTCAGCTGTCCCATACACAGTGAATAGAGTAGTAGCAATTGCAGCCACCGCTTCAAACCAACAAGACCTTTTTAGAGACCTGTATATGGGAAATGAAGGGTGTCACAGTGGTTGTCCACCCAGTTCAGGAAGTTATCTGTCCTATGGAAGGGTGAGAACTAGACCGCTTTAATTTTGTAAATGTTTTAAAATTTTAAATATTTAAGTTAGTCTGCCAACTTTTTTTTTTTTTTTTTTTAATAGGAAGAAGATTTGAAGTGGGTAGAGGAGAACATTCCCTCATCTGTGACTGATGTGTGAGTATTTCTTGCTTACTGACACATGTATATAGCTTAGTCCTCTTAGAAGAATCTTCTAATCTCTATCCATGATGCTGAAATAGAAGTTTTAGATCAAAGACCAAAATTAGGTACTTTTCTATTACCCTAACCACCAACCAGGGCGCCGCCAACAGCATCACAACCAGTGCAGCTTCAACTCTCCATACACAGAACACTGTGCTGATCACTGCTGCTCAGAGGTACAGCGCCGTCCGCGCCTTGCCCAGTGCACACTAGTAATAAAGCCGGGCAGTGCTTTATCCCTGCTGCCCAGAGGTACAGCGCCGTCCTCTCCTCGCCCAGTGCACACTGGTAATTTTATCCCTGCTGCCCAGAGGTACAGCGCCGTCCTCTCCTCGCCCAGTGCACACTGGTAATAAAGCCGGGCAGTGCTTTATCCCTGCTGCCCAGAGGTACAGCGCCGTCCTCTCCTCGCCCAGTGCACACTGGTAATTTTATCCCTGCTGCCCAGAGGTACAGCGCCGTCCTCTCCTCGCCCAGTGCACACTGGTAATAAAGCCGGGCAGTGCTTTATCCCTGCTGCCCAGAGGTACAGCGCCGTCCTCTCCTCGCCCAGTGCACACTGATAATAAAGCCGGGCAGTGCTTTATCCCTGCTGCCCAGAGGTACAGCGCTGTCCTCTCCTCACCCAGTGCACACTGGTAATAAAGCCGGGCAGTGCTTTATCCCTGCTGCCCAGAGGTACAGCGCCGTCCTCTCCTCACCCAGTGCACACTGGTAATAAAGCCGGGCAGTGCTTTATCCCTGCTGCCCAGATGTACAGCGCCGTCCTTTCCTCACCCAGTGCACACTGGTAATAAAGCCGGGCAGTGCTTTATCCCTGCTGCCCAGAGGTTCAGCGCCATCCTCTCCTCGCCCAGTGCACACTGATAATAAAGCACGGCCCGGCTATATCCCTGCTCCCCTGAAGTACAGTCCTCTACTAGTTATTTCTCTGCTGAGAGAGCAGTGATTAGTTGAGACAGGCTGGAGTTGTCACTTAGGAGACCACTGCTCCAGACCGCCTGCCTCTGGGGAATCACAGACAGGGAGAAGACCCCATGTACAGTCTGGCCCCTGTGCACAGAAATCTAATTAGCAGAAAAAACAAATGGTGATTACAGAAGAACCACAAAGCGGATTTCTTCACCAAATGTATTAGTGTCATTACAGACAGGTCTTTACTTTACAAAGTCGTGTTGACCGATTCTCTTCAAATGATGAAAAACACCACTTTATACTCAGTTTTTATATAGTTTCCAGAGTTGCACGGGACTCGGCGTCCCACCCCACAGTCTTCTGCACACAGTTTGGCTAAAAATAGTATTGTCATGCCTAAATAATATTGCCATTACCATAATGAGCTTTTCCAGCAAAGCTTTCATTGTACAAAATAAAACTTAATTGATGCACAATGCAGATGCTTATGAAGTTGTACCAGGAGAAATCTGGTGTACTCTCTTTTGAATGACTGTTTTGTGCTTTTTTTTTTGCAGGGCTCTTCCCGCATTATTGGATTCAGACGAGGTCAGTGGGTTTCACTTATATTTCTGGCTGCAGAACTCGTGACAGTCATGTGCTTGGTTATAAGGAGTCATCTTACTAGTGATCAGTCAGAAACTAAGCAGGACCCTGTTGGGTTAAAAAAGGAAAATGATCTATTCAAAGCTGAATATCTAGTCCTAACTGTGAGTTACTGCAGAATATATATTATACATACTAGTATGAATAATAGGGAGAAGATTTATGTAGTTATATTAAAAAAAAATATCTTGAGGATTTTAAAAAATAATTTCACAGGTCTGAATATTAATGTTCTTTTCCCTATTTACAGGAGAGGATGATCACACATTTTGAAAGATCGAAGATGGAGTGAAGAAAGGTGAAATATGGAAGTGACAAGACCAGATGCTCCCGGCAGGCGAGACGGCGTACTGAAGATCAAACATTTGCTGTCCTCACTTGAAGGCTGAAGGAAAAGTATTTGTTGTGAAGACTTTCCTTGAAACTAATCCTTCACCTTTCAAAACCTGCTCATTTCACCAAGGTGAAATAATTTTGCCCAACTATAACACTTGACTGTCAAAGCAGGAAGCTCGGAGCAAAATACAAACTATTTTTTCATTTAATACCAGATTTCTTTGCAAGTGAAAAATCCTATGTCTGGTGAGAACAAGAGTGCTTTGTGTCAACCTGGAACTGGCAGGTCTTTCCAGAATTTGCACTTTAGTTACATAAATTTGATTTACATTAAGAAAAAAAAAAAAAAGGAAAACCTCAGATTTGCAGCACTTGGTTTAGGTAGGCAGCTGAACGTTACGTGAGATAGCTGTACATTGTATTCTTTGGGATTGTTCTGGGAAATTCTGTTTACAAAACTCACAGTTTAAGTCAATTATCGGTTTTTACAGCATCTAAAAGAATCATCACTTTCTGATTATTACGGCTGGGCTTTTTAATGGGACTATAATAGCTTGTGCATGAATGTATAATGCAGTTTGGCAGGGTACAATAGCATTGGTTGTTACAAATTCACGTTTTATCGAAAAAGGACTTAAAACTACCACAATCCACCATTTTCTTTTTGTTCTGGCACAGTTTGGAAAACTCAAGTTGTGCTCTAGTGACTTTGAGCAAGCGCCATGTTTTTTTCTGAGGGTTGAGAAGTAAAAAGGACCAAGGGAAACCTCCTTTTTGTAGGATATGCTATATGCCACAGTAAGTAGGCCAACACTATTGGACCCTACACATGATGAGTTTCTCTTGGCTTTTTTTTTTGTCACAGTAGTTTACATGGCACTCAGGTTAGATCCCAAAAGAGAGAGCAACGTGCTGCCATCATACTTTGCATAAATTGTTTGTCACTATATGGTTTATAGGCACATCATACACTGGAATTCATTAAAGTGACCCTCACACCCGACATTAAATTTGTCTATACCTTTCTGATTTTATAGGCGTCATATTAGGTGCCCTCCTTTATGCTGCTGTCTCCATTTCTCTGCTCCCTGCTTCTGTTTTTTTTTTGTTTTTTTTCTCCCCCAGAAAAGAAGAAAATTTGGCCACAGAGCAGAGAAATGGTTCCTACAGTCAAAGTTAATGTCATGGGTGGAGGGTCGCTTTAATTGTTAAGAAGCTAAGAGTTGTTTGGTTTATGAAGTGCATTGGATTTCCAGAATGTGAGCTGGCCTACGGAGCAAATACTTTTCACAAAGATCTTGAACGTTTTTGTCATTTTGAAGTTTTGATTGGTATGTTTGTGCTTTTGTCTTTTTTTTTTTTTTTATTATAAATTAACTTAAACATTCGTCTTGTGCATATTTCTGTACAAATATCGTCTCTTATTTTTAAGCGTTTATTTCTTTTTTTTGATCTTGTATTAAAATGCAATCCAACACATTCCAGTTTCAACAAACCGCTTGTAATATGGCAGAGCATAGCCAAAAATCTCTGCAGATTTCCATTATGCTTAAAGGAGTTCTCCAGCAATGTAAAAAAATATATATATGAAGGCGTTACTCAAAGAAAAGGAGGGAAAAATATAAACATATGTACATTACTTTTATATTGACATTGCAACACCAAGAAGGGAAAGTTATGGAATTATGGAAATCACAGGGACATGGTAATGATATGCAAACGATAAATGATGGAAAGAAAATTTTTAAAACATGTCTGCTTACTCATTATCAAGTAAGAGCCCCATGTACACTGCTCAAAAAAATAAAGGGAACACTCAAATAACACATCCTAGATCTGAATGAATGAAATATTCTCATTGAATACTTTGTTCTGTACAAAGTTGAATGTGCTGACAACAAAATCACACAACAATCATCAATGGAAATCAAATTTATTAACCAATGGAGGCCTGGATTTGGAGTCACCCCCAAAATTAAAGTGGAAAAACACACTACAGGCTGATCCAACTTTGATGTAATGTCCTTAAAACAAGTCAAAATGAGGCTCAGTATTGTGTGTGGCCACCAGGTGCCTGTATGACCTCCCTACAACGCCTGGGCATGCTCCTGATGAGGTTGCGGATGGTCTCCTGTGGGATCTCCTCCCAGACATGGACTAAAGCATCTGCCAACTCCTGGACAGTCTGTGGTGCAACGTGACGTTGGTGGATGGAGCGAGACATGATGTCCCAGATGTGCTCAATCGGATTCAGGTCTGGGGAACGGGTGGGCCAGTCCATAGCTTCAATGCCTTCATCTTGCAGGAACGGCTGACACACTCCAGCCACATGAGGTCTGGCATTGTCCTGCATTAGGAGGAACCCAGGGTCAACCGCACCAGCATATGGTCTCACAAGGGGTCTGAGGATCTCATCTCGGTACCTAATGGCAGTCAGGCTACCTCTGGCGAGCACATGAAGGGCTGTGCGGCCCTCCAAAACAATGCCACCCCACACCATTACTGACCCACTGCCAAACCGGTCATGCTGAAGGATGTTGCAGGCAGCAGATCGCTCTCCACGGTGTCTCCAGACTCTGTCACATCTGTCATATGTGCTCAGTGTGAACCTGCTTTCATCTGTGAAGAGCACAGGGCGCCAGTGGCGACTTTGCCAATCCTGGTGTTCTGTGGCAAATGCCAAGCGTCCTACACGGTGTTGGGCTGTGAGCACAACCCCCATCTGTGGACGTCGGGTCCTCATACCACCCTCATGGAGTCAGTTTCTAACCGTTTCTGCAGACACATGCACATTTGTGGCCTGCTGGAGGTCATTTTGCAGGGTTCTGGCAGTGCTCCTCCTGTTCCTCCTTGCACAAAGGCGGAGGTAGCGGTCCTGCTGCTGGGTTGTTGCCCTCCTACGGCCCCCTCCACATCTCCTGGTGTACTGGCCTGTCTCCTGGTAGCGCCTCCAGCCTCTGGACACTACGCTGACAGACACAGCAAACCTTGCCACAGCTCGCATTGATGTGCCATCCTGGATGAGCTGCACTACCTGAGCAACTTCTGTGGGTTGTAGAGTCCGTCTCGTGCTACCACGAGTGTGAAAGCACAACCAACATTCAATAGTGACCAAAACATCAGCCAGAAAGCATTGGTACTGAGATGTGGTCTGTGGTCCTCACCTGCAGAACCACTCCTTTATTGTGTCTTGATAATTGCCAATAATTTCCATCTATTGTCTATTCCATTTGCACAACAGCATGTGAAATTGATTGTCAGTGTTGCTTCCTAAGTGGACAGTTTGATTTCACAGAAGTTTGATCCACTTGGAGTTATAACCTGTTGTTTAAGTGTTCCCTTTATTTTTTTTGAGCAGTGTACATAAATCCCCACACTTGCAGCCTTGGCTGCTGTCAATCAGGATAGGAATGGTTGTGTGCAGAATGTTTTGCTGCGCTGATTGCACATGGGAATACAAATCATCAAGATCCTCTGCTGGCAACTCTCTTTGCAATAGAAGTTGACATCTTTGTTTACTTGGCTTCCTTATTGGTATGGCGGTACAGCAGCAGAGAAAAAGTGATTATTAGTGCAGGGGAGTGCAGCCATGGTGAGCATGGACCAAATATTGAGGTGCAAGGACGTCATCATCACAGACTGATCACTGCAATTGAGTTCCCAATTGGGATATATGGCTGTGAGACGTGGATGCTCGCAAAGGCAGACAGATGGAAAATAGATGTCTTCGAGTTGTGCTGGAGAACCTTAAATCCCAAGGACAACAGGGATCATCAACAAAGATGCTCTTGATAATGTAAACCCAGAATTGTCCCTGATAGGTAAGTTTCTATCTCATGCTTTTGCCTATTTTGGACATGTGATGAGGGACAATTCATTAGATGCTACTCTGTATGGTCAGTGGTTAAAGGAAATGAGGGCGACTAAAGGCATGTTGACTGGATACCATACGAGAATGACACGAGAATGAACATCAAGCAATTGAAAAAAGTTGAAAACAGGGAAGCATGGCAAGAAAGTGTCCAGTGTACCTAAGAGTCAGGCACAACTGAATGATTAGAATCAATATATACACAGCCCTGATAGATATATACACTTTTTATTCTAATCAATCTCTCTCATTTTTTTATTTTTTATTTTAACCAATCTCTATCAGGGCTGTGCAGTCGGTAAGCCAAACTTCTGACTCCTCAATTTCCTGTCTCCACAGCCCGGCCTCACTACTAAGCGTGTACATAAAGTGCAGCAAAGACTCGTCTCAGCTAAAAGCCCAGATCCTTAGATCAGGAACAGAATAGACATTAATAGGATATTTCATAACTTTCCAAAATTCTTAAGAACATTTACAGCACATCCTGCATTGTCCTAATAAACCCATATATATTAGATATTTCAGCACTAAGGAAACTACTAATCCTGATCAAATCCTCAGCTCCATTTGCTGAAATGCAGCCCAAACTTGCAGGGCCCCTCCACCATGCTACACTGTTGCCTGCTGACCCTCATTATTGTGCCATTCTCTAGCCCTTTGGTGAACAACTTCCATTCTGTTACAGCCAAATATGTCACATTTTCTGATCATTAAGAATGTTTCATCAGCTGCACTAAGTTTCTTTAGCCAACAACTGTGTCTGCGCTTCTCAGCGTTGCCCATTTCTTGGTGTTTCCTCAAAACAGCTTGAACATCTCAACTTAAAATCTTTGCCTCGCAGAGGCGTTCCATAATACTGTCCAACTAGCTTGTTTCTGTGCTCAGTCTGGCTGTGATGTATGACCCGTGACATAAAAATTACCTTTCACAACCTCAGCAGCAGAGTTTCTGTGCCTCACCCAGTTTCAATCCTCCTACAAAGCTGTTTCTGTTCCAGTTAATGACAATCTTTCCACCTACATATGAAAATGAAGATCATCACCAGCTTGGTATAAGTGTTACACCTGGCTATAATCCTACAAAATCCCAGACTATTCAAGTGTACCAAGAACACTGGATGCTGTTTTGAAAGTAAATGGTGGTCATACCAAATATTGACTTCTGTCTTTATTCACTTTGCATCTTGTTAATTGTTAAAAAATAAACTTTGAACATTTCTATTTTTGAAAGACTCTCACTTTGCAGCATTTTTTCCAAACTTACTTGAAACTTTTTCATAGTACTGAACATACGCACATTTAAATAGTAAAATACTTTGTTTTTTTTTTTTCAACAAGTTAAACATTTTGGTATACTGAACACTGCGATATTCGCAGAGAAACTCAGTCTAGAAGGCAGAATGTCTGCAGTAGGATGGGTGGCATGATGAAACAAATGTAACAACCTACAGGTTGTATACAAACTACAGCCAACATGCCTTCCCTGGGTATCGAATTTTGTATGTTTGTCGAGATTACTGCAAAGTGACAGCAAAATGTTGTATTTTTTTTTTTTGCCTAAATTCTGCAAAATGCGGAAGTTTCTCAAATTTTAGCAAAATGTCACCATTTGATGTACCTATTTATTTCTTTACATGTTCTCCAATAGATTTCTTTATTGGGAGAAAAAAAAAAAGCTTGTGCTTCCAAATAGTTGATATTCTCACGGTGGCAGCGTTGTACATGTTACCATTCATCCAGAGAAATCTGGTGGTGCTCCGCAATCACACTGTAGTTCCTGCCACTAATGGAAAAATATGTTGCGGTACTCACCGATATTGTTATCATCTTTATAGGTCAGATCAGAAGATTTCTATGTGCAATATCTGCCTGTAGGTTAGTGATTGATATAAGGAACAAGATTAGTGATACTTCGCTATTGATTCTGCTAGGGCTAAATCATTCATACACTGACCGTACACCTTAGATGGCTGTCGAACTAATGATGCTTTGGACGATTATTTGTGACACGTTGGCCAGTGGTTTATTTCCAGGAGAACAATACAATCGTCAGTCAGAAATCAGACATCTGCAATCCGTCCGGAATTCTGCAGGCAGTCAGGAGATGTCCTGCAGACCCCAGACAGGTTGCAGTGCTCCTGGAAGCTACAGACAGAAGACTTCCAGGAAACTGCAGCATGCAGAAATGCAATAGAGGTCCTGGAAGACTGGGAACTAGTAGCAGAAGTTCTGGAAGCTGCAGGCAGACAGGAGACGTCCTGGAGAGCACAGACAGGTAGCAGAGGTTGTGGATGCCACAGGTGGATAAGTAGCAGAGGTGTCTAGGAGACCGCATACAGGTAGCAGAGGTACTGGAAGCTGCAGGCGGACAGGAGACGTCCTCTAATCCATCAAACCATGAACGTCCGAACGAAAGGGCTACATCATATGCTTGGTTTATACTGTCATCTTGCATTCATCTCAAAACGCTATTTACCTGCAGATACAGTGGTAGGTAATCTGCAGCCAAATACAATGTAATTCATGGCTGGCCAGCTTATTGGAAGTGCGGCTACAGGGAGAAAATTACGTTTTATACTCTACTGCAGGGATGTCAAATACATAGAGGAACAAAATTAAAAACTCGGGACAAAGTCTTGGGCCAACCTTGATATTTATTAAAAAATGTCTACAATTGAGGAAGTTTTTCCTTATCTTCAAATATAACTGAATTTTTTTATATGGAAACAAGCTTAAAGGAGTTGTCCCACCAACAAAGTAAATTTTAATTAATAGATCTTAGAATAGAATATTGGAATATTAATATGTTATGTAAGAGCAGTAAAAAGCATATGGCCCAATGGCCTAATTTAAATATGTAATAGGAAAGGATAAAAAACCTTAAATACTAGAGATAATAAAGTACAATATAAACAAAAGTGCCACCCAAACACACTATGACAAACCCACAGTGAATTCCTCCACACACACGGTATGATGACCCTACTCAATCCCCCGACAAAGAATGGTGACCCCCCATCACAGTATATTTCTCCAACTAAAATCCCCACACGGCCCTTCATACAGTATAATGGCCCCACATAGCTCTGCATACAGTATAATGGCCCACATTGTCCTCCATACAGTATAATGGCCCACATTGTCCTCCATACAGTATAATGGCCCCACATAGCTCTGCATACAGTATAATGGCCCACATTGTCCTCCATACAGTATAATGGGCCCCACATAGTCCTCTATACAGTATAATGGCCCCACATAGTCCTCCATACAGTATAATGGCCCCCTCATAGTCCTCCATACAGTATAATGGACCCACATAGCCCTCCATACAGTATAATAGTCCCCACATAGTCCTCCATACAGTATAATGGACCCACATAGTGTTCTATACAGAATAATGTCCCCACATAGTCATCCATACAGTATAATGGCCACACATAGTCTTCCATACAATATAATGGCCCCACATAATCCTCCATACAGTATAATGGACCCACATAGTGCTCCATACAGAATAATGGGCTCCACATAGTCCTTCATACAGTATAATGGCCACACATAGTCCTCCATACAGTATAATGGGCCCCACATAGTCCTCCATACAGTATAATGGCCTCACATAGTCCTCCATACAGTATAATGGCCCCACATAGTCCTCCATACAGTATAATGGGCCACACATAGTCCTCCATACAGAATAATGGCCCCACATAGTGCTCCACACAGTATAAGACATACTGAAAGGGAATCTAGATTGTGAGCCCCAATGGGGACAGCAATGGTAATGTATGTAAAGTGCTGTGGAATATGTTGGTGCTATATAAAAATAAAGATTATTATTATTGTTATTAATAGGCTACTCAAAAAAAATACTCATCTCTGCCTGTTCCCCTGCTGCTCGGGTCTCGTCAGATCCTGCGCACATCTCGGTACAGCGGGAGTGCTGTGTTGTGCTGAGATGTGAGACGCACAGGGGGATGATGGGAGCGGGAGGTCAGCTGATATTCCCTCCTCCATCATTGCTGATAACTTCGTCGGCATCTAGGCTGTCAATATAATTGAAAGTGTGATGCCCGCCTGGCGTCATGGGCCATATACTGTATACTCAGGGGACCCCCCGGAGTCGCGGGCCAGAGGTTATTAGATGTGAGGTACAGTGAGTGCGCTCTGTGCAGACGGTTTGTCGCAAGTCGGGCCGGGTGTATGGAGGTCGCTCATGGGGTGAGCTCGCCCGTACCCGGTACACGACGGCGGCGTCACAGCCGGGATCCTGGCAGCTCTGTGCAGCACGTGTGGTGAGGCGCGGAGCAGTGAGGAGCCGCGCTGACGGCAGTACATGGGGCGCACGCCCTAATGAGTCCGGTGCCACGTATTCCAGCACCCATAGTTACAACAGGCGTGGGAGATGTCAGTCTTGGGCTGTGTGCACACAAAGTATTTGCAGCAGACACATCTGCACCAGAAACGTCTCTTGACAGGAATAAAATTTGCACGTTTCTTTCCCTATCAATAGAATGGCTGACACCGGCTGATAGAACTTCCGGGCTGCAGGTGTGAACCGGGGAAGAAACACTTAAGGCTATGTGCCCACAATGCAGCAGGAGATATCAGAGAGCTCATTCACTTTGCTGGAACAGTAAAACGCATAGGAAAAACGCAGAAAGAAAACATGTGAAGAAGCAAGATGAGGCCGCTGCGTGAGGAGCCGCACTGTTACATAACGTCACGTGGTGACGGCGGCGCGGCCTCCCGTACGGAGGCTCCGGCACGGGGCGTGGCCTAATACCAGGAAGCGGCGGCGGTAGTCAGCGGCCTCCCCTCCGGGACGAGCCTTCTCGCCTGCTGTGGACGGTTCCTCTGCCCTTCGTGTCGCACATCATTGCCGGGGCGGCTCGTCTAGGAGAGGCCGCAGTCTGGCGGGTGCACTAGGCCGCTGCAGCCATGCATGACGCCTTTGAACAGGTGCTGATCCTGGAGAAACTGCCGCTGCAGATAGAGTGTGTGGCAGCCTGGGGTAAGTTCTGGCAATGGGGGGTCCGACATCCCGGGGGTAAGTTCTGGCAATGGGGGGTCCGACATCCCGGGGGTAAGTGCTGGCAATGGGGGTTTGACAGCCCGGGGTTAAGTGCTGGGGATGAATGGGGGTTTGACAGCCCAGGGGTAAGTGCTGGGGATGAATGGGGGCCTGACAGCCCGGGGGTAAGCGCTGGGGATGAATGGGGGTCTGACAGCCCCGGGGGTAAGCGCTGGGGATGAATGGGGGTCTGACAGCCCCGGGGGTAAGCGCTGGGGATGAATGGGAGTTTGACATCCCGGGGGTAAGTGCTGGCAATGGGGGTTTGACAGCCCGGGGGTAAGCGCTGGGGATGAATGGGGGCCTGACAGCCCGGGGGTAAGCGCTGGGGATGAATGGGGGTCTGACAGCCCCGGGGGTAAGCGCTGGGGATGAATGGGAGTTTGACATCCCCGGGGTAAGTGCTGGCAATGGGGGTTTGACAGCCCGGGGGTAAGTGCTGGGGATGAATGGGGGTTTGACAGCCCGGGGGTAAGTGCTGGGGATGAATGGGGGCCTGACAGCTCGGGGGTAAGCGCTGGGGATAAATGGGGGTCTGACAGCCCCGGGGGTAAGCGCTGGGGATAAATGGGGGTCTGACAGCCCCGGGGGTAAGCGCTGGGGATGAATGGGGGTCTGACAGCCCCGGGGGTAAGCGCTAGGGATGAATGGAGGCCTGACAGCCCCGGGGGTAAGTGCTGGGGATGAATGGGGGCCTGACAGCCCGGGGGTAAGCGCAGGGGATGAATGGGGGTCTGACAGCCCCGGGGGTAAGCGCTGGGGATGAATGGGGTCTGACAGCCCCGGGGGTAAGTGCTGGCAATGGGGGTTTGACAGCCCCGGGGGTAAGTGCTGGCAATGGGGGTCTGACAGCCCCGGGGGTAAGCGCTGGGGATGAATGGGGGCCTGACAGCCCCGGGGGTAAGCGCTGGGGATGAATGGGGGCCTGACAGCCCCGGGGGTAAGCGCTGGGGATGAATGGGGGCCTGACAGCCCCGGGGGTAAGCGCTGGGGATGAATGGGGGCCTGACAGCCCCGGGGGTAAGCGCTGGGGATGAATGGGGGCCTGACAGCCCCGGGGGTAAGCGCTGGGGATGAATGGGGGCCTGACAGCCCTGCGGGGGGTGAGGGCCCGCTATGGGGGCCTGACAGCCCCACAATGGGGGAAGACTGTTCATATTATCTTTGTGTCTCCGCTCCCTGCTGTTCGGAGCATTTTCCATTATCACCCGTTTTCCTGACCTGCCTCTGCCGTTATAATCTGTAGGGATCCAGATAGAGCGGAGGAGGCTCTAAAGTCAGATCCATTACAAAGAGAGAATTCCAAAAATCACAAGTAAAACTGATAACACGAGAAAAATGGAAACTGGCATGTGAATGCAATCTTGTTAGCAGCAGAAAGACCACAAAGCTGGTAGGAGGCTGCTGTAGTCCTTAGCCCAGCGCTCCTCTGCCTGCCGCCTGTATTTTGGCGCAGGTAATGTATGCTGGGTATCAAAACTGCACTTTCTTTCCTGGTGATTAGTTGAATTACCAAGTTGTTACCCTTAAACGAAATAAAGTTCCAGGGTTTTGCTATGTAGTGCGTATGTAGGGCTCTGCACTTTCTGCCTGTGCATTCCCTGGGGGGGCTTCACCTGCCACATGGGTAAGGTTTCTTCTCATTGAGTTATTCGATGGTGGTTTTTCTGACATACTTTCATTTACACATGTGTGACATAGGACAGATTGTATACATGTCAAGATTGCACCTATAAGTCATAATATAATACCTTCTATACTTGCATGTTGAATGTGTTTTCCCTTCCCCAGGGTTTTTGTTTGTTGCTATTTTGCCTGTCCTGGTTATTTGTAAGAATGTTTTCAACCAGTAGTTAATAAAAATTTCTATTTTATACACATTCCCTTTGCGCCTCCTCTTTTCAACTGATGTGAGAGCAGCATTATATAGGGGCAGAGATGTTGATTCCAGTGATGTGTCACTTACTGGACTGTTTGCTGCAGTTTTGATAGTATCACTGTTTTATTAAGAGGAGATGATCACTAGAGGGCTAGTAAACCTGCTGCCATGTAGTCCAACCCCAACCCCCCTGCACAGTCTACACAGGAAGCGGCCAATCGGTAGTGTGGGCGGGGTTATACACACCTCAGCATTCAGAGAACCGCTAGATCTGCAGCAGAGAAAACTGGGATTTTACCAAAACTGCAGCAAGCTGCTCAGTAAGTGATATAGCGCTGGAATCAGGGTCTCTGCTCCTACATCATGCTGTTCTCAGATGGGTTAGCAAAAACCTGCTAACCGATTCTCCTGTAACTCTGTGCATCAATACCAGCTCCTAAATGAATGGTAACCATATTGTGCTCCATTTTCAGAGGACTGCCTTCTCGTTGGCACTAAACAGGGACATTTACTACTGTACAGAGTCAAAAAAGAGCAAGGTGAGTCGTCTGCACAGATCTGTCCCTATTAAAGTAGTGCAGTTTTACTTTCAGGGACGTCCACTCCGGACTGATGCGCTGCTCACTTTCTGGAACCCCAAATCCACGTAAAATCTGGCATTTTTGTTGCAGTTATTGCAACAGATTTGTAGCGGATTTCACGTAAACATTACAAAGTGAAAATCTGCACTGTCCATGAACATGTAATATTACTACATCCTTATAGATAAAATCGCCATTAGATTTTTTGTTTTTTATATCAAGTATCCATCTCACTTCTCCCAGAAGCAGTTTTTTTTCCCAACCGCTGCTCCTTAATGGGCGTTAAACTCTTTCAAGGTCACAAAACTATCAGTGTTTTTCAATTGTGATAGCTGATATGCTATATACTGTATTAAAGGGAAGCAGTCAGGCGACTCCTCCTGCCAAACCACAAGCAGCGTGAATCACAGCCTGGCTGCACGAAACGTTCTCTGAAATGTTCCAGCTTTTCAAAGAAAATGTACTTTGACGATCCAGCCGGGGATCAGGCTACTTCGGCTGTGCCCCCAGACAGCTTTTCTTGCCACTGCTGCAGGTGATTGACAGAGCTTTTCCTATGTTCACACGAGGTAAACACCTGTCAATCACTTGCAGCGGGTCTGGGAAGATCAACAAGTAAGTTTATGGATATATCTTGTTAAAGGGAAACTGTCACCAGCTTTGTCCTATATGAGCTAAATCTATTTCCTTATTCAGCGCCTGTGCTGCACTCCATAAAAGCTTCTATAACCCCCTGACTTGGTCCGGTCTGATAAGCGTGGTTTTGGGCCTCTCCGTGCCTCCCCCCTGGCTGCTGTTTACCGTCCTTCTTTACTTGACGTGGATGACGCCTCGCTGCCAGGCCTGCGCACAGAAATTACGGCTTGCGCCTGTGCACTATACTTTGCCTTACTGCAGGTGAACGCGCACTGTTTCGGCTCTGCAGGGCAAAGCATAGTGCACAGGCTCGAACTGTGATTTCTTTGCACAGACGCAAGATTTCGTCTGACGGTGTGGATGACGCGAGGCATCTTCCACGTCAATGAAAAAAGGAGGACGGCAAGTATTCGTTCTCAGGTTCCCTTTCATGAACATTGCCACATGACTTCAGACCCAAAGTCATGTGGCACCCTAAGGGAAGAGTCAGACATCCATATAACTCGGACAGGGATTGCATTGCAGTGCACGGACTGGCCGGCGGCTCTCCCAACACGAACGTGACTGCTGCATAGAAATACATACTATCACGCTCAGGTGAGGTGAGCCGTCGGCCAGTCCAGACATTGCACTGCGATCTCCGTCCGAGTTATATGGCTGTCTTACTCTTTTTCAGACTCTCCTTGTTGTATGTATATATCAGCAGGATCGTCTGATAGCCTGTGTATAGACGCCCCCCGACTCTACCCCAACAGGTGATTTCAGGGGAGAGAAGGATTCGGTCTGCAAAATTTTAGTGGCTGATCCTTTTGCTCTTTCTTGAAAATTTTCACAGCTGCTTCCTCAAATAAATCACAGGAATGCTCCTGAGTATGGGGTAGACGGGGGGATAGCTGACAGTTATCTAGTGAGTTTGGGGTTCTTCTGAGTCTTTACATAAACAGATGTTGCCCCCATCTTACCTGACGTTGTTTCTCTCCTGGCTGCTTCTGCGCTATGAATGGATAACCTTGCGTGCTGCTTACCTGCAGGCATTTGAGCAGGAACTGCTGCAAAACATTACTTTCACAGTCACCTAGAAGGTGCAGAAAAGTGATGCATAAATAGCTCAGATGCCGATATATATCACCTACTGTACTGGGGTATAACCCGCCTTTAACTGTATGTGTGTATCTATCTTCAGGACACAGATACTCACTGTGGTGAAGCAGGGAACCATCAGATCTCTGCTCCACCATTCCGCCTGGGTAGAGACAGGAGGAGCTGCATGGACCTTTTGGTCATACGACATTTTCATGTCACAAAATTGGGCAGCAATTGGGACCAGGGATGTGAAAGGACACGCATGCAAGTGGGATACTTGCGTGGGGAAGAGCCACTCAGGTGCAAGATGGGAGGTCTGTGGGCATCCTACTTTGTGTGTATCTGGGGGAGTTTGAGTTTTGGGACATCATACTGTGTGTGTGATTATGAGAGCATTATACTGCATGTGTGCAAGTCAGCTGGTGCCTCATATTGCATGTGTGGGGGGTGACTGGCCTTCATACTGTGTGGCATCATATTCCAGGTGTTTGTGGAGTAATTTCATGTGTTTTGGGGTGACTGTGGGGACATACTGCGTGTGTGTAGGTGGGGTGGACGACTGTGGGGACACCATGCTGCGTGTGTGTAGGTGGGGTGGACGACTGTGGGGACACCATGCTGCTTGTGTGTAGGTGGGGTGGATGACTGTGGGGGCACCATGCTGCGTGTGTGTAGGTGGGGTGGATGACTGTGGGGGCACCATGCTGCATGTGTGTAGGTGGGGTGGATGACTGTGGGGGCACCATGCTGCGTGTGTGTAGGTGGGGTGGATGACTGTTGGGGCACCATGCTGTGTGTGTGTAGGTGGGGCGGACGACTCTGGGGGCACCATGCTGCGTGTGTGTAGGTGGGGTGGATGACTGTTGGGGCACCATGCTGCGTGTGTGTAGGTGGGGTGGATGACTGTGGGGGCACCATGCTGCGTGTGTGTAGGTGGGGTGGATGACTGTTGGGGCACCATGCTGCGTGTGTGTAGGTGGGGTGGATGACTGTGGGGGCACCATGCTGTGTGTGTGTAGGTGGGGCGGACGACTCTGGGGGCACCATGCTGCGTGTGTGTAGGTGGGGCGGACGACTGTGGGGGCACCGTGCTGCGTGTGTGTAGGTGGGGTGGACGACTGTGGGGGCACCGTGCTGCGTGTGTGTAGGTGGGGTGGACGACTGGGGGCACCATGCTGCATGTGTGTAGGTGGGGTGGACGACTGGGGGGGCACGATGCTGCGTGTGTGTAGGTGGGGTGGATTACTGTGGGGGCACCATGCTGCGTGTGTGTAGGTGGGGTGGACGACTGTGGGGGCACCATGCTGCGTGTGTGTAGGTGGGGTGGACGACTGTTGGGGCACCATGCTGCGTGTGCGTAGGTGGGGTGGACGACTGTGGGGGCACCATGCTGCGTGTGTGTAGGTGGGGTGGATGACTGTGGGGGCACCATGCTGTGTAGATGGGGTGGACGACTGTGGGGGCACCATGCTGCGTGTGTGTAGGTGGGGTGGACGACTGTGGGGGCACCATGCTGCGTGTGTGTAGGTGGGGTGGACGACTGTGGGGGCACCATGCTGCGTGTGTGTAGGTGGGGCGGACGACTGTGGGGGCACCATGCTGCGTGTGTGTACGTGGGGTGGACGACTGTGGGGGCACCATGCTGCGGGTGTGTAGGTGGGGTGGACGACTGTGGGGGCACCATGCTGCGGGTGTGTAGGTGGGGTGGACGACTGTGGGGGCACCATGCTGCGGGTGTGTAGGTGGGGTGGACGACTGTGGGGGCACCATGCTGCGGGTGTGTAGGTGGGGTGGACGACTGTGGGGGCACCATGCTGCGTGTGTGTAGGTGGGGTGGACGACTCTGGGGGCACGATGCTGCGTGTGTGTAGGTGGGGTGGACGCAAGGAGCAATATTTCTTGGGTGTATGTAAAGGACCACACAAGGTTAGGGAAATTAATTGGCAGAAAAAAGATTGTACATGTTGCTCCTTCCTAACTTTCGAAGTTGGGTGAATTGGGTAGTGATTATGATGTTTAATAATTTTCTCCTTTTCTTGTGACTTTTTTCCAGAATGTAAGCAATACATTTCTTTTTTTTTTAGGTTGTAACCAGTTTGAAGTAACTCTAGAAAAATCCAATAAGAACTTTGCTAAGAAAATTCAGCAGGTAGGAGATGCAACTTTTAGAGTTTTATTTATTTATTTTACTCACTTACATAGCGCCATTAATTCCACAGCGCTTTACAGACATTATGTGCTAACCACTGAGCCACCGTGCTGCCCTAGAATTTTGAGAGCTTTTCGACATTTGTTTCCTCTGGTAATGATCTGATTGTTGAGGTGACAGCTGAAAACCCCAGCGACCCGCTCATATAGCTGAGGGAATACATGATGTGGCACTATGGTGTAAAGCGGGGGTGGACAATACGTTTCCACTACAGGCCACATGAGAGACCGGGACTGTTATAAAGGGCTGAACCAATACATTGAAATTAATTCTGTTGAATATTAACATTGTATATTAATTTTAGAACTTATTATTGAACAGATCGAAACCATATAATTTACCTATTTTTATAGTTTATTAAAAAAAATATAAATCTTTCTGCTCCTGTAATTCAGTCCTTGCATTATGGTCAACAGCTCCCCAAATACATTATGTTGTCCCCACATCCACACAGCTTCCCACACAGTACACTGCATCCTACAGGCACCAGGCACAGTATGATGCCCGTACAATCCCCAACACAGTAGGATGACCCCCACAACCCTCCAAAAAGTATGATCCCATACACAGAATGACCGCAGCCATGCAGATCTCTATTTACAGACTATTGACCCTCACAGTATGATCCCCCTACAGTACCCAACCACATTATGATGGCTCCACAAGTGAAGGACAAAAAAAACGAAATACTACTCTCCTTGTCCCTGTTCCCCCTGGCGCCCTGCTCCTGTCTTTGCTCTGTGCCCTGAGACTCCACAGCCGGCGCAGTCTGACGTCATCACACCTACTAGCTGAGCCACTCCAGCACACAGGCTGAATGGTGGAGCACTGAGCCGACAGCTCACTCCTCCACCATTGCATTCATAGATATCTGTATGCCGAGGATGCACATACTGGTGATATCAGGATGGAGGCGGGGAGGGCGGCTGCAGCGTGCACTCCACGGGCCGCTCTTTCCTGCCCACTTGCTGTGCCAGTCCGCAGGCCTGATAGAAACAGCCATAGGACTGGATATGGATCGCTGGCTGTGGTTTGTCCAGGTCTGGTGTGAAGTATTATTATATGGCTTTGATTCTTTTAGAGCTGAAGCCATTTTTTCAATGGCTCTCCACTATGAGGAGAAAAACGGAGTACGGTACCCCACCCTTTAAATGATGTCCATAGCCTCTAGTGGGGCATATAGAGAAGTGCTGTTCGGATTAAAGAACCCTGTTGACTTTGTGTTAGTTTTGTCTTTTTATTTCAGATTCATGTTGTTCCTCAATTTAAGATCCTTGTGAGCTTGCTTGGTGAGTTATGTTGTGAAATACGCTGGGTCATGTGTGCTCGGCCGATGACCGGATTCTAAATTCTGTGTTCCTTTCTTTTGTTCCCTCCACACACAGATAGCAATGTATGTGTCCATGACTTGCTGACTTTCCAACTTATGACCACCATCTCAAAGGCAAAGGGAGCCTCTTTGCTGTCCTGTGATCTGCAGGTGAGCTGGCTTTACTTAACCCCTCCATAGCTGACAGCCTTTTTACAGCGGTCATTAAAGCGTGAACGAGCTTGAGCGTGAACTGAGCGTGAACGAGCGTGAGCGTGAACAAGCGAGCGCGTACGGAGCGTCAGCGAGCGCGTCTTAAACGGCAGCTCTACACAAATAGATGCTTCCTACCAATATTGAAAGTGGAAACACTATAGAATTAATTACGTCCCCATGTTATGTGTTCTCCTCTGTGATGTCAGCATTGTATTCTGATGTCACAGTACAGGGATAATACACACAGTGATGTCACAGTACAAAGATACTACACACAGTGATGTCACAGTACAAAGATAATATACACAGTGATGTCACAGTACAGGGATAATACACACAGTGATGTCTCAGTACAGGGATAATACACACAGTGATGTCTCAGTACAGGGATAATACACACAGTGATGTCACAGTACAGGGATAATACACACAGTGATGTCACAGTACAGGGATAATACACACAGTGATGTCACAGTACAGGGATAATACACACAGTGATGTCACAGTACAGGGATAATACACACAGTGATGTCACAGTACAGGGATAATACACACAGTGATGTCACAGTACAGGGATAATACACACAGTGATGTCACAGTACAGGGATAATACACACAGTGATGTCACAGTACAGGGATAATACACACAGTGATGTCACAGTACAGGGATAATACACACAGTGATGTCACAGTACAGGGATAATACACACAGTGATGTCTCCGTACAGGGATAATACACACAGTGATGTCACAGTACAGGGATAATATACACAGTAATGTCACAGTACAGGGATAATATACACAGTGATGTCACAGTACAGAGATAATACACACAGTGATGTCACAGTACAGAGAATACACACAGTGATGTCACAGTGCAGGGATAATATACGCAGTGATGTCACAGTGCAGGGATAATATACGCAGTGATGTCACAGTGCAGGGATAATATACACAGTGATGTCACAGTACAGGGATAATATACATAGTGATGTCACAGTACAAAGATAATATACACCATGATGTCACAGTACAGGGATAATACACACAGTGATGTCACAGTACATGGATAATATACACAGTGATGTCACAGTACAGAGATAATATACACAGTGATGTCACAGTACAGGGATAATACACAGTGATGTCACAGTACAGGAATAATATACACAGTGATGTCACAGTACAGGAATAATATACACAGTGATGTCACAGTACAGGAATAATATACACAGTGATGTCACAGTACAGGAATAATATACACAGTGATGTCACAGTACAGAGATAATACACACAGTGATGTCACAGTACAGAGATAATACACACAGTGATGTCACAGTACAGAGATAATACACACAGTGATGTCTCAGTACAGGGATAATACACACAGTGATGTCACAGTACAGGGATAATACACACAGTGATGTCACAGTACAGGGATAATACACACAGTGATGTCACAGTACAGGGATAATACACAGTTATGTCACAGTACAGGAATAATACACACAGTGATGTCTCCGTACAGGGATAATACACACAGTGATGTCACAGTACAGGGATAATACACACAGTAATGTCACAGTACAGGGATAATATACACAGTGATGTCACAGTACAGAGATAATACACACAGTGATGTCACAGTACAGAGAATACACACAGTGATGTCACAGTGCAGGGATAATATACGCAGTGATGTCACAGTGCAGGGATAATATACGCAGTGATGTCACAGTGCAGGGATAATATACACAGTGATGTCACAGTACAGGGATAATATACATAGTGATGTCACAGTACAAAGATAATATACACCATGATGTCACAGTACAGGGATAATACACACAGTGATGTCACAGTACATGGATAATATACATAGTGATGTCACAGTACAGAGATAATATACACAGTGATGTCACAGTACAGGGATAATACACAGTGATGTCACAGTACAGGAATAATATACACAGTGATGTCACAGTACAGGAATAATATACACAGTGATGTCACAGTACAGAGATAATACACACAGTGATGTCACAGTACATGGATAACACACACAGTGATGTCACAGTACAGGGATAATACACAGTGATGTCACAGTACTGCGATAATACACACAGTGATGTCACAGTACTGCGATAATACACACAGTTATGTCACAGTACAGCGATAATACACGCAGTGATGTCACAGTACAGGGATGATACACGCAGTGATGTCTCAGTACAGGGATGATACACGCAGTGATGTCACAGTTTTTTGGGATGATGCACGCAGTGATGTCACAGTTTTTTGGGATGATGCACGCAGTGATGTCACAGTTTTTTGGGATGATGCACGCAGTGATGTCACAGTTTTTTGGGATGATGCACGCAGTGATGTCACAGTTTTTTGGGATGATGCACGCAGTGATGTCACAGTTTTTTGGGATCACTCCTCACCCCCGGCCTTCTCTCCCGGCCCCGCTCCCTCCTCTCCTTGCCATTTATCAGCCCAAGCTTCCAGTTTACATAGATCCTCCTGTAATATAAAATTGTCCTCCTTTGTACTGATTACCCTGCAGAGTTTAGTGTCATCTGCAAATATTGAAATACTACTCTGTATGCCCCCTACAAGGTCATTAATAAATATGTTAAAAAGAAGGGGGCCCAATACTGACCCCTGTGGTACCCCACTGTTAACTGAGACCCAGCCTGAGTGCTTTCCATTAATAACCACCCTTTGTTTCCTATCACTGAGCCAGTTCTTAACCCACATACATATATTTTCCCCTATCCCCATGTGAGCGAGGGTGCGCGAACGTGAGCGAGGGTGCGCGAACGTGAGCGAGGGTGCGCGAACGTGAGCGAGGGTGCGCGAACGTGAGCGAGGGTGCGCGAACGTGAGCGAGGGTGCGCGAACGTGAGCGAGGGTGCGCGAACGTGAGCGAGGGTGCGCGAACGTGAGCGAGGGTGCGCGAACGTGAGCGAGGGTGCGCGAACGTGAGCGAGGGTGCGCGAACGTGAGCGAGGGTGCGCGAACGTGAGCGAGGGGCAGAGAAGAGCGACCAAGGTTATTAGAGGACTGGGGGGTCTGCAATACCAAGACAGGTTATTACACTTGGGGTTATTTACTGTGGAAAAAAGAAGGCTTAGGGGTGATCTTATTACTATGTACAAGTATATGAGGGGACAGTACAAAGACCTTTCTACTGATCTTTTTACTCTGAGGCCAGAGACGGGGACAAGGGGGCATCTTCTACGTCTGGAGGAAAGAAGGTTTAATCATAGACGCGGATTCTTTACTGTAAGAGCAGTGAGACTATGGAGCTCTCTGCCGCATGATGTTGTAATGAGTGATTCACTACTAAAATTTAAGAAGGGCCTGGATGCCTTTCTTGAAAAGTATAATATTACAGGTTATATATTCTAGATTCCTTGATAGGGCGTTGATCCAGGGAACTAGTCTGATTGTCGTATGGAGTCGGGAAGGAATTTTTTTCCCCAATGTGGAGCTTAGTGTTTGCCACATGGTTTTTTTTTTTTGGCCTTCCTCTGCATCAACATGTTATGCTATGGGTTGAACTAGATGGACTTAGTCTTCCTTCAACTTTAAAAACGATGTTACTATGTTACTAGTCCTGTATAGTTTTTTGAATTACATGCATTTCATGTATCCCTGAGTGATCAGAAGGCTATGTGTAAACTCAGTTTAGGTTGATTTATTTATTTGGACGAGGGGTGGGCAACCTCTGAAAAGCAGAACTTGGGCCACCGGCCCCTTTTTGCTGACCGCCAGCTCTTTAATCCCTCCCAGTCCCAGGAGGCATTCATTGCTGGTGAAGGAAAGGCAATGCCGGCAGGAAAGGGTTCTTTACAGTCAGAGCAGTCGGACTGTGGAATGCCGACCACAAAAGGTAGTAATGGCAAACACTATAACAGATTAAAAAAAAAAAAAAAAAAAAAAGGCTTGATGCTTTTCTCATAACAAATGGCATTGCAGGTTATAAATAAACTAGTGATACAGAATGTATAACTGATGGAGAAAGGTTGAACTTGATGGACTTAAGTCATTTTTTTTTCTACTTGTGTAACAATATTTATATACAGTAGTCTTGGTGTCTCCTATGTGAAGAATACTGCAGTCTCGGCGTCTCCTATGTGAAGAATACTTCAGTCTCGGCGTCTCCTATGTGATGTGTGTGCACAGCTGTCCCGACGTCTCCCATGTGATGTGTGTGTACACAGCAGTCTCTGCGTCTCCCATGTCATGTGTGTGGTGTGTGTGCACAGCAGTCTCTGCGTCTCCCATGTGGTGTGTGTGTGTGTGCACAGAGCAGTCTCGGCTGTTATGCACACGCCCGGACTGACTGGCGTGTGCGGGTGTTGTGGTTCCACTGGACCATGGACCGGAGAGTGCCTGGAGGGGCGTGACTAAGTATCTGGCCGATCCGACCAAGGTGGCACGACGGCATACGACGCCAGTGCACCAGGGAGAAACCGGGCAGAGGGACCAGGTGCTACTCCAGGTCAAACTCCGGACACGGGGGTTGACCCACACTGGGATTACTGGAACAGGCAGGTTAGGCTGGCACAGACTGGTGGATGTAAACAAACACGGCAGGTATGCAGATGGGTGGATACAGGCGAGTATGCAGGCAGGGAGGTACTGGCCGAAAGGACGGGCTGGAGCACAGAAAGGTTAAGACCCAGTACAGACTGGGTCACAGAACCGCAGATGCGGTAGACAACCACAGCAGAGAGGGAACGCCCAAAGCGGTGGGTAAGAACAGAGCAGGACGGGGCTGCAGGAGCAGCGAGCACAAGCAGGGCAGGACAGGACTGCCGGAGCAGCGGGCAGAAGCAGGGCAGGACAGGACTGCCGGAGCAGCGGGCAGAAGCAGGGCAGGACAGGACTGCCGGAGCAGCGGGCAGAAGCAGGGCAGGACAGGACTGCCGGAGCAGCGGGCAGAAGCAGGGCAGGACAGGACTGCCGGAGCAGCGAACAAAAGGGTCAGAGCGGAGCAAGGCTGCCGGAGCAGTGAGCAAGGAGTCAGAGCAGGACGGACAGGGCTCTGTTCACACGGAACAGACAGGAAGGGAAAGGCAGAGCCAGATACCCACAGGGTATTTGCAGTGAAGTAGCAAGTGGACCACAAACTCACAAACGGGAGTACAGAGACAACAAGCAGGAGTTAGGTACGAGTTCAGACTCTGCAGAAAAAGGAAAGGAACGGACATAGAGGCAAAACAGGTAAAGGATAGGAGAGAGTTCAGACTGGAACTGAGTGTACGAAAGAGACCGACACTGCAGCGGGATACAGGAGCGGGTCTGGGAATACGGCCCCCAGAGAGGCGGGACGAACAGGCAAGGAGCGTGTTCAGACAAGATACAGGAACGGATCTAGGTAATCGGCCCCTAGAAGGCGGGAGGAACAGGCTAGGAGCGTGTTCAGACAGGCCTGGAAATACAGCCTCCAGGAAAGGCAGCAGGCAAGAGTACACAGACAGGACTCAGTTCAGACACGGGAACTGATACCGCAAGGCAGGAGACATAGACAGGACTCAGTTCAGACACGGGAACTGATACTGCAAGACAGGAGAAATAGACAGGACTCAGTTCAGACAGGAACAGATACCGCAAGGCAGGGACACAAACAGGACTCTGTTCAGACGGGAACAGATACCGCAAGGCAGGGACACAAACAGGACTCTGTTCAGACGGGAACAGATACCGCAAGGCACAGACAGGCAGATCTAGGAATACGGCCCTTAGAAGGCGAAAGAACAGGCAAGAAGCGTGTTCACAAGAACAGACCACAGTTCAGACACAGAACTGGAAAACAGGCAGGAAAACAGGATAGGACCTGGCATGTCAGAGACAAAAAGCCGACTGACAGGACACAATGCTCAGGCGCCATCTTGAGGAAGAAGGTGGTATAAATACCCAAAGATGGACAGCAATAGGCTGAAGGTGCAACAGGGGCGTGTCCGCAGCAGGTACAAGAAACAGGAAGTTCAGCGGGCGTCGCCCTATGCAGCCAAAACAGACACAAACAGACAGCATGGAGGGAAGCCAGAGAGACATTCTGGACAGGAGATCAAGTGCGCGCTCTTGCACAGTGGGAGATGGACCACTATGCAAGGACACCGCCAGGTATGTTACAGTACCCCCTTCCTTACGCCCCCTCTTCTTCAGGCCTGCCAGAATCTTCTGCAGGGAATTCGAGGGCCAATTCTTCACTTCGAAGAGATCACTTCCACTGTCCACCGGAAAAACTGGTCTCCTCTGGGTAGCTAGGATGCTACCTCCCATCCAGCCACCCTTAGCAACAGACGAAACGGGTGGAGTACCAGGAACAGCACACAAGGAAGTCTCTCTCCACATATTTTCAGGTGGCACCCCAGAGGGTACAGGAGACAACTGGAAGTCCTCCACCGGGTTGGAGGGGGACAGAGACTTGGGGGTAATCTCTGCTTCGAGGTACATCTTGTCAAGCTCACAGGAAGAAATAGACGGGTTATCAGGTACATAATGAGGAAAAGTCACTGTCTCTTTGTTATCTGGTGGTACCCTGGAGGATTCAGGAAACAACTGGAGGTCCTCCGCCGGGTCAGAAGAGTGCCGAGGCTCAGAGAAAACATCTGCTTCAGAGTACACTAGGTCGTACTCACTGGACGAAGCAGGCGAGGTATCGGGTACCGGGTATAGGAAAGTCTCTGTCCATTCACCACCAGGTGGCACCCCGAAGGGTTCTGGAGACAACTGGCGGTCCTCCGCCTGGTCAGATGGGTGTAGAGACTCACGGGTAACCTCTGCTTCAGAGTACACTAGGTCGGACTCACTGGACGAAGCAAGCGAGGTATCAGATCCAGGATATAGGAAAGTCTCTGTCCATTCACCACCAGGTGGCACCCCGAAGGGTTCTGGAGACAACTGGAGGTCCTCTGCCTGGTCGGAGGGGTGTAGAGACTCGGGGGTAACTACCACTTTGGGGTACCCATTGTCAGGCTCACAGGACGAAGCGGACAAAGTATCGAGTATCGGGTGTAGAGAAGTCTCTCTCCATTTGTCATCGAGTGGTATCCCGGAGGATTCAGGAGGCAACAGGGGGTCCTCCGCCAGGTAGTAGAGGTGCACAGACTCTGAGGTAACCACAGCTTTGGAGCATCCTTGGACATGCACACCGGTTAAAGTGGGTGAAGCATCTGATGCCGGGTGCAGGAAGTTCTCCTGTGTGGAGTCTGGATGGGCAGAAGTCTCATTGGGCTGGAGGACTATTGCGCTACCCACACACATTACCCATTGGGGCTGCTCCGGGATATTGGGAAGTGAAGCTTCAGCAGGAGCCTCCGGGTTAGGATCATCGAAGACCATTAGAAAGGCCACCAGGAAGGCCATTAGGTCCAGGAGGATCGGATCCTGTGTTTCATATAGGGGGTTGATCCATTCCAAGGCATCACCCGCCAGGTAAGACATAATGAATGCCACCTTAACCCGATCGGTGGGAAAACATAGAGGGTAGAACTTGAAGTGTAGCATGCATTGCTCCACAAATGCACGACTTTGTCTTGGATCCCCATAATAACGTAGCGGATCCGCAGGAACGAGAGCAGATAGATCCATCTGGACGGGTGCGTAATTCGCCTGGAACTCAGCTAAAGGAAAAAAAAAATTTATTTATTTATTTTTAATGCATGTATTCGCTGGAAAACTTCTCAGAGAGCGAAGGCCGTGGGGCTCAACGGGAACCATGGCCTGAGCATGCTGTTATGCACACGCCCGGACTGACTGGCGTGTGCGGGTGTTGTGGTTCCACTGGACCATGGACCGGAGAGTGCCTGGAGGGGCGTGACTAAGTATCTGGCCGATCCGACCAAGGTGGCACGACGGCATACGATGCCAGTGCACCAGGGAGAAACCGGGCAGAGGGACCAGGTGCTACTCCAGGTCAAACTCCGGACACAGGGGTTGACCCACACTGGGATTACTGGAACAGGCAGGTTAGGCTGGCACAGACTGGTGGATGTAAGCAAACACGGCAGGTATGCAGATGGGTGGATACAGGCGAGTATGCAGGCAGGGAGGTACTGGCCGAAAGGACGGGCTGGAGCACAGAAAGGTTAAGACCCAGTACAGACTGGGTCACAGAACCGCAGATGCGGTAGACAACCACAGCAGAGAGGGAACGCCCAAAGCGGTGGGCAAGAACAGAGCAGGACGGGGCTGCCGGAGCAGCGAGCACAAGCAGGACAGGACTGCCGGAGCAGCGGGCAGAAGCAGGGCAGGACAGGACTGCCGGAGCAGCGGGCAGAAGCAGGGCAGGACAGGACTGCCGGAGCAGCGGGCAGAAGCAGGGCAGGACAGGACTGCCGGAGCAGTGGGCAGAAGCAGGGCAGGACAGGACTGCCGGAGCAGTGAGCAAAAGGGTCAGAGCGGAGCAAGGCTGCCGGAGCAGTGAGCAAAAGGGTCAGAGCGGAGCAAGGCTGCCGGAGCAGTGAACAAGGAGTCAGAGCAGGACGGACAGGGCTCTGTTCACACGGAACAGACAGGAAGGGAAAGGCAGAGCCAGATACCCACAGGGTATTTGCAGTGAAGTAGCAAGTGGACCACAAACTCACAAACGGGAGTACAGAGACAACAAGCAGGAGTTAGGTACGAGTTCAGACTCTGCAGAAAAAGGAAAGGAACGGACATAGAGGCAAAACAGGTAAAGGATAGGAGAGAGTTCAGACTGGAACTGAGTGTACGAAAGAGACCGACACTGCAGCGGGATACAGGAGCGGGTCTGGGAATACGGCCCCCAGAGAGGCGGGACGAACAGGCAAGGAGCGTGTTCAGACAGGACAGACAAGATACAGGAACGGATCTAGGTAATCGGCCCCTAGAAGGCGGGAGGAACAGGCTAGGAGCGTGTTCAGACAGGCCTGGAAATACAGCCTCCAGGAAAGGCAGCAGGCAAGAGTACACAGACAGGACTCAGTTCAGACACGGGAACTGACACCGCAAGGCAGGAGACATAGACAGGACTCAGTTCAGACAGGAACAGATACCGCAAGGCAGGGACACAAACAGGACTCTGTTCAGACGGGAACAGATACCGCAAGGCAGAGACACAAACAGGACTCTGTTCAGACGGGAACAGATACCGCAAGGCACAGACAGGCAGATCTAGGAATACGGCCCTTAGAAGGCGAAAGAACAGGCAAGAAGCGTGTTCACAAGAACAGACCACAGTTCAGACACAGAACTGGAAAACAGGCAGGAAAACAGGATAGGACCTGGCATGTCAGAGACAAAAAGCCGACTGACAGGACACAATGCTCAGGCGCCATCTTGAGGAAGAAGGTGGTATAAATACCCAAAGATGGACAGCAATAGGCTGAAGGTGCAACAGGGGCGTGTCCGCAGCAGGTACAAGAAACAGGAAGTTCAGCGGGCGTCGCCCTATGCAGCCAAAACAGACAAACAGACAGCAAGGAGGGAAGCCAGAGAGACATTCTGGACAGGAGATCAAGTGCGCGCTCTTGCACAGTGGGAGATGGACCACTATGCAAGGACGCCGCCAGGTATGTTACATCGGCGTCTCCCATGTGATGTGTGTATGCTCCGCAGTCTCTGCGTCTCCCATGTGATGTGTGTATGCTCCGCAGTCTCTGCGTCTCCCATGTGATGTGTGTATGCTCCGCAGTCTCTGCGTCTCCCATGTGATGTGTGTATGCTCCGCAGTCTCTGCGTCTCCCATGTGATGTGTGGGTGCGCAGCAGTCTCTGCGTCTCCCATGTGATGTGTGTGCGCGCAGCAGTCTCTGCGTCTCCCATGTGATGTGTGTGTGCGCTGCAGTCTCTGCGTCTCCCATGTGATGTGTGTATGCTCCGCAGTCTCTGCGTCTCCCATGTGATGTGTGTATGCTCCGCAGTCTCTGCGTCTCCCATGTGATGTGTGTGTTTCCAGCAGTCTCTGCGTCTCCCATGTGATGTGTGTGTGCGCAGCAGTCTCTGCGTCTCCCATGTGATGTGTGTGTGCGCAGCAGTCTCTGCGTCTCCCATGTGATGTGTGTGTGCGCAGCAGTCTCTGCGTCTCCCATGTGATGTGTGTGTGCGCAGCAGTCTCTGCGTCTCCCATGTGATGTGTGTGTGCGCAGCAGTCTCTGCGTCTCCCATGTGATGTGTGTGTGCGCAGCAGTCTCTGCGTCTCCCATGTGATGTGTGTGTGCGCAGCAGTCTCTGCGTCTCCCATGTGATGTGTGTGTGCGCAGCAGTCTCTGCGTCTCCCATGTGATGTGTGTGTGCGCGCAGCAGTCTCTGCGTCTCCCATGTGATGTGTGTGCACGCAGCAGTCTCTGCGTCTCCCATGTGATGTGTGTGCGCGCAGCAGTCTCTGCGTCTCCCATGTGATGTGTGTGCGCGCAGCAGTCTCTGCGTCTCCCATGTGATGTGTGTGCGCGCAGCAGTCTCTGCGTCTCCCATGTGATGTGTGTGCGCAGCAGTCTCTGCGTCTCCCATGTGATGTGTGTGTGCGCAGCAGTCTCTGCGTCTCCCATGTGTTGTGTGTGTGCGCAGCAGTCTCTGCGTCTCCCATGTGATGTGTGTGCGCGCAGCAGTCTCTGCGTCTCCCATGTGATGTGTGTGCGCGCAGCAGTCTCTGCGTCTCCCATGTGATGTGTGTGCGCGCAGCAGTCTCTGCGTCTCCCATGTGATGTGTGTGCGCGCAGCAGTCTCTGCGTCTCCCATGTGATGTGTGTGCGCGCGCAGCAGTCTCTGCGTCTCCCATGTGATGTGTGTGCACGCAGCAGTCTCTGCGTCTCCCATGTGATGCGTGTGCGCGCAGCAGTCTCTGCGTCTCCCATGTGATGTGTGTGTGCGCAGCAGTCTCTGCGTTTCCCATGTGATGTGTGTGTGCGCAGCAGTCTCTGCGTTTCCCATGTGATGCGTGTGTGCGCAGCAGTCTCTGCGTTTCCCATGTGATGCGTGTGTGCGCAGCAGTCTCTGCGTTTCCCATGTGATGCGTGTGTGCACGCAGCAGTCTCTGCGTCTCCCATGTGATGCATACTGCAGATCTCACTGCTTGAGTTCTATATTGATGTGTGATCAGTGACGAATTCCCCCCTGTGATGAGACCTGCAGTGTAATCTACATCTGTGATTAGTTCTTTTAAAAAAAACTTCAGAAAGAGTCGACTGCGCTCCAGTGCGACACAAACCTGGAAAAGTAGTTGTGAGTAGTATCGTCTGTACCACCGAACATCACAGCCTCACCGAAGAAAAGCAGCTCCAGCCATCACATTAAAGACGTGTTAATTAAATATTTAACCAAATATACCAGGATCATTTTTAAGTTGATAATTTTGTACAGCCTGCAAATTATATAAATTTCCAAATGGCCATTGGCAGAAAAAGGTACCCCACCTGATTTAAACCATTTTGCAACCAAAGGCAGCACAATTTTACTTCCAAATAGTCCAATACTCTTCTTTACTTAATTTATAAATGCCTGAAGAAAAAAAAATAACTTCACACAGATTTTACTTGTTTATTTTCTCTTTGAGCTTTAGTGTTTCCTTGATTGTTAATTACTGTAAATCGTAATGTAAATTCAGGCTGGTTGAGTTTAGTATTATCTTTTTTTAATTAGTTTTTTTATTGTTTTACAGCACAGTAAGACTGGTGAAGAAACATTAAAGATGTGCGTGGCTGTTCGTAGAAAACTGCAACTTTACTACTGGAAGGATCGATCATTTCACGAACTTCAGGTGATAAATCCCTTAAGGAAGTGACCGGATTTTACCGTAACCCCTTCACGACATATGACATATATTTACGTCATATGTTGTTTCCCTGCCTTTGATGCAAGCTCAAGCTATTTGGTATCGCTGCATTTAGAAATGTCCGATCTATCAAAATATAAAATTAATCCGATCAGTAAACAGCATAACCAATGGAAAAATTAAAAACACCAGAATTATTATTTTTTGGCTGCCTTAACATTGCAATGAAATGCAAGAGGCGATCAAAACGTCTTATCTATCCAAAAATGGTATCAGTAAAAACGTCAGCTCAGGGAGCAAAAAATAAGCCCTCATCCAGCCCCATATGCAGAAAAACGAAAACGTTACGGGTTTTGAAAATGGTGACAAAAGCAAAAAAAAAAAATCTTACAAATTTCCAAATTTTTTTCCCCACTTAAAAAAAAAAAAAAAAACAACAAAAAAAAACCTATGCATGTTTGGTGTCTGCATACTCGTATTAACCTGGAGAATCATATTGCCAGGTCAGTTTTACCATATAGTGAACATGGCAAATAAAAAGCCTAAAAAACAATTGTGGAATTGCACTTTTTTTTTTTTTTTTTTTGCAGTTTTACTGCACTTGGAATTTGTTCCTGTTTTCCAGTACACTATGTGGTACAGTGAATGGTGTCATTCAAAAGTACAACTCATCCCTCAACCAACAAGCCCTCATAAGGCTATACCAACAGAAAGATGAACAAGTTATGGCTCTTGGAAGAAGGGGAGAAAAAAGCGGAAACTCACTTAGGGGTGTAGGGGTTAAAGGGATTTTCCACAATCAACTTTTTTGTTCCCCAACCGCTTGTAGTTGTACTCATTCCCCTCTCTAGCACCATTTTTTTGAGTACTTATTTCTTAATACATAAAATATTTATTAACGCGTTGAATAAATAAAAAAACAAATACAGTTTTCTATGTTAATAATTGTAATGGATGAGTGAAAAGCGCATGGCGTTCGGATGGTAACCCCTATGTGATCCAGTTTTTGCGCACCCATTGACTTATAATGGGCGACTCTAACCTGGAACACGGATCAAAATGGTGCACTCTACAATTGTAATTTATTTATTTTTCTGTGTGTAAAACATGGTTCTGCATACTGCCGCATTGACTTGCATTGGTGTTTGTGCTGTTCATATATTCCACAGCATAGTAGTAGTCGTCATATCATCTCTTCTTGTGGTGGGAACATTTCACATTGTAGACCCTATACAAATTATAACTTTTTTTTTTTCTGACCCAAATCACATTTTTTGCAGGGTGACTTCAGTGTTCCCGATGTCCCCAAGTCAATGGCATGGTGTGAAAACTCTATATGTGTGGGATTCAAGAGAGACTATTATTTGATCAGGGTAAGGTATATTCTTACTAAACTTTTTATTGTGCCCATTAGAACTAATTTACCAATGCTCACAATACCCCAAAACTGGTGCACCTCTGAGGTGTTGTCATGGGGAGCCATCATTTCCGCAGGCTAATAATGAATGAAAATATATATATATATTAGTGCATTGTGAAAGTATTTGGCCCCCTTGAACTTTTCAGTCTTTTGCCACATTTCTGGCTTCAAACATAAAGATATAAAATTCTATTTTTTGGGGGAAGAATCTTCAAGTGGGACACAATCGTGGATTGTAACGGAATTTATTGGATATTTTAAACTTTTTTAACAAATTAAAAACTGAAAAGTGGGGCGTGCAATATTATTTGGCCCCCTTGAGTTAATACTTTGTAGTGCCACCTTTGGCTGCGATTACAGCTGCAACTCGTTTGACGTTTGTCTCTATCAGTTTTGCACATCGAGAGGCTGAAATTCTTGCCCATTCTTCCTTGCAAAACAGCTCGAGCTCAGTGAGGCTGGATGGAGAGCGTTTGTGAACAATCTCGATTGGATTCAGGTCTGGACTTTGACTTGATTTGTGCAGTGTACGACTGATTGTTGTCCTATGGACAGACTCTCCCACCTCAGCTGTAGATCTCTGTAGTTCATCCAGAGTGACCATGGGCCTTTTGGCTGCATCTCTGATCAGTCTTCTCCTTGTTCGAGATGAAAGTTTAGAGGGACGGCCGGGTCTTGATAGATTTGTAGTGGTCTGATACTCCTTCCATGTCAATATGATCGCTTGCACACTGCTCCTTGAGATGTTTAAAACTTGGGAAATCTTTTTGAATCCAAATCCGGCTTTAAACTTCGCCACAACAGTGTCTCGGACCTGCCTGGTGTGTTCCTTGGTCTTCATGATGCTCTCTGCACTTGAAACAGAACCCTGAGGCTGGGTGCCCACGTTGCGGATTACAAGCGTTTTTGATGCGGAATTTCCGCAGCGGAAAGGCTTGTAAAACGCTTGGTAATCCGCACCCCATGGTCCCCAATGGGATTCCGCAAGTTCTATGCACATGCTGCGGATTTTTCCGCAGCGTTTATGCTGCGTTCAAAAATCCGCAGCATGTCAATTAATTTTGCGTTTCCGCAAGCGGAATTGCCTTTGTCCAATGCATAAAAAACGCAAGGCAATTCCGCATGTGGAAAACGCGCGATAAACGCGTGCGGAATTCCGCATGCGTTTTTCCGGGAGAGGACTTGCAGAAATGAAGCAGAAATTTTCTGCTTCATTTCTGCAACGTGGGCACATATCCTGAGACTATCACAGAGCAGGTGCATTTATACGGAGACTTGATTACACGCAGGTGGATCCTATTGATCATTACCAGTCATTTAGGACAACATTGGATCATTCAGAGATCCTCACTGAACTTCTGCACTGAAAGTAAAGGGGCCGAATAATATTGCACGCCCCACTTTTCAGTTTTTAATTTGTTAAAAAAGTTTAAAATATCCAATCAATTTCGTTCCACTTCATGATTGTGTCCCACTTGTTGTTGATTCTTCCCCCAAAAAATTATATTATAATTTATATATATAATATATTTAGTTTTCTTTTTTTAGTAAAATGACTTTGTTTACAGGTGGATGGGAAAGGTTCCATTAAGGAGCTTTTTCCCACAGGCAAACAGTTAGAGCCCCTTGCGGTGCCGCTGGCTGATGGAAAAGTGGCAGTGGGACAGGATGACCTGACTGTGGTCCTAAATGAAGAGGGTACCTGCACACCGAAATGTGCCCTAAACTGGACCGATATCCCCATGGCAATGGGTAAGCTTGTTCTACTTCCTATTGCAGAAACTGAACCCATTACCGATGCATATAAAGTTGGGATACAGTAGAAATCGTCATTGTACAATGTGATATATTATTGTTATAGTATTTGCCTCTTTCCCAATTTCTTCTCCTATTTTTCACACCTGAATTTTTCAGATTAGAAAGCGTCATCTAAAGAGGGTCCTTTTTTTTTTTTTTTTTTGACCCAAATGCTTTCAAGGCTTTTTTTTCTTTGGGGCATAATGTGACTGTTGCAACCAATCAGTAATTACAGCGATGAACTACACTTTACCACTGCTGCCAGTGATTGAGAGCAGTGGTTACATGGTGTGCTACCTGGAACAGAAGGCTGGCTGTGGTTATAGGCTGCAATATGGAGGGCAGTCAGCATATGTTAAATATTTGCTTCTCTTGCAGCCATTGAGCTTATCCATTTTTACAGTAGAAGTAGGAGCCCTTTGCAGCTGGCCGCACCGTCTGCCCTCACAGACACTTGTGAAATAAATCGTTCTATAGCGTTCACTGAATGCGAGCATGGTCCTGTAATGGGATGTCACAGTTGCAACAAGTTTAAAGAAATTTGTGAGCTATCTTTCCTACTAAATATTCCATAATCAACCGATTGGCATTCTTGAAAAGTTGAAGCGTTTAGGAATCACAGCAGCTCAGCCAAAAAGTGGAGACCATGTAAAGTTAAGAGTGGGATTGCAGAGTGGTGAGTTACATGGTTAATAAAAGTCATCAGCGCCCTACTAACTCAGTAACTGCAGAGTACCTTAACCTCCCCTGACATAGTGTAAGTACAAAAAGTGCACTGGGAGCTTAATGGCCTTGATTTCTACGTATTATTAGCTGCATGTAGCCTTACATCACCAAGCACAATGCCAAGTGTTGGATGGAGTGGTGTAAAGCACTATTCCACTGGACACTGCAGCAGTGGAAACGTGTTCTGTGCAGTGACGGATAACATTTCTTTATCTGGCATCTGATGGACAAGTCTGAGTTTGGTGAATGCCAGGAGAATGTTACCCGCCTGACTGCATTGTGCCAGCTTTAAAGTTTGATGGAGGAGGGACAATACTATGGGCTTCTTTTTCTGAGGTTGGCCTGGGCCAAACAAAAGTATAGATCAAAATAAATATATATATATATATATATATATATATATATATATATATATATATATATATATATATATATATATATATATATATATATATATATATATATATATATAAAATAAATAAATAAATAAATTTTTTTTGTGTTAAAATAGTAAAACACAAGTAACCTACATAAATTTGTTATTCATTACCCTATGGACCTGCAGAATAAGGTTTACATGCCAACTAAACTAAATAGTGACGGGTTTTAAAAAAAAAAAAAAAAAATCTTGTATATTTCACCTCTCAAAAATTGCAGTACAAAGTGATCAGAAAGTCATCTTTACCAGAAAATAGTTCTACTGAAAACTATAACCGAATTGTCAATCTAAATATAAGCCCTGACACAGCTCGTTAGACTATGTATGTATTGTTCAAAAGTCCTAAAACTTAAAGAAAGCGACCTAAATTTGGTGTAATCATAAGTGACAAGGTTTTTTTTTTTATTTTTTTATTACGTTCCTTTCCATAGAGAGTTAGTTTGATATAAGTTAGATTTACCTCAAAATGGTGATCCTGACAAATTCAACTTATTCTGCAAAAGGAAGCCCACATACAGCTACATCAATGAAAAATAAAAATGTTATGGCTCCTGGAACGTGACTTCGAAAAGACCTTTAACAAAAGAAAACCTTTGCCTAAAGGCTCAAAACGCGCCAGTTCTTTTTGGGGTTAGAAGCTGAGTTTTGTGTTTTTTCTTATGTTGGCTTTATTTTAAAGAAGACCTGTCACCAGGTGAACAGTGGCCAATTTTTTTTTAATCTAATTTTACTCCCGCCGCTCCCTTTAAGTAATCAGTTGGGTTTCTGTTACTTTTACTTATTTTTTTAAAGGAATCAACCAGAAGGATTAACCCTCCTACGCCGTCTACATGAGCACGCAGGTTATAGGAAGCTGAATAAAATGATAACTTGATATCTGCGATACGATGTTTTATTCCAGAGAAATCCATGTTTTTCTTGTATGTAAATGAGCTGTTAAGATCTATAAGCGGGGCATAGATCTCCCTGAGAATCTGCCTACAGAGATTACTTTAAAGAGAACCTGTCATCTGATAAATGTGGCCCAATTCATGGGCCGCATGTATCCAGTACTGGGTTGTATGACCTCAACCTGTCAATCCAGGGCAGCAGGCAGGAAGAAGCCGCCGGGAACCCACCTGTCTGATTAGTATATAGCACGGCTTGGTCCCCAACGACTATTAAAGAATGCTGCAGCGTTTCGGAGTCAAACAAATCTGGCTGAGTTCATACAGCCATTGTCTGATACATGAGAAACAAAAAACCCATATCATAACAATGGGGCGTCAGCATCATGGTTAGACACCGAGGCCCATGAAAACAACCACTCCAATGTACACTGCTCGAAAGAATAAAGGGAGCACTCAAATAACACATCCTAGATCTGAATGAATGAAATATTCTCAGTGAATACTTTGTTCTGTACAAAGTTGAATGTGCTGACAACAAAATCACACAAAAATCATCAAAGGAAATCAAATTTATTAACCAATGGAGGCCTGGATTTGGAGTCGCCCCAAAATTAAAGTGGAAAAACACACTACAGGCTGATCCAACTTTGATGTAATGTCCTTAAAGCAAGTCAAAATGAGGCTGAGTATTGTGTGTGGCCTCCACGTGCCTGTATGACCTCCCTACAACGCCTGGGCATGCTCCTGATGAGGCTGAGTATTGTGTGTGGCCTCCACCTGCCTGTATGACCTCCCTACAACGCCTGGGCATGCTCTTGATGAGGTTGCGGATGGTCTCCTGTGGGATCTCCTCCCAGACCTGGACTAAAGCATCCGCCAACTCCTGGACAGTCTGGTGCAACGTGACGTTGGTGGATGGAGCGAGACATGATGTCCCAGATGTACTCCATTGGATTCAGGTCTGGGGAACGGGCGGGCCAGTCCATAGCTTCAATGCCTTCATCTTTCAGGAACTGCTGACACACTCCAGCCACATGAGGTCTGGCATTGTCCTGCATTAGGAGGAACCCAGGGCCAACCGCACCAGCATATGGTCTCACAAGCGGTCTGAGGATCTCATCTCGGTACCTAATGGCAGTCAGGCTACCTCTGGCGAGCACATGGAGGGCTGAGCGCCCCTCCAAAGAAATGCCACCCCACACCATTACTGACCCACTGCCAAACCGGTCATGCTGAAGGATGTTGCAGGCAGCAGATCGCTCTCCACGGTGTCTCCAGACTCTGTCACGTCTGTCACATGTGCTCAGTGTGAACCTGCTTTCATCTGTGAAGAGCACAGGGTGCCAGTGGCGACTTTGCCAATCCTGGTGTTCTGTGGCAAATGCCAAGCGTCCTGCACGGTGTTGGGCTGTGAGCACAACCCCCATCTGTGGACGTCGGGCCCTCATACCACCCTCGTGGAGTCGGTTTCTAGCCGTTTGTGCAGACACATGCACATTTGTGGCCTGCTGAAGGTCATTTTGCAGGGCTCTGGCAGTGCTCCTCCTGTTCCTCCTTGCACAAAGGCAGAGGTAGTGGTCCTGCTGCTGGGTTGTTGCCCTCCTATGGCTCCCTCCACATCTCCTGGTATCTTCTCAAGGCTCTGGACACTACACTGACAGACACAGCTACCCTTCTTGCCACAGCTCGCACTGATGTGCCATCCTGAATGAACTGCACTACCTGAGCAACTTCTGTGGGTTGTACTGTAGACACCGCCTCATGCTACTGTACCTCTAGGGGTGAGAGCAATGGCAAAATGAAAAAGTGACCAAAACAGCCAAAAGATGAGAACAGAGAAGTGGTCTGTAGTCACCAATGCAGAACCACTCCTTTATAGGGGGTATCTTGCTAATTGCCGATCATTTCTACCAGTTGTCTGTTCCATTTGCACAACAGCAGGAGAAATTGATTCACAATCAGTGTTGCTTCATAACTGGACAGGTAGATTTCACAGAAGTGATATTGACTTGGAGTCACATTGTGTTTTTAAGTGTTCCCTTTATTTATTTTTTTTGAGCAGTGTATATGGAAGAAGGAGAATAAAGGAGTATATGGTGTGGAAAACACATTAATAATTTTATTAAATCCTAAAAGGAGACCTACATATAGTAAAAACCGGACACCTGAAAGGGAATAACTGCCCTGCCAAATTTACAATCAAGCATAGAAAATGACAAAAATCGGTAAACCCCAGATGAAGCCCCCAGTAGAGGTATGCAGAGAAAGACTGCACTAGAAAATATGCTATTGCCGGCATACACCAAAGGAGAAGCTCAGTGTAACGATGAATATACGTACATTGTGTTAATGTCAAGTGGCCATTTATGATATTACCTAAGCATTCTTAGCCAGGCCTGAGCAAGGGTAGGAGGAGAAAACCAGGTGGGAAAGAGTCCCCACAAGACCCCCGACGCGCGTTTCGCGTGATACGATCTTTGCTTTCTTAAGGGGAGGTATTCTAAGAAAGATCCGGAAAAGGACCTTTAAGTATCCATGGGTACCGATCACGTGGCGTCCCACGTGACTGGCAGCCATCCAGGGGCACTGCATCATGCTCACAACAGCGGGATTAGATAGAGGTGCGTAGCAGTACCTTGTGAACCTAGCAGCTTGGTTACAGACAATTGCAGGTGGAAAGGACATAAATGGCAAACAGTGTACATCGTTGTCAGAGACCATCATCAGCCCCATCAGTGGGAGTACAACAATAGATTCTTACGTAGATCCAGCAGGATGGATAGAAGATATCCATTATTTCCGGGAAAAGTGGTTTCTCAAAGAATTATGAAAACCCATTTCACTAAGGGCACATTCATCCGGATAGTGCATAGATGACGGAATGATATACATGATGATGAAGACTAAATGTGGAATATTCAACAAAAATGCTGTACAATGAGTACAAGAAATACATAAAATGTTAAAACCAAAAGACGGAAATATGACAAGGTCACAAAATTAGGAAAATGGGAGGAGTTCACTCACATTATTAAAAGGAGAAGAAGGTGAGAGACTCATTTTGTCTGATAAATGCTGCTTGTAGGTTGGGCAGCATGTATGAGCTAAAAGGTTCACTTTAAATGAAAGGGGGTGTAAGCGGTGTGAGATATTTAATGAGTGATGGTTTGCTCTTCATATCTTACTGTGGAGTGGTGTGTGATTACACCAGACACAGTACAGCAGAGCTGGCACAGTACAGTACAGCAGAACAGAGCTTTGTCTCATCATTATTTCTAATGCAGCTTTGCTCCCATAGTGTGGTCAGCTCAGCTTTACTGCCCCCCACACTGCCTGGCTGTGAGAAATGTTGGTGCTGTCAGATCTGCTGGAGAGCTGTGGGAGAGGAGGAGAGCAGCCTACATATGCCCTGAGGATCCCGTGAGCACCTGCCCCTTAGTAAAGACCATAAAAATTAGCACCAAATAAACAGGCCCATATCTTTATAACCATATGGTGGATAAAAAAATACTCTGGAGCAGCGGGAATAATATAAGAACAAGAACTGGCCACTTCTAATGCAGTAACAGGTCCTGTTTAAAATTAATTGAATGATCTGAAACAAATGTAAGAAATAGGGTTTTCCCAGCACTGTACATTACAAAACGCAGCCTCTCCAGCCATTTATTTTATTCCATTTTGATACATTTGGGAATCCTTTATCGTTTGCGATAGTGGTCAATCCCTGATTTATTTTTTAGAATATTTTTTTTTTTTTTTAGTGCAGATTAATGATCGGCCTCAGAGCAACGAGAATGACTTTGTTTCCACTTCACAGAGCACCAGCCTCCTTATATCATTGCTGTGCTGCCAAGGTACGTGGAAGTGCGGACGTTTGAGCCTCGCCTCCTGGTACAAAGCATCGAGCTCCAGCGGCCTCGTTTTATCACATCTGGAGGGTGAGAATCTCCTTCAAGTTCCAGATACTATGCGGAGTGAAATATCCAATATTTACTCTTCTTTCAGGATAGTTTTGCATCGGCACGTCTGTCCACATATCGTGCTGTATTACCGCTCTGTTCCATGTATGGGAATGGAGCCAAGCTCCTATACCGGACACAAGCCACGGACAGGTGTTGGAAGAATTTGGCCATGGTTTTCTAGTCATGGACCACCCCTTTAAGTGTATAGTTTTGTATTCCCAATATAATTTGAGAATAATGTCTTGTTATGAAACGTGTCACACAATATTTGGCTTTAACTCTTCTTCCTTTGTTACATTTTTTGGTGATTTATCATTCTGTGATCTGAATCTAATTGGTGATGTCTTACTGCTAAGACCCCCTACTACTATATACTACTAGTGTACAAAATTTAACTACCGCTCCTACTGAAGGGTGAGATCCTTCTAGGGGAGTCGTAGAAGCATGTAGAGATATCCACAAGAGCCTCTGAGTTTGTTTTTTTTTAATTACATTAAAGTATAAAGTTCCCCACATCTTTCAGTGCAAGACCCCCACTGATTGCAATAATAACATTGATGGAGGTACAATAAATCTTCATTGTGGAAATACCCATTATGCTATGTTCACGTTGCAGAAAATTAAAATCTGCAGACAGAATCCACAGGTATTGCTTGGGAATTTCATGCAGATTTCACCCTACTCTATATACTAAGCATTGAAAAAGGTGAACATGATGCAGATTTGATATATCCATGCCACGCTTTAATTTTTAGTGCAGAATATTTTTTTGCAAGGTGTGACTGGGATTTTTTATTTAAAAAAAACTGTCAACTTGGCCTTAGTGTATGTTCACACCACTATGTTTACGTAGAAAAATCTGTCACAGATGTCATAAGAATCCTCAAATCTACAGCAGTTTTTTATTTTGTTATTTATTTTATATTCTGCAGATTTATTTTCTGACTTTGAAGCACAATATGCTCCAGAATCCACATTTGAAAAACCTCGGTCCCAGCTTAGTTTTCTGGGGTTCACGCTAACTCATCTAACTAATTACAAAAAGACATATGTTCAGCGTAGTCGTCAGTCTTATGAAACCTAGTTTATCTATTTAAAATCCATATTTTATATAATTTTATCATAATATATACATATTCTATATTTTGCTCTCCCAACCATGACTTGTACATTACTCATGTGACAGGTTCCTATCAGTAAAGCATATGTTGATATTATTCTAAGCCTCACCTTTTCTGTAGTTGACATTTTCTCTGTCTCCATATGTCGTCTTCTTCTTTGTTTTAGTTCTAATGTTGTGTATGTAGCCAGTAATCACTTTGTCTGGAGGTTGGTTCCTGTCTCCATTGCAACACAGATACAGCAACTACTTCAGGACAAGCAGTTTGAACTTGCCTTACAATTGGCGGTAAGTCAAGGTACTGTGGTCTAAGGGAACGTATGTCGTTACATAGTTAATATGCTTTAAAAAAAAGACCCTTGTCCATCAAGTTTGACCAAGGGATGATCAACCTCAATGCATGACCAGTCCACTCTTAAAGAGTTATTCTTATCCTCCTGTTTTCCGATTGTTGATCCTCTGGGCGAAACATTTGATTAAAAAAACTTCTGTAAATATATAAAGTTTTTTCTTTTAAAAGACAAAACAAAAAACATCCTAAGCTTTTTTTGAAACCATCATCAGTTCCCGATATTACCTGCTCCTGATGAAAACCTTTCCAGAGACTAATAGTTCTCATGGTAAAGAAGCCCTTTTCTCTTCTGGAGAGTGAACCTTTCATGTCTTTTGAGGGGATTTTTCATTATTTTGACCCTACGTTTTGTATGGGCCATTTATGTACTTGTACAAGTTAATCATGTCTCTCTTTTCAAGACTAAATACATTCTAGTCTTCGAGGTAGAACATATCACCTTCCTCAGGAGTTTGCATTGAGTCTTTGTCCATCTTCATCACTGCTAAGTTGCATGTTTCATGCAGTCCATAATAAATTTTTGGAATTTTTCACATCGGCTAAATACGGATTTGTGAAACTCGGCACCTACTTAGATCCCTTTTGGTTATCAGGGGTTGGTTAGGACATACCAAGGTTTTTCCAACTTATTTTATTTTGGTGGTCTATTACACTTCTGTTTCAGTTCTGAGCGCCCGCTAATCCCTACTTTTTGTTTTTACCTCTTTTTGAACCACTTTGATAGCCAATTATGATGATTCCTGTCAAACGGGGAAGGCTCCTTGCCACTTGCACTGATGGACCATAGCCTAGTTTGCTTGGCTAGACTGATGTTCTCCTAGTTGTTTCGCAGAAAGGCTAAGAAACAGGATGTGGCAAAGGCCAGTGACAAGGGTTAAATGGGCAGGTCGTCTTGGATCAAAGTGCCAGTGTTCAACTAAGAACTTGCCTACAATGAAAATAAATTTGACTATAATCCTATTTCGATCTGAGAACTAGTTTTTTGAGTTACATTTTATTCTTTTTTTATGACAGAGGATGAAAGACGATGCTGACAGTGAGAAGCGGCAGCAGATCCATCACATTCAGAACTTGTACGCCTTCAACCTTTTTTGCCAAAAACGTTTTGATGAGTCCATGCAGGTGTTTGCCAAGCTGGGTACCGGTAAGACATTCACTCTGAAATATTCTGTCCGTAGGTTATTTTAATCACAATATCATCGATACTGGGCTAAAAGTTAAGAAACTTTGAATCTGAAGATGAGAACAGGAAAAATAAAGTTAATTCTTAGACTCGGACCTATGAAATGAAAGGTTGATACACTAACAGTGACCCACAGGCTCTTTGTATAAAAGAATTTTCACACCCTAAAAACCTAAATAGTATTTTTTACAGGCTGAATCACGTAATATCAATACATACAGTACAGACCAAAAGTTTGGACACACCTCATTTAAAGATTTTTCTGAATTTTCATGACTATGAAAATTGTACATTCACACTGAAGGCATCAAAACTATGAATTAACACATGTGGAATTATATACTTAACAAAAAAGTGTGAAACAACTGAAAATATGTCTTATATTCTAGGTTATTCAAAGTAGCCACCTTTTGCTTTGATGACTGCTTTGCACACTCTTGGCATTCTCTTGATGAGCTTCAAGAGGTAGTCACCGGAAATGGTCTTCCAACAATCTTGAAGGAGTTCCCAGAGATGCTTAGCACTTGTTGGCCCTTTTGCCTTCACTCTGCGGTCCAGCTCACCCCAAACCATCTTGATTGGGTTCAGGTCTGGTGACTGTGGAGGCCAGGTCATCTGGCGTAGCACCCCATCACTCTCCTTCTTGGTCAAATAGCCCTTACACAGCCTGGAGGTGTGTTTGGGGTCATTGTCCTGTTGAAAAATAAATGATGGTCCAACTAAACTCAAACCGGATGGAATAGCATGCCACTGCAAGATGCTGTGGTAGCCATGCTGGTTCAGTATGGCTTCAATTTTGAATAAATCCCCAACAGTGTCACCAGCAAAGCACCCCCACAACATCACACCTCCTCCTCCATGCTTCACGGTGGGAACCAGGCATGTAGAGTCCATCCGTTCACCTTTTCTGTGTCGCACAAAGACACGGTGGTTGGAACCAAAGATGTCAAATTTGGACTCGTCAAACCAAAGCACAGATTTCCACTGGTCTAATGTCCATTCCTTGTGTTCTGTAGCCCAAACAAGTCTCTTCTGCTTGTTGCCTGTCCTTAGCAGTGGTTTCCTAGCAGCTATTTTACCATGAAGGCCTGCTGCGCAAAGTGTCCTCTTAACAGTTGTTGTAGAGATGTGTCTGCTGCTAGAACTCTGTGTGGCATTGACCTGGTCTCTAATCTGAGCTGCTGTTAACCTGCGATTTCTGAGGCTGGTGACTCGGATAAACTTATCCTCAGAAGCAGAGGAGACTCTTGGTCTTCCTTTCCTGGGGCGGTTCTCATGTGAGCCAGTTTCTTTGTAGCGCTTGATGATTTTTGCAACTGCACTTGGGGACGCTTTCAAAGTTTGCCCAATTTTTCGCACTGACTGACCTTCATTTCTTAAAGTAATGATGGCCACTCGTTTTTCTTTACTTAGCTGCTTTTTTCTTGCCATAATATTAATTCTAACAGTCTATTCAGTAGGACTATCAGCAGTGTATCCACCAGACTTCTGCACAACACAACTGGTGGTCCCAACCCCATTTATAAGGCAAGAAATCCCACTTATTACACCTGACAGGGGACACCTGTGAAGTGAAAACCATTTCCGGTGACTACGTCTTGAAGCTCTTCAAGACAATGCCAAGAGTGTGCAAAGCAGTCATCAAAGCAAAAGGTGGCTACTTTGAAGAACCTAGAATATAAGACATATTTTCAGTTGTTTCACACTTTTTTGTTAAGTATATAATTCCACATGTGTTAATTCATAGTTTTGATGCCTTCAGTGTGAATGTACAATTTTCATAGTCATGAAAATACAGAAAAATCTTTAAATGAGAAGGTGTGTCCAAACTTGGTCTGTACTGTATCTCATGCTGAAAGCTTGATAAATCATTAAAATTGGATATACAACTCCAGATAAATGACTGTCGGGCATTTACCTATATACCTCTCGAGAATGCACCCAACAGTGGCCATGAAGGCAGTGTTTCTCTAGCCTTAATAACGTGTAGAGTTGACTTACATTTTATTTTCCATCTGCATTTTAACACTTAGTTTAATATTTTTCAGATCCAACTCATGTTATTGGGATGTACCCAGATTTGTTGCCCTCTGACTACAAGAAGCAGCTGCAGTACCCTAATCAAGTACCTTTGCTGTCAGGAGCTGAACTGGAAAAAGCCAATCTGGCCCTAATCGATTATTTAACCCAGGTGAGAATCAGTCCTAAAGAATACAGAACCCCCACTAGCAAAGAATGAATTATTTCTGTATCTTGTACACAATACTTAAATTTTAATACAAATTAGTGGCTGAAACGTGACCCACGCAGAAAGTTGGACACACAACACCTCCTTAAAAGGGTTGTCCACTGCATGAACAACCCATTCTCAATTACACATACCGCCATGTAAAATAACAGCCTGTGCACATTTCTGTCGCCATTGGTTGTCCCAGGGCTAGCTTGACGCTGTTATGTCATGTGAGCCCTAAATCCAGTTAGCAGCTGCTAATGATCAACCTCACTCATACTTACTTCAGAGATAACCGACATCCGGAGGTGATCATAATCGCGCTTCTCAAACTTTCTACAAGATTTTGAAGGTGTCCATGGGAAGTTTTGATAATTTATCCAGAAGAGCATTTGAAGCCAGACACTGTTTGGTTCTGGCTTGCAGTCTCTGTTCTAGTTCTCCACAAAGGTGTTTAGTGGAGTTGAGGTTGGTGCTCTGCATGGACCAGTCATATTCTTCCACACCAAACGCGCCCAACCATTTCTTTTTAGACTTTGCTTTGTGCATTGGTGCACAGTCATTGGGAACTGAAAAGAACCTTCCTTAAAGTATTCCCACAAAATTGTAGGCATACAATTGTGTAAAATGTCTTGGTGTGCAGAAGCATTAAAGGGGTTGTCCACTACTTTTACATTGTTGCCCTGTGCCCTACATTGATCAATGTATGATCAGCCGGGGTCCTGCACTCGGCACCCCCGCCGATCAGCTGTTATCGGTGGCAGCGGCCGCCTGCCGGAAGTGCTCACCTGTGGCCCTCCGCCTTCAAGTGGTAGTGGCCGCCGCGGTGTACTGCAGATCCGCCTCCCATTCAATTGAATAGTAGGCTGATGTGCAGTACACTGCGGCGGCCACTACCAATTGACCGCGGAGCCCCACAGGGGAGCACTTCCAGCCGGCGGCATCGATAACAGCTGATTGGCAGGGGGTGCAGAGTGCAGGACCCTGGCCGATCATACATTGATGCCCTATCCTGTGGATAGGGCATCAATGTAAAAGTAGTGGACAACTCCTTTAAGATTTCCAGTGACTGTAATTAAGGGGCCTGGGCCGACCCATGAATAATGACCCCTTGTCATTGTCCTTCTCCACCAAACTTTACAGTTGGTGATGAAATACTGAACTGTATGGCCACTCCTGGTGTACTCTGAGTGCCTGTGCTTGGTTTGAACAGTTATTTTGTGCTGGTTGATTCCCGTTAAGGTACACTGAACCTAAAAACAATTAATGAAAATGTTCAGAAGGGGCATTAACTTTACCCGCTGCTTCTGAAGGGTTTCCTGACACAATCAAATCTTGCGTATAAAAAAAAAGGTTTTGATTTCCTGCTGATCTCCTCCATTAAAGGCATATTCGCATCTCTGAGATCCTATCCCAATATGTAGTAGGTATAATAATATTCGCAAATACCTCCAATTATAAATTTAGTATAGTTTTTCTAATTCGCTATGTCTTTCCACATGTTCGGACATTGCAAGACCTTAGGTATCCATGTTAATGCCAAATGAATATTCACCCCTCTGCGGTGTCATTACTGATTAGGTGCAGTCAGACGGCCATATTACTTGCTGTGGATCACATCGTAATCATCGGACTGGCATCTGCACTCCTGACCGGAGCATGACAGCACGATTGATTTCTATGCAGCTGTCACGCTCAGGTCAGGAGAGCAGACGACCAGTCCGAAAATTGCAATGTGATCCTCGAGCATATGGCAGTCTTAACGAACATAAATTCAGGAGCTGCCCAAGCCCTATTTCAGGATACGATTAATGGGGGTAGGCAAGGATGATCTGATAGATTCCCTTTGACCTGCATCCTTAACCCACATTTTTGCAGGTTAATAGTGTTTTTGTTTTTTTAACATAAGTTCCTTTTAAATGAAAGGAGTTAAGAAACACATTGCTAGGATTTTCAAGTGTATTGTCTGTTTCAAATACTTTTTTCTGGACTTTTCTTTTAATAATCTGACAGAAAAGGAGTCATCTAGTTAAGAAGCTGAATGACACTGATCACCATTCTACGACCTCCCCACTAATGGAAGGAACCCCAACCATCAAGTCAAAAAAGAAGCTTCTGCAAATCATAGACACCACTTTGCTAAAGTGCTACCTGCATGTAAGTTTTTTTCAATACAAGTGTCCTGTACCACTTGTATTTTTTTTTTAACATTCTTCTATTAAATTATAATATGTATAGAAAGTGCCACTTTCAATCCTATTAGCAGCACTAATTGTAGTGGCTCCACTGATGGAAAGCTGCCATCTGACTGCTCCTCATCCAACTGAAAGCTCTTTGAACACTGTTTGAACACTTTTTGGGGCTCTGGTGACGGGTCGACCTCTGGTTTGGGGCTCTGGTGATGGGGCGACCTCTGGTTTGGGGCTCTGGTGACGGGGCGACCTCGGTTTGGGGCTCTGGTGACGGGGCGACCTCGGTTTGGGGCTCTGGTGACGGGGCGACCTCGGTTTGGGGCTCTGGTGACGGGGCGACCTCGGTTTGGGGCTCTGGTGACGGGGCGACCTCTGGTTTGGGGCTCTGGTGACGGGGCGACCTTGGTTCACTAGTCCTTGGTTGATTTCCTCCCCCTCTCCCTCTGAAAATCATATTCCTGCTCTGTACACTGTTGGGTAAGAGGCCTGGTGCCCTTATACCCTATTGTCCGAAAAGCAGAATTATATCCCTAGTGACATGAGTAAGGAAATGAGGGAAGGGGTCTGCAGCACTGAAGAGAAGCAAGTGCTGCTGGGAAATGTAGTTTAGCAGTGTAATAATTGGACTTGCAACACTACGAAAGAAACTTTACTTTGGGCTTAGTCTGTATTTACTGTGCTTTGTAAAAAATAACATGATTGGAGGAAAAATCTTTAAAGTGTTTGCCACTCATGTGATGACTGCTATTCCTGTAGATATGATACAGTTTCTCTGAGACAACCTTGGTGCCAACAATATTTCACACCTCTATTAAAGTCTCACGATTAAATACAAGTCTCGTATACACCTGTACGTGTCTGGTAAACTGGCACTGTACCCCAGGTTCCCCTTCCTTCTGTTTTCTCATGGATTGAGGACAATATGTATGTATGAATTTCTAAGAAGAATCTCTTCATGTTAAAAATTGGATGAAATAAATTTCCTCTGTAATATTACATTATACTCATCTGTCTTGATTACATTGTAGAGTTTAGTATCACCTCCAAATATTTCTACTCTGAATGCCCCATACAAGGTCGTTAATAAATATATAGAAGAGGGCCCAATACTGACCCATTTGGTATTCCACTGTTAACTGACCCAAGCAGACTGTATTCCAATAATAACCACCTTCTACGGATGCAGATTGGCTGCAGCACTCCCTTGCCATAACAATGACATTCAAGTGCCGTAAGTCCTGGCACTAATGGAGAGGTGAGTATAAGCTTACGCATTTAAGGGGTTGCCCAAGTAGTGGAAAACTCCCTTAAGTAGGTGACATTTATTGGGAACTTTCTCTGTCCATCTAAAATAATTTCAAGTTATGGATTTGTACAGTTTATGGGTGACATTAACGGTGGAAAAAGTTCTGAAATGATTCTTCTTGGAATATTTTTAGATATATATGTCTTATTCCTTGTGTGGTTCTTAGTATTCCTCCAATATAGTAATCTTCACAGTGTAATCTGAATCTTCTTCATTAGACTAATGTTGCCCTGGTGGCTCCTCTCCTGCGGCTGGAGAACAATCATTGCCATGTGGAAGAGAGTGAACATGTACTGAAAAAGGCGCACAAGTACAGCGAGCTCATCATCCTTTATGAGAAGAAAGGCCTTCATGAAAAAGGTGAGACATGGGCTGTTATGGCGGGGTAGTACCTTGCACTTCCCGGGACCAGTGGGAATAATTGCATCCTCTAATTTCTATATAGTCACTTAATAATTTGTTATTTAGCAAGATTTGCCAAGTACAAAAATGTTATTGTGTATTATACGATGTATACTGATGAGTGTTTCTGCAGCTCTTATGGTCCTGGTTGACCAGTCGAAAAAAGCCAATTCACCACTGAAGGGTCATGAAAGAACTGTACAGTACCTGCAAAGATTAGGTGAGTACCAAGACATGTCTCCGTTTCAGGAGTTGTCAACCTTCAAAAATGTTTTAGATTGTTAGGATTGTAAATATCCTTTAGTTTTTAAGTGTTGAAAACCTTCAGCCCTAGTTATGGCAGCAACGCTTCTTTCCTATGTCATACACATTATCTAGAGTTGTGTGAAGGGGGCTGGCTGAGGGGTCTGTTCAGTATCTAAGCCTGTCTGCCTACACATGTGACAGGTTACCTTAATTAATTTGAAGCTAATTAAAATGTAATAAATCCTTTGTACAATGGTCAACATATTAACCTGTTATAGACTGCCTTGGTCTTGGATTCTGCAGCTCTACGGCTTGTCACAGGGAACCGTTTCTTGTGTCTGCCCTTCATCAGATCAGTCTGGCTGATTTCGCATTTGAAAAGCTAAGCTAAGCCAAGCCTTTTCTCTGGCACAAATAGTATTTGTACAGAGAAGGGGGCTGGCTTAGCTATTGAAATAAGTCTGTTTACCTTCACGGCCAGCTTGATGACATGCCAACACAAACTTAGACATTTGACGAGCACAAGTCTGGAAGTAGAGCTGCTCAATCTGAGAACTACACTAAGGGCTCGCTCACATGAGCATGTAATTCGGACGAGTGATATGCGATGTTTTATCGGATAGCACTCAGACCAATGTTATACTATGGGGAAGTGCAGATCTGCTATTTTTTTTTCTCAGGCTGAGTCTGCATGAGAAAATAATCGTAACATGCTGTAAGTGGCTCCGTAATTCGGATCATGTGCACCCATTCACGTCTATAGGTGCATGTAAAACATCGGACTGCACTCGGATGACATCTGTGGACTTAGACAATGGAGAAGATGGAGAAATTAAGTTCTCCGTCTTCTTCACAGTGAGAGAGAATGGTATCACAGTGCAGAGTATGATCCTAGTGTCATTAATATTATCGATCCAGTTCTCTCGAATGAGAGAATCCGAACTGTATAAGCGCTCTTTCAAACATCCGTGATCATCGATCTCTGATCACAATTCATGAACTGACCATTTATCTCCCAACCCGAGCGTGACCGCTTCCTATATTTCTATGAGACGCACGGTCAGCCCGTGCATTGCGGTTTGAGATCAGACTGATGATCACAGATCTGAAAGAACGCTAAATAATTGACCATACAGCAATGGATGTAAGAAACCATCATCATCTGTCCAATGCCATGAAACAGTTTCTTTTTTCCTTCATTCAATTTTTGCACATTTGTACTCCTGATACAAGTAATCTTTGTTAAGATGTGTAAGGAAAAGTAAACCTGAAATAGCACAAACTTCAGTTTCTGAATGATACTTTTACGAGTTGAATGGAAATTTAGCCAACTCCAGCTGTCCTAGTGTGAGAAATAAATTACACCCCCTCCCCGTCACCCTAACAATTGCAAACAATTTTACATTGGCTGCAGTTAATGCTGCTTTAAAATGCACAATCTTAATGGGTATTTCACAAGTTGATAAATGGTTTAAATTGCATAATTCTTCTAGAAACTAGTAACTTTACAATTTAACCCTTAATAAAACTAATCTCTATTCTTAAAGGGAACCTGTCACCAGGTTTGTCCCATATGAGATAAGACCACCATCTTTCAGCCCTCATATACAGCATACTAATATGCTGTATATATGCCCCCAATCTGATCTGCAAGATAAGAAAAAGTATTTTTCTTTTCTTGCAGGCCGTATTGTGGACATTTATACAGCATATTAGTATGCTGTATATGAGGGCGAAAGGTGGTGGCTGTATTTCATATGGGGCCAACCTGTTGACAGGTTTCCTTTTTAATTCTATAGTGCACAGCTCATTGCTAGCTTACTGGCCACCCTGCAATCCAAGCATGGCCCGTAACCTAGCTAAGGCTATGTTCACACTTTGCTTTTTTGCTGCTTTTTTTATTCAAATTAAATGCTTTTTACAGTGCCAGCAAAATCTATGATATTTCACAAAACTCATGCACATGCTTTTTTTTTTTTTGCCTGACTGATTTGGAAAACTGCTGCTTTTTTTTTAAAACTGCAGCATGTCAGCGTTTTTTCATCCAGAAAAAAGCAATGAGTAAGTGCAAAAAAGCAGCAAAAAATGTTAACCTCAGTTTTAGCAGCATTTTTAGTATAAAAAAACAAAACAAAACGCAGGTATAGCAGGATGTGAAACCCAGTCTTGGCGTCCTCACATGAGAATGGCAGTTAGTACAGTTGAATTAAAGTAGTAATATGAGCAAAGTAAACTATGCCCGACCAATTCACCCCTCGCTGTTTTTATATTTGCAATTGTGTATTTTTTAAATGAACTCAAGCTTTTTTACTTCAGAATAGTCACTATTTTTTCAGAAATAAAAATCTTTTTCCTCTAAATAGGATCAAATTGCCCTCTTTTCTAATAATGTTTTATGGTGTCACATACGTCTTGCATTGGTGGCCTAACACCTTGCATTGATCATAGTTGTATGGTGGAGGCAAAGTTGAAATTTGGAATCCTGAAAAATGCAGCAAAAAAGCCAGAAAAATTTGCTTTTGTCTGCTGCTTTTTTATTGCCAACAAGAGATCAGGTTTTGGCTGCAGAAAAAAAGCAACTTGTGAACGTGGCCTTAGGGGCCCCAGCACGACAGTCTATGCCTTACAGCCTGTTCATGCCGCAGTGGATCTGTCCAGCTTCTGTCCCTCAGCACTTCAGTGTTGGGACACTCTGGGAGAGTGCACAATTCAGACCAGTGGTGTGACCATGTCGCTGATCTGAACGGTCAGTCTTTAGGAGCTCATTGCCACTGACTATGTAAGAATCTAAGAGCTGTGAACTGATGAAGTCCTCTTGAGACCACCCCTTGAATCAGGGCTGTGAAGTCGGTAAGCTAAACCCCCGACTCCTCAATTTCCATGTCACCGACTCCGACCCCCTCATACATGGCTCATGTTTAAGTGATAAATTTACTGTAGCACAGATTCATCTCCGCTAAAAGTCTAGACCCTTAGATCAGGAATAGGACAGACATTTATAGGACATTTCATAACTTTCCCAAATTCTTATGAAAAAAATATTCCCCACAAACTGCATTGAATTACTGCACCCAATTTATTATATATTTTAGGAGTCGGAGTCGGTCCATTTTATACCTTCTCCGACTCCACCAATATGGGCTCCGACTCCACAGCCCTGCCTTGAATAGCTTAAAAATGAAACTTTTTAGAAAGTTTGGCTGACTTTGAAATACAAGATAAAGAACATGTTTGCATTCCTTATTTCTACAGGAGAAGAGAAAATTTCTTTGATCTTTGAATATTGTGTATGGGTCCTTCGAGACTTCCCTGATGATGGATTAAAGGTAATGACTGTTTTATCATTTTAGCTATGGTTCATATTGAGAGGTGTTACTTTCGGGTTGGTTATTCCGTTGCACAAGATCAGTAATCTGCGTGGATATATGGTGTTTTGTTTCTGTGAGGGCTCGTTCACACGACCATATTTTTGGTCTGAGTGCTGTCCATGAAAAAAACGGACCTCACTCGGGTCAATGTTCTCCAGGAGGTCAGTGCAGATGAGGCTTTGTTGGTGTTGGCTTTGTTGGTGTTGGCTTTGTTGGTGTTGGCTTTGTTTTTCTTTTTTATTTATTTATTTTTACTGACCAAATTTGCATGTGAAAAAAACTTGCAGCATGCACTAGTTTCTTCCTTGTGTCTGAGACTCGCTCAAGTCCATAGGTGCACATGAAAAATCGGAGCCACAGTGTAGCATCCATTTTTTACGGGTACAATGCTATACTGTGGAATATCGGAAATTGTAAATGACCCTATAAATGATTACGGATTGTATATGGATGACAAGTGAGAAAAAAAACAATCGTTCAAGTTTTCTGGATGAAATCTTGACTTACTTTTTATACGCTTGTGTGAACCTGTCCTGGTCGGCATTGCATGGAGATCAGCCAGTACCATTAGTGTGGCCTCATCCTATGACATTATTAACACTGACAGATTACATTCACACACATGCATACTACAAATGGGATGTGCCGGAGTAAGGGGAGTCCACAGCACATGTGCTGTACACATTTTTGTCACAATTATTTTCAAAATTGGTGTGTACCAATAATGGTTATAAATCACCAATTTGTGCAGTTCGTATGGTGGTAACACTTTGGCTGCAAGTTATACTGGGGTCTCACAGTTTTTTTCATTCTACCTCAGAACTTAAGAATAAGTCTGGGTTTACATTTATCCTGTACTCTACATTGAGCACTTGGGTTGGCTTTCCCATCTAACTTTGTGAAGAACGTAAATCAAGTGAAACACCTGACCGTAAAATTCAGTATATTGAGGCAGATGGAGTCTCTGGCCTCTGTTACATCGAGATTTGTCTTTTTAGTTGTGTTTTTTTTTTTCTTTATTTTATGTAACAAAAGCGTGGTCAACCAGAGGTGGCCGGTGTCCTAGCAGAGCGCACACAATTCGGGCCAGTGGCACTGCCATGCAGCTGGTCTAAAACTGTCCATTGTCAGTAGTGCACTGCCCCTGAAGATAAGAGAAACCAATATACAATAAGTTTTAAAGTAGGGAAAAAAAAAACATTGAACCAATCAGACATTAACAGTTGTTGAAATACATTTTTTGTTAAACTATTTCCCCCATAACCATGGACAGAAAATACAATATACAATCAAAAAGTGAAAATAGATGACACAAATTGAATGTTTGACTATGATTTCAATTTGTAAGAACAAAATCTGTGATACATTTAAGTTTATTTTTTAACTATACAAAATAGCAGTTCCCTAATATTCAGGAGAAAAGAAGATTTGATTAAAAATAACTGCTGTAAATGTGAATGGTCTTTCAAACACCTGTACTTTTTTTAATATTCATGATGTATTCCTGCATGTGACAGATATTCACTGAAGACCTCCCAGAAGTTGAAATCCTTCCTCGAAATCTTGTGCTATCATTTTTATTGGAAAACTTTAAGCACCTCGCTATTCCCTATTTGGTGAGAAAACGACATTTTGCTTTGTAATTTGTTGTACAAATTTAGAACATGTATAATGCGTTAAAGGTGTATTCCCATCTCCAAGATCCTTTCCCAATGTGTAGTAGGTCTAATAATATTATTAGCAAATACCTCCAATTAGAAATGTAGTATAGTTCTTCTGATTCACTATGTTGCTTACCCTATGTGCAGGGCATTGCAGTAGCTTGGGTATCCATGGTTACGACCATTCATATGACAGTTAGTAGCTGTTAGTGGCTGTAACCATGGCTACCTAAGTGACAGTTTTTTTAGGTAAATATTCGAGATTGAACCAACTGCTTTATAGAAAAATCTAAAAACCGTAGACATGTTTTAGCTATTACTGCAGGACCGAACAGGACAGAAGACCTACGAAATAAAAATTATCCCCCCCAATATGCATACATTTTAAAAAAAATTCTGTTTGCCAAAAAAATTTGGTTACGCCGGCATTGTCTAACCTAGGCCTCTTGACGGGTTTTATTGGCACCAAATTGATGGTTTCTTGGGATGTACTAACTATTTTGTGATTATCTGTAAAAGTGATCGGTGACTGTGTTTTTTTTTTTTTTTTTTTTCTGTTCCAGGAGCATATTATCCTAACGTGGGAGGATAGGGGTCCCGAATTCCACAACTGTCTCATCAAGTTGTATTGTGAGAGGGTGCAGACTCTTATGCAAACTATAGGTACATTCTCTTATGGATTGAGAGGAGAAATATAATGCTTAATCGTACCTTTGCATTTTCATTTGCTCCTTTTACATATACAGTTGTGCTCAAAAATTGACATACCCCGGCAGAATTTTTGCTTTCTTGGCCTTGTTTCAGAGAATATGAATGATAACAAAATAACTTTTTCTCCACTCATGGTTAATGGTTGGGTGAAGCCATTTATTGTCAAACTACTGTGTTTTCTCTTTTTAAATCTTAATGACAACCAAAAACATCCAAATGACCGTGATCAAAAGTTCACATACCCTGGTGATTTTGGCCTGATAACTTGTAAGAATTTGATACAAATGGGTTTGAATGGCTACTAAAGGTAACATCCTGACCTGTGACCTGTTAGCTTTTATGCACACACACTGATTATAAGCAGAGTGAGTTTCTGGGATCCAGACAGACTCTTGCATCTTTCATCCAACCACTGACGTCTCTGGATTGTGAGTCATGAGGAAAGCAAAAGAATTGTCAATGGATCTACGGGAAAAGGTAGTTGAACTGTATAACACAGGAAAGGGATACAAAAAGATATCCAAGGAATTGATAATGCCAGTCACCAGCGTTCAAACTGTGATTAACAAATGGAAAATCAGGGGCTCTGTAAAAACCAAACCACGGTCAGGTAGACCAACAAATATTTCGGGCCACAACTGCCAGGAAAATTGTTCGAGATGCAAAGAAAAAGCCACAAATAACCTCATCTGAAATTCAGGACTCTCTGAAAACTAGTGGTGTGGCTGTTTCAAGATGCACAATAAGGAGGCACTTGAAGAAAAATGGGCTGCATGGTCGAGTTGCCAGAAGAAAGCCATCACTCCGCAAATGCCACAAAGTATCTCGCCTAAAATATGCCAAACAGTACAGAGACAAGCCTCAAAACTTCTGGAACAAGGTAATTTGGAGTGATGAGACCAAAATTGAAGTTTTTGGCCACAACCATAAACGTTACATTGGGAGAGAGGTCAACAAGGCCTATGATGAAAGGAACACCATTCCTACAGTAAAGCATGGAGGTGGATCGCTGATGTTTTGGGGACGTGTGAGCTACAAAGGCACAGGAAACTTGGTAAAAGTTTAAGGAAAGATGAATCTAGCACGTTCAAATACTGGAGGCAAATTTACACTCATCAGCCCGGAAGCTGCGCATGGGACGTACTTGGACGTTCCAACGTAACAGCGATCCAAAACACAAGGCCAAGTCGACCTGTCATTGGCTACAGAAGATCAAAGTGAAGATTCTGGAGTGGCCATCTAAGTCTCCTGACCTCAATATCATTGAGCCACTCTGGGGAGATCTCAAGCGCGCAGTTCATGCTAGACAGCCCAGGAATTTACAGGAACAGGAGGCTTTTTGCCAAGAAGAATGGGCAGCTTTACCATCTGAGAAAATAAAGAACCTCATCTACAACTACCGCAAAAGACTTCAAGCTGTCATTGATGTTAGAGGGGGCAATACACGGTATTAAGAACTGGGGTATGTGAACTTTTGATCAGGGTCATTTGGATGTTTTTGGTTGTCATTAAGATTTAAAAAGAGAAAACACAGAAGTTTGACACTAAATGGCTTCACCCAACCAATAATCATGAGTGGAGAGGTTTTTTTTTGTTATCATTTATATTCTCTGAAACAAGGCCAAGAAAGGAAACATTCTGCCGGGGTATGTAAACTTTTGAGCACAACTGTATGTTCAGCACCATTTTGATTAATTTTGTATTTTAAAGTGCAAACTCAACCTTGGGTATCTGCAAAGGCAAATAAAGTCGTGGGAGGTCTTAAATGAGGTGTGGATGCTCATGACAAGTTGAGTTTTTTGAACCAGCCACTGAGGGACATGGTACCACGGGTTATTGCTAGCTGCCACCAGGAGTCAGACACTAAATTGTTAAAGGGAACCTGTCACTTGATTCATAATGCCCAAACCATGGTCAGCAGGAACCTAGAACCTCACTGCAATTTCATGAGCATGAACTAATAATGGAAGGGCAAAGATGTCTCAATCATCATTAAACAAAGACTGATCACTATAATTGTGTTCCCATTTGTGATATATGGCTGTGTGACTCTCACAACAGCAGACAGAAGAATATTTGATGGCTTTGAGTTCTGGTGCTGGAGAAGGCTTCTATGAATCACATGGACAGCTAGGATCACCAACAAAGATGTTCTTCATCCTATAAACTCAAAGATTTCCATGGACGGCAAGATCACCAGAGGCTGAACTCTTTTTGGACATGTGATGAGGGAATATTCACTAGAAAGGGAGATGCTACTCTGAATCATCAGTGGTAAAATGAAACGGTGGGGAGACCAAAGACCCATTGGCTGGATACCATCAAGAATGACACAGGGATGACCATCAAGTAATTGAAAGGACCGATGCAACCTATAGAGTATCCAAGAGTCGGACGCAACTGAATGGATAAAATCAGAAATCATATTTTTCTCTGAAACACTCCCACATTTCAAAGAAAACTATAGTTTGTAGATCCGGCCAGGAGCGGTGCCGGACTAGTCTCTTCTCTGGCTATGGTTCCCGGCACGATCTTCTAACTATATTTTCCATGAAATACCGGAGTATGACAGATAAAAATATACCCGGCTGCAATCGTGCAGCCAGGCTCGGATTATCCTGCCCGTGGTTTGGCCAGAATGGATCAAGCGCCAGTATCCCTTTTTAAGCATATTCTCTATTCCCATCAGTCTTTGATTAAGTTTAGTGTCCAGCATGAGGCAGACATCCCTACTTTGCAGGTACTTGTATTGTTTCCCTTTTTAGAATGGTACTACAGGACTGAATTATTACAGTTACTCTTCATTAGGACAGGATAACAGTACGGTGTAACCTCACTGTTGCCTGTCCGGCATCTGAAGGAATAGGTGTCAGCAGCTATACATTTTTTTACATTTCTTTTCCCCGATGTTTGTCTTTCATTTGACAGGCTTGTCAGTCTGTCGACACTACAGCCTCGTTTTTCCCCAGTCTGGCAGTAGCAGTCTTTTCGTGGCACCTCCAGCTTTTCCCGGCACTTTACATGCCAGTTGCCCATATTGGCCCTCGAGGAGAAACCTCCACTGATAGAACAGCAGACGGGGCATTTTTCGTGCTACTGCTCAATTGCAAAGTTTCGTGTAGTCAGTCAGAACCAGAGAGGGCATGCTGTGTATCAGACTTCACTAAGGCATCTCAATCTATTGTAAACTTAATGGGTCGTTAAACCCCACAGGTGAACCCAAGTCCCTCAGTAGCCGCCTTTTCACGAGACTCTCAAGGCAAATCCTATTAATGGCTAAGGTCTGATCACTTGAGGCAACCATCTGCATTTCTTGTCTTCTTGCCGTCTTCTCCCCCTGATCTTCAGAGTTCAGATATATAATCTTTAGAGGAGAAATTCCTCAGTCAAGACTCTGACTTGGTTGAGGAACAGTCTTCTGTCCCCATTATCATGGGGACATAATGGTCTTTTCATCACAATGCCTCTGCCCTACAGGTTTGCAAAGCGGCCACGTGGTCAAAGATTTACTCTTTTTTTTTTTTTGTCGTATTTTATGGGATGCGTAACCTTTGCATCCGCTGATACTGCTGTAGGACGCAGAATTCTGCAAATGACAGTTTGATATATTTTCACCTTTTCCATTGTTGTACTGTCCCTAGTGACTGCTTTGGAGTGTCCCAAACTCTTTACCCCACAATGGCGTCAATGAGAAAATTGGCTAGTAAAACTCTTTGATGGAGAAAGCACCTCCCTCCACCCCCATTGCGTTTTTTATTTCTACTGTTGTACCCATTTTCTATTACAAATTCCTTGGAAATGAATGGACAGTATAGAGATCTTTTTAATGATCTTTTCACATCTAAGCCTGCAACGATGACACAGGGGCATCCTCTACTTTTAGGGGAAAGAGTTTTATCATCACAGCAATTCTTCATTTTGAGAGCAGCGCGACTATGGAACTCTCTGCCGCACAGTGTCTTAAATGTTGACTCCCTGAACAAGTTCAAGAAGGGCCTGGAGGACTTTCCTAAAAAAATATATTACATGTTATGATTCTGATGAGACCTTAAACCAGAAAACTAGCTCTGGTTGCCATATGTGGAGTTTGAGGGGTAATCCTGAAGTCATGCGCTTCATAGGATTAAAAAAAGTGGAATTGCCACACAAGGGATGAAACCACAATAGGATCCTCTTACAGAGGGAGGCGAAATGGATCCTCCGAACTAATGCCCAGGGACCCCCCGGCTTAAACGACAAGCTAGACATGGCGGTATTTTTATGATGGTTCCATGAATATTTTGTATAAATTTTTTTTTAAAACAATTGTTTTTAATTTTGTATTTTTTGTTGTAACATTTTGTATGGCTGTTTGGTCCAGGGGGTGGGGTCGGGAGTATTTTAACCCCTGCACACCCCCATGACCATATGCCTGGACCCGTGGAAGCGTGATAGACACGCGAAACGGCCGTCGTCCGCAAAAGGCGCCGCTTCCCTGCATTTTTAATGGAAATGGAATAAAAGAAGATTTTATTACATCGGTGTGCCACCTCGCTTTCTTCATGTATGATTTTTTTTTCCTTTCTTTTGCAGCAACATGTTAAGATTATAGGTTGAACTCGACACCCCTTTATCTTTTTTCAATCTTAAAGAGGTTTTCCGGGCCCTTTTTTTTTTCTCATGGGGATAAGAACTGACAGGCAGGTAGTTGCAAACCTCCTGTCTGTGCCCAGCAACGATTCAGAGCAATCCTAGACCACTCCTGCACATGATTCTGCTGATTCACATCAGCAGTGCAGCTTTTTCAGGCTGCTCTGTCGATGGGGCGTGCTTGTTGACATCATGCTGATTGACACAGCCGGCTCCCCGCAGTTATGCAGCGGGGAGCCAGCTGTCAACCAGCATTACATCGGCAGTCCCGCCCCGTCAACACAGCAGAACAAAAGAGAAGCAGCTGGTCTGTTATGACGTCACCTGGAGCCACAGAATCACAAGCAAGAGCGGTCTGTGACAACTCTGATCTGTCAGAAATCAGCGCCGGGCACAACAGGCAGATATCTGCCTGTAAGTTCTTGGGCCCATGAGAAAAAAATAAAATTGTCTCTGATAACTCCATTTAACAATTTCAAAAATATTACATTTACCAACTTTAAAGGGAATCTGTCAGCAGGATTTCACACCAAACCATTTATATGCGCATAAATCTTTTAAATTTAAATTTCCAGCAATACTCTTACATGGCCAAGTCTGGTCCTTTTGTTACTGAGAAATCAGTGTTTGAATTGAAATGCAAATGAAGCTGCAGATCTGAAGCCTCTGCCACTCCAGCTCTATTACTATCCCTATCCCAGAGCCACCTCGTCCTGCTTAACTGGCAGCCTCTATGTTGTATGACTTCAAGCAAAGGAACGGTCCGTGAAGCCAAAGGAGGTGGAGCTGGGCAGGGAGTAGAGCTGGAGTGACAGAGGCTTCAGATCTACCATAGCCATTTTCATAGCAATCCAAACACTGATTTCTTAGTAACAAGGGAACGGACTGGCCATATAAAGGTATTGTTGGACTGAAGAGTGCATTTCAATTCTACATGTAATACTTGATCTTTTTCGTAGGTTCTATGTGCAATGATGAGTGGGTCAGCGTTCCTGTTCCCGCAGGCTCAGAGGAGGGAGAGCTAGGAACATTTCGAACTAAATTGCTAAATTTCCTAGAAATCTCAAACTGTTATCAGCCAGAGTATCTGATCAGTGATTTTCCATTTGATGGTAAGTTCATCCAAATGGCTTATACGGCTGCATGCAAACATATATATAATCTTTTTTTTAACACAGTCTATCTTCTCTCTTGTATTTTTTTAATGTAGGATTGCTGGAGGAGAGGGCATTACTGTTAGGTCGGATGGGAAAGCACGAGCAGGCTTTATTCATTTATGTACACATCCTGAAAGACACGAACATGGCCGAACAGTGAGTAGACAAAACTGAATAATTTGGTGCTTATCACTTTGACTGCCAGGACAAACCTAAATAAAACCTGGCCTGTTAAATAAATAAAATCATATTATACCCCTATATCCATTCCATTCATTTGTTTAACCCCTTTCTGACGTATGACCTAATAGCACGTCATGGTGACCTGGGCCGATTGGACCAATGACGTATTATTAGGTCATATGGCGATCGCGCCCGCACACAAGCGGTGCGGGGCGATCGCCGCCGGGTGTCAGCTGATAGTCACAGCTGACACCCGGTGCTATGTGCAGTGAGCGGTCCAGCACCGCTCTCGGCACATTAACCCCCTCAATGCTGCGATCAAAGTCGATACCTCTCCTGCCGGCCTTCAGCGCTGTCTGCCGCGGCTCCCGGATGTTGCCATGACAACCCGATGTCGTTATGGCAACATCCGGGTCACCAGACAGCAAGAAGATACTTTGGTCATGCGCAGTGCATGACCAAACTATCTTCTCCCTGTGCAGCACTGACAGCCTGTATAGCACAGGGATGGTGCTGCATTCCTGTGCTATACAGGCGATCAGAATAAAAAAAGTGAAAGTCCCATAGTGGGACACAGAATAAAAGTCCATAAAGTGTTAAAAAATGAAAAAAAAAATAATAATCCACCAAAATAAAAATATAATGTACCCATCAATAAATATTATGAGAAAAAAAACAATAAAAGTACACATATTTGGTATCGCCGCTTCCGGAACGACCTGACCTATAAAACTCTCCCACTAGTTAACCCCTTTAGTGAGCACGGTAAAAAAAATAAAAAACAAAGCAAAAAACAATGCTTTATCATCATACCGCCAAACAAAAAATGAAATCACACACAATAAAAAAGACAAAATATAAATAAAAATGGTACCACTGAAAACGTCATCTTGTCCCGCAAAAAACAAGCCGCCATACAGCTCCATCAGCCGAAAAATAAAAAAGTTATAGCTCTCAGAATAAAGCGATGCAAAAAAAAAATTTTTTTCTATAAAATAGCTTTTATTATGTAAAAGCGCCAAAACATAGAAAAACTACACTGCTCAAAAAAATAAAGGGAACACTTAAACAGGATATAACTCCAAGTAAATCAAACTTCTGTGAAATCAAACACTGATTGACAATCAATTTCACATGCTGTTGTGCAAATGGAATAGACAATAGATGGAAATTATTGGCAATTATCAAGACACCCTCAATAAAGGAGTGTTTCTGCAGGTGGGGACCACAGACCACATCTCAGTACCAATGCTTTCTGGCTGATGTTTTGGTCACTTTGGAATGTTGGTTGTGCTTTCACACTCGTGGTAGCATGAGACGGACTCTACAACCCACAGAAGTTGCTCAGGTAGTGCAGCTCATCCAGGATGGCACATCAATGCGAGCTGTGGCAAGAAGGTTTTCTGTGTCTGTCAGCGTAGTGTCCAGAAGCTGGAGGCGCTACCAGGAGACAGGCCAGTACACCAGGAGACGTGGAGGGGGCCGTAGGAGGGCAGCAACCCAGCAGCAGGACCGCTACCTCCGCCTTTGTGCAAGGAGGAACAGGAGGAGCACTGCCAGAGCCCTGCAAAATGACCTCCAGCAGGCCACAAATGTGCATGTGTCTGCACAAACAGGTAGAAACCGACTCCATGAGGGTGGTATGAGGGTCCGACGTCCGCAGATGGGGGTTGTGCTCACAGTCCAACACAGTGTAGGACGCTTGGCATTTGCCACAGAACACCAGGATTGGCAAAGTCGCCACTGGCGCCCTGTGCTCTTCACAGATGAAAGCAGGTTCACACTGAGCACATGTGACAGACGTGACAGAGTCTGGAGACGCCGTGGAGAGTGATCTCCTGCCTGCAACATCCTTCAGCATGACCGGTTTGGCAGTGGGTCAGTAATGGTGTGGGGTGGCATTTCTTTGGAGGGCCGCACAGCCCTCCATGTGCTCGCCAGAGGTAGCCTGACTGCCATTAGGTACCGAGATGAGATCCTCAGACCCCTTGTGAAACCATATGCTGGTGCGGTTGGCCCTGGGTTCCTCCTAATGCAGGACAATGCCAGACCTCATGTGGCTGGAGTGTGTCAGCAGTTCCTGCAAGATGAAGGCATTGAAGCTATGGACTGGCCCGCCCGTTCCCCAGACCTGAATCCGATTGAGCACATCTGGGACATCATGTCTCGCTCCGTCCACCAACGTCACGTTGCACCACAGACTGTCCAGGAGTTGGCGGATGCTTTAGTCCAGGTCTGGGAGGAGATCCCACAGGAGACCATCCGCAACCTCATCAGGAGCATGCCCAGGCGTTGTAGGGAGGTCATACAGGCACGTGGAGGCCACACACAATACTCAGCCTCATTAGGAGCATGCCCAGGTGTTGTAGGGAGGTCATACAGGCACGTGGAGGCCACACACAATACTGAGCCTCATTATGACTTCTTTTAAGGACATTACATCAAAGTTGGATCAGCCTGTAGTGTGTTTTTCCAGTTTAATTTTGGGGGTGACTCCAAATCCAGGCCTCCATTGGTTAATAAATTTGATTTCCATTGATGATTTTTGTGTGATTTTGTTGTCCGCACATTCAACTTTGTATAGAACAAAGTATTCAATGAGAATATTTCATTCATTCAGATCTAGGATGTGTTATTTAAAGTGTTCCCCTTATTTTTTTGAGCAGTGTATATAAATGTGGCACCGCTGTAAACGTACTGACCCGAAGGATAACGCTACCTTATAAATTTTACCACGCGGAACAGCATAAAAAAAAACCCCATAAAAAATTCTGGAATTGCCGGTTTTTGTTTATTCTGCCTCCCAAAAATCGGAGTAGAAAGCGATCAAAAAATGTCAAGTGCTTGAAAATGGCACCAATAAAAACGTCAACTCATCCCGCAAAAAACAAGCAGTCATATGACTCTGTCGGCCACAAAATGGAAAAATTATAGCTCTCAAAATATGGCGATTCAAAAACTAGATTTTGCAAAAAAATGCGTCTTTTAGTGTGTGACAGCTGTCAATCATAAAAACCCGATATGATTCTGGTATCACTGTAATCGCACCGACCCGAAGAGTAAAGTCGTCTAATCACTTATACCGCACGAGGAACGGCGTAAAAATAAACTCTAGGGTTGGGGTTGGGTTAGGGTTATGGTTGTGCTAGGGTTAGGGTTGTGATGGGGTTGTGATTTTTTTCAAAAGTAAAAAAAAAAGAAGGCGATATGGCATCTAGTGTTGAACGCAAGTGCTCGCTACTTGAGTTTGCATCGGGTGCTCAGGAATGCACTGACTATCGCGGGTGCTCGAGTAACATGCTCGAGTCTCTGCCCCATATGCTTTGTGGCCCAAAAAAAACTTGCCGGAATTGCCTGCCATGCACGAGCGATCCCCGCATGGTTTTTTTTTGGGTGTCTAATAACCATGAAACATGCGATCGGGGTCTCGAGCATGTCACTCGAGCACCCATGATACTTGGTGCATACCTGAGTACCCGATGCAAACTCAAGTAGCGAGCACTTGCGCTCAAGACTAATGACAACTTATTCAATATGATGACCTAATGTTATCAAATTCTGAGTCGTACCTCTGGGTTCAAAATGTTCACTATACCTCTTGATAAAATCCTTGAGGGGTCTAGTTTCCAAAATGGGGTCACTTGTGGGGGGTTTCCACTGATTAGGCACATCAGGGGCTCTCCAAACGCGACATGGCGTCCGCTCTCGATTCCAGACAATTTTGCGTTCAAAAAGTCACACAGTGCTCCTTCCGTTCTGAACTCTGCCGTGCGCCCAAATACTGTATTTTCCCCACATATGGGGTTTTGGCGTACTTAGGAGAAATTGCACAACAGTTTTTGGGGGTCCATTTTCTCCTCTTACCCTTGTGAAAATAAAAAAATTGGGGCTAAAACTTTATTTTTGTGGAAAAAGTTAGATTTTTTTTATTTTCACGGCTCCATGTTATAAACTTCTGCAAAGCACTTGGGTGTTCAAGGTGCTCGCCACACATCTAGACAAGTTCCCTGAGTGGTCTAGTTTCCAAAATGGTGTCACTTGTGGGGTTTTTCCACTGTTTAGCCACATCAGGGGCACATCCGCTAAGCATTCAAGTAAATTTTACATTCAAGAAGTCAAATGGTGCTCCTTCCCTTCTGAACCCTGCCGTGCGCCCAAACAGTGGTTTTCCCCCACATATGGGGTATCTGCTTACTCAGGATAAATTGCACAACAAACTGCATGGTGCAATTTCTCCTGTTACCCTTATGAAAATGCAAAATTGGGGGCTAAAAAACATTTTTGTGGGAAAAATGTAAAAATTTTATTTTTACGGCTCAATGTTCTAAACTTCTGCGAAGCACCTGGGGGTTCAAAGTGCTCACTACACATCTAGATAAGTTCCCTGTGGGGTCTAGTTTCCAAAATGGTGTCACTTGTGGGGGATTTCACTGTTTAGGCACATCAGGGGCTCTCCAAACGCAACATGGCGTCCGCTAATTATTCAAGCAAATTTTACATTCAGAAAGTCAAATGGCGCTCCTTCCCTTCTGAGCCCTGCCGTGCGCCCAAACTGTGCTTTTTCCCCATGTATGGGGTATCTGCGTGCTTATGGGAAATTTCACAACAAATTTTGGGGTACATTTTTTCCTGTTACCCCTGCGAAAATAAAAAAAAATTGGGTCTAAAGTAACATTTTTGTGAAAAGTTTAATGTTAATTTTTTTCTTCCACATTCCAAAAATTCCTGTGAAGCACCTGAAGGGTTAGTAAAGTTCTTGAATGTGGTTTTGAGCACCTTGAGGGGTGCAGTTTTTAGAATGGTGTCACTTTTGGGTATTTTCTGAAATAAAGACCCCTCAAAGTGACTTCAAATGTGATGTGGTCCCTAAAAAAATGGTTTTGTAACTTTTGTTGGAAAAATGAGAAATCGCTGGTCAACTTTTAACCCTTATAGCTCCCCAATAAAAAAAAAAAAAAAGTTCCAAAATTGTGCTGATGTAAAGTAGACATGTGGGAAATGTTATTTATGAACTCTTTTGTGTGACGTATCTCTGATTTAAGGGCATAAAAATTCAAATTTTGAAAATTGCAAAATTTTCAAAATTTTTGCCAAATTTCCGTTTTTTTTCACAAGTATGCGCAAGTGATATCGAAGAAATTTTACCACAATCGTGAAGTACAATATGTCACGAAAAAATAATCTCAGAATCAGGGGGATCCATTGAAGCGTTCCAGAGTAATTACCTCATAAAGTGACAGTGGCCAGAATTGAAAAAATTGGCCCGGTCATTAACGTGTTAACCACCCTCGGGGGTAAAGGGGTTAAATAACCATGTAACGCATTCTGAATATCCCAAAAAGTAATTGAACATCAAGTTTGTCTACATGTGGCCCAGTCTTGAGTGTCGCGGGTGGTGATGAGTTGCACGACAGCTGGATCCTGCTGAAGCCCCCATATTTTGCCATCTTGGTGCCATGATTTTTAGTATATGCAGTAATGCTGAAGTATTGCAGGATATAGTATAAACAATAGCAGGTCCAAATCCCTCATCGGGACTAAAAGTCAAGAGAAAAAAAAATAAAGGTTTTTAAAAATAAACACAAAAATTCAAATTACCCATCTTTTCTATTTCCAAAAATATAAAGGAAAAAAAAATGGCATATTTTTCTACTGCCACATCCGTAGTTTGATCTCTCAAAATATAAAATCGTTTAAAGCATAAGGTAAATGCCCTAGATAAAATGCAGTTCATCATATATATTTTTTTTTATTGTCGCCATTTTCTGAGACTCATCCCATTTTATTTTTTTGAGCGATAGAGCTATGTGAGGGCTTAATTCTTGCAGGGCAAGATGGTGCTTTAATGATATTTTGGGATATTTTGGGATAGATTTGACATTTTGATTTGGTTAATTACAGCATTTTTTGCGGTATTGCAGCGACCAAAAAAACCCCGCAGTTTTGGTGTTTTTGAATTTTTTTTCTGTTCACTGTGTCTGCCAATATAATTATTTTTAGATTTTGGTAGATCTGACTTTTCTGGATACCGCATGTTTATTTTTTTATCATCTTTATTTTTAAAGGGTGGTTGGAGGGGGGTTGCTATATCATCGGACGCAGCGCTCCATCCCTCTCCTCGGTAGCCCTTACATAGCCTGGAGGTGGTTTGGGTCTATTGTCCTGTTGCAAACAAGATGGGACAGTATAATCTGGTCGTCCAATGTGGCAACTGTACCACACCTTATTGACCATTTTAACAACCATGCATGTGGCGTAAGTTTATCTATTCATGAAATAGGTACATTTAAATGTTGGATTTAAATTTGAAGGGTATTAAGAATAGTAAGGGTGCAGATACATGTACTTTTCGAAAAGAGGTCTCAGGCGATACAATTTTGCAGGCTAAATCATATCTTCCTAGGCATACCATAATGAGTATTCTGGTTGGTGAGCTCACTAGGGCGATACAAAGTGTACAAACTAAGAGGATTTTTTTAGAGAAACAAACCAGGATATGTACTAGATTGAATAGCTGGGGTTATCCGGATTGAATCCTAAGGAGGGCTAAAAAATATAGTACCACAGAATAGTCAGCAATTAATAAATTAAAGAAAAATAATGGTTTGCAGAAGCCGAATTTCGATGCCACTTATAGTACTGAGGTATATATAGGTATATACGTATTTTTCGCACTAGAAGACGCACTTTTTAGCAAGAAATACTCTTGCTTAAAAGAGAGTCCATCTTGTAGTCCGGAGGATGGAGAATGCTGATATTGTGTTCTTCCCAATCATTGAGTGAACTGCTCTCTCTCGCCTCCTGCCCTACACTTATCTATGTGATTGGTGCGGAGCAGGAGAGAAAGCTACTGGGACCTGAACGGAGGCTGCATGTCCTGAGCAGCTGAAGGACTTCCACCCGACCAGATCCAGGACCGTTCAGGTCATGTGAGCAGTCACATGCCTGGAAGGAACTGCAAGACTGGGTAGTGTGTGTGAATGTGCATGTAGCAGAGCTGTGTGTCTATATGTGCAGATGTAGCAGAGCTGTGTGTGTCTGTATGTGCAGATGTAGCAGAGCTGTGTGTGTCTCTATCTGCAGATGTAGCAGAACTCTTTGTGTCTGTATGTGCAGATGTAGCAGAGCGCTGTGTGTGTCTGTATGTGCAGATGTAGCAGAGCGCTGTGTGTGTCTGTATGTGCAGATGTAGCAGAGCGCTGTGTGTGTCTGTATGTGCAGATGTAGCAGAACGCTGTGTCTATGTACAGATGTAGCAGAACGCTGTGTGTGTCTGTATGTGCAGATGTAGCAGAGCTGTGTGCGTCTATGTGCAGATGTAGCAGAACGCTGTGTGTCTCTATGTGCAGATGTAGCAGAGCTGTGTGTCTCTATGTGCAGATGTAGCAGAGCGCTGTGTGTCTGTATGTGTAGATGTAGCAGAGCGCTGTGTGTCTGTATGTGTAGATGTAGCAGAGCGCTGTGTGTCTGTATGTGTAGATGTAGCAGAGCGCTGTGTGTCTGTATGTGTAGATGTAGCAGAGCGCTGTGTGTCTGTATGTGCAGATGTAGCAGAGCACTGTGTGTGTCTGTATGTGTAGATGTAGCAGAGCGCTGTGTGTCTGTATGTGTAGATGTAGCAGAGCGCTGTCTGTATGTGCAGATGTAGCAGAGCGCTGTGTGTCTATGTGCAGATGTAGCTGAGCTGTGTGTGTCTGTATGTGCAGATGTAGCATAACGCTGTGTGTGTCTATGTGCAGATGTAGCAGAACGCTGTGTGTGTCTATGTGCAGATGTAGCAGAGCTGTGTCTCTATGTGCAGATGTAGCAGAACGCTGTGTGTCTGTATGTGTAGATGTAGCAGAGCGCTGTGTGTCTGTGCAGATGTAGCAGAGCGCTGTGTCTGTATGTGCAGATGTAGCAGAGCGCTGTGTGTCTATGTGCAGATGTAGCTGAGCTGTGTGTGTCTGTATGTGCAGATGTAGCAGAACGCTGTGTCTGTATGTGCAGATGTAGCAGAGCTGTGTCTGTATGTGCAGATGTAGCAGAGCACTGTGTCTGTGCAGATGTAGCAGAGCGCTGTGTGCGTCTGTATGTGCAGATGTAGCAGAGCGCTGTGTGTCTATGTGCAGATGTAGCAGATCGCTGTGTATGTCTGTATGTGCAGATGTAGCAGAGCGCTGTGTGTCTGTATGTGCAGATGTAGCAGAGCGCTGTGTGTCTATGTGCAGATGTAGCAGAGCGCTGTGTGTGTCTGTGTAGATGTAGCAGAGCGCTGTGTGTGTCTGTGCAGATGTAGCAGAGCGCTGTGTCTGTGTAGATGTAGCAGAACGCTGTGTCTGTATGTGCAGATGTAGCAGAGCTGTGTGTCTGTATGTGCAGATATAGCAGAGCGCTGTGTCTGTGCAGATGTAGCAGAGCGCTGTGTGTGTCTGTATGTGCAGATGTAGCAGAGCGCTGTCTGTATGTGCAGATGTAGCAGAGCGCTGTCTGTATGTGCAGATGTAGCAGATCGCTGTGTATGTCTGTATGTCCAGATGTAGCAGAGCGCTGTGTGTCTATGTGCAGATGTAGCAGAGCGCTGTGTGTCTATGTGCAGATGTAGCAGAGCGCTGTGTGTCTATGTGCAGATGTAGCAGAGCGCTGTGCGTCTGTATGTGCAGATATAGCAGAGCGCTGTGTGTCTGTATGTGTAGATGTAGCAGAGCGCTGTGTATGTCTGTATGTGCAGATGTAGCAGAGCGCTGTGTATGTCTGTATGTGCAGATGTAGCAGAGCGCTGTGTGTCTATGTGCAGATGTAGCAGAGCGCTGTGCGGCTGTATGTGCAGATGTAGCAGAGCGCTGTGCGGCTGTATGTGCAGATATAGCAGAGCGCTGTGTGTCTGTATGTGTAGATGTAGCAGAGCGCTGTGTGTGTCTGTATGTGCATATGTAGCAGAGCGCTGTGTGTCTATGTGCAGATGTAGCAGAGCGCTGTGTGTCTATGTGCAGATGTAGCAGAGCGCTGTGTGTCTATGTGCAGATGTAGCAGATCGCTGTGTATGTCTGTATGTGTAGATGTAGCAGAGCGCTGTGTGTGTCTGTGCAGATGTAGCAGAGCGCTGTGTCTGTGTAGATGTAGCAGAACGCTGTGTCTGTATGTGCAGATGTAGCAGAGCTGTGTGTCTGTATGTGCAGATATAGCAGAGCGCTGTGTCTGTGCAGATGTAGCAGAGCGCTGTGTGTGTCTGTATGTGCAGATGTAGCAGAGCGCTGTCTGTATGTGCAGATGTAGCAGAGCGCTGTCTGTATGTGCAGATGTAGCAGATCGCTGTGTATGTCTGTATGTCCAGATGTAGCAGAGCGCTGTGTGTCTATGTGCAGATGTAGCAGAGCGCTGTGTGTCTATGTGCAGATGTAGCAGAGCGCTGTGTGTCTATGTGCAGATGTAGCAGAGCGCTGTGCGTCTGTATGTGCAGATATAGCAGAGCGCTGTGTGTCTGTATGTGTAGATGTAGCAGAGCGCTGTGTATGTCTGTATGTGCAGATGTAGCAGAGCGCTGTGTATGTCTGTATGTGCAGATGTAGCAGAGCGCTGTGTGTCTATGTGCAGATGTAGCAGAGCGCTGTGCGGCTGTATGTGCAGATGTAGCAGAGCGCTGTGCGGCTGTATGTGCAGATATAGCAGAGCGCTGTGTGTCTGTATGTGTAGATGTAGCAGAGCGCTGTGTGTGTCTGTATGTGCATATGTAGCAGAGCGCTGTGTGTCTATGTGCAGATGTAGCAGAGCGCTGTGTGTCTATGTGCAGATGTAGCAGAGCGCTGTGTGTGTCTATGTGCAGATGTAGCAGAGCGCTGTGCGGCTGTATGTGCAGATGTAGCAGAGCGCTGTGCGGCTGTATGTGCAGATATAGCAGAGCGCTGTGTGTCTGTATGTGTAGATGTAGCAGAGCGCTGTGTGTGTCTGTATGTGCATATGTAGCAGAGCGCTGTGTGTCTGTATGTGCAGATGTAGCAGAGCGCTGTGTGTCTATGTGCAGATGTAGCAGAGCGCTGTGTGTGTCTGTATGTGCAGATGTAGCAGAGCGCTGTGTGTGTCTGTATGTGCAGATGTAGCAGAGCGCTGTGTGTGTCTCTATGTGCAGATGTAGCAGAGCGCTGTGTGTGTCTCTATGTGCAGGTGTAGCAGAGCGCTGTGTGTGTCTCTATGTGCAGGTGTAGCAGAGCGCTGTGTGTCTCTATATGTGCAGATGTAGCAGAGCGCTGTGTGTGTCTGTGTAGATGTAGCAGAGCGCTGTGTGTGTCTGTATGTGCAGATGTAGCAGAGCTGTGTGTCTATGTGCAGATGTAGCAGAGCGCTGTGTCTGTGCAGATGTAGCAGAGCGCTGTGTGTGTCTATGTGCAGATGTAGCAGAGCTGTGTGTCTATGTGCAGATGTAGCAGATCGCTGTGTATGTCTGTATGTGCAGATATAGCAGAGCGCTGTGTGTCTGTATGTGCAGATGTAGCAGATCGCTGTGTGTGTCTGTATGTGCAGATGTAGCAGAGCGCTGTGTCTGTGCAGATGTAGCAGAGCGCTGTGTGTGTCTGTGTAGATGTAGCAGAACGCTGTGTGTCTGTATGTGCAGATGTAGCAGAGCTGTGTGTCTGTATGTGCAGATATAGCAGAGCGCTGTGTCTGTGCAGATGTAGCAGAGCGCTGTGTGTGTCTGTATGTGCAGATGTTGCAGAGCGCTGTCTGTATGTGCAGATGTAGCAGATCGCTGTGTGTGTCTGTATGTGCAGATGTAGCAGAGCGCTGTGTCTGTATGTGCAGATATAGCAGAGCTGTGTGTCTATGTGCAGATGTAGCAGATCGCTGTGTATGTCTGTATGTGCAGATATAGCAGAGCGCTGTGTGTCTGTATGTGCAGATGTAGCAGAGCGCTGTGTGTGTCTGTATGTGTAGATGTAGCAGAGCGCTGTGTGTGTCTGTATGTGTAGATGTAGCAGAGCGCTGTGTGTGTCTGTTTGTGCAGATGTAGCAGAGCGCTGTGTCTGTGCAGATGTAGCAGAGCGCTGTGTGTGTCTATGTGTAGATGTAGCAGAACGCTGTGTGTCTGTATGTGCAGATGTAGCAGAGCTGTGTGTCTGTATGTGCAGATATAGCAGAGCGCTGTGTCTGTGCAGATGTAGCAGAGCGCTGTGTGTGTCTGTATGTGCAGATGTAGCAGAGCGCTGTCTGTATGTGCAGATGTAGCAGATCGCTGTGTCTGTATGTGCAGATATAGCAGAGCGCTGTGTGTCTGTATGTGCAGATGTAGCAGAGCTGTGTGTCTATGTGCAGATGTAGCAGAGCTGTGTGTCTATGTGCAGATGTAGCAGAGCGCTGTGTGTGTCTGTATGTGCAGATGTAGCAGAGCTGTGTGTCTGTGTAGATGTAGCAGAGCGCTGTGTGTGTCTGTATGTGCAGATGTTTCAGAGCGCTGTCTGTATGTGCAGATGTAGCAGAGCGCTGTGTGTGTCTGTATGTGCAGATGTAGCAGAGCTGTGTGTCTATGTGCAGATGTAGCAGAGCGCTGTGTGTGTCTATGTGCAGATGTAGCAGAGCGCTGTGTGTGTCTGTATGTGCAGATGTAGCAGAGCGCTGTGTGTGTCTATGTGCAGATGTAGCAGAGCGCTGTGTGTGTCTGTATGTGCAGATGTAGCAGAGCGCTGTGTGTGTCTGTGTAGATGTAGCAGAGCGCTGTGTGTGTCTGTATGTGCAGATGTAGCAGAGCTGTGTGTCTATGTGCAGATGTAGCAGAGCGCTGTGTGTGTCTCTATGTGCAGGTGTAGCAGAGCGCTGTGTGTGTCTCTATGTGCAGGTGTAGCAGAGCGCTGTGTGTCTCTATATGTGCAGATGTAGCAGAGCGCTGTGTGTGTCTGTGTAGATGTAGCAGAGCGCTGTGTGTGTCTGTATGTGCAGATGTAGCAGAGCTGTGTGTCTATGTGCAGATGTAGCAGAGCGCTGTGTCTGTGCAGATGTAGCAGAGCGCTGTGTGTGTCTATGTGCAGATGTAGCAGAGCTGTGTGTCTATGTGCAGATGTAGCATATCGCTGTGTATGTCTGTATGTGCAGATATAGCAGAGCGCTGTGTGTCTGTATGTGCAGATGTAGCAGATCGCTGTGTGTGTCTGTATGTGCAGATGTAGCAGAGCGCTGTGTCTGTGCAGATGTAGCAGAGCGCTGTGTGTGTCTGTGTAGATGTAGCAGAACGCTGTGTGTCTGTATGTGCAGATGTAGCAGAGCTGTGTGTCTGTATGTGCAGATATAGCAGAGCGCTGTGTCTGTGCAGATGTAGCAGAGCGCTGTGTGTGTCTGTATGTGCAGATGTTGCAGAGCGCTGTCTGTATGTGCAGATGTAGCAGATCGCTGTGTGTGTCTGTATGTGCAGATGTAGCAGAGCGCTGTGTCTGTATGTGCAGATATAGCAGAGCTGTGTGTCTATGTGCAGATGTAGCAGATCGCTGTGTATGTCTGTATGTGCAGATATAGCAGAGCGCTGTGTGTCTGTATGTGCAGATGTAGCAGAGCGCTGTGTGTGTCTGTATGTGTAGATGTAGCAGAGCGCTGTGTGTGTCTGTATGTGTAGATGTAGCAGAGCGCTGTGTGTGTCTGTTTGTGCAGATGTAGCAGAGCGCTGTGTCTGTGCAGATGTAGCAGAGCGCTGTGTGTGTCTATGTGTAGATGTAGCAGAACGCTGTGTGTCTGTATGTGCAGATGTAGCAGAGCTGTGTGTCTGTATGTGCAGATATAGCAGAGCGCTGTGTCTGTGCAGATGTAGCAGAGCGCTGTGTGTGTCTGTATGTGCAGATGTAGCAGAGCGCTGTCTGTATGTGCAGATGTAGCAGATCGCTGTGTCTGTATGTGCAGATATAGCAGAGCGCTGTGTGTCTGTATGTGCAGATGTAGCAGAGCTGTGTGTCTATGTGCAGATGTAGCAGAGCTGTGTGTCTATGTGCAGATGTAGCAGAGCGCTGTGTGTGTCTGTATGTGCAGATGTAGCAGAGCTGTGTGTCTGTGTAGATGTAGCAGAGCGCTGTGTGTGTCTGTATGTGCAGATGTTTCAGAGCGCTGTCTGTATGTGCAGATGTAGCAGAGCGCTGTGTGTGTCTGTATGTGCAGATGTAGCAGAGCTGTGTGTCTATGTGCAGATGTAGCAGAGCGCTGTGTGTGTCTATGTGCAGATGTAGCAGAGCGCTGTGTGTGTCTGTATGTGCAGATGTAGCAGAGCGCTGTGTGTGTCTATGTGCAGATGTAGCAGAGCGCTGTGTGTGTCTGTATGTGCAGATGTAGCAGAGCGCTGTGTGTGTCTGTGTAGATGTAGCAGAGCGCTGTGTGTGTCTGTATGTGCAGATGTAGCAGAGCTGTGTGTCTATGTGCAGATGTAGCAGAGCGCTGTGTCTGTGCAGATGTAGCAGAGCGCTGTGTGTGTCTATGTGCAGATGTAGCAGAGCTGTGTGTCTATGTGCAGATGTAGCAGATCGCTGTGTATGTCTGTATGTGCAGATATAGCAGAGCGCTGTGTGTCTGTATGTGCAGATGTAGCAGATCGCTGTGTGTGTCTGTATGTGCAGATGTAGCAGAGCGCTGTGTCTGTGCAGATGTAGCAGAGCGCTGTGTGTCTGTGTAGATGTAGCAGAACGCTGTGTGTCTGTATGTGCAGATGTAGCAGAGCTGTGTGTCTGTATGTGCAGATATAGCAGAGCGCTGTGTCTGTGCAGATGTAGCAGAGCGCTGTGTGTGTCTGTATGTGCAGATGTTGCAGAGCGCTGTCTGTATGTGCAGATGTAGCAGATCGCTGTGTGTGTCTGTATGTGCAGATGTAGCAGAGCGCTGTGTCTGTATGTGCAGATATAGCAGAGCGCTGTGTGTCTGTATGTGTAGATGTAGCAGAGCGCTGTGTATGTCTGTATGTGCAGATGTAGCAGAGCGCTGTGTATGTCTGTATGTGCAGATGTAGCAGATCGCTGTGTATGTCTGTATGTCCAGATGTAGCAGAGCGCTGTGTGTCTATGTGCAGATGTAGCAGAGCGCTGTGTGTCTATGTGCAGATGTAGCAGAGCGCTGTGTGTCTATGTGCAGATGTAGCAGAGCGCTGTGCGTCTGTATGTGCAGATATAGCAGAGCGCTGTGTGTCTGTATATGTAGATGTAGCAGAGCGCTGTGTATGTCTGTATGTGCAGATGTAGCAGAGCGCTGTGTATGTCTGTATGTGCAGATGTAGCAGAGCGCTGTGTGTCTATGTGCAGATGTAGCAGAGCGCTGTGCGGCTGTATGTGCAGATGTAGCAGAGCGCTGTGCGGCTGTATGTGCAGATATAGCAGAGCGCTGTGTGTCTGTATGTGTAGATGTAGCAGAGCGCTGTGTGTGTCTGTATGTGCAGATGTAGCAGAGCGCTGTGTGTCTATGTGCAGATGTAGCAGAGCGCTGTGCGGCTGTATGTGCAGATGTAGCAGAGCGCTGTGCGGCTGTATGTGCAGATGTAGCAGAGCGCTGTGCGGCTGTATGTGCAGATGTAGCAGAGCGCTGTGCGGCTGTATGTGCAGATGTAGCAGAGCGCTGTGCGGCTGTATGTGCAGATATAGCAGAGCGCTGTGTGTCTGTATGTGTAGATGTAGCAGAGCGCTGTGTGTGTCTGTATGTGCATATGTAGCAGAGCGCTGTGTGTCTGTATGTGCAGATGTAGCAGAGCGCTGTGTGTGTCTGTATGTGCAGATGTAGCAGAGCGCTGTGTGTGTCTGTATGTGCAGATGTAGCAGAGCGCTGTGTGTGTCTCTATGTGCAGATGTAGCAGAGCGCTGTGTGTGTCTCTATGTGCAGGTGTAGCAGAGCGCTGTGTGTGTCTCTATGTGCAGGTGTAGCAGAGCGCTGTGTGTGTCTATATGTGCAGATGTAGCAGAGCGCTGTGTCTGTGCAGATGTAGCAGAGCGCTGTGTGTGTCTATGTGCAGATGTAGCAGAGCTGTGTGTCTATGTGCAGATGTAGCAGATCGCTGTGTATGTCTGTATGTGCAGATATAGCAGAGCGCTGTGTGTCTGTATGTGCAGATGTAGCAGATCGCTGTGTGTCTGTATGTGCAGATGTAGCAGATCGCTGTGTGTCTGTATGTGCAGATGTAGCAGAGCGCTGTGTCTGTGCAGATGTAGCAGAGCGCTGTGTGTGTCTGTGTAGATGTAGCAGAACGCTGTGTGTCTGTATGTGCAGATGTAGCAGAGCTGTGTGTCTGTATGTGCAGATATAGCAGAGCGCTGTGTCTGTGCAGATGTAGCAGAGCGCTGTGTGTGTCTGTATGTGCAGATGTTGCAGAGCGCTGTCTGTATGTGCAGATGTTGCAGAGCGCTGTCTGTATGTGCAGATGTAGCAGATCGCTGTGTGTGTCTGTATGTGCAGATGTAGCAGAGCGCTGTGTCTGTATGTGCAGATATAGCAGAGCTGTGTGTCTATGTGCAGATGTAGCAGATCGCTGTGTATGTCTGTATGTGCAGATATAGCAGAGCGCTGTGTGTCTGTATGTGCAGATGTAGCAGAGCGCTGTGTGTGTCTGTATGTGTAGATGTAGCAGAGCGCTGTGTGTGTCTGTATGTGTAGATGTAGCAGAGCGCTGTGTGTGTCTGTTTGTGCAGATGTAGCAGAGCGCTGTGTCTGTGCAGATGTAGCAGAGCGCTGTGTGTGTCTATGTGTAGATGTAGCAGAACGCTGTGTGTCTGTATGTGCAGATGTAGCAGAGCTGTGTGTCTGTATGTGCAGATATAGCAGAGCGCTGTGTCTGTGCAGATGTAGCAGAGCGCTGTGTCTGTGCAGATGTAGCAGAGCGCTGTGTCTGTGCAGATGTAGCAGAGCGCTGTGTGTATGTGCAGATGTTGCAGAGCGCTGTCTGTATGTGCAGATGTAGCAGAGCGCTGTGTCTGTATGTGCAGATATAGCAGAGCGCTGTGTGTCTGTATGTGCAGATATAGCAGAGCGCTGTGTGTCTGTATGTGCAGATGTAGCAGAGCTGTGTGTCTATGTGCAGATGTAGCAGAGCGCTGTGTGTGTCTGTATGTGCAGATGTAGCAGAGCTGTGTGTCTGTGTAGATGTAGCAGAGCGCTGTGTGTGTCTGTATGTGCAGATGTTGCAGAGCGCTGTCTGTATGTGCAGATGTAGCAGAGCGCTGTGTGTGTCTGTATGTGCAGATGTAGCAGAGCTGTGTGTCTATGTGCAGATGTAGCAGAGCGCTGTGTGTGTCTATGTGCAGATGTAGCAGAGCGCTGTGTGTCTGTATGTGCAGATGTAGCAGAGCGCTGTGTGTGTCTATGTGCAGATGTAGCAGAGCGCGGTGTGTCTGTATGTGCAGATGTAGCAGAGCGCTGTGTGTGTCTGTGTAGATGTAGCAGAGCGCTGTGTGTGTCTGTATGTGCAGATGTAGCAGAGCTGTGTGTCTATGTGCAGATGTAGCAGAGCGCTGTGTCTGTGCAGATGTAGCAGAGCGCTGTGTGTGTCTATGTGCAGATGTAGCAGAGCTGTGTGTCTTTGTGCAGATGTAGCAGATCGCTGTGTATGTCTGTATGTGCAGATATAGCAGAGCGCTGTGTGTCTGTATGTGCAGATGTAGCAGATCGCTGTGTGTGTCTGTATGTGCAGATGTAGCAGAGCGCTGTGTCTGTGCAGATGTAGCAGAGCGCTGTGTGTGTCTGTGTAGATGTAGCAGAACGCTGTGTGTCTGTATGTGCAGATGTAGCAGAGCTGTGTGTCTGTATGTGCAGATATAGCAGAGCGCTGTGTCTGTGCAGATGTAGCAGAGCGCTGTGTGTGTCTGTATGTGCAGATGTTGCAGAGCGCTGTCTGTATGTGCAGATGTAGCAGATCGCTGTGTGTGTCTGTATGTGCAGATGTAGCAGAGCGCTGTGTCTGTATGTGCAGATATAGCAGAGCGCTGTGTGTCTGTATGTGCAGATGTAGCAGAGCTGTGTGTCTATGTGCAGATGTAGCAGATCGCTGTGTATGTCTGTATGTGCAGATATAGCAGAGCGCTGTGTGTCTGTATGTGCAGATGTAGCAGAGCGCTGTGTGTGTCTGTATGTGTAGATGTAGCAGAGCGCTGTGTGTGTCTGTATGTGTAGATGTAGCAGAGCGCTGTGTGTCTGTTTGTGCAGATGTAGCAGAGCGCTGTGTCTGTGCAGATGTAGCAGAGCGCTGTGTGTGTCTATGTGTAGATGTAGCAGAACGCTGTGTGTCTGTATGTGCAGATGTAGCAGAGCTGTGTCTGTATGTGCAGATATAGCAGAGCGCTGTGTCTGTGCAGATGTAGCAGAGCGCTGTGTGTGTCTGTATGTGCAGATGTTGCAGAGCGCTGTCTGTATGTGCAGATGTAGCAGAGCGCTGTGTGTGTCTGTATGTGCAGATGTAGCAGAGCGCTGTGTCTGTATGTGCAGATATAGCAGAGCGCTGTGTGTCTGTATGTGCAGATATAGCAGAGCGCTGTGTGTCTGTATGTGCAGATGTAGCAGAGCTGTGTGTCTATGTGCAGATGTAGCAGAGCGCTGTGTGTGTCTGTATGTGCAGATGTAGCAGAGCTGTGTGTCTGTGTAGATGTAGCAGAGCGCTGTGTGTGTCTGTATGTGCAGATGTTGCAGAGCGCTGTGTGTGTCTGTATGTGCAGATGTAGCAGAGCTGTGTGTCTATGTGCAGATGTAGCAGAGCGCTGTGTGTGTCTATGTGCAGATGTAGCAGAGCGCTGTCTGTATGTGCAGATGTAGCAGAGCGCTGTGTCTGTATGTGCAGATGTAGCAGAGCTGTGTGTCTGTATGTGCAGATATAGCAGAGCGCTGTGTCTGTGCAGATGTAGCAGATCGCTGTGTGTGTCTGTATGTGCAGATGTAGCAGAGCGCTGTGTCTGTATGTGCAGATATAGCAGAGCGCTGTGTGTCTGTATGTGCAGATGTAGCAGAGCTGTGTGTCTATGTGCAGATGTAGCAGAGCGCTGTGTGTGTCTGTATGTGCAGATGTAGCAGAGCTGTGTGTCTGTGTAGATGTTGCAGAGCGCTGTCTGTATGTGCAGATGTAGCAGAGCGCTGTGTGTGTCTGTATGTGCAGATGTAGCAGAGCGCTGTGTGTGTCTATGTGCAGATGTAGCAGAGCGCTGTGTGTGTCTATGTGCAGATGTAGCAGAGCTGTGTGTCTATGTGCAGATGTAGCAGAGCGCTGTGTGTGTCTGTATGTGCAGATGTAGCAGAGCGCTGTGTGTGTCTGTATGTGCAGATGTAGCAGAGCGCTGTGTGTCTTTGTGCAGATGTAGCAGAGTGCTGTGTGTGTCTGTGCAGATGTAGCAGAGCGCTGTGTGTCTGTGCAGATGTAGCAGAGCGCTGTGTGTGTCTGTATGTGTAGATGTAGCAGAGCGCTGTGTGTGTCTGTATGTGCAGATGTAGCAGAGCGCTGTGTCTGTGCAGATGTAGCAGAGCGCTGTGTGTGTCTATGTGTAGATGTAGCAGAACGCTGTGTGTCTGTATGTGCAGATGTAGCAGAGCTGTGTGTCTGTATGTGCAGATATAGCAGAGCGCTGTGTATGTGCAGATGTTGCAGAGCGCTGTCTGTATGTGCAGATGTAGCAGATCGCTGTGTGTGTCTGTATGTGCAGATGTAGCAGAGCGCTGTGTCTGTATGTGCAGATGTAGCAGAGCGCTGTGTCTGTATGTGCAGATATAGCAGAGCGCTGTGTGTCTGTATGTGCAGATGTAGCAGAGCTGTGTGTCTATGTGCAGATGTAGCAGATCGCTGTGTATGTCTGTATGTGCAGATATAGCAGAGCGCTGTGTGTCTGTATGTGCAGATGTAGCAGAGCGCTGTGTGTCTGTATGTGTAGATGTAGCAGAGCGCTGTGTGTGTCTGTATGTGTAGATGTAGCAGAGCGCTGTGTGTGTCTGTATGTGCAGATGTAGCAGAGCGCTGTGTCTGTGCAGATGTAGCAGAGCGCTGTGTGTGTCTATGTGTAGATGTAGCAGAACGCTGTGTCTGTATGTGCAGATGTAGCAGAGCTGTGTGTCTGTATGTGCAGATATAGCAGAGCGCTGTGTCTGTGCAGATGTAGCAGATCGCTGTGTGTGTCTGTATGTGCAGATGTAGCAGAGCGCTGTGTCTGTATGTGCAGATATAGCAGAGCGCTGTGTGTCTGTATGTGCAGATGTAGCAGAGCTGTGTGTCTATGTGCAGATGTAGCAGAGCGCTGTGTGTGTCTGTATGTGCAGATGTAGCAGAGCTGTGTGTCTGTGTAGATGTTGCAGAGCGCTGTCTGTATGTGCAGATGTAGCAGAGCGCTGTGTGTGTCTGTATGTGCAGATGTAGCAGAGCTGTGTGTCTATGTGCAGATGTAGCAGAGCGCTGTGTGTGTCTATGTGCAGATGTAGCAGAGCGCTGTGTGTGTCTGTATGTGCAGATGTAGCAGAGCGCTGTGTGTGTCTTTATGTGCAGATGTAGCAGAGTGCTGTGTGTGTCTGTGCAGATGTAGCAGAGCGCTGTGTGTGTCTGTATGTGCAGATGTAGCAGAGCGCTGTGTGTCTCTATGTGCAGATGTAGCAGAGCGCTGTGTGTGTCTCTATGTGCAGATGTAGCAGAGCGCTGTGTGTGTCTGTATGTGCAGATGTAGCAGAGCGCTGTGTGTGTCTGTATGTGCAGATGTAGCAGAGCGCTGTGTGTCTGTATGTGCAGATGTAGCAGAGCGCTGTGTGTGTCTGTATGTGCAGATGTAGCAGAGCGCTGTGTGTGTCTGTATGTGCAGATGTAGCAGAGCGCTGTGTGTGTCTGTATGTGCAGATGTAGCAGAGCGCTGTGTGTCTATGTGCAGATGTAGCAGAGCGCTGTGTGTCTGTCTGTGTAGATGTAGCAGAGCGCTGTGTGTCTATGTGTAGATGTAGCAGAGCGCTGTGTGTCTGTATGTGCAGATGTAGCAGAGCTGTGTGTATAATGCACACTGCACAGGAACACAAACAATAGATCTATACATTCCTATTCTACCCTGATGCATTAAAATTAGTGATAATGACTAGTGTTGAGCGAGCATGCTCGACACTGCTCGGTACTCACCCGAGCATCACGCTACTCGGGATGTTCGGCGAGCACCGAGCATTTCCGGGTTACTCGGGCGGGAGCTCGGGTCTCCGCCCTGCATGTTTGGCGCTCTTTACAGAGCCAATGAACATGCAGGGATTGCCAGCCAGTCACTGTAATGCCGCAGCCATGTTGTTTGTGGGCATTACAGTGATTGGCTGGCCGCACAGCGTCACCTCCCAGACGATCAGCCCGTCATGATTGGTGTGTGTGGGTGTCTGTGCGTGTGTCTGCGAGTGTGTGCGGGTGTGCGCGGTGTCTGTGCGATGTCTGCGAGTGTGTGCGGTGTCTGTGCGATGTGTGCGGGTGTGTGCGTGCAGGCAGACATAGACCGATGTGACACTACTACTCCCATCGGCCTATGTCTGTCCCCCGTCCACTCGTGCCAGCAGGATCAGCTCGATGGGAGCAGTAGTTCCCATCAGCCTGATCCTGCTATTTAAATTGCCCTACTGTGTCCCCAATAAATGTTAAATACATGTCATTGGTGGCCAGTGGTTACCTACAATAAATTAGTTTATACATTACCTGTCCCCGCCGATCGCCACCTAAAATAAAGTAAAAAACAAAAAACTACACCTATACTCACCTAGACACCTAATTCCCCAAAGCCATCGATCTCCTGTAATAAAATCTAAAATAATAAACCACAGCCTTATCCTTACCCCTCCGTAGTAGTCCACGAGTGTCCCACGATGATCTCCAGTTTAGAGCAGCCACATAGAATGTGACCGCTCTGAACCGCCGCCGCCGCTAGAACGATGGGGCCGTAAAGCAGCCCCGTCACTGCATAAGCGGGTTCGCCGGAGTTCAGGCAGCGCTGCTCCGGTCAACTCCTTTACGGCCCTGCTGTATCGTGAGAAATTCCCACGGTACAGCAGTGCCGTAAAGGAGGTCTCCGGAGCTGCGCTGCCTGAATGCACTCCGGTGACCTCAGTCAGTGGCTCCCGCTGCCGGGAGCGGACGTGTTCCCGGCAGTGTGAACTTACAGCAGCCATGCACAGCTGTCACCATCTCCAGATGTGACAGCTGTGCATGGGAGATCAGCGCAGGAACGTGGACAGGTAACTATTTTTTTTTTAGTAAACTAAGAATTAAATAAAATGGTGTGTTTTATTTCAAATAAATTATTTTTTTTTGGGTGTAGTGTGTTTTTTCTTTTTAACACTTTGTAGGTTAGTAATGGGGGTGTCTTATAGACGCCCATCATCACTAACCTGGGCTTCATGGCAGCTGGCGCTGACATGAACCCCAACCCTATTACCCCCTGCCACCGCACCAGGGCAGCGTGGAAGAGCGATGCTAAGTGCCAGAATTGGGGCATCCTATGGATGTGCCATTTCTGGGGCGGCTGACGACTGGTGTTTCTAGCCTGGGAGGGGGCCAATATTCATGGCACCCTTCCTGGGCTATTAATATCAGCCCCCAGCTGTCTGCCTAGCCTTTGCTAGCTATTAAATAGGGGGGACCCCACGTCATTTTTTGGGGGGGGTCCCCCATTTTAATAGCTAGTAAAGGCTAGGTATTCAGCTGGGGGCTCATATTAGTAGTCTGTGAAGCTCCGTGGGTATTACCCCCTTCCCAGGCTTCAAACATCTGCCCCAGCCATCTGCTTAACCTCCGCTAGAGCCTAAAATTATGGGGGATCCCACGCCAATTTTTTTTTAAAATAAATCCTTTATTTTAACACTAAATGACATTTGAGGAGTTAATAAAGATGCAGTCCCTAAATTATTATTTATTTTTTCCCAAAAATTTTGACGTGGGCTTTGCCATATTTTTGTATGCCAGCCAGGTACAGCATCCAGCTTCTATGAACGCACCATTTTCCGGGGTGGCTGCGGACTGCAATTTGCACCGGGAGGGAGGGGGGGGGGGCAGAAAGCTTGGGCCTCCCTGCGCTGCAGATTCCAGCCCCCAGCTGCCTAGTTGTACCTGGCTGGACACACAAATAGGGAGAAGCCCCACGTATTTTTTTTTTTTAATTATTTCATGAAATTCATGAAATAATAAAGAAAAAAAGGGCTTCCCTATATTGTTGTGTCCGGCCAGGTACAAATAGGCAGCTGGTGGTTGGGGGCAGCCCATTCCTGCCTGCTGTACCTGGCTGGACACAAATATAGTGCGAAGCCCCACGTCAATTTTTTTTTAATTATTTCAGGAAATTCATGAAATAATAAAAAAAAAAATACGTGGGGCTTCGCCCTGTTTTTGAGTCCAGCCAGGTACAACTAGGCAGCTGGGGGCTGGAATCCGCAGCGCAGGGAGGCCCAAGCTTTCTGGGCCCCACCCGCTGCAAATTGCAGTCCGCTGCCACCCCGGAAAATGGCGCGTTCATAGAAGCGCCATCTTCTGGCGCTGTACCCAACTCATCCAGGGCCCTGGTGCGGTGGCTCACTGGGTAATAAAGGGGTTAAGGCCAGCTTGGCATTATCAACTGGCCCTAAGCCCGAAATTCATGGGGTCACGCCAATATTAGACATGACCACCATGAATTTCTAGTAAAGTATTTAAAAAAAACACAAACACCCAGAAAAAAGTCCTTTAATTGAAATAAACACACAATTCTTTATTGTTCTAAATTAAACCATACTTACCATCACGCCCATTCCAGCTGAAGCCAACGATCTCCTGCAATAAAAGAAAAATAATAAAGCAACCTCATCCTTACCTTTCCATGGTTCCCACGACAGCTTCAGCTCTGCTACATCGAGATGACAGGCTGGACCGCAGCAGAACGCTGCCATCCAGCCTGTCATCCCGCAGACACTGAGAAGCGCCGGCTTGCTTGCGCTCCTCAGTGTCTCTCTGTGACGGCATAAAGATGAGCCGAGGTCATGTCCAATGAACACGGCTCACCTCATGCACGTCACTGACAGCGTGGGAAAATTCTCACGCTGAAGCGCTGAGTGCAGGAGAATTCTCCCACGCTGTCAGTGACGTGCATGAGGTGAGCTGAGTTCATTGGACATGAACTCGGCTCATCTGGATGCCGTCACAGAGAGACACTGAGGAGCGCAAGCAAGCCTGCGCTTCTCAGTGTCTGCGGGATGACAGGCTGGATGGCAGCGTTCTGCTGCGATCCAGCCTGTCATCTCGATGTAGCAGAGCTGGAGCCGTCCTGGGAACCATGGAAAGGTAAGGATGAGGTTGCTTTATTATTTTTCTTTTATTGCAGGAGATCGTTGGCTTCAGCTGGAATGGGCGTGATGGTAAGTATAGTTTAATTTAGAACAATAAAGAATTGTGTGTTTATTTCAATTAAAGGACTTTATTCTGGGTGTTTGTGTTTTTTTTTTTAACTTTGACTATGGGGTTAGTAATGGGGGTGTCTTATAGACGCCTCTCCATTACTAACCTGGGCTTGATGTCAGCTGGCATTATAAGCTGACATCAACCCCAACCCTATTACCCCACTGCCACCGCTACAGGGCAGTGGGAAGAGCGAGGCTAAGTGCCAGAATTGGCGCATGCTATGGATGCGCCATTTCTGGGGCGGCTGACGGCTGGTGTTTCTAGCCTGGGAGGGGGCCAATATTCATGGCACCCTTCCTGGGCTATTAATATCAGCCCCCAGCTGTCTGCCTAGCCTTTGCTAGCTATTAAATTAGGGGGGACCCCACGTCATTTTTTGAGGGGGTCCCCCATTTTAATAGCTAGTAAAGGCTAGGTATTCAGCTGGGGGCTGATATTAGTAGCCTGGGAAGCTCCGTGGGTATTACCCCCTTCCCAGACTTCAAACATCTGCCCCAGCCGTCTGCTTAACCTCCGCTAGAGACTAAAATTAAGGGGAACCCCACGCCAATTTTTTTTTAAATAAATCCTTTATTTTAACACTAAATGACAAGTACAGTAATCAACACTGTCACTGTACTTCATATATATGTGACTGACATGTTTCTATCTATCTAATCTATGTGTGATTCTCTATTCCTTCTATTCTAAATTGTCGGGTACCGCTGCTGAATTGCCGGCCGGCTTTCTTAAAGAGACGGTGCATGAAAACACTATTATATTTTTAAATAAATCCTTTACACTAAATGACAAGTACAGTAAGCAACACTGTCACTGTACTTCATATATATGTGACTGACATGTTTCTATCTATCTAATCTATGTGTGAAGCTCTATTCTTTCTGTTGTAAATTGTCGGGTACCGGTGTATGCCGCTGATGAATTGCCGGCTTTTCGCGTAATACATTCTACATTATTCATAGTTGTTTTACTTCATGTAGAATTAACCTACAAGGAAAGAAAGGGTTTATTTTCATTCCGATATTTGTGTCCCATTGACTTGCATTGGTTTCCTGTATCGGAATCGGCGATATCCGATACTTTTTGGGTATCGGTCCGATCCAATCCGATATTTCCTGATATCGGAAGGTATCGCTCAACACTATCCTTAACATATTTCACAGGAAAGCACTTTCACTTTCGTTTTTGAACGTTTTATTGTGAGCCTGTAAAAGTGGCTTAATACCTCTGACCACGTTGTTGACAGCAGTGACCTGGGGGTCAGAAATGCTTCCTGGGGCGATCCCCATGCTGTCCCCATGTCATTTGAGCACTGTCACTATCGTTTTGGGCACTTGTTAGGCTTTTAAAAGACTGCCGGGGGTACCACCGCAAAAATGCTCGAGTCTCCCATAGACTAACATTGGGCTCGTTGCTCGGGTCGAGCACCCGAGTATCACTGCGAGCTCGGCCCGAGCTCCGAGCACCCGAGCATTTTAGTGCTCGCTCAACACTAATAATGACCCCTCCACTTTGCACTGTCAGGGAAGTTCTAATTTAATAGGAAAAATGTTTCCTATTTTCTCTCTTATAGTCCGAAAAATACAGTAGTTAAAAAGCATCTTCCAATGTTACGAGGGGATCCTGTACTTAGTGATTTGATGTGTGAGGGCTGTAATTCTTCTGATAGTGGCCCAGCCTAGCTGTAATGTTGTCTGGTGATGGGGAACACAAGGAATAAGAATACATTTGTATCAGAGAGGGGACTTTTCAAATGTGCTACCAATAAATGCGCACCATGCAAATACACCAAACAAGCCAAGAAAATAACACTGGTAATTGATCAGAGTACATATAATAATAATCCATCTATTAATTGTAATTCGCCCTGATGTGGTATATAGCATAGAGTGCACATTATGTCACTTAAGGGTATATCTGTTGTAAAATCTGTTATCTGCGCCAAAGAATTAATGAACATATAAGGGATTCAAACAAACCTGAAGCGATTAACTCCTCATGTATCCAAGCATGTGGACACAAAGTAGATCTTTTTCTTGGATTGCAATGGGTTAACCAATCACCGAAGGGGGGGGATTGTCGATTCGCCCTTTTAAACAGGGAAACATACTAGATCTTAGTGTTAAGCTTCTCTTTTCCACAAGGTCTAAATCATAGAACAGATCTTATATTGTACTATGGATGTTCTACATCTGTATTATCTCAAAACTGAAGAAATGAGCCGGCACACCTGTTGGTATAAGTGCAATGTGTAGGTTTATATTGTGGCCATTCACAGGCGGAGCCCAGGGTAAAAGCAATGAGCTGATACCTTGCTGTAAGTATAATAGTACCTGTAAATAACATACTTAGTTGACACTGTTTTGATCCAAAAAACGTAAAAGCCACCCCACCACGACAAGGTGACCCCAATCAGTAAGTAATGTAACCTACACATCGCGCTCATACCAACAGGTATGGGGGCCCATTTCTTTGGTTTTGCTTTATTTTTTTGTGCTTTGTACGTACAGAGGCGTGGTCCCCTTCTTGGGCTGTGCATCTGGTCTGTGTAGCTTTCCATGGGCAAATGTATAGCAGTCGGTTCTGGATTCTTTGTGACCACCCTGATTTGGTTCACCTTGTCGCTTTGGGTTGGCTTTTACTCTTTTGATTTAAAAAAAAAAAAAAAAAAGTGTGAACTACGTACCCTATGTTATTTATGTGTAATATTACTATTTTGTACTGCAGGGTATTAGCTCATTGTTTTTATCCTGGGTTTTATATGTATTATCTCCCATATTATAGTATGATTACGCTCACATTGCTGGCTTTGGCATGTGATGGGGACAGGGTTTTATTCAGGGGCTATCAAGTTTGTGTCGTCGAAGTCAAACCTAGGTTTTGAGTAAGAACCATATACAGATGCTTCTCACAAAATTAGAATATCATCAAAAAGTTTATTTCAGGTCATCAATACAAAAAGTGAAACTCCTATATTATATAGTCATTACAAAGAGTGATCTATTTCAACTGTTTATTTCTGTTAATGTTGATGATTATGGCTTACAGCCAATGAAAAGACAAAAGTCATTATCTCAGTAAATTAGAATAATTAACAAAAAACACCTGCAAAGACTTCCTAAGTATTTAAAAATGTAAAAAGGCTCCTTAGTCTGTTTCAGTAGGCTCCACAATCATGGGGAATACTGCTGACTTGACAGATGTCCAGAAGGCAGTCATTGACACACTCCACAAGGTCCCAGAGTCTGGAGGAAGAGTGGAGAGGCCACAATCCAAGCTGCTTGAGGTCTAGTGTGAAGTTTCCACAATCAGTGATGGTTTGGGGAGCCATGTCATCTGCTGGTGTAGGTCCACTGTGTTTTATCAAGACCAAAGTCAGCGCAGCCGTCTACCAGGACATTTTAGAGCACTTCATGAGTCCCTCTGCCGACAAGCTTTCTGGAGATGGAAATGTCATTCTCCAGCAGGACTTGGCCCCTGTCCACACTGCCAAAAGTACCAATACCTGGTTTACACACAACAGTATCACTGTGCTTGATTGGCAGCAAACTCGCCTGACCTTAACCCCGATAGAGAATCTATTATAGAGAATCTATAGGGTATTGTCAAGAGGAAGATGAGACACCAGACCCAACAATACAGACGAGCTGAAGGCTGCTATCAAAGCCACCTGGGCTTCCATAACACCTCAGCAGTGCCACAGGCTGATCGCCTCCATGCCACGCCGCATTGATGCAGTAATTGATGCAAAAGGAGCCCTGACCAAGTATTGAGGGCATTTACTGAACATACATTTCAGTAGGACAACATTTCGGATTTTAAAAATATTTTTCAAGCTGTTGTTATAAAGTATTCTAATTTACTGAGATAATGACTTGTGTTTTCATTGGCTGTAACCCATAATCATCAACATTAACAGAAATAAACCCTTGAAATAGATCACTCTGTGTGTAATGACTCTATATAATATAGGAGTTTTTACTTTTTGTATTGAAGGACTGAAATAAGTTAACTTTTTGATGATATTCTAATTTTGTGAGATGCACCTGTAAGTTTGAAATACATCAACCTTATCTGATGCCTTCCTGGGACTTGTTGTTCCTGTAAGATGTCTGCACTAATTGGCTTGACTTGGACATGTTTTCATATGGTTTACAATAATGACAAGTTTTAACATGCTGTTTCTGCATCTGATCCCTTGGAATTTTTCGGAGAACCTGTTTTTCTGCTGTTACTTGACTGGTGATTCTGTGCACCGGCACACGGGTGAGCGGACTGCTTCTACGTATATGTAGACAGGATGGTATGGCATTGCAGAATGCTGTGGTAGCCATGTTGGGTGCTGGTGACACGATTGGTGACTTATTACATATTCAGAGCAAAACACCACCACACCTCCCTCTCCATGCTTCACGCTATCCGCTTACTTTTTCTGCTTCTCACAAAAACATGGTGATTTCTGTCATCAGAGTAAAAGGGGGGACTTTGAGGACTCTAAGGTTTAACATATATTCTGATTTGCTTCAACTGTCTCCTCACCCATTGTTTAGCTGCCTTTAGTCTGAATCTCCAATGTTCACATTCCAATAAGAACAAGGAAAATCATTGCACGACCAGGTGTCCAAACCTTTGACTGGTAAAGGGAACCAGACAGCTGATAAATGCTCCCTGATACACGGGCAGCATGTATCAGACAGTGGCTGCATGATTTCAATGATGTGTGTTTAACTCTGAAACACTGCAGCGCACAGTGCTGAGGACCGAGCGACCCAGGAGACTAGATGGACGGTGGTTCCCTGGCGGCTTCTCTCAGCCCACTGACCTGCAGTGAAAGGTCTCTTCCTACATGCACAGTCAGAGACAGACTTGTCAGTCATTGGCAGAGGTCAGAGAGAACCCCCCATGGACCTGACTTTTAAACTGTTTTTGTCTACAATGTCGCAGCATTTCAGAGTTAAATATACATGGCTGAAATCATACAGCTAGTGTGATACATGCTGCCCGTAGATAGGGCTGCACACTTCAGCTGTCAGGTTCCCTTTAAAGGGATATTCTCAAGTTTTGGTGAGAAGCAGAGCTGTAGTATTAGGAGAAATATATAAAGCTCAGCACAAGTTCTGCTGTAACACATTCAGCTATCAGTGGCTTTTTCTGAGTCCTACATTGTTACTGCTGTATTTACACATGTTGATAATAGGGAATTTGAATGAGCACAGGACTCATGACTCAGAGCCGTGATTAGGAGAGGTGCTCTGAAAACTGACTATGCTGGAGAGTGGTGATTTTGCAAGATTTATAAGAGCAGCTTGCCAGGAGCTAAGGGAGTGGCGAGCATCTTACTGTTGTATAGAAATCAAAGGGCCTAAGAGAGGTGACTGGTTTGGTAAGAGTTAACTTCTCTCCTGGAATGTAACTACTATGCACACTCAGGGCAGGCACTAGTTGTTGCATTCCTTTGAAATCAGCTGTACACTATGTAAGAAAAGCTCTCTTTACAGGAGAATGAAAGCAGATAGAAAAAGCAAGTTGATTCTTCCCACAGAGTGAGCACAGCGCGCTCTATTGTGATATTAAATATTTAAGTATCGGCCTCCATGCTTTGTGTTCTGATCTATCTATCTGAGGAAGGGATTTACACCCCACAACACGAATTAACAGATCTGAATAAAAGAAATCTAACATATTAATGGCTATTACCTTTTCTGATGTGTATCCCTATGTGGAGGTCTCCATCCGGCATCACAAATGCTGAAATGGGCTATATAAAATGTAATTCTGTTAACGAGAAGTAAATCAAAATATTACACGTTTTGAATTGTTTTTGTTTTCTTAAGGCTGAACATTATGTTCGTTGAGGGTCAATATTTGCTCACTGGCTTTGTATTGACAAAGATTTTTGTGTCTTGTATTCCTAGGTACTGCCACAAACATTACGATTATGCCAAGGATGGTAACAAAGATGTAAGTAGTATGCATTATTGTCACCACTTAATCCCCCTCACTCCTTTGTTTTGGGACAATGACCCCAATCGCACATCCAAAGTCATTAAGAGCTATCTTCAGTGTAAAGATGAACAAGTTATCCTGGAGGTGATGATCCGACCCTACAGAACCCTGATCTCTCAACATTAAATTATTTACATGTATGTAAAATATCGGCGGGCTTCCACTATCCACACCGCTCTGGAAGTCTTCGACAATCTCTCTACCATATCTATGAAAAGTAATCCCCGATGATAAATGCCCAAAAAAAAAAAATCAAAACGCTAGAACTACTATTTTTTGGTCCCTGCACTTCACTCGGAAAGTTGCAATAAAAAAACCATGCAAGTCCATGAACAGAAAGCTAACGTTAGAGCTTTTTGTTTTTCATATGTTTCATTTTGTTTGGAAAAGGTAATCATTGAATTAACAACTAATTATATATATATTTATTATGAATATGTGATCTGACCTGAATAATCATGTTGCAGATAATGTTTGTGCTATTGGACGGCAGACTTTTTTTCTTGTGTTTTTCTTGTAGGTTTACTTGTCTCTGATCAGAATGTACCTTTCTCCACCTGATGGCCATTGTTTGGGTCCTATTAAAATGAAACGGGTTTTGGCGCTCCCAAACATTTCTGCTGCCTTAGCAGTGTTGGAGCAGCATCATGCAAAATTGAACACAATTAAGGTAAAGAGTATCAGATATGTCACTCATAAAAGCCAATGAATAATATGTTCCTCTCCCTTTAAATAAGTATTGTGGTGACACATAAAACAATTGCTTAAATACTTCTAGGTGACAAAAGATGAATATTTCATATCTGTTCCCACTAGCATCATGGCTTCCACATATCCAGGAGCCATAATGGCTATGCTGGATAAGTTTGCATATACTTAAAGGGGTTGTCCAGGTTGGGCACAAAAACCTGCAGTCGTTCGGTGGGACTGCAAACTTGTGAATCCTGAGAGCTCATGCGGTCAGGATTCTCCAGTGCTGAGAGTGGACAGTCACGTGACAGTAAGTATGCAATACGCATACTTCAGGCCACATTCCAACTAGAGGTGCACGGCTTTGCTCAATCCACTTGTATTGAGTAAGGCCACGCATGTCTAGTTGGAATGTGACTGGAAATATGCGCCCTTCTCCCAGCACCAGAGATTTCTGATGGCACGCGCTGTGAGGATTCACAAGTCTGCAGTCACATAAAGTAACTGCAGACTTTTGTGCCAAACTTGGATAACCCCTTTAAAATGGAACTGTTTTTTCAACAACTTTGCATAAATCAATAGTACAGGCGAATAAGTAACTTTGTAATGCATCTGCTCCGAGAAATTGGCTTCCTTCCCCACTTATCAGATACCTCTTCCCTCCCACCTGCCTTCTGAACTTGTCATCCACAGCTAAAATCTGTCTTGCTCAGACAAAACTGACTGCCACCCAATTGTCGTGTCATATGACAGCGCCCATTACACTCTATGGAGAAGGCAGGAGGAGCGAGGATCAGAGAGAGAGAACATGCAGATGGAGATTGAAACCTTGTGCTGAGCTTTCGAACAAGTCTTACCTCCCATCAGAGCTTGATTCAGATCGAGATAGCTCAGCTGTGCTGTATAATTTTGGTTTGCTGCTGTCGATAGTCTTTGTATGCTAAAAATGAAAGAAGCAGGAACAGATTTCTCTGTGTGCTCTACATAGGAGCCATCATAGCAGCTGGTCTCCTCCACTAGTTACCAGTGGATTGAAAGCTAAAAATGGAGCCTGCAGAGGGTAAAACTTGTGACAATGCAGGATACAAGTCATATAATGGCCAGATATGGTGATGTTCCTCATGTGCACACAAGATAACTTGGTCTGAAAAATTATTTGAAGTATAGTTACCCTTTAATGGCAAAATCCTACAGACCTGATTGACTATATTTTGGTTAAAATCGAGTTAATTTGAATTTCTTATGGGAAGAAACACCTGTACACTGATCTATTTTTACTATAAAAAAATACAAGATTCCCACCTATAGTCTTTCATAAAAGATGTGAACAGAACCATAAATTAACTACTTTTCGTTCAAATTGGGAAATTTGTATATTGTAACGATCTAGAATGGCTACTAAAGTATCTGTTGTTTTGTATAGTCCATGTTTTTACCATATTCAACCACCTGTGAGAATAAAACAACAATCTTGCATACAGCGGCCCCTAATCTAACCATGTACAGATCCCTAAACTCAGTTGTGTGATATAGACACAGATTTTAAAGCCATTCGGCCACTTTGATGAATTCACATATTTAACCTTTTGATTGTGTACAGGCCATAGACTTATTACCAGCCAACACACCGATCCGAGAGATTCAGATCTTTCTTGAGAAGGTACTGGAGGAGAATGCTCAAAGGAAGAGATTTAATCAAGTTCTGAAGAACCTTCTGCACGCCGAATTCCTGAGAGTAAGTTCTCAAAACACACCAAAAAGCTGTGTCCAGATCTATTCTTTCTAGCATTTTTATGGCATTACACTTTTTTTTTTCCCCCTAATGTTTCATTTTAAGTATTTCTCCCTCTTTACTTCCTCTGCCTGGGGTTTCTGGATAATTTTTACACCACTGAGCTACATAAATAAAACTCTAAAATTGTATACAATTTTATTTTATAAATTTTAGTTTTTATTTATTCAGCACATTAGTATAAAATTATCCAGGCAGAGAAAATAAATAGGGGAAATACACGAAATGAGACATTTAAAAATTAATGTTATACTCCATACCGATGTAGCTCGTAACATTTATTTTACAGTTACTTTTTTTAAATAAATATTTTGTAAAATAAAGACATTCCTCACATCACCCCTCAAAAAAAAATAACCCCTCTTGAAAGAATGTACAACCAACTAATCTGTTTGGGGGGGGCCTCCCTACTTTCCCCTGACTGATAACAGGGGGAGAGAGGAATCTACCTGTTGAAACTTCAATGGTGAATCATTTTGTTTGGCGAAAAAATGTATTCAGGTAAGTGGCACCGGTGGCACAAAGTTTAAACCAGGAGGATGATGGACAACAGGAGCAGCAGAGGGGCCGTAGCAGAGCAGAAGACCCTACCCACCCTACCGCCCCGATGCACGAAGCTATGATTATAAGAAAACTTCAAACCTGATTACACAAAAGTGCTTTCTTCACCAATTTAATCAGTATTTCAGCGACAATTTGGCCATGGGTGTATTTTAGTTAGCAAAATCCTGCTGACAGGTTCTCTTTAAGAGGGCAGATTTGGACAATCATGAAAGCACCAGTGCTCGTCTACAGTGTTGACGAAAACAAGGAGTAGCTTGGCCAGTCCAGAGCCACAAGAATGAATGGACCCCTTTCTTCCTTAATCTACAGCTATTTTGGAAGAAATGGGGTTAAAAGGTAACTAGAAGAAAAGTAGATAAGGTAGTGAGAAAAGAGCCTCTGTGATTACCAGGGTATATGCCATTACCACAAAATGGCAATCGTTGGTGACCTCTAGTACTAGAAAACCAATCCAGAGATTTCTCATGACTCCTTGATGCTTTCTATTTAATCCTGGATCTTTATGTAAAACCAATGGGACAGAGGGAACTCTCGTCAAAGGACCAGACTATGGTACGAAGAGCCAATCTCTTCATGGTGAATGCCCTTCACGTGTTGGATAGTATCCCGTGTAAGAAGATGCCCATGACAATTACACATTTAGATGTCATAGTATGCTGGTCAATTTGGTTAGGCTGAACTGCTGAGTCTTATAATAGATGCAAAAATTGGATGAAGGGATGAACCGGCCACTTTAAGACCAGATTTAGTGACCACCTTAATCTGCCTGTCCATAGGCTTCTTGAATGAGGTGGCTTCTGCAAAGGGACATCAAGGTCAATTTAGAGATATTGGAGCTTGACAGTGAGTAAAGATGTCCACGTAGACATCCTTTGCTCCTTTCTTGCTGATATTGTTACTGTTAGATTTTCTGAAGCTTAAGACATTTAAAGTAAACCACCTCTGATGAGGTAGTCGCTTCAGCGTTCTTGATTTTGGAGGGTATCCCTAATGACCAGAATAGGTTTTTCAATCCTGCTCTCTTCCAAAAAAATTTTTGAGTGGTTTGGGGGTTGAATCTGAATCCAAGTCCACATGTTCTTTTAGGAAAGGTGGTACACCCAATGGATGGAGCAAAAATGCCAACACCAGCGTGTGGTGAGCCCAAGTAATGGGGTGAAATAAGGGTCTTTTAGTGACTCCCCTGCCTGAGACCAGGGATCCATTGGGGTAAACGGCAGAGGTTGTTTGTGAATAACCTGGGCACAGGCCCATAATGCAAAAGAAAAAAGATTAGGAAGTCATTTTGAGAGATAGAAAGCAAGCCATAAGTGGTGAGTGGGTGCCAGTTTGTGAAATCTGACAATCGAGGTAATGGAGTGCCTACAGGTGGGAGCGAGTCTTGGACCTGCCAAGGAGGTGCCAACTCCTTTACTATTAGCCTCTTAGTGTCAGGATCTACATCAGTGTTTCCGGTGTTCCTTAATAAAGTGTAGTACAAATATTCTATAGTGTCAAGAAATGACGACCCTTTATGTAAACACCAAATATGAAAAATGGATATTTTTATATATTATTTTTTTTTTCCGTGCATTATTCATGTTTTGTGCAGGTACAGGAGGAGAGGATTTCCCATCAACAGGTCAAATGTGTTATTACAGAAGAAAAGATTTGCAGCGTTTGCAAAAAAAAAATTGGAAACAGGTAAAGAAATGTAGAAGCACATATACTGTGTGCACTGTTTGACGTCTGCGGTAGTGAGTCCTAAGCACCGTGAATGTACGGCACAGGGAGGATGGCGGCTCCGAGGCATTGGATCGGAATGATTTCTGGTCAGGGAAGTTTACCCCTTTAAATACCAGAGTTTTGCAGAAGTGGGCTTCCTCTGTTTTATGTCAACCAGGCACCTAACCTACGCACCCAGGTCTGCTATCTTTGTACTTATCGTATTTTAGGCCCAGTATTAGATCCGCACAATAAAGCGATTATAGTCAAGTCCTGAGTGGGATTAAAAAATAATGTAAAATGAAATTGAGAAAATATCTTCAAAAAAAGAACAGTGCACCAATTTGTTTATGTTGAACTAGAACACGATATAATAGGCGATGCCAAGCAGAATAAAACGTATTTTATTTTTTTTAGATTCACCTTTGTATTGTAGAGCTGGCTGTATGGACATCTGTCTGAGATGGTTTAGTGAATCCTGCATTGAGCAGGATTGGGCCAGATGACCCCGGAGGTCCCCTCTAACATTCTAGGATTCTATATTCGCAATATATTTGGCACTCAAAGTTTTTTTTAGTCTTAACAGAGAAATACATTTTCACTAGGGGCATGTACTTCTTCCTCTTACTCACTAATCATAAGCAGGCAATAACGGGCTGCTCTCAAGTCTCACTGATGGTAACTGATGTTGAGAAATTTCTGGCACAGCTGGGCTTTTAGTAGCAGGGGTGTGCCTTGTTTGGATTAACTGCTTGTCCCTTTCTTCCTAAACCTCACCCAGCATATATTCTAGTATCCAGACCAGAGACACCACTGTTACACTGGAATATCATGGCATTATTATTACAACTCGTGTAACTTTTTTTTCTTTTGTTCACAGTGCATTTGCTCGTTACCCAAACGGTGTGGTTGTCCACTACTTCTGTGCAAAGGATGTAAGCTCTGTGGACACTTGAACATCTCCGATCCATATAAAATACAATATGGTATTGCTGTGGCTCCACGAAGCAGTCACGTGGAGGGAGCGCTGCAGCACTGGCCGTCCGATCTGTATTTTGCATCTACGTCGGGCGCTGTCTGTTTGAGACCACTCTTAATGCGGATGTGTCATCTGATTTCCCAAAACAAAGGGCATGCATTATTCAATAGGACTTGGACCTGATAAGGCTGATACACTTTTTTGGAAAAATCCATGCCACAATGATATAACCCTGACGTTAAGATTAGAATTTTGTGAGTTGAAGGGTATTCAAGTCTTTGTCCATCCAGCTTGACATGGACATTCTGACATTAATTTTCATGGTAACTACACCGGCCCCTTTAGGTTTAAAATATATATATATATATATATATATATATATATATATATATATATATATATATATATATATATATATATATATATATATATATACCTATGTATGCAGTTTTTATTGTGAAATCTGGTGGCAGAACATTATTATTTTTTATTTTGAAACAGCTAGACTCTGTTGTGACCATGTAGATTCTGATGAGTCCTACCGTAAGTCTTATTATACCGACTGATTTTGCACATCTTCCTTTCTGTAAATGAAGCTGAGTTAATGAAGGATTTATACTTTAAAGCTGTAAAGATTTGTTAATGTATGTACATAGATCTTTATAACAAGGTGGGGTACGTCATTATCCTCCGCAATTTGTATGATATTCTGTTTATTCACCTACAATAGAGTTGAAGTGCTAAAAATGAATGTAATGATCCATAAAGCCGGCTTACACTATGACCGTGACCATTCCTAGAGTCTTATGAAGCCTGTATAATACGAGAAGTATATTTTTAAAGAAAGTATTATCAGCTTGTTAATTTCTATTCACCTCACCATACTTTAGGGAATGCAGTTTTCATTCTTACTAATAGTAATTATGGAGCCTTTAAGTAGCGGATTATGTTGAAGTGCAATTTTTTGGGTTTGGCTTCTTTTTTTTGTAGTTGCTGAATAAATGGTGCACAAGTTTACATCTGATTGTTTCAATTATTCTGAATTACTGGATGAATTCTATAAAAAAAAAAAAAAAAAAAAATGAATGAATGACAGGCCGCACTGTCACTGGCAACACACAGTGACTGGCAGAAGATGGAATTATAAGACTTCTTAACATCAGTGGCCCCGAGTCCTCAAGACTGGCGATTTTTCTCAGTGCACAACTCCTCTTCATGACTCTGTGCACCACGCCAGAGATCTGACTCTAGTCAGGGACTGGAGTGAGATTTCTGGCATTGGGAACACCACAGATCATCATGAATTAGAAGACCTGGTGGCATCATACTCCAGAACTGCAGAGCTGGGAGAAACTGGTGTTTAAAACAACAAAAGTTGCAAAATCTTGGCACCAAAATTTGGCAACTTTTCAAAGCTTTTATGCCACTTTTTGGACATATAGACCCCAATTCAAAGGTTTTATCTTCAAGAAATCAGGTGATTTCTGGCAGTAATACATGTAACCATTTTTCATTCCCATTTTACCTTGGTGAGCCAAAAAATCTGTGAAATTATTATTTTTGGGAGACGCCGACTGTCAGGAGGATATTACAGCGTCTGAATTGTAAATTTAGCTGTGTGCTCAGATATTACAGGATTTGTTCTGTTTTTCCATTTCCTTAAGTCACTCAATGCAATTGAATTCAACTATTTTTCTCATAAATTCATCAAAATTAACAAAGTGCAAAACTGGTGATCATTTTCTTTGCCTCCAGCTCAAATTTTACTTCATACAGAATAATTTCTCAATCAGCCAAGTAAAAGGAACCTGTTATGTCCAGAAATGCAATTTCCTCGTAGATATAGGAATAGTCTGCAAGTAATTAGCTTTGAAATCCTGTTTAGCCGGCTTACTGGGGCAGGGAGCTGTCAGTCGCCACTCCCAATGCTGTGAGCTCAGCTGTAGTTATTCCCCAGCAAGGTCACAATCTGTACACACACACGCTACACACCTAGCCGTCAATCAATGTGCCAAAGAGTGATAACAGCGGTGCGCACTGTATAGTTTAAGCCATGGCTGTTTCACCACCCCAATGACTGAAAGCAATCAGCTACAACAGGAATAAAACTTCATTTTCTCCCTATAGCTGCTGCTCCAATAAGCCGGATAGACAGGATTCACATGCTATTTTCCTGCAAATTCCCCTTATATCTGCAGGTAAGGCTGTGTGCCCACGTAGCGTTTTTCAAGCGTTTATGCAGCGGAATTTCCGCAGCGTAAACGCTTGTGAAACGCTAGGTAATCCGCACCCCATGGTCCCCAAGGGGATTCCGCATGTTCTATGCACATGCTGCGGATTTTTCCGCAGCGTTTATGCTGCGTACAAAAATCCGCAGCATGTCATTTCATTTTGCGGAAGCGCAGCGGAACTCCCGCCATTGACTTGCATTGAAACGCACAGAAACCGCGACTGTACATTTTTACAAGCGGCTTCTATGCGTCTCTATGTGCGGATGGTACCCAGTTCTGGAGGAGAGGAGACTCTCATCCAGACCTGGGTACCATTCTACCTGTAAAAAAAAGAATAAAATAACAAAGTTTATACTCACCTGTCCGGCATCTTCTCTCTAAATGCCGGCATCGCTTGAGGACCTGCGGTGACGTCACAGTCATGTGTCCGCAGGCCCTTCACCGCTCTGTCTCGCGATATGCCGGCATCCAGGAAGCAGAGAGGAACGAGCGCTGCAGCCACGCCGGGGCCTCGGGGGTGAGTATAGCTTTATTTGTTTTATTTTTTACGGTTCACACTGTATAAATCCATGCTGTTTGCATGGATTTATACAGTGTGACCTAGTTGTCAAGCACTTTCCAAGTGATGCTATCGCCTGGAAAGCGCTTGTCAATCTGCAAGCGGAAACGCATGTGGATCCGCATGTATTCCGCAGGAAAAACGCATGTACAATCTGCATGTGTTTTTTCTGCCAGGGAGATGCAGAAATTTTCTGCTTCACTTCTGCATCGTGGGCACATAGCCTAAATGGCCTTTCTGGACTTGACAACTTCCCTTTAATAAGTTATTTTGTATTATACAGTCTTGATATAGGAGGAAGAAGATACAGCAGCATCTAAGCAAGATAGGTGGGAAGGTGTATATGAATGATTGGCTCCGCCGTGCCGTGAAGTACCGAGGTAAGTGAAGGCAGTGAAATACTCTGCTTCTCAGTTGGGCCTAAAACGCTAGCACATTGTACCATCACACTTGCAAACTTCCTCTTCCAATAGGTTCTCTTTTTTTCTTTTGAAGTAGAAATCCTAAAAGTCAATATTTACCCTTTAATAGGTTGTGTAATCTGAGAACAGCATGATGTAGGGGTTGAGACCCTGATTCCAGTGATGTCACTTAATAGGCTGTGTGGTGTTATCAATAAAATCAGTATTTTATCAGCAGGAGATTATCACTACAGGACTAGGTGTCTCCTGCCTCCTAGTCCTGCTGCTCTGTATAACCAGTCCGGACCACTGATTTACAGCTTTCTGTTTACACTGTATATTGACAGATGCTGCCAATCAGTGGTGTGGGCGGGGTTATACAAAGCTCAGCATTCCGAGCTCTGCCAGATCTACAGCAGAGAACAGGGATTGTACCAAAATGACAGCACACAGCCAAGCAAGTAACATCACAGGAATCAGGGTCTCTGTCTCTATATCATGCTGCTCTGATTACTCAGCAAACACCTGCTGACAGATTCCCTATAGCGAGCCTTGCCAAATGATTTTGGGCTAAAAGCCAAACCGGACACACTATTTGCACAAGGAGAGCCGTTACTCCTTAGACTATGATCTCACAAAAATATGTAGTGCGTGAGCTGATTTCAGACTTAGATGAGCCTCAATCCTCTATATTCAGCTTGTTCCGCGCTTGTTATTGGCTTTTTTACACAGACTGACAAAGAATGATGGGGGTACAACAGTCACTGATCGCTCTGTCCCCATAGGGATCGTGTTGTGAGCAGCACATCTCCTGTCTACACAGGGCCCTGTGCTGTCAACAACTGAACAATGATTTGTTCCGCCATAAACTACGGTATATACAAAAACTAAGACCATTATTACCACCATATGGTGACCATATAGTGGTAGATAACATTTCTGAAGATCATGTTAAGATATTATAGTACAGTTATAGTGATTTACGGCTGATTTTCTTTCTGATGGCGTCGTTCTCTTTTCCCGTCTTTTCCATTTGGCCCAGACCAACGTGATGACTTCTCCAGCCAAGCTGTCTGTATAGAGTACAATGTACCCCACAGCTCCCCTATATACAGTATGATGGCTCACAAAGCTGCCTGTATAGAGTATAATGTACCCCACAGCTCCATGCATACAGTATGTAGGCTCCCACAGCCCACTATATACAGTATAATGCCCCCTATATAAAGTATAATTTTCCCCACATTCCCCTTCCAGTAGTGGCACAAAAAAAATAAACACTGTATATGCATCTAATCCGGAGTCAGCCAACGTAGTAGTCAGCGTCCAAGTGCAGGCAGAGCAGTAAAGGCTTCATGCCACCTGTGCTGGAACGCTGGCATCATATGTGAGCGCGCGGCGTTCTGCAGGCGTAAAGTGACCTGCGGCTTCCAGAACAAAGAGCGGTGATGCAGGGAGACGACGTCTGTGCTCTACAATGGCTTAAAGAAGCCTCTTCTGAAGGTTTTTTTTTTTTTTTTTTTAAATTTAATTAAAGGGAACCTGTCACCAGAAAAAAAAAAGCTGGTAACCTGCAGCTATGGGGTTAATCTACAGGTTACCAGCGTTACTAACCTGCCCGGCGCCTTCACATAGCCGAATGCAGCAGGGAGAAAATGAACTTTAGTCTCCCCACCAGCAGGTGGTATTCAGTCATGGGCCCTGACTGACAGCCGGCAGCAATGCAGAGGAAGTGTCAGTCAGGGGCGCAGTTACAGTGTTCTGTATTCTCAGAGCAGTGACTAAACCCAACTCTGTGGAGGGAATAAAGTTCATTCTCTCCCCGCTGCATTCAGCTGCATGCAGGCGCCGGGCAGCATAATAACACTGGTAACCTCCAGATTAACCCCATATCTGCAGGTTAATAGTGTTATTTATGGTGACAGGTTCTCTTTAATATATAAAATACAACCTTCACAGCAGGCTTGTACAGCGGTATTGCCGTGTGATGCCGGTCAGCAGCGGTATAAGGGGCAGTGGTTCCCCTGCTCCCGGGCCCTTAGCCCAGGCCCCCCTGAGGCAGCGCTACATGGCGGCAGTGAGGTCAGAGCAGCGCTGTTACCTGGGGTGACACCGAGCTGGAAATGTTTCCCATTCCGTTGGTGAGTATTGCACAGGACTCGTTTGCCAAAGGCTTCAATGCGATGAAACTGCATTTATTGTGCTTTGACAGCGACTCCCAGCGGTAGAATAGATGCGCTGCACCGAGCTGCTTTTGGTCGCAGGTCACACATCACAGTGTAGCCGCAGCCAGTGTGACCAGAGCGCACAGAGGGACTCTCCAGTCCTACTTCTGCAGTCCCGGCCAGTGAGCAGCACTGCAGAGCAGACGCCCGTTTCTGGCCTGGGACGCACCCTTTTCTTGTGCCTGTCACATACAGACACGCCCTCCCGCACCTGAACTCCGCCCTCTCTCACCTGTGCCCCGCCCTCTCTCATCTGAGCCCCGCCCTCCCTCACCTGTGCCCCGCCCTCCGGCTCTCCCCTGTGCGCAGTCCGCAGGCTCCGCTGCCGGCAGGACACACCATGTTTCGGGCAGCCGTGGGGAGTCTCCCTGGCCGGGCGCTGCCGGCAGTGGCTGCCGCTTTCCTGTGGCAGAAGGACAAGGAGAGGAACCGAGCAGCGACCGCGCCGAGGAGCTGGAGGGTGAGTGACGGCCGCTCACATTGCTCGGCCAGAATTAGCGCAGCCTGTGGGGTGTCTGGTGTGAACAGTGCGCTGAGGACATGAAGCTGCCGCCAGCCAGGACTTCTGCGCTCTGTACCAATAACTGGTTAATGGCCTCTCCCCATAGAGCTGTGCTCTGTGCTGCTTATCCCCGTGTTCTCTGCCTCTGATACATTGGTGTTTTATTAATGATCTAATGCTGCAGACCTGGAGCGCAGGGGCCAGAGACTGCAGACTGACCACAGCCATTGTTTTATTGCATTGAATATAATTGACACTTTCCATCAGTAGATGACGTCCCCCGAGCATGTGAACCGAGGTAAAGGGGGCATCCGGCCTCCTCCAGACCTGCGGTTATCATGTATGACTTCTATCCATGGTTTTCACATAAAACACCTATTAAAGTCTATGGAGCTGTTCACATACATGTGTTTTTTTGTGTGGACCTTATGGTCCTTTTTTTAAAAAGTCCAACTTAATAATATTATGTCTATTTATATAGCGCCAACATATTCCACAGCGCTTTACAATTCAGATAATTTCCAGACATTATCATCGCTGTCCCCATTGGGGCTCACAATCTACATTCCCTATCAGTACGTCTTTGGAGTTTGGGAGGAAACCCGAGAACACGGAGGAAACCCACACAAACACGGGGAGAACATACAAACTCCTTGCAGATGTTGTCCTTATTGATCAAAATCATCCATCAAAGTCTGAGTCCATGAAAATCATGAACACCATACGGATACCGTCCATTGTTAACATTGTAACTGGTGGGAGAAACGGTGCTATTTTTTTTTTTTTGTCATACAAGAAAATCACTGATCATTAAAATGGATGCCCCGACCAAATGGCGAAAATAATAAATAAATCACGATAATGATAAAGTTCATGATCATCTTTCAGTGTAAATGGCGCTTTAGTTACAGATAGCAGCAGGATAAAAGTGTTTTACTCATTTCCCACTAGCACCTTACTGACTCCCAGAAGTCCCCTGACCCGGTTTCAGAATGAAGAATATTGGGCCCACCAGATGATTTGATTCTGAGGGCCCACCTTTCTCCCCCACTCAAGAGCCCCATAGCAGCTACAAGGTTTTCCCTATGAACTCTCCTGAAGGAGAAGCCAGGGCCCACCGGAGGATTCTCCGCTTCTCTGGTGGGCCAGTCCACCCTGCCCTGAACCCCGGGTAAATGACAACCTGAGCTGAATCACCACATTTACAATTTGCTAATTCTCTGTGGTTAACATTGCAGGTTTTATCTGACACTACAGTCCAAGTACAAGCCACAATATGAAGACTGGTCGCAGGTCCCCTGACCAACACTCAAAAGCCTCAGAAGGACATACAAGGCTAAGTTCAGGTCAGGAGACCCCCAGACAGTCTGAGCATCGTGATCTGTACTCTGACCAAAAATGACAAGCCTTATGGAGATAATATATGGGAAACGTGTCCCAAGGCCTCCAACACCTTTCTTACCTGCTCTGGCCGATTCTTCCTCTCTGACCAAAAACATCATAGCTCCAGTAATTTAATACACACTTTGGTTTTATAACCAGGATTATCTTTAGGCCTCTTTCAGATGTCTTCTTTTTTTTATTCTTTTTGTGCTTACACTGGTTGACCGCAGCTATTAAAGGGGTTGTCCAATACTCAGACAACCCCTTCATGTTTGCTCTCAGAAAAATAACTTATACTCGCCTCCGGTGCCGGCATTTTCCTCCCCAGGGATTGCATGACGTTTTTACGTCGCACGAGCCCTGCAGCCAATCAGTGGCCACGTCACTCATCCCACCTTCGAACGTATGACACACATCCAGAGGACGTGAAAGAGCAGCAGCTCTAACTTCCTCCAGATGTATGTGACTTGTACAAAGGCGGGGAAAGTGAAGCGACCACTGACTGGCCACAGAGCTTGTATGACGTAAAAATATCATGCAATCCCAGGGAGAGACAGTGCCAACACCATGGATATGGCACCTGCACCAAAGGGGAGTATATGGGTGCAGTCAGACGGCCATATTATGCGTGTGAGGATAACATCGCAATCCTTGGACTGGCTGTCGGCTTTTCTGACCTGAGCTTGAGAACTGCATAGAAGTACATGCTGTCATGCTCCGGCCAGGAGAGCAGACCAGACCGAGCATTGTAATACGGCAGTCTGACTGCACCCTAAGTGTTATTATTTTTCTGGGGGGCAAACATACGGATTGAGAAGGGGTTGTATGAATAGTGGACACCCCCTTTAATCAACTGCAGATCGTCTGTTATTTAATAGCCTGTTTAGACAGGGTGACTGCACTACAATGTGCACAGAATGATCGCTCTGAACCAGCACTGGGCAGAACAGAAAGGTAGTTACCAAATACCTGCCTGTCAGCTCTTGGTCCTGTGAGAAAAAAAATAAGAAAAATGAGGTGGTGGGGTCTCTGTGCTTACCTTGAAAATCTCTACGGGAGTACTGAAAACAAGTTAGACCTGCAGTAGTAATAATCTGGAGTTTCCTTAAAAATAATCCAGGGAGTCCAATACCTGGCAAGGAAGAGACAGATCTTCCATTCTACGAATTTGGTTAAGTTCAGAAAACAAATTCTGAGCGGTGTGGGTGTTGACTGTTTCCGATACTTAGGAATAAGTCTTCGACTCAGCTGATAGGAGGTGAGGAGCAATTTCTTGTGACGTGAAGCATAGATATCACCAAGCAAGACTATGGTAAAGCCGTGGAAGGCTGAATACAAGTTACTAAGTTTGTTATAGAAATCACAGTCACCTAATGTCACGGGTGTGTCAGATGTGACAGTCACCCTGCAGTTGGTTGCAGGAGATCTCTTTGGCATTACAGACACCTTCTTAGAATCTGTCTCACTCTAGGACCCAGCGGCTACCTCCCTCCTGCTCTAATTAACACCCTGGCCTGGGTGTTTAAATACTTTGTTTGTTACTGGGTAGTGCCGGTGATATTCACATGAACCCTTGTGAAGGCTCGGAGCTGTTGCAGTCTGCTTACTTCCTCTTTGGTGCTCCCTGAAGTTGGCTCAAGCTAAGTTACTTTCCCCGTGTCTTGTCTCCATTTTCTGTCTTTGGTTGTTAGTCGGGACTGACCAGTGCTCACCCCCCTCCCTAGTCAGGGCCTAGTTCTAGGGAGATACAGGGTTTTAGGTTCCTGATCAGTGATTGGTGAGAAACCAATATAGGGATGGTAGGGAAGACAGTGTGATATCAGATCAGCCTAGGAGGTCTCCACCCCCTCTTTCCTTAGTGTCTGGGCTCCCTTCCCCTCATCCCTTTGTGTTGCACTTTCTTTCCTACATTGTGCATGACACCTAAAAGGGGTAGCTACGTGGGCTTTCCAACCACGTGTGTGTATATGATTCATGGTGGAGCACAATGCCAACACGTGACAGATGTGGAGGGAAATAGTTTGTAAATTAGTAGGACACCGGTACCATCTTAAAAGAATCTTGTAATTCTCCTGGGGATAACTGCATAGAGATGAGTTATGCATTGAGTAAAATCTCAGACCTGTTTTCAGAAGGTCTCTCCAAATATTCCTCACATCTGTTGGAAAAAGGAGGATCCAAACTTGATTCCTGCACTCTTTGAAACAGCCCATAGAAAAGATACAGAACAAAATAGAAGATCCTTCAGTAGACCGATATTCTAAAACGTAGCAAGCTGTCTATGTACATCAGTCTGAGAGTACAAAGCTCTGCAATAACTGTCTATAAAGATACCAGCCTGAAAGAGCCCGGGAAGTAGAATAGGTTTAGAAGTGACAGAAGATGGTGCAGACATGAGTTTTCTGGTGAGAAAGGGGATAAGTTATGAGGTTGGGCTGGAAACAGATGGTTGGTGACCATAAGTTTCTCAAAGGCTTGGATGGAGTGGAGTAATGCTCTGGACTCAGCAGTGGAGACCCGTTCTTTGGAATGGTGACTCGCGTTTCTCTGGTAGTCCGATGGGTAAGTCTGGGTTTGGTGAATAATAAAATGTTACCTGTCTGACTTGATTTTGTTGGCTGTAAAGTATAGTGTAAGAGAAATAATGCTGAGGTTGCTTAGTCCTAGAGAAGGGAAATCTTTATGCTTCAGCATACCAGGACTTTTTTGGGCAATTGTATTCTCCAACATTGTAGGAACAGTTTGGGAAAGATCATTTTCTGTCTCAGCATGACTGTGTCCAAACAAAGTTGATACAGGCATGGTCAAGTGAGTTGGTGTGGAAAAACGTGACTGGCTCAACCCCATCAAACACCTTTAGGGTGAACTTCCATGGAGATTGCAAGCCAGGCCGTTCAAAATCCTTTTTCACGGGCAGTGCCTTCATGTTTATATTTTTATTCTCTCCTACCCTGGGCAGCAAAAGTGGTCCATGCTGCTTGGGTCGCCATCTGATGCAAACCTGGGTTTAGAGAGTGTCCGAGGGATGAGGGAATTCAGGTGGAAAAGCCAAGAAAGGCACGGCGCTTGTAATCTCACTTCCTCATCTGCTGAGCGATGCACATTTTTATATTTGGGCTTTTTGTAGGTTGTAGCTTGATAGTTGTCGGATTATTGCTTTATACAGTTGTTGATGGGTTTTCTTCAATTTTTCGCAGTATAAATTGTAAAGATTGATCACTACTGTTCTAAGTGAATATAAAATGACTCAAAGTACAGATGTTATAGTTTTCAAAAGAACGCTTCACTAGCAAAGTTAGCTCGGCATGGTTATTCTTTGTACATAACTGCACAGCTCCGCTCCATTAATGCAAAGTAAATGGTCATTTATACAGAATGTGAAGCACGTGTGTTGCTCTTTCTGTTGTTTTGCATGGAAGTCCCACACATTGGCAAGCAAGCCTGGTTAGCAACTGTTGGTACTCCGATAGTAAAAACAAACAATGGAGAATACAGAATATGTATGGCCGCCTTGCCGTTGACAGTGGTGTGCTATGCAGGTTCTAGCGGCGCAGAGTAGTCTGCACCTACCATACACTTATGGCATATTTTATGGATGTGCCATAAATGTACAAGATCATAAGATGGAAATTACCCTTACCACCTTCACAACCTTGGGATTTTTTGTTTTTGCGTTTTTGTTTTTTTGCTTCCAGAGCCATAACTTATTTTTTCTGTCAATATGACCGTATGAGGGCTTGTTTTTTGGTCGTGTTGTACTTTTGAACCACACCATTGGTTTTACCATATAGTGTACTGGAAAACGGGAAATAGAGTCCAAGTGCCGTGAAATTGCAAAAAAAAGTGCAATTCCACAATTGTGTGTGTGTTTTGTTTTTTTTTTCCCCATGTTCACTAAATTCTAAAACTGACCTGGTAATACGATTCCCCAGGTCATTACGAGTTCGCAGATACCAAACATGTATAGGCTCATTTATTTAAGCGATGGAAAAAAAATGGAGCCATTTTCCGAGACCCATAGCGTCTCCATTTTTCAGGATTTGGGGCTGTGTGAGAACTTATTTTTTGCGCACTGAGCTGACATTTTTTATCAATATCATTTTGGGGTAGATACAATGTTTTACATTTTATTACAATGTTGCAGCGACCAAAAAAACCCCATAATTCTGGTGTTTCAAGTTTTTCTTCTCGTTACGCCGTTAACTGATTGATTTAATTTAGTGTATATTTTGAGCGGACGTTTCTGAACATCGTGATACCAAATATGTGTATTTTTTTTTTATTTTATTTTTTACTAGCTGTACCCGGCCACGTGTTGCTGTGGCTCAGTCTGGTTAAATGGAAAAGAAAGAAAAGAGAAAGTGTACGTTTCTAAAATCTGTAATTTCACAATGCTTGTGGGTATACGATATTTTGTGTTGTTCCATTGTCTGTGTAGATATAGAGATTGTCTGGTTTGCCTATTCTAGAACACGCAACATTAGAATTGTCCATGTGAGAAGCAATCCGTGTCTAGATTCAAACCTATTCTAAAGATTGGCCGTGAGCTTTATTGATGGTGATTGCAAACGCCAATAGAATTGGGAATTACAATCTCTTAAATCGAAATGGCATATCCGTTGGAACCATAGGAATGTGAGGAATGCGGACATCTTCACCTTCGAAAGGTCCTGTCAAGATTGTTGCTTCAACGACTTTGCTCATTAATTGTTTTACTGCAAGCCGCGTGTCGTTGCAAAGCTTTGGCTGGTTGATATTTCGCAACATGATAATTGGCACAACGATTTTCAATTGCAGTACGTGCGGTGGCATCTATGGCAGATCGAGTGAATTCAAAAATTCTGTTGCATAATTAACCTCTTCATCTGTTTCCACAACAGTGTCGACGGACTTGTATGTGACTGCCTCGCTTTGAATGTGAGACTGAATAATATTGTTAAGTTCGTAGACGTCTTTGTTCTTGGCCGCAAGAATAGCTAGTTCACTCAGCCAATCGTGATTCTTATAATTGGTTTGAATATTTTTTCAAACAATTTTTCATTTGACGTCACTAAATTGCAGAAGTTATGAGGCAATGAAATTCATCCTGAAGTCAGATGAACCAGCACCTTTCCGTTCCCAATTTCCAGCAATTGATGTGAGAATTTTTCAGCTGATCGATCGTTTTGCAGCTGGACACGCATATTTGTAGTTAATTTTAATGTCTTTACGTGTCTCCACAAAGTAGAGTATTTCAGGCAAGCATTTATTTCGTCCGCTGGTGTCAATCGTGGAATTATAGGTAATGTTTGCCTGAAATCTCCTGCAAGCAATATTAATGCGTTCCCAAATGGTCTGATGTTTCCACATAAATCTTGCAATGATCAAGAGCCTTGAGCGTTTTTTTTTCGCCATTTTGCATTCATCCCAAACAATAAGTTTACATTTCTGTAATACTTTTCCCATGTCGGATGCTTTGGAAATGTTGCACGTGGGAGTTTCAATGAATTGCATTTTCAGTGGCAATTTCAAAGCGGAATGAGCAGTTCTTCCACCTGGTAGCAATGTCGCAGCTATTCCGGACGACGCAAGAGCTAAGGCTTCGTCATTTTGGGATCGAATTGGTGCCAGAATCAGTCTAAGGACTTTTACCAGTTCCTCCTGCCGCATCTAAGAAGATCTCCGACTATAACAATTACCACTTCGTCTATAGTTGGAGCATTGAATCTTCGCCAATGTTCTTCAGCAGGTGCTTTGTCCGCATGAATAACAATCTTGTGTGTATCAGATGGCATCATGTCAATTGCTGCTTTGAACGAATGCACTAAATTATTTTTTTCGTGAAGAAGTTCTTGCAGTTGGGAAACGATGGACCTTTTCATGCTGGTAGAAATTCCGCAGCGTGCATTAATTTCATCATTGCCGTCACCGATTTAAATACATTTGTAGGAATTTATGTTGACCATCTGGGAACGGAAGCAGGGAGCCGGTTTTATGATAAATTTGTCCTTTCACTTTGAAAGTTGGCATGAATTGAGCTGTTACGATTCCAGCGCCGAACGACGTCATTTGGAAGCATGTTATATTTCCTGATGTTAGATAGGAAATGCTTTGATTCAGCGGTATATCCGGAAAGCAAAGTTTTTAATGGCTCTGGCGGTTCTCCAAGTTGAGGCAATTTAATTTTTCCGGCGGTGCAACACATCCCTTTAGTTTCTCAATTAAATTTCAGAGCCTTGCAATGAGGACACACTTCAGTCATAGTGCCGATGAGAACATGCCGCCTCATATTAATTATAATCATCATCTGGGTTGTACCGAAATGCAAGGCGATTGTAATCGCGTGATTGCTGCGCACGGAGTCGTGTTTGACGCTGATCTGCTGTTTCTCGTTCACGTCTTTCAGCCACTCTCAGCCTGTCGCGTTCATTCTGCAGCTTCAGATCTGCTTTGTTCTCAACAGAACGCTATCGCTGTGCTCTCAGCCGCGCATCCTCAAGTCTGGCTGCACGTCGCTCTGCTGCTTCCTCGGCACGTATTTGAGCCATTCTTTGTCTGTTTCGCTAGTTCGCTGATGTCCGTTCTTCCTCAGTTTGATTGACAATTACTCGTTGCACTGCTTCCGCTCCGCGAGTACGACGACCTTACTTTGATCTTCTGCAAGGCATTATTTGGGTGACCTAAAGCAGATCAATTGCACTGAAAAAGAAGGAAAGTTAAAAAAGGAAAAAGCACAAACTAAAAAAGAAAAACAAAAAGAAACAAAACAAAATATTTCAATTCAAACGCAGAATAAACTATACTCATGAAATGAACGCTATGGTAAACGACACAGCTCAATTCCAACGCAAATGTCACTCGAAATAATTTATTTTCGTTTTGATTTAGTTTAATCTATGAAAATTCAATTTAACAATGCAATCGGAAACATTGAAATGGAATCTTAAAATCGGAAATTTGTAAATCGTGAAATTGAAATATTTAGTGTAGCGTGTGTTGCTTTTACGTCCAACAGATGGGTATATAGAAACGTGTGTATTTGAATGCAACGTTGTGTCAAAATTTCAAAGCAATCGGTGAAGAACTTTCGGAGATTTAAGATTTTGAACAAATGAACATTCACATTTTTATATATATAGATTGTTTTATTTTGAATGGGGCAAAAGGGGGGTGATTTGAACTTTTCCCCTCCCCCATGACAGCACACCTTGAGAGAGGATCCGTCCCACCAAGGACAGGAAACCGTCTGAAATAAAAGGGCGGTACCTCTCCCTCGCTTCAGTTGGTTTCCTGTCCTTGATGGGGAACCTGTCTGGAAGAAAGAAGACTTACCTGGGGCTGTCCTGGTGTGGAAGAGCGGGCACTGGCCTGTGCACCGGGTTCAGTATCCCAGAAGCGCCGTCCGCAGCTTCCCCTGGGGTCTCTGCGCCGAGCGGGGCGCACGCGGTGAGGCAGGCTCTGTCCTCCCGGAGACCGCGGCGCCGTCCTCCCCCTGCAGTGTGGAACGCTTCCGGGTGTGACGCGCCTGACGTCACGGCGCAGGGCACGCTGGGAGCGGCGCGCTGGGTGACGTCAGGAGGCGGCGCCGATCCAAGATGGCGGCGCCCATCGGAGCGTCCCAGGCCGTTTTTTTTTTTTTTTTTTCAACGGAGCTCCGGCCTGAGGAAGGGGGAGGGCCCACAGACCGGAGGAGGCTGGATGGCCCTATATTTAAGGGGGGGGGAGCTATCCTGGAAGCGTGGTGCGCTTCTGAGACATGGCTGATCCAGATAGCCAGGAGCAGCAGCAGCTTACCCCCCCACCTCAGCAACAGAAAAAGCAGAGGGATGCATCGTATACAGACAGCCGCTCGAGTAATCGTAGTGGCAGCCGCAGGAGTAAGGCTTCGAGTGCCTCGGGACCATCCAGAATGGAATCGGTTCCGCGACAGCCTCCGAATCCGGTACCCGTTTGTGACCTCCGAGGGTGAGTGAGCTTCGTGAATGTCACTGGTTAATAACGGGAAGTCTCTTATGTGCTTCCTTTTTTTAGGAGCCTAAGAAGAGTAGTGCCAAGCAAAAGCATAGAATGTGTGCCCTTTGCCAAGCTTCTCTCTCAGTAGAGTGGCAGAAACCACTTTGCCAGGGCTGTGTGACCAAAACCATAGCTGAGAATTCCCGGGATTTTGCTGCAGATTTAAAGTCCATAGTACATGCAGAAGTTCAGGGGTCCCTGAAAGGGTTCCTTAGAGGGAAGAAAAGGCCCCGTAGAGAGGTTTCCACCGTCTCTGATTCCTCCCAGTCCGAGGAGCAGTGGGATTCATCGTCCTCTTCCTCATCGGGGGGCGGTAGACCCTGCTTCCCCATTGAGAATACAGACAGACTGGTTAGGGCAGTAAGATCAACCATGAGTCTGGAGGAAGAGAGAGCATCTAAATCCCGGGAGGACATCATGTTTGCGGGCTTGGGAGAGAAGAAGAGACGCTCATTTCCGGTTAACAGTAAGATTCAGGGCCTCATTGACCGGGAGTGGAGGAGACCTGAGAGATCAGGGGCTTTACCCTCCTTCTCCAAAAGAAGGTACCCCTTCGAAGAGAAGGATGCGGAACCTTGGGATAAGATCCCCAGGTGGACGGGACTGTGGCAAGGTCATCGAAAAGATCTTCCCTGCCCTTGGAGGACTCTGGCGTCCTAAAAGATGCCCTGGATAAAAGAGCTGACTCCTTCCTGCGCCACACGTGGGAGGCGGCGGCAGGTGGCCTAAAACCAGCGGTGGCTAGCACCTGTGTGGCGAGGTCCTTGATGGTGTGGCTCCAACAGCTGGAAGACCAGCTTAAAGATAAAAAGGTCTCCAGACAGGCAATACTTGCAGAGCTACCTCTAATACAAACAGCATCGGCCTTCCTGGCCGACTCTTCAGCTGACTCGGTCAGACTGTCAGCTAGAGCAGCGGGACTATCCAACGCAGCCAGGCGGGCCTTGTGGCTCAAAGGTTGCCCAGGCGACCTACCTTCGAAACAGAAACTGTGCTCCCTCCCATGTGATGGTAGACTCCTGTTTGGCCAAAAGTTAGAAGACCTGTAGGAAAAAGCAGGCGATAAAACCAAAGGGTTCCCGGGATTTTCGGGGGAACCAAGAAGATTTAGTTTTCGGAGGAGAAAATTTAACCGGGGTCGTCCTCCGGGAGACAAAAAGAAATGGGAAGCCAAGTCCAAAAAAGAATCGGGCTACATGTTTGGAGGACCATCCTCGAGTTCGAAGAGATCCTCCCAATGACGCCAGGCTGGAAGTGGGTGGAAGGCTTTCCCACTTTCTTCCAGCTTGGGATGCGATAACAGCAAACCCCTGGATTCTGAAAATTATCAGTGGGGGCCTGAAGATCCGGTTCAGCCAGACCCCCTGGCGGACCTTTGTGGTTACCCCCCTACGAAAGGTCCAGGAAGAACAATTAGCCCTGGAAACAGAAGTGTTAGAGTTAGTAGGAAAGCAGGTCCTTCTCGAAGTACCAGCAACACAGAGAGGGAGGGGGTTCTATTCCCCACTATTCATGATAAAAAAAACAAACGGGTCCTTAAGGACCATCATCGACCTCAGGAGTCTGAACCAAGTAGTAGAAAACCAGACTTTCAAGATGGAGTCAGTAAGCTCGGCAGTGAAGCTCTTACATCGCAACTGCTTTATGGCTGTAATAGACTTGAAGGACGCATATTATCACGTCCCAATCCATCCGGAGTATCTGAGAGTAGCCCTGTTTATTCAGGGGAAGCTGAGGCATTTTCAGTTTGCTGCCCTACCCTTTGGCCTCTCCATTGCCCCGAGAATATTTACGAAACTAATAGCAGAAGTGACAGCCTTCCTACGGATCAAGAATGTAGTGATCGTGCCATATTTAGACGACTTCTTGATAATAGGGAAAACAGAAGCCCACTGCTCCAGTCAGCTCCTAGTGGTCACGGAAGTGTTGCATCAGCTGGGGTGGTTAGTAAATTTCCAAAAATCAAGACTAACCCCCTCCAGGACTCAGACCTTTCTGGGTCTAATCCTAGACTCTCGTCGCCAAACCTGCTTCCTCCCAGAGGACAAAATCTGCAGGTTGATTGCATTAGTCTCGAAGGCCATTCAAGCTCCAGAGATGTCTCTGAGAGAGGCAATGTCCCTCCTGGGTTCTATGACGGCCTGTCTCCCAGCAGTAATGTGGGCCCAGGGGCATATGAGGCGGCTTCAGTAGGAGGTCCTGTCAGCACAGAGGTCCTGCAACGGGCATTTAGAAGGCAGGCTCTCTCTCTCCCCACAAGTAGTAGATTCCCTTTCGTGGTGGACAGTCAGGGGAAATCTAACCGCAGGCGTTCTATGGTCCAGACCAGTAGATCGGGTAATTACGACCTACGCAAGCAGTTCCGGATGGGGGGGTCATCTGGCAGAACTCGCAATACAGGGTCACTGGGCTTACCACGAGGGGGGAGCATCCTCAAAGTTAAAGGAGCTTTGGGCCGTAGAAAGATCCCTCAGGGGCTTCCTCCCTCACATCCAAAATCACCATGTCCAGGTCAGGTCCGACAACCGGACAGCAGTAGCCTATGTGAATCACCAAGGAGGGACAAGGTCACGCCCTCTGATGGTGGTGGCAGACAGGATCCTTGGTCTAGCAGAGCGAAACCTCCTATCCCTCAGCGCCCTTCACATAAAGGGGATATAAAACGTGAAAGCAGATTTTCTAAGCCGCCATACCCTAAGACAGGGGGAGTGGGGGTTGAACCCGGAGGTCTTCCATCTGATTGTCCAGTTATGGGGGCAGCCAGACATAGACCTGTTCGCCACAAGGGCAAACAGAAAGGTGCAGAGATTTTGCTCCCTAAATCCGGCAGAAAATCCCCATGCCGTAGATGCCCTCCAGATTCCTTGGGGGTTCAGGAAGGCCTATGCCTTTCCGCCATTAGTGATGATTCCAGTAGTGGTGAGGAAGATCCGGGAGGAAGGCGCCAGGGTGATTTTGATAGCCCCTTTTTGGCCCAAGAGGCCTTGGTTCTCTCTGCTTCGGCTAATGTCGGTGTCAGATCCCTGGATTCTACCAGAGAGGCCGGACCTTCTCATGCAGGGACCAGTATTCCATGCCCAGGCCAGGGGGTTCCATCTTTCGGCATGGAATTTGAGAGGTCGCTATTGAGTAGCAAGGGGTTTTCACCAGGCTTAGTTTCTACTTTATTGGGGAGCAGAAAACCAATTACAACTAAGATTTATAGCAGGGTTTGGGGTAAATTCCTAGAGTTTATAGATATCCCGCTATCGAGCAAACCTCCGATCAGAGGGATCCTGGAATTTCTGCAAAAGGGGTGGGACCTGGGTCTAGCTACAGGGACCCTTAAGGTTCAAGTTTCAGCTTTGGGAGCACTCTACAATTGTAATCTGGCTGGGAATAGGTGGATCTCGAGGTTTATCAAGTCCTGTGCCAGAGCAGGACCGGTTAGATCCTTGGGTGTTCCTCCTTGGGACCTGAACTTAGTCTTGAACGCTCTTAGTAGTGAACCATTTGAACCTCTACACAAGGTTTCTCCAAAAATTCTCACCCTTAAGACCATCCTCCTAGTGGCCTTAACGTCAGCCCGTAGGGTGGGTGATCTGCAGGCCCTTTCGGTTAATCCTCCTTACACACAAATCTTTGAGGATAGGGTCACCTTGCGGCCAGATCCAGCATACCTTCCCAAGGTGGTATCTAGATTTCACCGTAGTCAGGAGATTGTGCTACCCTCGTTCTGCAGCAATCCCAAGAACCCAGGGGAAGTCAGGTTCCATAGCCTAGATGTTAGGAGGTCCCTGCTACAGTACATTCACATGACTAGTCTGTGGAGGAAAGACGGTTCTCTGTTCCTGGCCTTTCAAGGGTGTAGGAAAGGTCACGGGGTGTCCAAGGGTACCATCTCTAGGTGGCTCAGGGAGGCCATTTGCTTAGCCTATACGTCCACAGGGGTTCCAGCCCCGGACAATGTGAGGGCTCATTCCACCAGAGCCGTTGCAACCTCCTGGGCAGAGAGAGCAGACGTCTAGATCAAGCAGATATGTAGGGCTGCTACTTGGTCTACACCATCCACCTTCTTTAAGCACTATCGGTTGGATCTATCCTCTTCTGATCTCACCTTTGGGAGAAGGGTACTTCAGGTGGTGGTCCCTCCCTAGGGTGCTCATAAATTCTCCAAAATTCTCTCAAGGTGTGCTGTCATGGGGGAGGGGAAAACACCAAGGTTACTTACCAGTAGCCGGTTTTTCCTGAGCCCATGACAGCACCCGTAGTTTCCCCCCCTTATTTTTTCTATGTTTCTCACACCCTGGTGTGCACTGTTTGGGGTGGTGTGTATATGTATATTGTGGTGTTGGTTATGTGCCTAACCTGTTTAGGGAGGTCCTCTCAATGCTCTGTAAACAACTGAAGCGAGGGAGAGGTACCGCCCTTTTATTTCAGACGGTTTCCTGTCCTTGGTGGGGCGGATCCTCTCTCAAGGTGTGCTGTCATGGGCTCAGGAAAAACCGGCTACCGGTAAGTAACCTTGGTGTTTTTATATATTTTTTTAAAAACCTTTTTTTTTTTCTACTTTTTACTTGCTTCAATAGTTTACTTAGGAGACTCGAAGCTGCGATCATCTGATTGCTTGTGGTACACAAAAGCCTGCTATTTAGCAGAAATCATCTCTATTCCCACTTATTAAACCTGACAGGGCACACCTGTGAAGTGAAAACCATTTCAGGTGACTACCTCTTGAAGCTCATCAAGAGAATGCCAAGAGTGTGCAAAGCAGTCATCAAAGCAAAAGGTGGCTACTTTGAAGAACCTAGAATATAAGACATATTTTCAGTTGTTTCACACTTTTTTGTTAAGTATATAATTCCACATGTGTTAATTCATAGTTTTGATGCCTTCAGTGTGAATGTACAATTTTCATAGTCATGAAAATACAGAAAAATCTTTAAATGAGAAGGTGTGTCTAAACTTTTGGTCTGTACTGTATATATATAGATAGATAGATAGATAGAAATAGAGAGATAGATATAGTACAAGGCCAAAGATTTCACTTCTTACATTACATGAGTGATATCTATTGTAAATGCTACAATAGCTCAGAAACCGTCGAATCCTCGCAGCGCACAGTGCTGACCGGACAGTATAGTCCCCCATACAGTATTATGGGCACCACATAGTCCTCCATACAGGATACTGGTCCCCATAAACCGCTCCATACAGGATACTGGTCCCCATTTAACGCTCCATACAGGATACTGGTCCCTATATAACGCTCCTGACAGGATACTGGCCCCCATATAACGCTCCTGACAGGATACTGGCCCCCATATAACGCTCCTGACAGGATACTGGCCCCCATATAATGCCCCATGCAGCATGTCACTTGTCCCCCCCCCCCCACCATATAATGCCCCATGCCTCATACATATACAAAAAAAAAAATCAAATACTCACTTCTCACCTGCTGCCGCTGCTCCGGACCACTCACCCGTACTGGAGTCTTCCCGCTCTGCGCTGTGACGGCTCAGGAGAGCGCGGTGTAAAGACGTCACTGCGCCCTCTGACCTGAGACTTCACAGTGCAGCAGAAGCGGAAGAGACAGGAGCTGCTGCGGAGGCACGGAGAGAGGTGAGTATTGTGCCGGCTGCCAGGGCCCCGAGCAAGCGGGGGGGTGGGGGGGGAGGGCGCTGGCACCGCATCGTTCACGGGTCCCATAGCGCGCCGGGGTGCCCGACGGTGAGTGGGGGGCCCCCCGCCTGCTCAGGGTCCCGGTACTTGCCCGGGTGCTGGCGCCGGCCCTTGGTAAAATCCTGGACCCAGAGGGTATCAGGGCATACATGCCCATGAACACGATTGCCATTTTAAGCACCATTTTTAATTGCGATCGAACAATCGCTTGCTGGCCCGCTTTTGTCTAGTGTGCATGGTGGAATATAAATGAGTCCTGTGAGTACGTTCTTACTACATTTGATTTGTAAAGGCCTTTTTACACATCTCAATAATAATCTGTCCAGTAAACTTTGGTTGTTGTGTGGCGGCGCCTCAAGATGGAGGCGCGGAGGCCTGCAGCCTAGAAGTGAGTGTGTTGCACCCCACACCTGACAGCACATTGGAACTGGGACACACTTTTCCTGTAAAGAGCCAGGACGTTATGGAGCTGCAGCTCGTCCACAGCTATCGCCCTCAGTCACTTTACAGTAGAACAGCATCAAGGAACTAAAGAAGCAGAGCTGATTGACAAAGTTAGTTTTGAAGCAAACTAGTCCAGCAGCATAGCAGAGACTACTCGCCAAAGTAGCAGAGCAGGCACATCGGTTAGACAGTAAGGCTATGTTCACACATGTTGGGTTTTTCAGCGTCACATATCTGCAGCAAAACCCAACTCTGACAGGAAATCAGCTGCGTCAAAAACGCAGATTTTGCTGCGTTTTTTTTCACTGTCCTTCTGTCTCTATGAATGTACATAACGTTCTGTGGGGAAAAAAAATCTCATTCTGGTTTTGGCATAGTGGGGGAGGTGAATTGTTCTGGAATAGTTTAGCCATTAGCAATGCATTGAGTTTGTGTGACACTATTTACTTTCACACTATGGGGTCTGCCATTCAGTTGCACGGGTATTGTTCAATTTCACACCTCCCTGGGCCACAGGTATTGTTCAATCTCACAGGTAGCTCAGCTACTGTTTACACTGTACACATCATTAATTTAATTAAATTCGACTAATATAAACCATCCAAGTGACCAGGACAAGATGGTAAAATCACAAAAATAAGTTTCACATACTGCTGTACTTGCTTATTTTAACGAAAAACGCAGCAAAACCTGATAGCTATGTTCACACCATGTTTTTTTCACCACTCATTACTTTCAATGGGTAAAAAACGCTGAAAGAAGTGACACGACATATTCCAAAAACCTAATCAAGGCACAAAATACACAACAACAAAAAAAGCAACATGTGTGAACAGAGAATTCTGATTTCTCATAGACTTTGCTGGTACTGCAAAACGCAGCAGAAAATTTGCATAAAAATATGCAGCAAAAAACGCTGAAAAACCCAACATGTGTGAACATAGCCCAATAGCTGAGTTGGGTTTAGCACAGAGTCCAGACAGAACTGACAGAAGTGGAGCAGAATTAATCATCTATGTAGAAGAAGAATTTGATGCAAATTAAAAACTAGTATGGGCGTCACTAATGGGCTGTAAGGCAGACACTGTGCACTACCGGTGTGTCACCTTTTAATAATCAAAATAAAATAAGAATTAGATAAAAAATGCACAAATGTAGTAATCTGACATTTTGATTGTGGCAGATGTGGGTTTGTCTGGATGTTCAGGATAGGGATGAAAAATAAAAAGGTACTGCTCTGGGAAGAAGGGGAGGAAAAAAACGAAAACGCAAAAACGGTAAAATTCCAAGGTGGAGAAGGGGTTAAGCAGGCATGGGCACTTCTTGGCTACATTTAATTACAGGTTATTTCTCTTGCATCTCATAACAATCCAGCAAAAGATTCTCATAGATTGTAAGCTTGCGAGCAGGGCCCTCTCTCCTCCTGCTATCTGTTCATTTATGTGATTATTGTTGTTCTATAATGTCTTTTTGTCTGTACAAGTCCCTGCTAAAATGTAAAGTGCTGCAGAATATGTTGGCGCTATAGAAATAAAAATTATTATTTATTATGGGAGCCTTCATCTTCCTCTGTGAGGGCCGCACGGGTCGAGGGGTAACGCTACAGCTGCTCAGTTACTCTCAGTTCCCATCTGACTAATGAGGACCCCACTGCTTGGGGTGCGTTTGTACGACTCCTCACTAGAACCTTGAAAGTCCACTGTTCTCGGTAGGAGAGTTTAGGTCCCAACATGGTGACCATTGCTTCCTTTCAATATACACAATCGAGTTCACTTTCACTGTAGACAACTGTTCGCTAAAGTCCTGCTAATACAATCCCTTCTCGCGTTCAATCCCCTTTAATTCAGGGGAAGTAGAAGGCCCCCTTTAAGTTCCGTACCGTTTAGGTGGCCTTCCTGGCCTGGGTTCCAGTTTGCCAAATGTCTCGTTAGGTTTCCTTGGTCCTTAGGACGTATTATCTGATGTCCTGTGATCTCCCCTCTTCACACACAACACGCTATAATGTGTCGGGCTGCAAACTGTCAGACCTTAGATCTGTCTTTGCTGAACACTGGGCTCTAACTATCTCACTATCAGGACGTTTGTCTTCTGTCTTCCTACATAGCCCCTCTCATTCTGGGCTAGTCCCAACTATTAAGCAAAAAACTGGCCAAATAAGTAATGTTAGATGAACCATAGTACTAAGACAAGGTGTCAAGCACTAGGTTCGTGTTGCCTACTCATTAGTTATATGCAAGAAGAGGAGAACAAGGGAGTAACATGGCAAAAAGAGACAAAATTTTATTTAGTTATAAATTTCCAAAGTGGTAAGGGTTTTACAAAAAATCACAAAAGCAAGGGGATGAGGAAAGAAGGTGCCAGAGACGGGGCAATCCCTGGAAAACGACGCAGGACAAACCAACACTGTGGGTACATGGAGACATTAGTATATAAAAGGTGGGAAGTAGTATAAATATATAAATAGATAAAGGAATATGGACATGCGACAAATGGGGAAATTACCCCCTTGTAGGACAAAGAACACCTCGGTGTGGACAGAAATAAATTAATAAATATCATGTGCAAATTGCAAGTAATAAATACTGACCGAGATGAAGTCCAAACATTAGGTTAAGTATATATATAATACACCATATTAACATAGAATGCAAAGTCCATACAATATCCAATGTGTACCCAAGGTATGAGTTAAATAACTCACCCAAAATGAAATGACACAAGTGAAGGAGAGCCCGCGGATACCAGGAAGACCCCAGTGAGTACTGCCGGTGAGGAACGCGCCCCGACGCGCGTTTCGCCGATCTTTGTCAAGAGGCGCCTTGCAATTTGCACATGATATTTATTCATTTATTTCTGTCCACACCGAGGTGTTCTTTGTCCTACAAGGGGGTAATTTCCCCATTTGTCGCATGTCCATATTCCTTTATCTATTTATATATTTATACTACTTCCCACCTTTTATATACTAATGTCTCCATGTACCCACAGTGTTGGTTTGTCCTGCGTCGTTTTCCAGGGATTGCCCCGTCTCTGGCACCTTCTTTCCTCATCCCCTTGCTTTTGTGATTTTTTTGTAAAACCCTTACCACTTTGGAAATTTATAACTAATAAAATTTTATCTCTTTTTGCCATGTTACTCCCTTGTTCTCCTCTTCTTGCATAGTCCCAACTATTAACTGTATCTGTTCCCCACCTGAGTGCATGCAAGTTACTAAACAGACAAAATCACATTTAAACAGTGCAATGCATTATATGACAACACATATCTTCAAGGAAGAGTGTGGGCAGCACCTCTCCTTCCTTACAGACCACAGACATGTGAAGAGCTCTGCAGAGTATAATGTATACTTGTTCTATCTATCTATACACTTTTTATGATGCCCAATGGTGCTGTTAAAGGGCCCTTTATAGAGGCTGATAATTAACAGAATGATCGTTCATAAAAACGCTTGTTCCTGATCATTGGCCCTTGTAAACATATGAATGACCGTCAATCATAGTTTTGTCAGTGCTTTCTGGTCTAAGTTTTGACATTGTGTGCCCTTTTGAAGCCGTCACAAAGGGGTGATCAACCATGGTAATCATATGCAGACTGTATGGGGAAAGAACATTGGTGTTGTGTTTTTTTTTTTTTTATTATTCCCCATCTAATTTGCCTTGACCTGTGTAAAAGGGCCTATAAACAAGCGCCCCTCAGTGTGTGCAGATATCTGTCCATGACCAACTCAAACCACTCCCAGCATCTACAGGTTCAGTCTGATCTGTCCCAAATTTGTGTGTATATCCATCTGAAAGCCTAACTGCACTTATAGAATAAGGCTAGTTTCTCACAGCGGATTTTCCATCGCCTGTTCACGATTTTAATGTGTGTGCTGCGAAATACATCTGCAATGTAAATTGACAAGAGCTCCAGGTTTGAGGTCTGCAGCTTGTCAATTTTATACTGTGAATGTCTGTGCAAATGTCACCCTTTGCAATGCGACTCCCCCCCTTCTATTTCACAGTTAAAACCACAGTGAAACTGCCTCTTCACATATTATAATTGCAATGGTAATTTAATCCCTTGTTGCAGACAGATATGTAGACAGATTTGAGCAGTTTTTGAGCGTTATTGATCAATGCTGAAGGTAAAAAAGTGACTGATAATTAGGAAAAGAGGCTTTTTTTTTAAGATGTATTATAAAGTTTATCTCCTCTTACTTAATCGATTTTATGAGGAGAAGAAAAAAAAAACAATTAAAAGTGTAGTTACTAATTAGGCAATGTCAATGTGGATATGCAATAAATGCCTGATTTAGGAATACCTGTTTAACTCTGTGCAACACTGTAGCCCTGAAAAAAAACAAAAAAAACAAACACACATTAACAAGAGATGAGTGAATTCTTTCGAAACTAATCAAGTTTGTTAATTTCCAAAATTTGTGTATTTAGGCAAATCCAAATTTTGGGTGGTTTTGCTTTTGCAGGAAGGGTTAAAAAAAAACAAAAAAACTCCAAACCTCAAATTAGTACTCTTCTGTCCCCAGGCCTCCTGTCGAACCACTGCCATTTCTCCGATTGGTTCCTCTTCCTTCAACCAGTGCTAAACCCAAAAGCTTTCATATGGGGCGCAAAAGGGTCTACTGGCAGGTGCTGCTGCTGACTAAGCCACATGCTATCAAGTGATGTGTGTGGCACATTATTCACGTGCGTCGTGCCCCACATGACAACATGCAGCCTAATCAGCACAGCCATTGTTCGCCGAAAGACCCGGACAGAGAAGGAAGAGTAGCCGATTTGAAGCAAGTCTTGGTGTTAGCCAGACCTGGAGGTCCGCAGTGAAAGAATATGGGATCAGCCAGGCTGGGGCACGTCCACAAGGTGGTAGCTAGTGAGCTCTCTTACACCATTCAGAATGCAGTAATTGGGTACAGCATAACACATTGCCCCGTGTGTCCCTGTACCGGGAAGATGGAGGTCCCCAGTGTAACCTGTTGTGTGTATATGTAACGTTCTTCACAAGTGATGTGCCGCCGTCCATAACCACTACAAATGTGCCTCTGTATTACGCAGAAAAGAAAGCCAAGCATTATTCCTGCTATCCCTTGTATATACATTTCAACCTTGGTAAACAAGACTTTTTTTTTTCCAAAACCGGATGTTTTCTTCATTAATGTTTATAATAATAATCTTTATTTTTTATATAGCGCTAGCATATTCCGCAGCGCTTTACATACATTATCGTCGCTGTCCCCATCGGGACTCACAATCTAGATTCCCTATCAGTATGTCTTTGGAGTGTGGGAGGAAACCGGAGAACCCGGAGGAAACCCACGCAAACACGGGGAGAACATACAAACTCCTTGCAGATGTTGTCCTTGGTGGGATTAAGAAGTTAAAGGGGTCCAGGGTTGCACAAATTGTGAAACAAAACATGAAGGTGTCCGTAACCGAATCTCAGCCGCATGCACACACCCAAGTAAGGTGTTGAGGGGCACGGAAATAATGTCGGCTGAATTCCCCCCTTACACCCTCAGCACTGTAAGGACTGGAGGACTCGGTTGAAGGGAGAAAACCGGATAAAAACAGCTCCCTCCCAAACAGGGGGATCATTGCCCCCTGATCACTGCCACTGACTACTAGGAAGAGTATGAGCGAGATCAATATCTGTTTGTGAACATATTTTATACAACACAACCTCCATTTTGTTACATATTCTGACTTCTTACATAGCCTCACCCATCCCTTGTAGACTGAGCCCTCGCGGGCAGGGTCCTCTCTCCTCCTGTACCAGTCGCTGACTCGTTTTTTTTCCAAGATTATTGTACTTGTTGTTTGCTATGTATACCCCTTTTCACATGTAAAGCGCCATGGAATTAATGGAACTGCTATAATAATAATATATCTCAACTTTTACTGATCATCTGATTTACTTGCGTTTATTCTTACTTCTGGTATTAAATATCATAACTAGTGATGAGCGAGCACTAAAATGCTCGGGTGCTCGAAGCTCGGGTCGAGCACATTGGAATACTCTGGTGCTCGACACGAGCCCAATGTAAGTCTATGGGAAGCTAGAGCATTTTTCTGGCGGTCCCCCCCCCCCCACGGTGGTCTGCAGAAGGTCAAAAATTGCCCAGATCAATGGGAACAGTGCTCAATTAAACGGCAGACAGGCAGGCAGGGTATAAAGGAGGGTGCATGAAAAACATAGCAGGGCACTTGGAACACACTAGTGCCCTCCGATTTTCATGCACCCTTCTCTTTAAAAAAGCCGGGCGGCCATTCAGCAGCGGCATACACCGGTACCCGACAATTTAGAACAGAAAGAATAGAGCATCACACATAGATTAGATAGAAACATGTCAGTCACATATATAATAAGTACAGTGATAGTGTTGATTACTGTACTCGTCATTTAGTGTTAAAATAAAGGATTTATTAAAAAAAAAAAAAAATTGGCGTGGGGTTCCCTGTAATTTTAGTCTCTAGCGGAGGTTAAGCAGACGGCTGGGGCAGATGTTTGAAGCCTGGGAAGGGGGTAATACCCACGGAGCTTCCCAGGCTACTAATATCATGAATATTGGCCCCCTCTCAGGCTAGAAACACCAGCCGTCAGCCGCCCCAGATATGGCGCATCCATAGGATGCGCCAATTCTGGCACTTAGCCTCGCTCTTCCCACTGCCCTGTAGCGGTGGCAGTGGGGTAATAAGGGCTGGGGTTGATGTCAGCTTATAATGCCAGCTGACATCAAGCCCAGGTTAGTAATGGAGAGGCGTCTATAAGACACCCCCATTACTAACCCCATAGTCAAAGTTAAAAAAAACCCCACAAACACCCAGAATAAAGTCCTTTAATTGAAATAAACACACAATTCTTTAATGTTCTAATTTAAACCATACTTACCGTATCGCCCATTCCAGCTAAAGCCAATGATCTCCTGCAATAAAAGAAAAATAATAAAGCATCATCATCCTTACCTTTCCATGGTTCCCAGGATTGCTTCAGCTCTGCTACATTCACATGACAGGCTGGATCGCAGCCGAAAGCTGCCATCCAGCTTGCCATGCCGCAGACACTGAGAAGTGCAGGCATGCTTGCGCTCCTCAGTGTCTGGCTGTGACGGCATCCAGATGAGCCGAGTTCATGTCCAATGAACTCAGCTCACCTCATGCACGTCACTGACAGCGTGGGAGAATTCTCCTGCGCTCAGCGCTTGAGCAGGAGAATTCTCCCACGCTGAGATGACAGGCTGGATCGCAGCTGAGCGCTGCCATTCAGCATGCCATCCTTCATAGACACTGCAGAGCTCAGGCATGCTTGCGCTCTGCAGTGTCTCTGAAGGATGACAAGCTGGATGGCAGCGCTCAGCTGCGATCCAGCCTGTCATCTCAGCGTGGGAGAATTCTCCTGCTCAAGCGCTGAGCGCAGGAGAATTCTCCCACGCTGTCAGTGACGTGCATGAGGTGAGCTGAGTTCATTGTCGGCTCATCTGGATGCCGTCACAGCCTGACACTGAGGAGCGCAAGCATGCCTGCGCTTCTCAGTGTCTGCCTGCGGCATGACAGGCTGGATGGCAGCTTTCTGCTGCGGTCCAGCCTGTCATGTGAATGTAGCAGAGCTGAAGCAGTCCTGGGAACCATGGAAAGGTAAGGATGATGTTGCTTTATTATTTTACTTTTATTGCAGGAGATTGTTGGCTTCAGCTGGAATGGGCGTGATGGTAAGTATAGTTTAATTTAGAACAATAAAGATTTGTGTGTTTATTTCAATTAAAGGACTTTATTCTGGGTGTTTGTGTTTTTTTTTAACTTTGACTATGGGGTTAGTAATGGGAGTGTCTTACAGACGCCTCTCCATTACTAACCTGGGCTTGATGTCGTCAGCTTATAATGCCAGCTATCAACCCCAGCCCTATTACCCCACTGCCACTGCTACAGGGCAGTGGGAAGAGCGAGGCTAAGTGCCAGAATTGGCGCATCCTATGGATGCGCCATTTCTGGGGCAGCTGACGGCTGGTGTTTCTAGCCTGGGAGGGGGCCAATATTCATGGCACCCTTCCTGGGCTATTAATATCAGCCCCCAGCTGTCTGCCTAGCCTTTGCTAGCTATTAAAATAGGGGGGACCCCACGTCATTTTTTTTGGGTCCCCCATCTTAATAGCTAGTAAAGGCTAGGTATTCAGCTGGGGGCTGATATTAGTAGCCTGGTTAGCTCCGTGGGTATTACCCCCTTCCCAGGCTTCAAACATCTGCCCCAGCCGTCTGCTTACCCTCCGCTAGAGACTAAAATTATGGGGAAACCCACACCAATTTTTTTTTTAATAAATCCTTTATTTTAACACTAAATGACGAGTACAGTAATCAACACTATCACTGTACTTATTATATATGTGACTGACATGTTTCTATCTAATCTATGTGTGATGCTCTATTCTTTCTGTTCTAAATTGTTGGGTACCGGTGTATGCCGCTGCTGAATTGCTGGCTTTTCATGTTTCACTGTGAGCACTGTTCCCATCGATTTGGGCAATCACTGTAATGCCACAACCACCATGGCTGTGGCATTACAGTGAGTGGCAGACAATCCCTCCATGATTGGTGCTCTAAATAGCGCCAGACATGCAGTGAGGGGACCCGAGCTCCCGCCCGAGCATCTCGAAAGTACTCGGCGAGCTCCGAGCATCTCGAGTACTGAGCAGTGGCGAGCATGCTCGCTCATCACTAATCATAACCTTTACTCTAATAAAGCTTTCTGAGACAATCAGCCACAGTATTATGCAAGTAGACATGCTGTTGGGGAACCAAACCAATAGACTATATCCAAAAATGTATCATAGGGAAGCTTCTTGACATTACCAATATCACGTTATCTGACGAGTTATGGATTGTCTATATGTATGCAGGATCAGAAAAAAGCACCGAAATACATCACCAGAACCACAACCACAATCAGCATAGAAATACAGCACCAGAACCACCACCGTCACAGGAATGCAGCTCCGGAACCACCACCGTCGCAGGAATGCAGCTCCGGAACCACCACCGTCGCAGGAATGCAGCTCCGGAACCACCACCGTCGCAGGAATGCAGCTCCGGAACCACCACCGTCGCAGGAATGCAGCTCCGGAACCACCACCGTCGCAGGAATGCAGCTCCGGAACCACCACCGTCGCAGGAATGCAGCTCCGGAACCACCACCGTCGCAGGAATGCAGCTCCGGAACCACCACCATTGTCACATGTGTTTTGTGGAACCACTGTGCCACGGACCACGGAAAGCCTGGAGGGGCGTGACTAAGTGAGCACCGGACTGTTTGCTAGAGCCTCTGATGGTGAGGTTAGACTTGGTTCCCGATGAACTCCAGGTGCCACTCCAGGACAGGCCAATGGACACGCAGCAGCTGGACCCAGTAGGACAGACAGGATGGTGCGGCAGGCTGTGTTTGCGCCGGAGTGCGGCAGGCTGTGTTTGCGCCGGCATCTGGTACTCAACCATAACAACACAGACTGCAGAACAGAAAGGAGGAAACAATATATATGTAATGTCCCACAGCCATTGGCTGGGGACGTAATAGCAAGTGTGCACGCTGGCCCTTTAAGAGGGCGGGAGCGTGCGTGCGTGTGCCCGAAGTACACGGCTGGAAACAGGCAGAGCACAGGGGAGGGAAGCGCCAGCCGCAGCGCGGGTGAGTGAAGTAACACACCGGAGACCCTGCTTGTTAGACGGGGATCCGGCGTGGCGCTGAAGACCGTCACAGGAATACAGCACCAGAACCACCACCCTCGCGGTGATACAGCGCCTAGTTATGTCAGGTCAACCCCATATACAATTGTATCGCATGAACTTGCTACTCCCAGTATGTCATTAACAATAGTAAGGAGATGCTAGTAGTTATTAACAGCCTTCATCAGACTGTAGGACCATACAGGAACCACAGTACTGATGAGATGTACTCAGTTTCACAAACTTTTACATCCAGGTTCCTTAAAGGGCACATCTTCTCTGATTGGAGTCCTTTTTCTTTCTTTTCCATCTTGCTCAGATGCAATAATACATTTTCACATTCACAATTTGTCTCTGCAAATTTCCATCTTCTCAGGTCTTCTGCAGCACACGCCGGCACGGTGATCTTAAAAATAACAGTGAGATTATAATGCTCCTGAATAAAATTGTCTGACCTGTGGGGCACAGAGCCTCAGACTAAATAATTGCCACTAACTGTGCTCCCTGCAAAAAAATTGACTCTCTCATGGTACCCTTATGGGACAGGACCTCTACACTGTTCTTCTTTTCATATTGGGCACCCTCTTCACACTGTCCCCTCACACTGTGTCCTCCCTATACTGCCCAGTCTCCATATTGTGCCCTCACACTGTCCCCCATGCTGCCTCTATACTGCACTCACTACTCAGTCTCTATATTGAGCACTCAAACATTCTCTTCCATGCTGTCCCCTCATTTCTCCCCACTGACTCTTCTTACCTCATCTATAATGTCTCCTCACACATTTATCCCCACCCATACTTTCTCCTTACACATTTCCCCACCCATTCTGTCTCTCACACATTTTTCCCCACCCATACTGTCTCCTTACACATTTCCCCACCCATTCTGTCTTCTCACACATTTTTCCCCACCCATACTTTCTCCTCACACATTTATCCCCACCCATACGGTCTACTGACACATTCCGATCTTGAAAATACAGTATCTACTCATATATACCTTATAGCCGTCTTCTCATCCTGGGTTTCAATTATACTCGAGCCTGAAAGACGCACGTACAATTGAATGCTAATAAATGCTGGGAACAATTTTAGACCTTCTTTGAGCCAACTGTCAGCTTGACAGCCGGCTCAGAGAATGGCTGAATCTCACTTGAGATATGGGATAGTACCTATATGTAAATATATCGTTTTACGTTCCTAGACATCTTGGAACTGATTTATCTATATACTTATAAAATCTACCTTTAATTTCAGAGCCATTATTGTGTTAAAAAAGGTCAACACTTTAAAAAAAATGTTTAACATAAAAACTTGATAAAAAAAAAAAGAAAAAATGGGTAATTTTCGGATGACACATCCCCTCTTGCCAGGAAACCTGGTGTAGTGTATGTGGAATCATTGTTAGTTATCTGTCCTCAGGGCTGTGATCCTGTGTTATACATTTGCTGTACCCTTGAATCTTGATACCTTTTTTATATTTTCAGAAAGAAATTCATCCATATTATAATCTGAGTGTGACTGTGTTACGAGCCCGAAACATTAAAGGCGTGGACATGTGTAAGTTGTATAGAATGACTGACTATTTTGAAGGACAAATTGTTAGAATTTAATTGTTTCCACATTTTTAAGTAGGAATGACTTTTTTTATTTTTCAAGGTAGCCTGTCATCAGTTCTCATTATTTTCCGAATGCAAAAATAGTGCAGTGTATAGAAATAACTATGTAAACGTGCTTATGTATCAGAACCTTCACTGGAAGCAAGAAAATTAAAGAGGACCTTTCGCTGGATTTTTCATTTAAACAGCGTACCTTTTTCAATTGGCGCTACTCCACTGATTCTGGAACAGTTTTTATTTTTATTCTATGCCCCTTTATTCCCAAATTATGCCCCCTGGTAATGTAGAACACACAGTGCACAAATTTTCCTTTCATCCAACTGGCAATCTCACTCATTTTACTGTTAGGCTCATGGTAACATATATTCTGTGTTAAAGCAGGTAGCTATAATGGCACATCATTACAGGTTGGAAGCGATCAATACCTAATATTGGCACATCTGATTTATTAGCCATGCTGGAATACTACCTAAAAAAAAAAAAAAAGTTTCCATCCTCATGGTATATCGAAATAAGCTTCCATAGGTTATGCATATCTCCATCCAGAGGTTGGAAGATGGGAATTTTATCTGGTAGACATGTTTAAAATGTGTCTCCTCACCGGGCAATATTACACCTTGCCGGGCGTCAGGCTAAGAGTTAAACATTTCACTTCAAAGCACCTGATCAACTTTTGTGTGTTTTGACATGGTGTTGGGCCTCTGAGGTTGTATAGATCCTAAAGAATTTAAAGGGCTCCAGGAAACTCCATTTAATTTTGGTAGCTGCAAAAAAATACAATTCTCTAAATTTGGCTATTCACCCACCACATAAACTATACCTAGAAAAAATCTTTTCTCTTTCAAATTGGGTGGAGAAGTTCTTCACCGCATAGGAAAGCTTCATAGCCATCCTACCCTCGAGAATCTAAAGTGAAGTAGAGGTAACGTTCCATAATAAAACATTTTTTTGTTTTTTATTATGTTTGACATAAATATCTAGTAATATGAGCTGTAATACCTTGTATTAATATGGCATTCTTTACCTGAACTTCACCTTACTTTGTAACCTCCCATAAATATCATTCTCTTTAAAGAAGCCCTCCTCCTCCTCCCACCAAAGTTTTTATCCTCTTAATATATTGCAATCATCATATTATTATATACCGCCTTGTATTTACAATTGGTCATTTTGCCTTTGCCCAGATAATTCTTCTGTTTCCCATTAGGTCTGTGACATCACGTGATTAATAACTGACTAGCTGAATTATTCTAAGCTCTATGTGGAAACAGGAGGTCTCTGTTCCCTGTATGAGTCATGAGTCACTGCAAAAGTCCCTGGCATGGGGGAGGAGGGAGCAGCTGGGAAACAGGGAAAAGAGATTAACTGTTTCTACATAGAACATAGAAAAGAGAAGCATAATCTGGGTAGAAAGGCAAAATGAGCAATTGTAAGTGCACAGTGCTGTATAATATGATGACTGCAATATATTAAGAAGATAAAAACTTTGATAGGAGGAGCGCTTCTTTAATTTTATTATATGCAAAACTTTGCTAAAAACAAGTTAAATAATCAGGCTCAAGGCATCCTTGTAATACAAATATATAACTAATCAGTTATTCATCCATAGCTGTTAATTATGCTGATTTATTCCTTCTGAATTCTTTTTTGTTCCCTCGCTGTCCTTAGTGTCAGAGGCAGATTGCTATGTTGAGCTGAGACTTCCCACTGCATCTCCACTCCCTAACAGGACAAAAGTTGTGTATAATTCCCCAGACCCTGAATGGAATGAAACATTTAATTACCGGATTCATAGTGCAGTGAAGGTAAGATTATAGCCACTAAAAGCAGATGTGTCATCAGTTCTCACAATCGTAATTGCTTACATTTTTAAATGGACGTTACACGTTTTGAGTCTGGTGTACTGACTTAGAAAATCGATTTTAGAATGATTGTGTAGTCCTGATATTAAATTGTACCTGGCATTTCATTGAATGCATAATATTGAGCTCTAGTGTGTGTTGCTATATTTTTGCTTGCTTTGCTGCGTTATTTTCATGGGGGTAGTGACTCGCCCAGGGGAATGGGGATGACTCTGTACCCGGGCCTTTAGCCTGGCCTTTTTAGGGATGTCGCGGTGGTCTGCTCCAGGGCCCTTACCCTGGGGGTTGCTCCTTAAAAGCGTTTATGGTTGTTTATTTTATTTAAGAGTTCGTGACGCCACCTGTGGTTTCTGGTGAGAAGCACCAGCACTGCAGCAGTCCACTGAGGCCGATGATAAGGCAGCTCAATGGTATAGCTCCCCACAGGTGGAGCTAGGCCTCAGGGCAGTGTATGAAGTGGGAATGCAGGACAGGCGAGACCGAGCCAGGTCAGAGCAAGAACAGGGACAGACACGATAGTCACTTCAGTACCTTTTACTGATGGAAATTCAGGCACATCCCGGAGCACTGTAGGGTGAAGGGTGCATATCAGGATCCTCCCCAATGAGCGGGTTTTGGGCCTCCTGTTTCTTGCCTCTGCGTAGTAAGTTTCTGACCTGCCTGGAGCTAGGCCTAACTTTGTCTCTGTCCTGCGCTGGCTGCCCTTGTGGTAGGGCCTTTTCTTGGAGTACACGCTCCTCAGCTTGCGGGGCCTATGTGTCTTCTGGCTCTGTTACGTATCAGCACTTTAGCGATCCTGGGACTTGTAGTTCTCCAGGGATTACGGTTATGTCTTACTAGGTCATAGAGATCCCGGTAAACTTCGGACCCGGTGTCCGGTATCTGCTTCAGGGTGAGCCAGTTAAGCTCCTCTGCCCCCTATGTACTAACTCTCCACTTCGCCTTCGGCCTACTCGGGCCCTCACTAGGCTACTCACACTAACGGCAGCTTGCCGCGCTTCACTGATCTTATGGCACTGGCACACCTAAGCTCACTTCTCTGAGCTATACTGAGTCTTGATCTGGATAAGCTCCACTGCAGGATAGCAATTTGCAGGAGCTGGAACAGGCTTTTGTCCTCTGAGGTAACTCTTCTCAGACTGTACTGGACTCACTGCTAAACCAGAATAGACTAACAACTAACTGCTGCCTGGCTCCACCTTCCCTATTTATCTATCCCTAACGGGCTCCCTCTGGTGGTCTGAGGTGGAAGGTGGAGATGTGTGAATGGTTATGGGGGCCTCTTGTGGAGGAATCCATCACTACTCCCTTCTAGGATCTGTGATACCAAGCACAGCTGGGCGTCACAGTAGCCCCTAAGTTGTTGCACAGTTAACAAATTTATTTTAGTGAGCGTTTACCTGATTGAACAGATACAGAAATTACAAGTATTGATATCTTCACAAAATTGGTTACAGATGAATTCAAAAGAACTGGTCAGGTAGAGAGAACCGGTCAATCTAACCTCTCTAGTGAAGAAAGGAGGGCCCTAGACAATCTTGCTAGGAATAAGGACTTAATTTTTAATTCATCTGATAAAGGGAGTAATCTTGTTATACTGGATCATCTTACTTGTGAAAAAATGTGTCGGTATATTTTGGATGATGGACTTGTATGATGATAAGAGACCCTACTAATACTTTCCTTCAAGGGCTGGAGGAACTGTTGATTGGAGCATTGAACTCTAGATTAATTTCGAAAAATAAAATTTATTTTATGTAGCCCAAGTTTACTATGCTGGCAACTTTTTATGCACTCCCTAAGGTACACAAGGCCTTGACACCATTAAAAGGATTCAGGGATCTATTCCATTACTGAAAATTGCAGTATATGAATTGACAAAATACTAAGGCAATTTGTAATCTCACTGCTCCCCTAAATAAGGTATACATCTGATCTTCTCAAGTTCGAGGACATTGTCATTGGAGAAGATGTACAGCTAGCATCAATAGATGTTGAGGCACTGTATAGCAGCATCCCACATGATGCTGACTTGAGGGCTTTGGAGTATTACCTCATATCCAGAGGAACACATTTCATACTCCATAATAATTTTGTCCATGAACTACTGGATTTTATGTTAAGACACAACTATTTTACCTTCAATTAGAGGTTTGACCACCAGCTCAGGGGCACTGCGATGGGAACCCCATGTGGCCCGACGTATACCAACTTGTTCCTTGGCTGGTGGGAGGACACTGTTGTGTTTGGAGAGGACAATGTGTCTTGGTGGAGCCCACAGATATAACTCTGGGAGGAATACATAGATGACATTCTTATTTTCTGGTCTTTTTTTAAGAACTTTGTCAATGAACTGAATGTCAACACTTTGGGTCTTTAAACTTAATTTCAAAATTGATCACAATACAAGCAACCTATGTCTTACTCAATACTTTATGCATAACCATATTACAATATTTATAAAAGACGCATAACCTTATTCACACTATATTACAACGCGATTGGTGGCTTCAGGGGTAGAAACGTGATAGTACACTCCACTACTCCTACATATTTGTTGCAGCACTGAGGTTCTCAAGATGAGTCAGGGGACCTGTATAATTTAGACATTTATGGAATATCCACAGGATGTCTAAGATGGGAAAACTTCTTTAGACATGTTAGAAAAGCTGACAGAATTTAAAACTTCACCAAGAGGTGCATGTCACTATTTTTCTGCAATAATAGTGTAAGGAGGGACAATATTGTATGAGTGGTGTGTGCCAGAGCTGCTTTTTAATCCCAGTGCTGCCAACAGGAACTCCATCCACACATTACATCAACTGCAAAGTTAGTTTAATATTCGCATAACTAAATCCAACATTTCTTTATCTTTTCATTAATATTGCAAGATAGCGGAGCATTTATAAAATAATGGAAATTGTTCTGTGTCACCCTTGTATCTCCTGTCTTGTAGAACATCCTGGAGCTGACTCTGTATGACCGAGACCTAATGCTGGATGATGAGCTCTCTTCAGTAGTATTTGACGTAGGAAACATTAAACCTGGCCAAACCACTAGGAGAGTCTTTAAACTCAACCCAAAGGTATGTTCGATGAGCGTAGTCCCCTGTTAACTAGTCAAAAGATGAAACCCTGTTTCAGAAATACTGGCAAATTCTATATTTTTTGGCAAAAAGTAAAATATAATTTTTTTTTTTGTGTTTTTGTCTTCAAATTATATGAGCATTTTTTTTCATTTCTTAGGATAAAGAGGTCTTGGAAGTTGAATTTCACATTGAAGAAAGGTATGAGATGTATAGGAATTTGTATACTAGATATGGGGGTTGCACTATAGTTTTTAACATGCAAATCAATATATTTCAACAGCCCGGACCCTCCCAGTGAAATAATCACCAATGGTGTCTTAGTGGTGAGTTTGTTAAATCTTTCTATTAATACAATACAGCTCTTATTCAGATAGATGACTTCCTGAATCCAATCTGTGCTAAATAGTGTTGAGCGAGTATGTTCTGTCCGAGTATGCTCGGGCCGAGCACCGAGTATTTGTAGCTGCTCGGTAATATGGTTGAATCGCTCCCGTGTGCATGATTTGCAACTGTTTGACAGCTTTATTACATGTGAGGAATGTGTAAGAAATAGACATTCCTCACATGTAATAAAACTGTCAAACAGTTGCAAATCATGCACACGGGAGTGATTCAACCATATCACCGAGCAGCTGTAAATACTCGGAGCTCGGCCCGAGCATACTCGCCGAAAGGGTTAACAGAACATACTCGCTCAACACTAGTGCTAAATCATAACAAATTCAAGCCACCTGTACTAAGAAAAGCTGATGTTAAAAAAGAAAATATACTGATCTTCCAGTTTTCACACTGACCACTAGGACTTTATTAAACTCCTACTTCCTGTCCTTACGAAAAGCATTTACATTTGTTTCCTTGTAATCAGAAGCAGGATTACAATGACCTGTATACACCTCTATACACAGCTGATAACACAGGATCCACCTCTCACAATAAGTGACCCTACAGCTCTCTCCCCCACCGCCTTCACAATGACCTTTGACTAGGATCATTATACACTTCAATGCAAAAGATCTGGCTGGTGTCTGACCATTATGGCTGATGTGTTTCCTGAAGCAACAGGAAGTTACAATCTAAAAACTCCCTAGTGGCCAGTATGAAAATGGCAAGATTTTCATTTTTAATACAGATTATAATGTGTAAAAACTATAGGCTGTTGCCAAAAATAAACCTGATGTAATCAACAGGTCATTTTCTGATGACTTCAAAAATTTCCCTTTATCATACAGAATTTTATTTATGCAATTATTCATGTATGCTGTAATAAGCAATCATGATATATAACATATATATATATGTGTATGTATATGTAGCACCCTGAGGATTCGGCTGCTACAGGGGTATTGCACCTCAACCCAGAGGTGTGATATTCCACTCCCGGGTAAGGATGGAGTGTGGAACTGAGCTCAGAAAGCTGCATGCACTACACACATCCCATTTCCGAGGAACAGACTAACGGTACTCCCACTTAGAAATGTGCAGGTACGACCGAGTCTGTTCCTGGCTGGAGTGGGAGGGGGGTGGTACATCCCAGTAGTGTAGGGGCAGATAGGGGGAGCAGCCTGGGTAAAGTTAGGAGCTCATTGGGTGCTGGTCACCTGAGCTCACACATAGAGGGAGTATTTAAGGTGGGCACCATCTAAGAACAGGGTCAGTCAGTCAGTCTGTGAGAAGTCAGAGGAAGAAAGCAGAAGAGCAGAGCAGCCCCAGAGCAAGAGTGAGAGAGGAGAGAGAAAGACCCAGAGGGGGAGACAGAAGGAACTCTGAGAACCCAAGTACAACCCTAGGGTGAAGAGTTGGCAACAGGGTACCGGATCCCAAACTGGTGGGGGCTAAAGCATACCTCAGCCAGAGACCGGAGGCCGTGGGCAGGATCTGCCACGGCCACCCATCACATCCACCCTGAAGGCAAACCACGTGTAGGGTCAGGGAACCCAAGGCCAAGGGTCTCCCAACAGAAGGCCCGAGGGAGCTGGACCTAGGTGGATCCCTGGTGGGGACGGCCAGAAGAAAGGACAAGAAGGAGGGCTCAGGGACACGCTCCGGACTTGCTTGGGGGTTGGCTGAATCCAGGACCTGGTGGACGCAGCACGGCTCGGGTGGTCACTCAAGGCCGGAGTGACCGGAATATCTGCAGTAAGTAAACACCCTGAACTGCACAACCCGACTCTGTCTTTAATTAACATCTACGCTGCACCACCACAACCCCCATCCTCTGCACCTGACCCCCTGAGGCCATACCCCTCCCGTTGGGGGTTATACTATCTAAAGCTGCACCAACACCATCAGCCTCAGCGGACCCTGCTGCAGCGGCGGCCGTAGTGACCGCAATCCAACGGGTGGCGTAGTCGACATAACGAACTTTATAACATCTGTAGGACTGCCACATACTCTGAGCTTGACACCCTGGGCACGGACCGGGTCACAGCCACTCGGAGACTACAACCCCCATCTGATCCGGCTCCGGGTATTCCCCTAAAGAATATGGCCCAGGGGGCGCGTCAACTTTGGCGTAGTCGGCAGGATTACGTGCCCGCAACACCCGGGTACTGCGTGCCTGAAGAAAAGAACAAGTTTACCTCAAAAAGAAGTCTCCCGCCGGTTCCGGAGGGTCCCCGCCATCGGGCTCCATCACAGATCGATTCCCGCCGGTTGTCCGCCATTAACAGCTTTTTCCCGCCATCTGCAGAGTTTCCCGCCACTGGGAGACTATTCCCGCCATTTCCAAAGGTTTCCCGCCTTGTCAGAGCGGACACCATTATGGGCGTGCCAGAGGATGGCAAGAGGCCGCCTCCCATCGTGGGCCAGGACCGAAAATGGCGCCAAAAGTGGAAACCGCCCCCACCAACAGAGACTGTGATGCTAGAGGTGTCTGTCAGCGTGAAAGAACTGCCCCTGGAGCTGACAATCACCAAGTGGCCCCGGGACCGCCCTCGAAGTGGGAGGACTGAGAACAAGAGAGCAAAGATGGGTGTCGCCTGGAGCAGTCTGGAGAGAGCGCACCCGGAGACAAGACGTCTGGAGGAGAGTCCAGAAAGAGCCTACCCGGAGATGGAGGGAGAGCCAGGCAGCACCGACCCAGCGGTCAGGAGCCTGATGCGGGCCGCCACTCCAGGCAGCACCGACCCAGTGGTCAGGAGCCTGTTGCCGGTCGCCACTCCAGAAGGCCTGCTGGAGACAACGGGAGGAGAGCAGAGCAGCACCGACCCGTTGGTCAGGAGCCTGCTAGAAGCAACGACCCCACTAGGCTTAGTGGAGGTCTTGGCACAGCTCCCCCGAGATCGGGAGTGTGCACAGACTGCGCTGGAGGGCCTCGCACGGAGGATGGCCCGGGTGCAGCGGGAGACGTTGGCGGAGTGGAGCCGAGAGATGGCCCAGCGGACCGAGACTCGTCAGCGGAGCACGCCACCCGAGACGAGGAGACAGACCGCCTCTGAGGATGGCGCAGGAGGACTGAAGGCCGGAGACGGCGCCGAGAAGGGAGCCGAACGAAAGGAGGCAGGTAAAAGGGACGTTTCTACCCCAAACCGGGAAACCGCGTACCTGCCCCAGCTCCCCGTCGCAGAGCCCGAAGTACCCCCTGCCGTGCCCGTAACCGCAACGTCACTGCCACAGACTAGGCCTCAACCGGAAGCCGCAGCCGCGACCCCTGTGACGTCACACGCCTCGACCCCGAGCGTGACCAAGCAGGAAGTACCACCAGCCTGGTCGCAAGGCCTAGTACCCCCGGGCGCCGCAATACCAACAGCGCCCCCTACCTCCGCGGAGCCACCGGCCTGGTCGCAGGGCCAAGTAGCCCAGGGCGCCGCCGTCCTTACGGTGCCCTTCACTTTCCAGGTGCCCCAGGCCTGGCCGCAAGGCCTGGGCAACCCGGGCGCCACCACCACCGCGCCCATAAAACCAAGAGTGCCGCATCTGGGAGAAGATTTGTTCGCCCAACATACGTGCCCGGATGGGCAGCCCTTTATATGGCCACCGGAGTTTCACCATCCCCGACTCCGGAAAGAGAGACCCCTAGACGAGCCCCTGATTCCGGTTCCAAAGCCCGTAAAAAGGACCTCGCCCCCGCTAGAGGAGGCACAGTTTGAGTGGGACCCCACCGGAGAAGATCTCATGGGGTTCACTCAGGAGACTCGGGCAGCCGCAGCGGAGCGTGCAGAGTGCTGCCGCCAGCAGCTCGAGGTCTTTGAGAGGGAGCGGAGAGAGAGGCGGGTCCGGGAACAACAAGCCCAAATAAAGAGCGCGGAGCAGAAGAGCCGGGCCAGGAGGAGTCCCCGTGCAGCTCATGGTCCCCCTTCCACCGGGACTGTGATCAAGTTCAATATGCAGCACGGGTGGGGCTTCATCCGAGATCACCGCACCCCAGGCGACGTCTTCGTGACAAGAAGAGACGTTGAGTCCCACCTACCGGAGGGACACAGAGGACGTGACCTGTATGTAGGGGACGAGGTCACCTTCACCCGGCACAAGTGTGCCAAAGGACCCTACGCCCTCCATGTGCATCGCCTGACGGAGGAGGAGCTGCGGTGTGAGGAGGAGCAAGAGGACCCGGACGGGTCTGAAGCTAAAGGTAACCACAAAGAAAGAGCAGGAGGACGTCGTCGTTGAGTACAGCAGAGTACAAGCTGTATATAGTTGCCCGTCGGGGCACAGTGAACTGTTGATAATATAGTCCCCGTTGGGACCAGCGAATTGAACTGTTACCCGTATTTCCCTTAATTCCCACTGACCGAGAACTGAGAGCGGTCATCCCTTTCCTAATACCTGGCCGAGGACTGAGAGCGGCCATATCCCCTTGTATATAGTTGCGCTTCCTAAAGCGCCCCCTACCGGTTTTATAGGAAGACCATTTTTCTAGAGAAACTGTTGCACTTTTCCCGGGCACACGTTGCACAGTGTCCGGAGGAGGAGCCAGAAGCAAGAGAAGTCTACGAGAATGTTATTTATGAAAAAAAAAAAAGTTTTATTGCTGATATATATGTTTTATATGTTTTTATTATGTTGTTTATGCAAAAATTGTATGTTTTGGTGTTTTTATATCTTACAGCCCGAGGACGTGCTGTGATTTACCAGGGGGGAATGTAGCACCCTGAGGATTCGGCTGCTACAGGGGTATTGCACCTCAACCCAGAGGTGTGATATTCCACTCCCGGGTAAGGATGGAGTGTGGAACTGAGCTCAGAAAGCTGCATGCACTACACACATCCCATTTCCGAGGAACAGACCAACGGTACTCCCACTTAGAAATGTGCAGGTACGACCGAGTCTGTTCCTGGCTGGAGTGGGAGGGGGGTGGTACATCCCAGTAGTGTAGGGGCAGATAGGGGGAGCAGCCTGGGTAAAGTTAGGAGCTCATTGGGTGCTGGTCACCTGAGCTCACACATAGAGGGAGTATTTAAGGTGGGCACCATCTAAGAACAGGGTCAGTCAGTCAGTCTGTGAGAAGTCAGAGGAAGAAAGCAGAAGAGCAGAGCAGCCCCAGAGCAAGAGTGAGAGAGGAGAGAGAAAGACCCAGAGGGGGAGACAGAAGGAACTCTGAGAACCCAAGTACAACCCTAGGGTGAAGAGTTGGCAACAGGGTACCGGATCCCAAACTGGTGGGGGCTAAAGCATACCTCAGCCAGAGACCGGAGGCCGTGGGCAGGATCTGCCACGGCCACCCATCACATCCACCCTGAAGGCAAACCACGTGTAGGGTCAGGGAACCCAAGGCCAAGGGTCTCCCAACAGAAGGCCCGAGGGAGCTGGACCTAGGTGGATCCCTGGTGGGGACGGCCAGAAGAAAGGACAAGAAGGAGGGCTCAGGGACACGCTCCGGACTTGCTTGGGGGTTGGCTGAATCCAGGACCTGGTGGACGCAGCACGGCTCGGGTGGTCACTCAAGGCCGGAGTGACCGGAATATCTGCAGTAAGTAAACACCCTGAACTGCACAACCCGACTCTGTCTTTAATTAACATCTACGCTGCACCACCACAACCCCCATCCTCTGCACCTGACCCCCTGAGGCCATACCCCTCCCGTTGGGGGTTATACTATCTAAAGCTGCACCAACACCATCAGCCTCAGCGGACCCTGCTGCAGCGGCGGCCGTAGTGACCGCAATCCAACGGGTGGCGTAGTCGACATAACGAACTTTATAACATCTGTAGGACTGCCACATACTCTGAGCTTGACACCCTGGGCACGGACCGGGTCACAGCCACTCGGAGACTACAACCCCCATCTGATCCGGCTCCGGGTATTCCCCTAAAGAATATGGCCCAGGGGGCGCGTCATATATGTGTGTGTGTAATATATAACACCACAGTACTGTGGGAACAATGCTGCAAAGGAAGTGTTTGTTTTTTTAAATATATGTATATTAACAATTTATTAGTAATTAAAATGCAAAATGACTAAACAAAAGAGAAATCTAAGTCAAGCCAAGATTGGGTGTGACCGCCCTTTGCCTTCAAAACATCATCAGATCTTCTAAGTACACTTGTACTTACTTACCTTCAGGTTTTTTCTTTGCTTACTATTTTGTAAGGAACTTGGCAAGGAGGTTGTTCCAAACATCTCTGAGAACTAACCACCGATCTTCTGTGGATGTCACTTGTGCAAATCCTTCTGTCTCCTCATTTTATCCCAGACAGACTCATTGATATTGAGATAATTGCTTTGTTGGGGGCCATATCATCACTTCTAGAACACCTTATTCTTCTTTATGCTAAAGATGGTTCGTAACCAACTCAGGATCAGGCCATTTACTCCCCGATCTTGACCAGGCATTTTTTTTTATAGATGTGCTTTAACCCCTTTACAGCCCAGGGCATATTAATCTGTACCTGCGCCCTAGGCTTTAAGAGCCTGATACGTATTAATACGCCCTGGCGATTGCACCCCCACACAGGCTGTGCGGGTGCGATTGCCGCAGAGTGTCAGCTGATAGTACCGGGTGTCAGCTGTGACAATGTGTGGGGAGTGGTGCCGCACCGCTCCCGGCACATTAACCCCCGGAATGCTGCGATCGAAGTCTATCGCAGCATACCGGAAGTAAGCGCCGTTACTCACCTCTTCCCTGGCGTCCCGCACTGTCTGAGGCCGGGTCCCATGGTTATCATGGTGACCCAATGTCGTCATGACAACATCCGAGTCACCAGACAGCAGGAAGATACTTTGATCATGCGCAGTGCATGACCAAAGTAACTTCTCCCTGTGTGCAGCGCTGACAGGCTCTATAGCACAGGGATGGTGCTGCATTCCTGTGCTATACAGGTGATCAGAGTAAAAAAAAAAGTGAAAGTCCCATAGTGGGACAGAGTAGAAAAGTAAAAAAAAAGTGTTAGAAAATGAAAAAATTATGAAAATATATAAAAAAAAATATCTCCGAAACATAATTTTTTTTCCCCTTCAATAAATAAATATGAAAAAAAAACAAAACAATAAGTACACATATTTGGTATCGCCGCATCCGGAACGACCTGACCTATAGAATTGTCCCACTAGTTAAACCCTTTAGTGAACACTGTAAAAAAATAAAATAAAAAACAAAGCAAAAAACGATGCTTTATCATCATACCGCGAAACAAAAAATGGAATAAAACGCGATAAAAAAGATGAATATAAATAAAAATGGTACCGCTGAAAACGTCATCTTGTCCTGCAAAAAAACAAGCCACCATAAAGCTCCATCAGCCGAGAAATAAAAAAGTTACAGCTCAGAATAAAGCGATGCAAAAAAAAATGTTTTCTATAAAATAGCTTTTATTGTGTAAAAGCGCCAAAACATAGAAAAACAATATAAATGTGGTACCGCTGTAAACGTACTGACCCGAAGAATAACGCTGCCTTATCAATTTTACCACACGCGGAACGGCATAAAAAAATATACATTCCTGAATTGTTGTTTTTTGTTTATTCTGCCTCCCAAAAATCAGAATAGAAAGCGATCAAAACATGTCATGTGCCTGAAAATGGCACCAATAAAAACGGCAACTTGTCGCGCAAAAAACAAGCCATCACATGACTGTCGGCTGAAATATGAAAAAATTATAGCTCTCAAAATATGGCGATGCAAAAACTAGTCTTTGCAAAAAAAACAAACGTCTTTTAGAGTGTAACAGCTGTCAATCATAAAAACCCGATATGAATCTGGTATCGCTGTAATCACACTGACCCGAAGAATAAAGTCGTCTAATCAGTTATACCACACGAGGGATGACGTAAGAAATAAACTCTAGGGTTAGCGTTGTGCTAGGGCCAGGGTTGGGGTTGTGCTAGGGTTGGGATTTTTTAGAAAGTGAAGAAAAAAAATGATGACGATATGGCGACTAGTGTTGAGCACAAGTGCTCGCTACCTGAGTTTGCATCGGGTGCTCGGGTATGCACCGAGTATCCCAGGTGCTCGAGTGACATGCTCGAGTCTCCGCCCCATATGCTTCGTGGCCAAAAAAACCTTGTGGGGATTACCTGCCATGCACAAGCGATCCCCGCATGTTTTTTTTTTGGGGTGTCTATCAGCCGTGAAACATGCGAGGCAGGGACTCTAGCATGTCCCTCGAGCACCCGCGATACTTGGTGCATACCCAAGTACCTGATGCAAACTCAAGTAGTGAGCACTTGCACTCAAGACTAATGACAACTTATTCAATATGATGACCTAATGTTATTAAATTCTGTGTCGTACCTCCAGGTTCAAAATGTTCGCTATACCCCTTGATAAAATCCTTAAGGGGTCTAGTTTCCAAAATGGGGTCAATTTTGGGGGGTTTCCACTATTTAGGCACATCAGGAGCTCTCCAAACGCAACATGGCGTCCGCTCTCAATTCCAGCCACTTTTGCATTCACAAAGTCACACCGTGCTCCTTCCCTTCTGAACCCTGCCGAGTGCCCAAACAGTGTATTTTCCCCACATATGGGGTATCGGCGTACTCAGGAGAAAAGTTTTAGGCTCCATTTTATCCTCTTAACCCTTGTGAAAATAAATAAAAAAATTGGGGCTAAGGCTATGTGCCCACGTTGCAGAAATGAAGCAGAAAATTTCTGCTTCATTTCTGCAAGTCCTCTCCCGGAAAAACGCATGCGGAATTCCGCACTCGTTTATCGCGCGTTTTTCTCGCGTTTATCGCGCGTTTTCCACATGCGGAATTGCCTTGCGTTTTTTATGCATTGGACAAAGGCAATTCCGCTTGCGGAAACGCAAAATTAATTGACATGCTGCGGATTTTTGAACGCAGCATAAACGCTGCGGAAAAATCCGCAGCATGTGCATAGAACTTGCGGAATCCCATTCTGGACCATGGGGTGCGGATTAGCAAGCGTTTTACAAGCGTTTCCGCTGCGGAAATTCCGCATCAAAAACGCTTGTAATCCGCAACGTGGGCACGCAGCCTAAAACATCATTTTTGTGGAAAAAGTTTGATATTTTTTTTTTATTTTCACGGCTCCATGTTATAAACTTTTGTGAAGCACCTGGGGATTCAGGGTGCTCACCACACATCTAGATAAGTTCCCTGAGGGGTCTAGTTTCCAAAATGGTGTCACTTGTGGGAGATTTCCACTGTTTAGGCATCAGGGGCTCCTCAAACACAACATGGCATCTGCTAATTATTCAAACAAATTTTACATTCAAAAAGTCAAATGGCGCTCCTTCCCTTCCAAACCCTGCCACGCGCCCAAACAGTGGTTTTCCCCCACATATGGGGTATCAGCGTGCTCAGGAGAAATTGCACAACAAATTTTGGGGTTCACGTTTTAACGATACCCTTGCGAAAATATAAAAATCGGGTCTAAAGTAACATTTTTGTGAAAAAAAATAAATGTTCATTTTTTTCTTCCACATTCCAAAAATTCCTGTGAAGCACCTGAAGGGTTAATAAAGTTCTTGAATGTGGTTTTGAGCACCTTGAGGGGTGCAGTTTTTAGAATGGTGTCACTTTTGGGTATTTTCTGTCAAAGGCCCCTCAAAGTCACTTCGAATGTGATGTGGTCCCTAAAAAAATGGTCTTGTAAATTTTGCTGTAAAAATGAGAAATCGCTGGTCAATTTTTACCCCTTATAGCTCCCTAACAAAAAAAAAATGTTGGTTCCAAAATTGTGCTGATGTAAAGTAGACATGTGGGAAATGTTAACTATTTTGTGTGACATATCTCTCTGATTTAAGGGCATGAAAATTCAAAGTTTGAAAATTGTGAAATTTTCTAAATTTTCACCAAAATTCTGTTTTTTTCACAAATAAACGCAAATGATATCGAAGAAATTTTACCACAATCATGAAGTACAATATGTCACGAAAAAACATTCTCCGAATCAGGGGGATCCGTTGAAGCGTTCCAGAGTAATTACTTCATAAAGTGACACAGGTCAGAATTGAAAAAATTGGCCTGGTCATTAACGTGCAAACCACCCTCGGGGGTAAAGGGGTTAAAGAGCTTTGAAAATTGCTGTTTGGATATTCAAATAATTTTGGCATCTTTTTTACGTGATACATGGGACTTAATTTTGATTTCTTTTCATATTTTTTTATTTAGAGACTATGCTAGTAACAATGATTTGGATGGCAATGATTGTCATAAAATACATTTGGGGGCATTTCAACATTTACATTTTTAATGCGCAATTTCCCCTGTTAGGCCACGGCCCCACTATCAGTATTTTGTCAGTATTTGGTCAGTATTTTTTCCCAGGAGTGGGAGCCAAAACAAGGTAAGGAACAATCAGAGAAAAGGTATAATAGAAACAAGTCACCAATTCTGCATTATCACCCACTCCTGGTTTTGTCTCCCACTCCTGAGAAAAAATACTGATAGTGGGGCCATGGTCTCAGGGCCACTCTCACAAATGAATAAATCGGATGAGTCTAATGCAAGAAAACATCGTTTTACTCTCTGACAATATTATTAAATAATAAGACAACCACAAATATTACCGCGCCAAGTACAATCAGAGCTTGTATGTATCCTCACTGCGGGGGCAGTTAGAAGTGGGATATCCATCTGAGTAGCACTTCCACTTTCTAATTTAGTATTTATCTACACCCATCTAGGCAGAGCCACCAGCTCTGATTTGCACTTAGCTCGATAGTATTTGTGGTTGTTTTATTATTATATTGTGCAGGCAGCTACACACAGAGCCTGCTTACTACCAGCAGTTTTTTTCTATCCTGTGTGAAGCGCCAGTGTGTTTATTTTTTTTTAGTTTTCAATGTTATTAAATGATTCAGTGCTGATCTGCAAGTTTTTTCTCAGCTCGGACTGAGAAAAAAGATTGCATCATGCTGTGAGTGGATGCGAGAATTGGATTGCACTCGCCAATGCAAGTCAATGTGTGCGAGAAAAAAACTGCACAGCACGCGGACCATGCGTGTGCTTTGTAATTTTTACGCACACATCTCAAAGGAAACCCAACATTTCATCAGCCAAGGGTAGAGAAGATATGAGAGTTGTGAAGTAGTTCTGTTTAGCAGAGTTAGTGGCCAACTTTGAATGTGAAGATTGCTTGCTGGAAAGTGGTAAGGTCTTGTGTATTTTCTTTCATCGCCGCTCCGCAACCTTGGACTCTTGGTGCAGCTTTTTTGTGAGGTTATTGTGCCAGGGTTGTCTATTGATTCATTGTCTTGTGCTATGAGAAGGGCAGCAGAGTCAATAGATGATGCCAGTATGGCATTGTAGAAAGCTGTGGCTGTATCTGTGTCATGGAGTGGAGATATTTCTTGACATACAAATTTTGATCACGTTTTATCCTACTTTGTTCTCCAGTATGATGAAAACATTGATACCGGTTAATTATTGTTAAAAATAAAAAATTTTCTTGATGCAGCAATATCAAATATTTGAACATTTTTATGTATTGCAGGGCATTAGAATTGTCAGTTTCACACTGGCAGGAACTAACTGGCATCGTACCTGGAAGAACTGGGAGTCCTTCTTTGACGGTTGCAGTGGCAACCAACAGGACCTTGTGATCATGGAATGGGGGTGCCGAAAGGGTTAAAGAGGAAGCCACTCTACTCTCACTACCGTGTAAATGCGCATGTCACCATTGACTGCGTCATTTAGTGAATTAAACATCCGGAATCTGTGTTGGCACCAGTCCAGTTAGTTCCCACAGGGCCTTGGCTCTCAAATAAAAATAAAAATCAAGGCAGCAAAGATTGAGGCAGAGAGGCTCAATGCCAAAGAAAGTAAAAATTCTCCAAAAATATTCTTCAACTACATAAACAATAAGAAACTAAAAAAATATTGTGTTGGCCTCCTCAAAAATAGTCTGGATGAAATGGTGGAAGAGGATGAGGGAAAGGCCAATTTACTAAACACCTACTGTATAGTGTTTACACAAGAAAATCCCATCCTTGGTCATTTTAACCTCTACTTTGGGCAAAATCTTTGAGGGTTTTCTAATAGATGCTATTTTGGAGTATCTCAATAAAAATAACCTTATGACCCAATGTCAACATGAGTTTATGTCAAACTAATCTGACCAGCTTCTATGACAAGGCAAGTTCCTGAATGAACCTGGTTAACACCATGGATGTCCCTTCAAAGGCATTTGATATAGTGCTATGTAAAAAGTTGGTTCATAAAATGAGAAAATATGTGTATATTCTGTGATTAGAAGTTGATCCAGGGAACTAGTCCGATTGCTGTATGTAACATAGTAACATAGTTTTTAAGGTTGAAGGAAGACTAAGTCCATCTAGTTCAACCCATAGCCTAACATGTTGATCCAGAGAAGGCAAAAAAAAAAACATGTGGCAAACACTAAGCTCCACATTGGTGAAAAAAATTGCTTCCTGACTCCATACGACAATCAGACTAGTTCCCTGGATCAACGCCCTATCAAGGAATCTAGAATATATAACCTGTAATATTATACTTTTCAAGAAAGGCATCCAGGCCCTTCTTAAATTTTAGTAGTGAATCACTCATTACAACATCATGCGGCAGAGAGTTCCATAGTCTCACTGCTCTTACAGTAAAGAATCCCCGTCTGTGTTATGATTAAACCTTCTTTCCTCCAGATGTAGAAGATGCCCCCTTGTCCCCGTCTCAGGCCTCTGAGTAAAAAGCTTAGTAGAAAGGTCTTTGTACTGTCCCCTCATATACTTGTACATAGTAATAAGATCACCCCTAAGCCTTCGTTTTTCCACAGTAAATAACCCCAAGTGTAATAACCTGTCTTGGTATTGCAGACCCCCAGTCCTCTAATAACCTTGGTGTCTCTTCTCTGCACCCGCTCTAGTTCAGCTATGTCTTTCTTATACACCAGAACTGTACACAGTATTCTAAGTGTGGTCGCACTAATGACTTGTATAGAGGTAAAATGATGTTCTCCTCATGAGCATCTATGCCTCTTTTAATGCATCCCATTATTTTATTTGCCTTTGCAGCAGCTGCCTGACACTGGCCACTAAACCTGAGCTTGTCGTCCACCAATACACCCAGGTCTTTTTCAGTGACAGTTTTGCCAAGTGTTTTACAATTAAGCATATAATTATACATTTTATTTCCTCTGCCCAAGTGCATTACCTTACATTTATCCCCATTAAAGCTCATTTGCCATTTATCAGCCCAAGCTTCTAGTTTACATAGATCTTCCTGTAATATAAAATTGTCCTCCTCTGTATTGATTACCCTGCAGAGTTTAGTGTCATCTGCAAATATTGAAATATTACTCTGTATGCCCCCTACAAGGTCATTAATAAATATGTTAAAAAGAAGGGGGCCCAATACTGACCCCTGTGGTACCCCACTGTTAACTGAGACCCAGTCTGAGTGCTTTCCATTAATAACCACCCTTTGTTTCCTATCACTGAGCCAATTCTTAACCCACATAAATATATTTTCCCCTATCCCCATTGTTCTCATTTTATGCATCAACCTTTTGTGTGGAACTGTATGAAAAGTTTTTGAAAAGTCCATATACACAACATCCTCTGCATTTCCTTGGTCCTGTCCAGAACTTGCCTCCTCATAAAAACTGATCAGATTAGTTTGACAGGAACGGTCCCTCGTAAACCCATGTTGATATTGGGTCATGAGGTTATTCTTCTTCAGATACTCTAGTATAGCATCTCTTAGGAAACCCTCCAGGATTTTACCCACAGTAGAGGTTAAGCTTACTGGCCTATAATTTCCAAGTTCAGTTTTTGTCCCCTTTTTGAATATTGGCACCACATTTGCTACACGCCAGTCGTGTGGTACATACCCTGTCATTATGGAATCTTTAAAGATTAAAAATAATGGTCTATCTATGACGTTACTTAATTCCTGCAGTACTCGCGGGTGTATCCCATCCGGGCCCGGGGATTTGTCAACTTCAGTGATTTTTAGACGCCGCCGTACTTCCTGCTGGGTTAAGCAAGTGACATTTAATGGAGAATTTTTGTTATCACTGATCATGTTTTCTGTCACGCGATTTTCTTATGTAAATACTGTTGAAAAAAAAAATCATTTAGCATATTGGCTTTTTCCTCATCCTCATCCACCATTTCACCCAGACTATTTTTAAGAGGACCAACACTATCATTTTTTAGTTTTTTACTATTTATGTAGTTAAAGAATATTTTGGGGTTATTTTTACTTTCTCTGGCAATGAGTCTCTCTGTCTCAATCTTTGCTGCCTTGATTTGGGTTTTACAGAATTTATTTAATTTTCTGTATTTATTTAATGCCTCATCACTACCTACTTACTTTAGTTCTCTAAATGCTTTATTTTTGTCACTTATTGCGCCCCTTACAGCTCTATTTAGCCATAGTGGTTTCCTCCTATTTCTAGCATGTTTATTCCCATAGGGTATAGATTGTGCACAGGTCCTATTCAGGATGCTAATAAATGTCTCCCATTTGCTGTGTAGTTTTATGTCTCAGGATATCGTCCCAGTTTATTGTACTAAAATCATCTCTCAACCGTTGGAAATTTGCCTTCCTGAAGTTTAGTGTCCTTGTAACCCCTCTACTACACATCTTATTAAAGGTTACATGAAAACGTATTATTTTATGATCACTATTACCCAAGTGACCCCCCCAACTCGTATATTTGATATGCTTTCTGGCCTATTTGTTAATATTAGGTCTAGCAGTGCCCCCCTTCTTGTTGGGCCCTGAACCAGTTGTGAAAGGTAATTGTCTCTCATAGTTGTCAAAAACCTATTACCTTTGCTTGAACTACTGGTTTCTGTTCCCCAATGTATTTCAGGGTAGTTGAAGTCCCCCATAATAATGACTTCTCCTTGAGTCGCTGCTTCATCTATTTGCTTTATGAGGATATTCTCCGCTGCTTCCATTATTTTTGGAGACTTATAACAAACCCCTATCAGTAATTTTTTTTTTTTTTTCCCCTCCCCTTATCTCCACCCACAGGGACTCTACATTTTCATTAGATTCATATATATTCTCACTCAAGATGGGTTTTAAGGATGATTTTACATATAAACACACACCCCCCCCCTCGCTTGTTTGTACGGTCATTTCTGAACAGACTATAGCAGTGTAAATTAACTGCCCAGTCATGGCTCTCGTCCAGCCATGTCTCAGATATCCCCACCATGTCATAATTATTTTCCAACAAAATTAATTCTAATTCCTCCATTTGGTTAGTGAGGCTCCTGGCATTAGTGTACATGCATTTTAAGTATCTCTCTGTACCTCTATTCCTTCTTACTATATTGACTGTTCTAACCCCACCCTCAATTTCTTTACTTGTGCCCAGGTCACTATCTGCACAATCTTCCCCACCTATAAAATGAATACCCCCCCCCCAATCCCTAGTTTAAACAATCCTCCAACCTTCTAGCCATTTTCTCCCCCAGCACAGCTGCACCCTCCCTGTTGAGGTGCAGCCTGTCCCTAGCGTAGAACCTGTAGCCTAATGAGAAGTCGGCCCAGTTCTCCAGGAACCCAAGCCCCTCCTTCCTACACCAATTTCTGAGCCATTTATTTATCTCCCCAGAGAATACCACCTTGGAGGTCCTTGCTTTAAGCTTGCAGTCTCATTCCCTGAAATCATCTTTAAGGATCTTCCACCTACCTCTAACATTGTCATTTGTGCCAATGTGCACCATGACCGCTTGGTCCTCACCAGCCCCTCCCAGTAATCTGTCAACCTGATCAGTGATGTGCCGGACTCGAGCGCCAGGTAGGCAGCACACGTTTCGACGATCCCTGTCTTTGTGACAGATTGCCCTATCTGTTCCCCTAATAATTGAGTCCCCCACTACCAGCACCTGCCTGGCCTGCCCTGCTCTCCTATTTCCCCCCATACTGGAGCTGACACTCCTCCCGCTTTCAGAGGACATGCCTTGCTGCAGCAGTGCTACCCCTGTACCACACACCATGTGGAGTTGGGAAGGGATTTTTCCCCTAATATGGGACAATTATCTTCTTCCTGGGGTTTTTGCCTTCCTTTGGATCAACATGTTAAGTTATAGATTGAGCTTAATTGACGTATGTTTAGCTTCAACCTTCAAACTATTAAGGTGTCATCTCCTGCCTTAGAAGACAGTTTTTTTTTTCCTCATGAATTGAAAGTGTATGATTGATTAGTCCAGGAGTAGAAAAGTAAATTCATCTGATTTAGATATATTAAGAGGTGCCTTGAACTCCATTTTAATATTTATATATATATATATATATAAAAAAAAAAAAAAATAGTTCAGTAAACTGTAACTATTGTTCTCTTATGTAGATGACAGTAGAGTGAACTGTGAGCTTCTCCACTGTGTCTACCAAGCAGTTGGCGGACTTCATTGCACCAGCCGACAGCGACAAAAGAAATGTTGTGTTCAGCTTTGGTGGGCATGAACGACCAATCTGCTGATCTCCTACCTCCCTTCCTCCTTCCTACTCAATACTGAGCAAAGGAATACTTATGACCATGTGATATTTCAGTTTTTCTTTTTTAATAAATTTGCAAAAATTTCTACATTTCTGTTTTTTTTTCAGTCAAGATGGGGTTCAGAGTGTACTTTAATGAGAGAAAAAATGAACTTGTTACAATTTACCAAATGGCCGCAATGAAACAAAGAGTGAAAAATGTAAAGGGGTCTGAATACTTTCCTTACCCACTGTATATATGTATATTTGTATTTGTGCAGAATTTGAGCAATAGTGGTATTATTGGTAATTAGATGGACCTATGGGAAATCTGGTTGTTACTATTCTTTAATGGATCAGCCTATTTTGAAGCCTTGTTTGTTCCTTATATGTACTATTCTACTTCAGGTACTATTATGTGTTCTAGTGTTTATAATGGTATCTAAGGGGTAACATTTCTCCTTGCGGAGAGCGGCATGTTAAGCATGTCACGGTGGGGAGACATTTAAAGCCGCAATGCTTCTCTGGGAAATATGCAAATTGTCTCTTCAGAGAGGAAGAGGACCAGAACGCTAGTGCCACCTACAGGGAGTAGCAATCTTAATAGTCAATAGTGACCCTTTAACGAGCCTTATCACGTGACTTAGGATATAAGCCAGAAACTCAATTTGCAGACGCTGTGTTTTGGGGTACTGCCGAGGTACTATTGACTTTTAGGATTGCTACTTCCTGTAGGTGGAACTATAGTTCTAGTCCTCTTCCTTTCTGAAGAGACAATTTGCATATTTCCCAGAGGAGCATTGCGGCTTTAAAAGTCTTCTCACCGTGACATGCTTAACATGTCGCTCTCCACAAAGAGAAACGTTACCCCTTAGATACCGGTCTGACGCCTCTCACCCAGCCAAACCAGAACTCACACTTTGCACTGACGAGGGGCAGCACCCCGAGACACAGTGTCTGCAAATTGAGTTTCTAGTTCTGGCTTATGACGCACCCTCTGGGCCGTGGGGTACCCGGAGCCGGGCCTGTAGATGCTGGGGGTTGTAGTCACCGTGGCGGTGACCCGGTCCGTGACCCAGGTGGTCAACCTAAGGGTAGTTTATGTATATCTGTTATGTATAGTCTGACTATGCCACCTGTGGAATGCAGTTATTGGGAACCGCTGCTGCGGAGCAGTCCGCTGAAGCTGGTGGTATGTGCAGCAAGGTGATGTAACTCCCCACAGGAAGAGTGGAGCTTCAGGGCAGCGTGTATGGATGATGGTGGTGGTAGTGCAAGGTATCAGTAATGACAACACGGAGTCTTTGCAGTGCAGTCCCAGGGTCTTTACTGTTGGCAATTATATGGGCCCCAACGGGAGTACCGACTAGTGATGAGGGCCTGATCAGTCTGGGAACAATCCTAGAGTCCTCCTGGCCAGGTGAAGTTGTAGGCCTGCCGTTCTGACTATACTCTTTGGCTATCCTGCTTATAGTCGTGTTGTAGCCCACGTCCCTGAGTGTAACGTGCTGCGCTCACCCGTATGGCTGGCGACTCGGACCTTGTGTATTCCTCGCTCCTCTGTGGCGGTACGGGTCCTTTCGTGTGGCTGAGCCTCCGGGCTTCTGTTGGGCCAGGAGACCTGCAATCCCCTGCCCTGCGGTATCTGCTGCTGGGTATGTAATCCCCACAGCCTCGAACTCCGGCGTCCGGTCCTCTGTTGATACTATCCAGGACGAGCTAACTCGAGCTCCAGTCCCTGGCTCTCTACTCCTTCGTGTCCTACATGACTTCGCACACTGAACTCTAGACTCCGACTCTGACTGACTAACCCCGCCTCCAGATCCAGTTATATAGGACAGGATCCTCCCCTTTCTGGTCTGGAGCAGGAGGTGTTGCATGTAATGTGTTCCTGACCAAGAAACTCCTGTTTTGCTCCCAGACATGGTATTACTACCACTGTGGCAACCAGACCCTCTGGGGTGCCACACTTATATCTGAAGTCATGTGATAAGGCTTGTTAAAGGGTCACTATTGACTTTTAGGATTGCTAATTCCTGTAGACTTTAAGTATGGCGGAAGATTTGATGCGCCAGTGTTATTCCATTCTGGCTGCTGGTGGATGTCCTATCCCCCTCGTTGAATTGCAGCTGATGCTCCATTCATAGTTTCTGGATAAGTGAGAATTTTGTTATAATCACATTACCCCTTTAATTATCTGCACTAATTACAGCAAAACACAATTGGGAATATATTGAGAATCTAAAATGATTTTATTACCTTCAGGCTCATCCTTGTGTATGTGTGGAAGGAAAAATAAAGTATGAAGAAAATAAAGAGAATGGTAAGTTGTTATTAAAGAACAATGATTTGCTTATCCTGTTTGAAGCATTTTTCATGCTGGTTATAAGAAAGTGGAAAATCTTAAATTACAAACAAAAAAAAATCCTGAATTCTGACTGCTGCAGGGATTTAAACGAAAAAGAAGAATGAATGACATTCACTTGAATGTTGTTGGGAACTGTGTGATTATGTGATTATTTTCACAAATATAGCAGGAAGAACATCACAAGCTACTTAATAATATATTGATACTAGCAGATCGACAATATTTTATCCTCCCCCCCCCCCCCTTTTTTTAAATTACTGCTCATCGTTTAGTTCTCCTTAAGACTCCGCAACTCTTTGTTCCTGTGCTAAACAAGGGGGAAGCACTTTATAAATCATGAAATTGGTGCAGATCGGTGAAACGTGCCTTATAATGCCATGTATAGCACCTTTCTGATAATAGTCGTAACCCCTTTAAGACTGAAAAACGGATCCTTTTTACTGGAACCCATGGAATCATGGTTTGAGATTTATTTACAGTGGATTGCATACAAAGCCTAAGTATGAACATGTCTAATTTTTCAGGGGACTGCATGCTAAAGCTGGCTGTGCCGGGGTCTTATGAGAAACAGATAAGTGCTTCAGTTAAGAAATCGCAAAGTAATAAAGAGGGCACATTTGTTTTCCATGCTGATAAAGATATGAGTCCACATCTAGACGTCTGTCTATTAAAGACGCTGAAAGTAGCACAGGTATTTTACTTGAAAAGTCCACTCTAACTTATTTTAACCCTTTTAAATACCATTGTAGAGTTCAGCGCTCTGCTTCCAGCAATCCCACGCTTATCTATCTTGTGGAACGATTAAAAATTATTATTGCGGGTTAACTTCTTTGGATACAAAGCCAGTTTGACCATAAAGGGGTGTTACTAGAAGTGAAAGTTATCCTTGATTCATAGGATGACTTACTGATTACTGCCAATCCAAATGATTGTCACTTACATTTATGTGAAGCTCTATTGTTTATGGACTGCGAGAAAAAGCCGAGTACAGCGCTCGACTATTATCAGCAGTCCCATAAACAATGAATGGAATAGAGGTTGAGCTACTTCTGGACTCCCATTGATCAGTAAGTTATTCCCCATCTTATTTTTTGGGGGTGAGGCAGTTGTTTTTTTTTTTTTTTTTTTTTTTTTTAATTACTAAAAACAGCTTAATTATTTTTTTTTTTTAATTTAACTTTTTTTAAAAAAATATGTACATATTGTGAATTAATATTGTATCTTTTAATGGCTTAAATAGTACATTACACTACTTACACAGTGCAGTGTATTATGCTTACCGTATATTCCGGCGTATAAGACGACTTTTGAAGACTGAAAAATCTTCTGTCTAGTCTGGGGTCGTCTTATACGCCGGTAATGCTTTTGAACTTTCAGAAATTGACATGCGGGGATACTCTGGGGGTGTTAATAAGCTGCCGTGGCCGTATCCCTGCCATGTCGGAGTTAATATAAGGTGGAGGGAGTTAAAATACGGCGGCGGTAGGTCCAGACAGTCAGCGCTTCTGTGCTGAAACTGACACATCGCTGCGTATTCCCAGCTCCGGACACAGCGCAGGGCTTCTGTGCCGACAGCTTTCACTTGTCACAGAAGCGCTGCGCTGTGTCCGGAGCTGGGAAGTTCGCATCGCTTCTGTGACAATATATGAAAAGCCGGCAATTCAGCAGCGGCATAAGCCGGCACCCGACCATTTAGAATAGAAAGAATAGAGCATCACACATAGATTAGATAGATAGAAACATGTCAGTCACATATATATGAAGTACAGTGACAGTGTTGCTTACTGTACTTGTCATCTAGTGTTAAAATAACGGATTTATTAAAAAAAAAATTGGCGTGGGGTTCCCCTTAATTTTAGTCTCTAGCGAAGGTTAAGCAGACGGCTGGGGCAAATGTTTGAAGCCTGGGAAGGGGGTAATACCCATGGAGGTTCCCAGGCTACTAATATCAGCCCCCAGCTGAACACCTAGCCTTTACTAGCTATTAAAATGGGGGACCCCCCCAAAAAAATGACGTGGGGTCCCCCCTATTTTAATAGCTAGCAAAGGCTAGGCAGACAGCTGGGGGCTGATATTAATAGCCCAGGAAGGGAGCCATGAATATTGGCCCCCTCCCAGACTAGAAACACCAGCCCTCAGCCGCCCCAGAAATGGCGCATTCATAGGATGCGCCAAATCTGGCACTTAGCCTCGCTCTTCCCACTGCCCTGTAGCGGTGGCAGTGGGGTAATAGGGCTGGGGTTGATGTCAGCTTATAATGCCAGCTGACATCAAGCCCAGGTTAGTAATGGAGAGGGGTCTATAAGACACCCCCATTACTAACCCCATAGTCAAAGTTAAAAAAAACACAAACACCCAGAATAAAGTCCTTTAATTGAAATAAAGACACAAATCTTTATTGTTCTAAATTAAACCATACTTACCGTCACGCCCATTCCAGCTGAAGCCAACGATCTCCTGCAATAAAAGTAAAATAATAAAGCAACCTCATCCTTACCTTTCCATGGTTCCCACGACAGCTCCAGCTCTGCTACATCGAGATAACAGGTGGACCGCAGCAGTACGCTGCCATCCAGCCTGTCATCCCGCAGACACTGCGAAGCGCAGGCATGCTTGCGCTCCTCAGTGTCTGACTGACGGCATCCAGATGAGCCGACAATGAACTCAGCTCACCTCCTGGACGTCCGTCACTGACAGCGTGGGAAACTTCTACTGCGCATGCGGGGAGCAGGAGAATTTTCCCACGCTGTCAGTGACGTGCATGAGGTGAGCCGAGTTCATTGGACATGATCTCGGCTCATCTGGATGCCGTCACAGTCAGACACTGAGGAGCACAAGCATGCCTGCGCTTCTCAGTGTCTGCCGCATGGCAAGCTGAACGGCAGCGTTCTGCTGCGGTGCAGCCTGTCATGTGAATGTAGCAGAGCTGGACCGGTCCTGGGAACCATGGAGAGGTAAGGATGAGGTTGCTTTATTATTTTACTTTTATTGCAGGAGATCGTTGGCTTCAGCTGGAATGGGCGTGACTGTAAGTATGGTTTAATTTAGAACAATAAAGAATTGTGTCTTTATTTCAATTAAAGGACTTTTTTCTGGGTGTTGTGTTTTTTTTAATTACTTTACTAGAAATTCATGGTGGTCATGTCTAATATTGGCGTGACCCCATGAATTTCGGGCTTAGGGCCAGCTGATAATGCCAAGCTGGCCCTAACCCCTTTATTACCCAGTGAGCCACCGCACCAGGGCCCTGGATGAGTTGGGTACAGCGCCAGAAGATGGCGCTTCTATGAACGCGCCATTTTCCGGGGTGGCTGCGGACTGCAATTTGCAGCGGGGGGGGCCCAGAAAGCTTGGGCCTCCCTGCGCTGCAGATTCCAGCCCCCAGCTGCCTAGTTGTACCTGGCTGGACACAAAAATAGGGCGAAGCCCCACGTCTTTTTTTTTTTTTAATTATTTCATGAAATAATTAAAAAAAAAAGGGCTTCCCTATATTGTTGTGTCCGGCCAGGTACAAATAGGCAGCTGGTGGTTGGGGGCAGCCCGTTCCTGCCTGCTGTACCTGGCTGGACACAAAAATATGGCGAAGCCCACGTCAACATTTTTGGGAAAAATTAATTACAAAATTAATAATAATTTAGGGACTGCATCTTTATTAACCCCTCAATTGTCATTTAGTGTTAAAATAAAGGATTTTTTAAAAAGAAAATTGGCGTGGGATCCACCATCATTATAGTCTCTAGCGGAGGTTAAGCAGACGGCTGGGGCAGATGTTTGAAGTCTGGGAAGGGGGTAATACCCACGGAGCTTCCCAGGCTACTAATATCAGCCCCCAGCTGAATACCTAGCCTTTACTAGCTATTAGAATGGGGGACCCCCCCAAAAAATGACGTGGGGTCCCCCCTATTTTAATATGTTTATGAGTGACAGTTTTCCTGCTATATACCTGCATGTCATAAGAATTTAAATTAAAAAAGGACCATGTTAAATTCAAATCTGTTTTTTTTTAATTTTTACCGGTGTTTGGTATGCGTTGGAAAAGGGGTAGTCTTATACGGTGAATATATCCTAAACTCTATATTTTAACAGGAAAGTAGGGGGGTCGTCTTATACACCAGGTCGTCTTATACGCCGGAATATACGGTACCTTTCTAACAGGCTGCCAATTAATTGGTTTAAGTCTATGGCAGATGTTAGGACCTTTGTTATGCCCCTTATTGCTATTGCAACCCTTGTCAAAATCCTTGACCACAGGATTTAGGGGAATAAACCGCCGTCCTTAGTCCAACCATTGTAGGGGGATTTCAGATCTATGTTACATGTAAGACATGTTATGTTACTACATCTACAAATCTGACAAGATAAATAACATCATTTTTTTTTTCTTTTTTAAAGAATGACATGGGACCAGAACTTGATAAAAGGACATTATTTTTAGGCAAAGGATCTGTACCAATGTCATCAATTCCTATAGGGCAGGAGATTGATATTGATCTACCTTTGGCCAAGGTAAAATTTAGTTTTTTTATTTATAAAATAAGTTTGACTGAACAGCACTTTAATTATCTTTATATTTTTTAGAATTACATTGTCAATATGAGCATGACCAAGGAAGAGAGGTTAGTTGTATTCTTTAAATTGAATAATTAAATTAAATGGCTAATTTTACTAAAAGTAAAGTTGAAATATAACCCATAATCATGTCAGTCAATAGCCTTATAGTCCTTGGGATAGTTCATCGATATATAGTTGATGATGACAGCTGATTAGCGGTCATCACCACTGGTGGCGACTAGATGTAAACTGTGCACAAAGCAGAACACCACAGGTTACATGTAGTGGCTGCTGCTGAGTACTGCAGATCAGTACTTATTCTCTTCAATAGGAGCTGCTCTGCAGCACCCGGCAGTGACTACTTAATACAGAGATGTGGTGTTCGGGTCCATACCCTGCGTATATCCGGTCACTAGAGGTAATAATAGCTGATCAGTTGGGTTGATGGATGTTATACTCAGTTTTTGTATTGATGATGTATCCTCAGTAGCGGAGAACTATTTTAAAATGTAAAATTTATGTAAAAATTAAAGCACTTCTCTGCTCTCTTGACGTCTGTTTAGTAAATACTTGTATTCCTCAAGATATAACAATTCTGAAACATTTTATTTTAAAACTTTGAAACTACTGTACTCTTAATCTACTGTTGTACTATTCCAAAGTTGTTCCTCCCAAGTTTGTATGAATAAATTGATAACTGGTCATTACAAATCCCCTGGTACTACAGTCTGTCCATGTAGGTACTGATTGACTAGTATGTAGAGCATTATTGACAAGAGGAATAGTAATCCAGATTTCAGTTTATTAAAATATTTCCAGGAAGAATAAGAGAGTAATAGCACTACACAAGTTCTGAGAAAAGATTTTCAAAAATTCGTGTTTTATGAACAAAAACAAAAATAACCGAAGAGCCGGAGGAGCTGACTGATCCACTTTTAAAGAGTTGTCAGTTACAGAACTTCTACTTTAAAATGTCCTAAGTATTTCTAATTTAATACATTATAAGTTCATCATTAAGAACCTTCCTTCACCTGTAAGTCTGAGCACTGGATGACTACAAAAGCTTTTCTTTCTGAGCAATGTAATGCACAGTTTTCCCTGTGTTGACGCTTGCAGGAAAATTGAACACTTGATACCTCTCCTAAAGATTATAGTTATTGCTGTGGATACAAGCAGTGGGACACTCTGGTATCGCCCTATTATTGGGAGACGTCTTTTAATTAGTTATTCTCAAGTTGTCTCTTGAGCAGCACACAACTCTGCAGTCTCCTTGCTATCTCCTCACCTCCTGGTGTCTGGCAGGGCGGGCTCTCCTCCTTGAGTGACTGGTCTGGTGACCAGCAGAGCTGTAGAAGTAAAAAGCTCAGCACAAGTTATGCCAGATATCAGTGGTTTGTTCTGGAGTTTACAGTATTAGCACTATATTATCACGTAGAGATAAAAGGGCATTTGCACAATCGTACAGCTCTGGACAGTGAGAGTAGTGATGCCGGTGCCTGGGGAAGGTGATTACACAGCACTGGTAATAGCTCGTCAGTGGACTGGAGAGGGTTGATTGGGATGTTAGGCAGATCCAAAAATATTATTATTATTTATTTATATAGCACCATTGATTCCATGGTGCTGTACATAAGAAGGGGTTACATACCAGACACAGATATCACTTACAGTAAACAAAACTAACAATGATAGATTAGTACGGAGGGAAGAGGACCCTGCCCTTGCGGGCTTACATTCTACAGGAACAGGAAAGGAGACAGTAGGTTGGGGGGGTTGCAGTAGCTCCGGTGTTGAGGTGGCAGTAAGTAAGGTCATGGCAGGTTGTAAGCTTGTTTGAAGAGATGGGTTTTCAGGTCCTGTCTGAAGGATCCAAATGTGGAGGCTAATCGGACGTGTTGGGGCACAGAATTCCATAGCATGGGGGATATTCGGGAGAAGTCTTGGAGGCGATTGGGTGAGGAACAAATAAGTGTGGAGGAGAGAAGGAGAACTTGGGAGGACTGGAGATTACATGAGGGAATATATCGGGAGATTAGTTCAGAGATGTACGGAGGGGAAAGGTTATGGATGGCTTTGTAGGTCAGTGTTAGTAGTTTGAACTGGATACGCTGGGCAATTGGGAGCCAGTGAAGGGATTTGCAAAGGGGGGCAGTGGAGGAGTAGCGAGGAGAGAGATGAACCAGTCGCGCAGCAGAGTTAAGGATGGACTGGAGGGGTGCGAGAGTGTTAGCAGGTAGGTCACAGAGGAGGATGTTGCAGTCATCGAGGCGGGAGATGATGAGGGCATGCACAAGCAGTTTTGTAGATTGAGGGTTGAGGAAAGGACATATTCTGGAAATAATTTTGAGCTGGAGACGACAAGGGTGGCGAGAGCTTGGATGTGGGATTTGAATGACAGAGCAGAGTCAAGAGTTACTCCGAGGCAGCGGATTGCCGGTACTGGGGAAAGTGTGGTGTCATTTATTGTGATAAAAAGATCAGGAGCAGAAGATACGCGAGATGGGGGAAAGATGAGGAGTTCAGTTTTGTCCACATTGAGCTTGAGGAAGCGAGAGGAGAAGGAGGATATGGCTGATAGACATGCTGGAATTCTGGACAGCAGAGAGGTGACATCTGGGCCAAATAGGTAGATCTGGGTGTTATCAGCGTACAGATGGTATTGGAAGCCATGGGATTTTGAGCTGTCCCAGGCCAAGGGTATAGATTGAGAAGAGTAGGGGTCCTAGGATAGAGCCTTGAAGGACTCCAACAGAGAGGGGGCGGGATGAGGAGGGAGCATGGGAGTGGGAGACGCTAAATGTGCGGTTGGAAAGGAATGAGGAGATCCAAGATAGGGCAAGGTCTTTGACGCCAATGGAAGAGCAGATCTGTAGTAGGAGGCAGTGGTCAACTGCGTCAAAGGCAGAGGACAGGTCAAGAAGGAGTTCAGATAATTGTCTGTTAGCTTTGGTTGTAAGTCATTAGTAATTTTGGTAAGATCAGTTTCAGTGGAATGGTGGGGGCAGAAGCCAGATTGTCGGTTATTAAAGAGAGAGTTAGATGAGAAGTGAGAGGAAAGTTCAGCGTGAACTTGTTGCTCAAGGAGTTTGGAGCCAAATGGGAGCAGCGATATGGGGCGGTAGCTGGACAGGGTGGTTGGGTCGAGGGATGGCTTTTTGAGGATGGGCGTGATTGTGGCATGTTTGAAGGCGGCGGGGAAGGTACCAGAAGTTAGTGATAGGTTGAAAAGATGGGTTAGGGATGGGATGAGTGTGAGGGTGAGGTTGGGGATGAGATGGGATGGGGTCAAGTGCACAAGTGGTGAGGTGTGATTTGGAGAGGAGATGAGTGAGGTCTCCTTCCGTGATGTTGGAAAGGGAGGTTATGGGGGAAGGTCAACGGTCTGGGAAACAAAGGGGTTGTGGTGGTCGGACAGTAAAGACTTGCCATGTTTGGTCAATCTTGTTTCTGAAGTGTGTGGCAAACTCCTCAGCAGAGATGACGGAGGTCGGAGGGGGCAGTGGAGGGTGGATGAGAGAGTTGAAAGTGTTGAATAGCTGTTTGGGGTTGTAGGATAAGGAGGATATGAGGGTTGTGAAGTAGGCCTGTTTAACAGAGGTGAGGGCTGATTTGAATGCAGTGAAGTCATCTTGAGTATGTGTTTTCTTCCAACGATGCTCCGCAACCCTGGACGCTTGCCGAAGCTGTCTAGTGAGGTTGTTGTGCCAGGGTTGCCTATTGACTCGTCGCGCTCTGCCATGCATAAGTGGGGCGACCGAGTCCATAGCTGATGGGAGAGTGGCATTGTAGAAAGCAGTGGTGCTGTCTGTGTCGCGGAGTGAGGATATCAATGTCAGTCGTAGAATAGAGGCAGAGAGCTAATACTTATTTTAATAATCAAATTGTCTTTCTAATAAACTTTGATTAAAAAATCCCTACCATTCCCTATCTAATCTTCTGAACTGCTTTATTTTTTTTACCTACTTCCATTTTGATGACATTTCCTTGGAGAATCTCCAGTAGGATACTCCAACAAGATGTCATCGGGGAGCACAGGAACTGCCGTAGCTTCTGTCCCCTCCCCGTAATGAAGCATCCCTGCACTATTGAGCATGCATTGGTTGTCCGTTCCAACGTATACTCAGTACAAGCTTCCTTGTCAATGTGCAATATTCTTTTTAATGCACAGTGACCGTGCACTTATTCGCCAACTCTTCTGAGGAGTGACAAACTGGCAAGAGAGGGCATTGTAGGTAGAACAGAGATCAACCACGCCCCCGAAACAGACATCACTTTCGGGGCATGGCTAGTCCTTGCTTGCTGCATTTTTATTTTTTACAATGCACACTGAAAGTGCGCTTTGTTGCCGACATGTCACTTCTCATTAGAGCCTAAGAGTGAGCGCACTGTCACATACTGTGCATTGAAAAGAATATTACACAGGAATTTTTTTCTTGTTTTTTTTCAGTAAATTGTACAGTAAAATGAATGGTGACAATCAATACTACAACTTGTTCCATAAAAAAACATCTCATGTTGCTAGATCAACAGAAAAATAAAAAAATTATGGCTCTTGGAAAAAGGTTATGAAAAAAAAAGATTGCAAAAGCAAAAATTGGTCACTGTGGAAAGGGTTAAAGTGGTTCACTTTAACCCCATTAAAGTGTGATCATGGGGATCAGATACCTGGGACCCCTGCTAATTTAGCTGAAATGTGGTCTGGCTAAACCAGATATAAGCAATGCATGGGTTAAAGAGAGACAAACCCATACATTGTTTAGTGGCCCCTGCCGTGCACTGCACGTGGTCTCCCATTGTCTTGTGTATTTTTATGTGTTCCGATGTATTCGCAAGTGAGGGTATGAAGGAGCGGGGACACAGAAATATTATGCTTTTTTGCTTTTAGTGTTTGTAAACAATATTTTCAAATGTTTAATAAATGCAATAGCAAAACGCAATCTAGGTACCCTACTTCAGTTTGGAAATCTTTATAAACGTTTCATGGTTACCGATCTTCTCCAAACCTTCAGTTGACCTTACAATTAAGTGGTAATCTATGGTCCATCTCTAGTATATTTACTAAAAAAAAAAAAAAGTACATTTTAGCACAACATTTGTAAATTTTTCACTACTTGACTTGTATTTTATGTTCTGTCTGAGGTTAGCTCTCAAGAACTGGACATTCGACTTGGGTTTGGTCTGTCTCAGGGAGAGAGAGACTTCATAGAGAAGAGAGAGAAAATTATTGCACAATCTCTCAAAAAAGCCTTGGTGCTGAATGCAGTTCCTGATCAGGTGGGTTGATTATTACATAGAAATAATAATGGGAAAATTAGCAGGCATCGCCTTATTTTGGCTATGATCATAAGCTTTGGTTTCAATTATGGGGACTTTAAATATTGTTTGCATTGGGCATGGACTTTGTTTCATATCCAGCAACTAATAGAGGTGACGGAAACAAACCAAAACCTTTCTTAATGCTAAGGTTGTGTTCACATGTTGCTTTCCCAATGTATTTTTCTTGCCACAATTTTGAAAAAAAAAATGCAATTGGGTGAACATGGCCATGTTCCAATAATTGCCCTTAATTGCATGATAAGCTACTATAATTGTCAGCTTGAGAAATACAGTGGGTACGGAAAGTATTCAGACCCCTTTAAATTTTTCACCCTTTGTTTCATTGCAGCCATTTGGTAAATTCTAAAAAGTTCATTTTTTTTCTCATTAAAGTACACTCTGCACCCCATCTTGACTAAAAAAAAACAGGCCACTGTGCTGTTAGGAACCTTGAGTACTGCAGAAGTTCTTTTATAACCTTGGCCAGATCTGTGCCTTGCCACAATTCTGTCTGAGCTCCTTGGGCAGTTCCTTTGAGCAAATGATTCTCATTTGGTCTGACATGCACTGTGAGCTGTGAGGTCTTATATAGACAGGTGTGTGCCTTTCCAAATCAAGTCCTATCAGTTTAATTAAACACAGCTGGTCTCCCAATGAAGGAGTAGAACCATCTCAAGGAGGATCACAAGGAAATGGACAGCATGAGACTTAAATACGAGTATCTGAGCTTGTTTTTCTTTTTTAAAAAATTTGCAAAAATTTCTAAATTTCTGTGTTTTTTCAGTCAAGATGGGGTGCAGAGTGTACCTTAATAAGAAAAAAAATGAACTTTTTAGAATTTACCAAATGGCTGCAATGAAAAATTTGAAGGGGTCTGAATACTTTCCGTACCCACTGTACTTCAAAATATTATGGTCTTGGAATGAACATTGAAACTAAATTTCCTTCAAGGTATGTGCACACAGTTTTTTTGACTGGGGCAAAAGAAGTTTTCAAGTTTAAACTGATTCAGGAAGCTCCTTTTTCTTGTTTTTTTTTTTAAGTTTTTTTTTGTTTCTTCCAGCAGTCTTGAAGAGTTGTTCAAGTATTTTTGCAGGTTTTTTTTTTTTTTTGCAGCTTTTTGATTGGACTGTGCCTAACTTGCAGCGTTTTAAGTCAGGGGATGCTGCTTTTAAGAAGTGACATGCACTTTATTTTGTTTCACCAGGTATTTTTCAAAGCCTGAAGCAGAAAAAAATTCTCAAAATTGTTAACGTTTGAGCAGCAAGTAATTTTAAAACAAAAAAAATGAGTAGGACAAGTCTTTCCAGCAGTTATTGAAGCATTTTTTCAGAGCGAACCCACTCCAAAAAACTTTTCAAAACTTCACTTACCAATTTATTACAGTTATTACTATTTTTGGATTTTGTTATTATGGTGCTAGGTCCAACTCCATGACATACAATTTCTTTAGGTTGATCTCTTTGGTCCTATTGGAGCGATCATGCTGTTTAACACATACAATCACTAAAGTTAAAAAAAGGCAGATTTTCTATTTTCTTTGTTAAAGGTACTCTGTCACACCAAACACTAATTAAATCACGTATACAGGAATGTAGTGATTTATTTGGCAGAAAAATGAATTGTTTTGTATGCTTTGGTGCACCCTTGGTGTGGCTATGGGCTCAGTGCACCATTGTGCCCCTTCAATTTGCCCATTGAGCACTTGGTCATATGTTGTGCACTACCTGAACTCAATAAGCGACTCTGCCTGATCACAACAGGGGGTAATGGGGATGCTGGAAAGGCAACAGCAGGATAACCTCAATAAATTGAATGGTATGGCAGGTGGTGGCCATAGACCTCTTCCTTCCTGACTGATTCTTCACTACTTTTGCTGGTGTTCCTTTCACTGCTGGTAGCATGAACCCATTCAGGGTGCACATGTTGTCCAGCTTCTGCAGGATGGCAAATTTGTACGTGACATTGCAAGAAGCTTTCAAGCTCATGAAGCATATACCAGGACATGGGCCGTTACTACAGCCCTGGAAAGCTTTGCATGTGTAAGTTACTAACCCAGCCGCAGGCCCAGTTTCTGCTCCTTAATGGAAAAGACTCAACGAGGAGCGTGCGAAGGCCTGACATCCTGTAGTAGCATCTGTGCTCATAGCCCAAGGCCAACACCGTACATCATGACTAGCATTTCCTGGGAACACCAGAATTGGCAACTCTGATATTGGCACCCCATTTTCTTTATAGGTGAGGACAGGTTCACATTAAGCACATGGGAGACACGAAGGAGTCTTGTGATGCCTTGGTGAACATTATGCTGCATTGTCCAGCAAAACCAGTTTGGTGTTGGGTTCAGGGAGGCATATCCTTGGAGAGTCACCCTAACTTGCACATACCATCAACAGTACCTCGACTGCTGTTGGGTACCAAAATAAAATCCTCAGAGCCATTGCCAGATCTTAGACTGGTGCAGTAGGCCCTGGGCTCTGCCTGACGCCAGACTGTACCCGGCCTCATGTGGCCAGAGTGTGTAGGCAGTTTTATGGATGATGCCATTAACTGGTCCCCATATTCACTAGACTTGATTCCAATTGATACCCCATAGGATATTTTGCTAGAGAAACCATGACTGGTGCCCTGATCTAGGTCAAGGAGGAGATTTCCCTTCCCCTGGACACCATCTGCCGTCTCATTAGACATGGTCAGGAGTACATATAGACACATGGGGGCCAGACACCCTATTGTGCAGTGTATAAATTAATGAAAATAAGATTTGCAGGTTATATCAGTTTTTACTTTGATTTTTGGGCTGATTTGGAGTCCAGTCCTTAGCTGGTTGATAATGATTTCCATTCACTGTTGATACGTCTTTTTGTTCCCAATGAGTAACACGGTTTAAATCCGAGAACATTTTCAACATAAATCACATATCCGACCTCTACGAACAAAAGATTCAAGTGTTCCCTGAAAAGGGGTGGGCAGGATTTCTTAGGGTTCATCGCTTTAAAGTCACTCTTAGACTGCAGAATACCGAATCTTGATAGTGCGATGTGCACACCATCGGTCGCCCCCATAGTTCCTGTGCGGTTGGGTGGTCATGTGACCACATGTATACGATTCGTATACTTGCGATCATGTGACAGCAAGACTAGTCTGGCTTTTCTCTTACATTGTGAAAAGCTGGTTGATGTCTAGTCTGCACATATTCACAATTATGCAAATCACATTCATGCGGTCATATGACTGCCCACCTGCACAGGAAATAAGAGGGATCATAACAGTGTACATATTACTGTGATCTGCAGTCACATAACGTGTCTGCAGACTTCTCATTGCAGCCTGGACACCCCTTTAATATTTTGAGCAGTGTATATTTTGGTGCATTGCCTGGATTTTTACCCATATAGGAGACTTTTTTGATTCTGTTACAATATCCAGTCTGACTCTTCATGCAGTAGCACCATGCTTATTCATCACTCTTATAGCATATATTACTTGTGTCTGACATGCATTTGACACATTACTATTACTTGTGATCACTTCTTCTGTATTCATGTGCAGTATCTTGCACTTCTTTCATTTTTTGTTTTGTTTAAGGGCTGGTCATAGGGGAGAAGGAGACCATTCTTATTATAAATTACATTGGCTATTGCTTTTTAAGTGGTTTTAATTGAGTTTTGTCCTTTTTATGTTTTTTAAACATTGATGATTTGCTATATAATTGATATCTTTATAATGTCCTCACTCTTCTGTTTTTCTGTTATATTTGATATTTTTTTGAACGATTAGGAGGACCCTGGTTATAGCCAGTTGATGGCCAATTTAGGTTAGTAATAAAGATGAGCTATTTGTTCAGCATTCGGACAACAGAGATACTGTATGTAAATCAAGGACACTGAAGACTTGGAAACGGTCTGCCTTGTCTTGAAGTATGTACAGTAATGTCCTGTCGCCCAGCTCCCCCACTTATGGCCACAGTGCCTCACTCCTGAAGGAGTAGTTGTCTTTCACAGGAGATCTCAAATATGCAAATTGCCTATTCTGAGAGGAAGAGGACTTGAACTCTAATGCTACCTATTGGAATCAGCAATCCTATAAGTCAATATTGACCCTTTAACAAGCCATGCAATATGACTTGGGATAAAAGCCAAACCAGAATCTCAATTTACAGACACTGTGTTTCGGGCTGTTGCCCCTCATCAGTGCAAAGTATGAGATCTGATTTGGCCAGATGAGAGGCTAAGACTGGGACCTTGTGGAGAGTGACGAGCCAGGTCTGGCATGCCAGTATGAGGAGACTTTAAACGTTTTGCATGCTCCTCTGGGAAATTAAATATACAAATTGTCTCTTCAGAGAAGAGGACTTGAACTCTAGTGCCACCTATTGGAGATCCACATTTATCTGTGGATGCAGATGGCCAGGCAAGCAGGAGGATGGCTGGGATGTGCTGTACTCAGTGTTCAGAGGTATTTGGCGGGTACAGAAGCAGGTAGGAGGTGCAGAGAATGTCAGGAGACCAGCAGCTTTGGTCTAGAGACTTGAAAGATGGCCCTTGTGAAGCCTGAGATCAGTCCTAGTTCCAGCCATCAGAAGGAATCAGCAGGCAGGTGATTCTCTATGTGCTGTGTGCTTGGCTGCAGATGAGTTGGGTCAAGAGTGGCAAGGATGTTTCTGGAAAGATGGACTTCATGTGTTCCTTAGGTCTCAATATGGCCGCACCAAGCAGGTAGTGTTGCAAACTATGCACTAGGACTCCAGGGCTATGAAATATTTGGCTTCTGTGGAAGACCAGACCTTCTTATGTAGATATCTCTTGTTTTCAGATGGTTTGAGGAAGAGATGGTGAGGATTATAGCTGGCTTGATCAGTCATTCATCTGGAGCTCTTGTAAAAAGCAGCCATGCAAGATGTTCCAACCCTAGAAGTATAAATGTTTGATTTTTTTAATTGCATATCAGCTATGCTCAAAGAGTACAGTATCAATTGCAAACTTAACTTGTATCATCTTTGGTCACCTGGACCAGATGTGGAGATCCTAGCAAGGTGTTTGTTTATTTCTCCTATAACCCATCTGCAAAAGTAACTACTTTAAGTGGAACCTGTCCGGTCCCCTAACTATTGCAAACCCCCACTGTAGAATTATCTGAATTGATCACTGCATTGTAATAAAGCATTTAAAGTTTTACAGTAACGTTTTCTATGTTTTTAAAAAAGCACTTTTATTCTGCAACTCAACATCTAAGTGAGCCAGGACTAGTCCAGTGGGCGTCCTTTATACCAGACTAGTCCTGCCCTGGATGCTTTAATCTTGCCATCCCCAGGCGTGATTGACCTTGTTAGTACAATCCACGTCATGGTAAGACTGCTGGCACATCACATGTCCACGAGCAGAGTTTGAGCATACGCATTTCTGCTCCATTCAGACTCTGCTTATAGAGCCCCATTTCCAGGGTTTGCTGGGAGTCCCAGTGCTCTGACCCCAGCGATTAGTAAGTTATCACCTATCCTAAGAATTCTGGATAACTTTCAGTTTTGTGAAAACCCGTTGTTGTTCTTGTTGTTGTTCTTGTTGTTGTTCTTGTTGTTGTTTTTTATTAGTTATTAATTTATTTTTAAGTGGTTTTAACATTTTTTCCAGAATTAGTTTTACCATTGACACATGCAAAGCAAACAAACGTCTATTCAGCTGTGTCATTCATAAACCCTTTTGATTTTTGAACAGGTTCCTGTAGTTGCAGTTCTAGGTTCTGGTGGAGGAGCGAGAGCAATGACTTCATTTTACGGCAGTCTAAAAGGCCTTCAGGATCTGAAGCTACTGGATAGCATCACTTACTTATCAGGGGTATCTGGATCAACATGGTATGATGTGAATATATTTTCATAGGTACTCTGTAAATATGGTTTATAGAGTAAATGAAAGACTCCCATAAATCATTAGCGTGTTTCATTTTCCCATCCAGTTTTCATATTGGCTGAATAATTACAAACATCATGTGTCCCCTTTCATAGGTTTGCTACATGTACACAACTACATCCGTACCTACTCAGTTTCCCCTTGACATCTGTTGGGGACCAAATAGAGAAAAATTGAATTATTGCAAATTTTAAATACATTTTCATGAAACTCCTTAAAACTATACACCGTACATTGCTGCTTGCAATTTTGTGAACCCTTTACAATTAGGAGATGTTTTGATTGTTTTAAATTAATAGGAGGACAATCAGGTGTGAGTAGGCAACCTGTTTTCTTTAAAGAAGTATCTGTCATGGTCTGATCTTCACAGCACAGGAGGAAATATGGAAAATTCTGAAGGCTTCACACACTTTTAAGCACTGCTGTAATTGGTGTATGTCAAATGTTCCTGTTTGTTTGTTTTTTAATAATTTGTAAAAAATAGTGCTTTTTTTTTCCATAATTTAATTACACTGTTCATATTAGGTGTATGTCCACACTATATGAAGATCCTGATTGGTCGAGTAAAGATCTTAAGGAGCCAATAAACAGGGCACAGAGATCTATGACAGCCATCAAGTCTGGGGCATTTTCTGCAGAAAGGCTTAAACACTGTTCACAAGAGCTGATGGCCTTGGAGCAAGATGGTCACAAAGTCAATTTCAGCGACTTGTGGGGGCTTGTCTTGGAGTATTTTCTTCACCAGAAGGTACAGTATTGCTAGGGTATGCAACCTTATTTTTTTATCCAGATCGTGCTGCTTATTGCCAAGAACTATGTAATAATAAAAAGCTATTCCTAGTGAAAAGATGAAATGTGAAAAACAATAACATGAACTATTCTTATTCACAGAACACACGGTGAGTCGCTTTTAGGGGTTGTCTGAGTTAATTAAAAATCTGGTAAGAGCGAGATGTTAAGCGTGTCACGGTGAGGAGACTTTTAAAGCCGCAATGCTCCTCTGGGAAATATGCAAATTGTCTCTTCAGAGAGGATGAGGACTAGAACTCTAGCGCCACCTCTAGGAAGTAGCAATCCTTAAAGTCAATATTGACCCTTTAACGAGCCTTGCCACATGACTTAGGATAATAACCAAAATCTCAATTTGCAGACACTGTGTTTCGGGGTACTGCCCCTCATCAGTGCAAAGTGTGAGTTTTGGTTTGGCTGGGTGAGAGGCTTCTGACCGGTATCCAAGGGGTAACGTTTCTCCTTGCGGAGAGTGACATGTTAAGCATGTCAGGTGAGGACCCCGAAACAGTGTCAGCAAATTGAGTTTCTGGTTCTGGCTTACATCCTAAGTCATGTGATAAGGCTTGTTAAAGGGCCGCTATTGACTTTTAGGATTGCTACTTCCTGTAGGTGGCGCTAGAGATCTGGTCCTCTTCCTCATTGAAGAGACCATTTGCATACCTCTGAATTGAGAATTGTGATGAATGTTCAATTGTGTCAGAGATAGAAGCAGATTTTTCTGATAAGATATGTTACAAAGTTCCTTATTTCCATGTTTACTATTGATTTATGAAATAAAAATTAAAACGACGGAAACTCTTTAACCCCTTTAAAGCCCATGACGTACTAATACGCGTCTGTGCCCTGGGTTTTAAGAGCCTGACCCGTATTAGTACGTCATCGCGATTGCGCGTGCGAGCGCGATCGCCGCCGGGTGTCAGCTGATTGTCACAGCTGACACTTGGTACTATGTGCAGGGAGCGGTCCAGCACCTCTCCCATCACATTAACCCCCGCAATGCTGCGATCGAAGTCGATCGCAGCATTGCGGTGGCAAGGAGAGGTGATCGCAATACTCACCTCCTCTTCCGGCCTCCAGCGCTGTCTGCCGCGACTTCCCGGGTGTTGCCATGATGACCCGATGTCGTCATGACAACATCCGGGTCACCAGACAGCAGGAAGATTGTTTGGACATGCGCAGTGCATCTCCAAACTATCTTCTCCCTGTTCAGCGCTGACTGCCTGCATGGCACAGGGATGGTGCTCCATCCCTATGCTGTGCAGGCGATCAGAATAAAAAAAGTGAAAGTCCCATAGTGGGACAAAGTATAAAAGTAAAAAAAAACTCCCAAAAAGTGAAAAAAAATATAAAAATAAAAGTGTAAAAATATTTTAAAAAATAAATAAATAAATAATCCACCAAAAATAAAAATATAATGTACCCATCAATAAATATTATTATAAAAAACAAACAAACAATAAAAGTACACATATTTGGTATCGCCGCGTCCGTAACGACCTGGCCTATAAAACTGTTCCACTAGTTAACCCCTTCAGTGAACACGGTAAAAAAAATAAATAAAAAACAAAGCAAAAAACAATGCTTTATCATCATACCACCAAACAAAAAATGGAATAACACGCAATCAAAAAGACGAATATAAATAAAAATTGTACCGCTGAAAACGTCATCTCGTCCCACATAAAACAAGCCGCCATACAGCTCCAAATAAAAAAGTTACAGCTCTCAGAATAAAGCGATGCAAAAGAATAATTTTTTCTATAAAATAGCTTTTACTGTGTAAAAGCGCCAAAACATAAAAAACGATATAAATGTTGTACCGCTGTAAACGTACTGACCCGAAGAATAAAGCTACCTTATCAATTTTACCACACGCGGAACAGAATAAAAAAAATGTAAAAAAAAACAATTCCTGAATTGCTGGTTTTTGTTTATTCTGCCTCCCAAAAATAGGAATAGAAAGCGATCAAAAAATGTCACATGCCTGAAAATGGCACCAATAACAACGTCAACTCATCCTGCAAAAAACGAGCCATCACATGACTCTGTCGGCCAAAATATGGCGATGCAAAAACTAGATTTTACAAAATATGTGTCTTTTAGTGTGTGACAGCTGTCAATCATAAAAACCCCATATGATTCTGGTATCGCTGTAATCGCACCGACCCGAAAAATAAAGTAATCTCATCACTTATACCGCACGAGGAACGGCGTAAAAAATAAACGCTAGGGCTGGGGTTGGGGTTGTGCTAATGTTAGGGTTGGGGTTGTTTTTTTTTTTTTCAAAAGTAAAAGAAAAAAAAGACGACGATATGGCGACTAGTGTTGAGCGCAAGTGCTCGCTACTTGAGTTTGCATCGGGTGCTCGGGTATGCACTGAGTATCGCGGGTGCTCAAGTCTCCGCCCCATATGCTTCGCGGCCAAAAAAAACTTGCGGGGATTGCCTGCCATGCACGAGCCGATTTTCCATTCAATTTGTTAGCGGACACCATGTCGCGTTTGGAGAGCCCCTGATGTGCCTAAACAGTGGAGCTCCCCCACAAGTGACCCCATTTTGGAAACTAGATCCCCCAAGGCACCAATCTAGATGCATAGTGAGCACTTGGAACCCTCAGGTGCTTCACAAATTGATTCATAAAAATGAAAAAGTGGAAAAAAAAATACTTTTTCATTTTTACGTATCAATTTGTGAAGCACCTAGGGGTTCCAAGTTCTCACTATGCATCTAGATAGGTGCCTTGGGGAGTCTAGTTTCCAAAATGGGGTCACTTGTGGGGGGTTTCCACTGTTTAGGCACATCAGGGGCTCTCCAAACGCAACATGGCGTCTGCTAATTATTCAAGCAAATTTTACAATCAAAAAGTCAAATGGCGCTCCTTCCCTTCCGAGCCCTGCCGTGCGCCCAAACAGTGGTTTTTCCCCACATAAGGGGTATCTGCGTGCCCAGGGGAAATTGCACAACAAATTTTTGGGTCATTTTTTTCCTGTTACCCCTGCGAAAATAAAAAAAAAATTGGGTTTAAAGTAACATTTTTGTGAAAAAAGTTAAATGTTCTTTTTTTTCTTCCACATTTCAAAAATTCCTGTGAAGCACCTGAAGGGTTAATAAAGTTCTTGAATGTGGTTTTGAGCACCTTGAGGGGTGCAGTTTTTAGAATGGTGTCACTTTTGGGTGTTTTCTGAAATAAAGACCCCTCCAAGTGACTTCAAATGTGATGTGGTCCCTAAAAAAATGGTTTTGTAAATTTTGTTGGAAAAATTAGAAATCGCTGGTCAACTTTTAACCCTTATAGCTCCATAACAAAAAAAAATTTTGGTTCCAAAATTGTGCTGATGTAAAGTAGACATGTGGGAAATGTTATTTATTAACTCTTTTGTGTGACATATCGCTCTGATTTAAGGGCATAAAAATTCAAATTTTGAAAATTGCAAAATTTTCGCCAAATTTCCGTTTTTTTTCACAAATAAACGCAAGTGATATCGAAGAAATGTTACCACTATCATGAAGTACAATATGTCACGGAAAAACAATCTCAGAATCAGGGGGATCCGTTGAAGCGTTCCAGATTAATTACCTCATAAAGTGACAGTGGTCAGAATTGTAAAAATTGGCCCTGTCATTAACGTGCAAACCACCCTCGGTGGTTAAGGGGTTAAAGATTGACTTTCCCTAGAAGAAAAAGCCTCTGAATTATGTAAAATACTCCATGAAAATATATTTAGCTATGGCCTCTGATATTCAACAGATGGTGGGAGGCGACCAGTAATGACAGCGGTGTGCTGGGGATTTTACATCTAGCTTTTCACTATTTTAGAAAAAAATCTAAATCTTTTATGTTAATCTACAAACTTCTATCCTGATGTGTGTGTATACTGTAGTGTAGGTTTGTGTAGAAACTTTCCAAAGCAAAGGTTTCTCTCCTGTATGCCGGGGGCTGCATGGCAGCATCTGTTGTGACAGCAATTCTCAGTCAAGTTACCATATTTTGTGTACCGCACCGGATTATAAAACGCACCCCAAATTTTGGGGTGGAAAATAAAATAAAAAATTTAAATAAAATGGTGGTGCGCCTTATATTTCATTTTAACGGTAGCTTACCTGGGGGCGGTGGAGCGGGGACACAGCAGAAGCCAGGGTCGCTGCTTCAGGAGGTCGGCAGCAACAGGAGTGGGGGGATACTGCGGGCTCCGTCCTTTAGGAAGACTTCGACGCCAGTAAGTGAAGGTCCCCTCTCCCGTACATATCCCAGCGGCGGGCTCCTGAAAAATGGCCGCTGGAGGCGGTGCATGCGCAGATTGAGATCAGATCTCAGACGAGATCTCGTCTCCTGTGATTTCAATCTGCACATGCACCACCCCTGGCGTCCATTTTTCAGGATCCCGCCGCTGGGATATGTACGTGAGAGGGGACCTCCGCTCACCCAAATCTTCGGAGAGGATGGGGCACCCAACATCCCCCTACTCCCCCTGCCGACAACCTCCTGAATCAGCGACCCTGGCTCCCGTGACCCCACTCCACTGCCGCCGCCGCCGCCTCCCCCCCAGGTAACATACCTTTTGGATTATAAGACTCTCCTCCTTTTTTTCCCCCAAATTGGGGGGTGGGGGTGGGTGTGTTTTATAATCTTAAAAATATGGTAATTTGTGCACCATGCTGTTACATTACTATTGTAGAGCTGCAAATCAGACAGTAGAAGAAAATCTGACATATTTAGAAACACTGCAGTCCTAGGAGGTCGCTTGTCGCAGTCCTGGTAGCTTGCATGTCGTAGTACAGCGCTGTAGAAAATCATTAGATGCCATCTTGCCAAGCGACATCACAATTCCCATGTCACGTGTAGCCCTGGCCTTTTCACATGGGCATAGTACAGCTTCTTAACTTATATTGCTGTAATTACGATAGACATTGTACATTATTAGGCCGGAATCGATGTATTTGCATCCCATTGTCCTTGTATTGCAGGATAATCCAGTGAAACTCTCAGACCAGCAGAACGGTGTGTGCAGGGGTCAGAATCCTTATCCCATCTATGCTGGAGTAAATGTCAGAGTGAATATCAGTGGCGGAGACTTTGCAGGTATAAGAGTTTTGGGAACCTTGCATATTCTTTCTAGTTAGATGGTTTGATAAAAAAACAACTCCAAAGTGCTGGCCTAGGGGTCTTCCTTCTGTCTAACTTACTGTCCTCTCCTGGTTGTCAAGTAATTAAATCTGCCTTTTGTAGCAGAGACTATAGGTAGTGGGGGCGAATCTTTATCTACCTGCTACTACTACTCTTTTCTGTCAAACTGCTTGGCATAAATGAGAAAGAGCTTATGCAACAGGCAAGTCGTTGTACAAATTCAGCTGCAATGCATAATAGGTAGTGTGAGGAAAGTAAGTTCCAGCACCTATAGTGATGGCAAAATGTTGAAGAGGAGGAACTACTCACTCCAAAAAGTGTGGATGGCAAGTGACAGAACATAAGAATCGGACAGTTCCTGACATATGAGACTTCTATATGCACCAAAATCTGTTTTGACTTTTGGGAAATAATGGCTGCAAGCCAATGAGTTTGATTCCTTTTAAAGAAGCGCTCCTCCTCTCATCACATTTTTTATCCTCTTAAAATATTGCAGTCATTACATAGCATTGTGTACTTAGAATTGCTCATTTTGCCTTTCTACCTAGATAATTCTTCTCTTTTCCATTAGGTCTATGACATCACGTGAATAAATACTGACTAGCTGAATTCTTCTAAGTTCTATGTAGAAACAGGAGGTCAATTTTCCCTGTATGTGTAAGGTGCCCCAGCGAGGTAGTCGTGGGCAAGCTGTAGCTCCCTCTTGCTTTGGCACCCTACAGACAATTCGTGTCTTCCCTCTGATGTGTGGCTGTGTATGTGGTGCTCTCCACTTACTTCAAACCATCCGATCGCGGCTGTCTCCAGGCATTTCTCTTCTGGGACCAAGGCAACAATAAATTCAGAGGGCACGAGGTTCTTAACCAGAACTTGGACTTTACTTGGGGAAGAGGAATATGTACAATATTTACAGGCAGATATAATGGATAAGGCCCGACAGGTTATTATCTCTCTCACAGGCGCTGGCAACTTCTTCAGCCCTGGTTCCCTCTTTGAGTGAAGCATCTCTGTGACTCTATCTCTAGCCCAAGAGACTCTTCCGTAATACTAACAGTGATCTGGATCCGATCTCTCCCCCACGTCTTAGCCTGGAGTCCTATTTATCTTCTGCTTCCTGCAGACTAGAAGTGCCCCGGGTCCTCAACACTTTGAGTTTCTCCGGCTGGCTAACAGGACTCTTGCTCTTGTGTAGGGAGACTTTCACACTAGTGATCCCACTGTCTGAGTGTGTAGAGCTCCCGTCTACCCTAGCAGCCACATATATTCAGGCTGCCCGTAATGGTCACTGTCCTATCTCTAACTGAAGAATCACTTCCTGATTCTGGAAACTAAACAGAGATTTTCCTAATGTGCCCACCCTCAGTGAGCTGTCATCACACAGCATTAACTCATCCCTGTCTGTAACACTGCTAGCAGACTCAACCTGACATCTGCACCAGGACAGTGGCATCTTGTGGCTGTTTACAGGTACTGCAGCCCACAATGAATTATGCCAGGAACAAGCTCTATATCACTCAAGGCTTGATCCGGGCACTAAGTTCCCCCTCTACTCTACTGACTGGACCACTGAAGCTAACCCCTTAGCTTGGCCTACCACAGTTCAGGGAGGATTAATTAAGGGAACATTTTCCTTAGCTTCTTCAGTGCCTAGGGAAGGCTAAGTCCTTCCCCACTATTACATATGAGTCATAAGTCACCGCAAAAGTGCCTGGCAGGGGAAGGAGGGAGCAGCTGGGTCAGGAGTTGAAGCGGGGGATGACTCATGCAGGGATGAGAGACTTTCTATTTCTACTTAGAGCAGAGAAAAGAGAAGTATTTTGTGGGTAGAAAGGCAAAATGAGCAATTGTAAGAACACAGTGCTATATAATATGATGATTGCAATGTATTAAGAAGATAAAACTTTGGTAGGAGGAGTGCTTCTTTATTACTGGCGTTGTGCACTCGAATCTTTACGAACGGGACACCTGAAGTAACGTACAGTACAGACCAAAAGTTTGGACACATATTCTCATTTAAAGATTTTTCTGTATTTTCATGACTATGAAAATTGTACATTCACACTGAAGGCATCAAAACTATGAATTAACACATGTGGAATTATACACTTAACAAAAAAGTGTGAAACAACTGAAAATATGTCTTATATTCTAGGTTCTTCAAAGTAGCCACCTTTTGCTTTGATGACTGCTTTGCACACTCTTGGCATTCTCTTGATGAGCTTCAAGAGGTAGTCACAGGAAATGGTTTTCACTTCACAGGTGTGCCCTGTCAGGTTTAATAAGTGGGATTTCTTGCCTTATAAATGGGGTTGGGACCATCAGTTGTGTTGTGCAGAAGTCTGGTGGGTACACAGCTGATAGTCCTACTGAATAGACTGTTAGCTGCTTTTTTCTTGCCATAATACAAATTCTAAGTAAAGGAAAACGAGTGGCCATCATTACTTTAAGAAATTAAGGTCAGTCAGTCTGAAAAATTGGGCAAACTTTGAAAGTGTCCCCAAGTGCAGTTGCAAAAACCATCAAGCGCTACAAAGAAACTGGCTCACCTGAGGACCGCCCCAGGAAAGGAAGACCAAGAGTCACCTCTGCTTCTGAGGATAAGTTTATCCGAGTCACCAGCCTCAGAAATCGCAGGTTAACAGCAGCTCAGATTAGAGACCAGGTCAATACCACACAGAGTTCTAGCAGCAGACACATCTCTACAGCAACTGTTAAGAGGAGACTTTGTGCAGCAGGCCTTCATGGTAAAATAGCTGCTAGGAAACCACTGCTAAGGATAGGCAACAAGCAGAAGAGACTTGTTTGGGCTAAAGAACACAAGGAATGGACATTAGACCAGTGGAAATCTGTGCTTTGGTCTGATGAGTCCAAATTTGAGATCTTTGGTTCCAACCACCATGTCTTTATGCGATGCAGAAAAGATGAACGGATGGACTCTACATGCCTGGTTCCCACCGTGAAGCATGGAGGAGGAGGTGTGATGGTGTGGGGGTGCTTTGCTGGTGACACTGTTGGGGATTTATTCAAAATTGAAGGCATACTGAACCAGCATGGCTACCACAGCATCTTGCAGCAGCATGCTATTCCATCCGGTTTGCATTTAGTTGGACCATCATTTATTTTTCAACAGGATAATGACCCCAAACACACCTCCAGGCTGTGTAAGGGCTATTTGACCAAGAAGGAGAGTGATGGGTTGCTACGCCAGATGACCTGGCCTCCACAGTCACCAGACCTGGACCCAATCGAGATGGTTTGGGGTGAGCTGGACCGCAGAGTGAAGGCAAAAGGGCCAACAAGTGCTAAGCATCTCTGGGAACTCCTTCAAGATTGTTGGAAGACCATTTCCGGTGACTACCTCTTGAAGCTCATCAAGAGAATGCCAAGAGTATGCAAAGCAGTCATCAAAGCAAAAGGTGGCTGCTTTGAAGAACCTAGAATATAAGACATATTTTCAGTTGTTTCACACTTTTTTGTTAAGTATATAATTCCACATGTGTTAATTCATAGTTTTGATGCCTTCAGTGTGAATGTCCAATTTTCATAGTCATGAAAATACAGAAAAATCTTTAAATGAGAAGGTGTGTCCAAACTTTTGGTCTGTACTGTACCTCTAATTCATTAAGAGGACATTGCCACATAATGAATTGGGCACACCTTACAACGGCCGTGTCCCTCCATCAGAAACGGTACTCCAATCAGGAAGTGTAGTACATTTATAGTGAAATTTACTCCACCAAAGTGCCATAAATTTTGCTAACTTAGACAGGCGGGCATATCCACCCCACGTCTTGCCCACATTGACAAAGCAGGCTAGGACTAACATAAAAAAGCCAAAAGTTGGAACATTTTTGCTGAATTTCGAGTTTTGCTAACATTTCATAACATTTTGAATGTTTTTTTAAGGCACTAAACTGGCAATTAATAGTCTACTTTTTGGTGTTTTTCGCCTATTTTTCATTCTTTTAAATTGCATCTTTTTAAAAGTCTATTTGATAGGTGTTCACGTGGCTGATTCATCAATTGCAATTTTTTAAAAAGTTACATAGATGTTCTTAAAACTGAACCATACTTGCCTGCCCTCATAGATTCAGTGCAGTCCGCTCTATGCAATGAATGGAATTATGTTCTTCAGTCCCCTGACTGCAGACACCTGTGTTAGTGGTCAGGTGAGTGGAACAGCACACGTCGGAGACATATCCAGTGACGCACAGCTTGTCAGCTGACTGGCTTGGCCATTAGGTGACAGGAAAAAGGGACTTCATCAGTGCATCTGGCCCTAGCGCAGGCCATCATAATTGGTGAACATGGCTGCTTGCAATTTTAATATTCTATTAGAAATTTTCTATTTGTTACTTTTTAGAATGGTGTGAATTTACCCCTCATGAAGTTGGATTTCGGAAATATGGAGCATTTATTCGAACTGAAGACTTTGGTAGCGAGTTCTTTATGGGGCATCTCATACACAGAAGAAAAGAACCCAAGATTTGCTTTTTACAAGGTGAGAACAGGAGCCAGTAGGACTGTACGGGTCCTCTAATATATAGATATACAGTGGTATGAAAAAGTGTTTGCCCCCTTCCTGATTTCTTATTCTTTTGCATGTTTGTCACACTTAAAATGTTTCAGATCACAAAACAAATTTAAATATTAGACAAAGATAACACAAGTAATCACAAAATGCAGTTTTTAAATGAAGGTCTTTATTATTAAGGGAAAAAGAAATCAAAACCTACAGGGCCCTGTGTGAAAAAGTGATCCCTCCCTGCCCCCCCCCCCCCCCCCCACTGAAAGCATAAATTAACTGTGGTATATCACATCTTTGGGAAGCTGAGTTCAATTTCCCTAGCCACACACAGGCTTGATTACTACCACAACTGTCAAGAAAGAGACTGGGCAAAAATGGCATGCATGGCAGAGTTCAAAGTTGAAAACCACTGCTGAGCAAAAAGAACATAAAGGCTTGTCTCTGTTTTGCCAGAAAACCTCTTGATGATCGCCAAGACATTTGGGAGAATACTTTGTAGAATGACCAGACAAAAGTTGAACTTTTTGGAAGGTGTATGTCCTATTACATCTGGCGTAGAAGTAACATAACATTTCAGAAAAGGAACATCATACCAACAGTAAAAGATGGCGGTGGTGGTGGTAGTGTGATGGTGTGGGGCTGTTTTGCTGCTTCAGGACCTGGAAAACTTGCTATGGTAAATGGAGCCATGAATTCTATCTGCCAGAAAATCCTGAAGGAGAATGTCTGGCCATCTGTTCTTGACCAAAGGCTGAAGCGCACTTGGGTTATGCAGCAGGACCATAATCCAAAACACACCAGCAAGTCCACCTCTGAATGGCTTAAGAAAAATAAAATTAAGACTTTGGAGTGGCCTAGTCAAGGTCCTGACCTTAATCCCATTGAGTTGCTGTGGCATGACCTTAAGGCTGTGTGCCCACTATGCGTTTTTTAAGCGTTTCCGCAGTGGCAATTCCGCTGCAGAAACTCTTAAAAAACTCTTGGTAGAAGGCCTGCCATGTTCCCCAATGATAATCCGCATGTGCTATGCACATGCTGCGGAAATTTCCGCTGCGGATTATCATTGCGGATAAAAACGCAGCACTAACAATTATTTTGCGGAAGCGCTGCGTTTTAGCTGCTATTGACTTGCATTTGAACGCATGGATTACGCATCACTGCATCTGTAGATGCGCATTCCAATGTGCGGATGGTACCTGGGTCTGGAGGAGAGTAGATTCTCCTCCGGACCCGGGTACCATAGAAACTGTAAGAAAAAAAAAAAAAAAAGAAAAATAAATGTTATATTTACCTTCTGATGGCCCCCAGTGTGCCTGTCTTCGCTTGCCGGCAGATCGCGGTGGTGTGAAGGACCTGCTGTGACGTAATTTAGTCATGTGACTGGTCACGCGACGCTGACGTCGGCAGGTCCTTTAGTGTACCGCAAGCTGCTGGCAAGCCGAGACGCATCAAATCAAGACTACGGGGGCCATCAGAAGGTAAGTATATATATTTTTTTTTATTTTTTACCATTCTTTACGGTCACACTCTATAAATCCATGCCGTTTGCATGGATTTATGTAGTGTGACCAAGTTGTCAAGCACTTTCCAAGTGATGCTAAAATTGCTTGGAAAGCGCTTGTCAACCCGCATGCAGAAATGCAAGTGAAGAACACTTCACATCCGCTTGTCCCTGGCAGGAAAACGCATGTACAATCCGCATGTACAATCCGCATGCGTTTTTTCTGCCAGGGAGATGCAGAAACGCTCAGGAAAAAATCCGGAGCATTTCTGCATCGTGGGTACATAGCCTAAAAAGGCAGTTCATTCTCGGAAACCCTGCATTGTGGCTGAATTACAACTATTTTGCAAAGATGAGTGGCCAAAATTCCTCCAGAGCGTTGTAAAAGACTCATTGGCAGTTAAACGGTTGATTGCAGTTGTTGCTGCTAAGGGTGGTCCAACCAGTTATTAGGTTTAGGGGTTAATCACTTTTTCACACAGGGCTCTGGAGGTTTGGATTTCTTTTTCCCTTAAGAAAGACCTTCTTTCAAAACTGCATTTTGTGGTTACTTGTGTTATCTTTGTCTAATATTTAAATTTATTTAGTGATCTGAAACATTTAAGTGTGAAAAACATGCAAAAGAATAAGAAATCAGGAAGGGGGTGAACACTTTCACACCACTATAAGTTGACTCTTTGATTTACACGTGCAAAGTTGAGTTGGGCCACTTTTGCTGGATTGTAGTTGAAATCCATGATCCATAATTTTTTTGTAATAATAAACTGCAATTAATAAATAAAAAGGAAAGTACATACATCTTTTGTTTTTTTTGGTGGGTACATATTCATGTACTGTAGTTTTACATGTTCTTATCCACACTGTGTGCACAATTATTAGGCGAGACAGTATTTTGACCATATTATTTTTATGCAGATTTTCCAACTCCAAGCTATATAAACTTGAATTCTTATTGGATGAAGCAAATCAGGTGATGTGTACTAGTGTAATGAGGGAGGATGAGGCCTAAGGATGCAACACCCTTTATGAAGCTGTGCAGAATTATTAGGCACCTTTTGTCTTTAGACAAAATGTGCCAAGACAGAGATTTCACTGACTCTGAAAAGCCAAAAATTGTTACAAGTCTTACAGAGGGATGCAACACTCTGGAAATTGCTAAGGTATTGGGGCCCGATCACAGAACTATCAAAAGTTTTGTTTCATATATTGAAAAGGTTTCATGGACTGATTAGATGAGTGACTCTTGACGGACCAGCTAGATGGGCCGTGGCTGAATCAGTAACGGGCACAGGCCTTCACTTCAACTCAGACACCAACAAGGTGGAGGAGGGGAACTGCTATAGACTGGTAATATTAAGGATGAACTAGTTGGACCTTTTCGGGTTGAAGATGGACTCAAAATCAACTCCTAAACCTACTGCCAGTTTCTAGAACACACTTTCTTCTAGCAGTGGTCCAGGAAAAAGTCTGCATCTTTCAAGAAAACCATGATTTTCATGCCGGGCAATGCTCCATCACAGTGACTCACCCCCTGGACCATGGGGCACCCGGAACCGGGCTTCTGTGTGATGCTGGGGGTAGTAGTGGCAACCCGATCCCGTGGCTCAGGGTGGTCAGACCAAATGCTGTGGCAGTCTATTTATAGATTTGGGAATGTCCGACTACGCTACCCGTGGATTGCGGTCAGAGATAACCGCCGCTGCGAGGCAGACCACTGAGGCTGGTGTTGGTGTGCAGCACAGGGGTAGGACAACTCCCCACGGGAAGAGTGTAGCCTCACGGCAGTGTAGGTGAATGCTGGGGGTGATAGTGCAGGCCGCAATAGTAAGAGTTCAGAGTCCGCTTCAAACAGTCCAGGGTCTTTATTGCAGATGTTATTACTGACCCAAAAGGAGTACCGGTTAGGAATGGGCCTGGGTATCTGAGAGCATTCGGGCGAGCCCCACTGGTCAGGGTGAGTGTGTAGGCCTACCGTTCTCTCTCTATGCTCTTGCTGACTATCCCCCTTTTTGTGGTGTAATAGCCCACGTCCCTGAGCTGGCCGTGTACTTTGCCTGTATGGCTTGCGACTCGGGCCTTAGGTACCTTTTGCTTCTCCTTGCTGTACTGGTCCCTCTGTGTGGCGGAGCCTCCAGGCTTCTTAGGCCAAGGGACCTGAAATCCCTCGCGGGTTGGTTCTCTGCTGCTGGGCTTGCAACTCTGACAGCCTTGGACCCCAATGTCCGGTTGTGTACTTCTCTCAGCCAGGACCGGCTCTCGTCGCCTCTGTCCCTGGCTCGCAGTCTCTCCTCTGCCTCACGGACTCCTCAGCTGCTGCTGACCTGTCCCTCTTCTCTGAGAACCCTTCTGGACACTTCAGAAGTGGGTTCTGGTCTGTCTAACCCTGCCCCAGTTCCAGCTTTTATAGGGACAGCCTGCTCCCCCTACTGGCATGGAACAGGAGGTGCTGCATGCTAATGGTCCCTGACCAGGGAACCTCCCTCCTGCTCCCAGACACAGCCTTTAATATTTGTGGCATCCAGGCCTGGGGTGACACATTCCCCCCTAGTAAAATTTAGTACTCCGGGACTAAGCCTTTTTGGCCAACAACAAACAGGGTATAAACAATAACATATTTACAAGTACATTTTATCCTTAAGGTCACAGCGCTTCCGTGACCGGGTGTCCATATCACCCAATTAGGTGAAGTTTTCCACAGTGTGGGGACCTGTCCCTATAAACCCCAAGTTCCTGACCTTGGGCGTGGCGGCAAGGTAAAAGGTAGCTACTTTGGACCACAAGGAGGCCACGCCGGACAGGTTTTTCTTCTGTGGCCATCTTCACAAGAGGGCACCACGTGCAACTATCTACAACTCAGTTCCGGCCATTCAGTGTCCATGACCTGTCAGTCCATTGAACTAGGAAAACAGTATTAATTATCAGGTAACAACCATAAAACATTAAATATTTACAGGTAAATGTAGACTTTGTAGTTAATCTTCCAGCGAGCTGGTACTTGACCCCTAGTGCACCAGGTTGACCTGCGTAACCCACTGTCTGGTGGTGGTCTAACCTGGCTTTCCCCACTATCATTTAGGGTACAGCTAAAAGCTGGATTTACAGGCAGTGCAGGCAGCAGTCTGCGGGTCCTTTGGCTTACCGCAGGCATGGCAGGCTCACTGTCAGCAGAGGGTTGACTCTCCTGGGCTGCTGGCATGGGTTCTTCTGCCTCCGGGGCTGCTTGTTCCTCTTGTTCTTCCTGCTCTCCTGTAGGCTCCTGCTGGGTAGGTTGAAGGAAGTGTAGGACGGGTACCACTATGGCATAGTTTATCCGAGTCCAGGACCGGGGGAACTCTCCGAGAACGGTGCTGACCATTTCCTCCTTGTCCACTGCGGGCTCAAGGTCATCTCGATCTTCACTTGGACTCTGCAGTTGCTCGTGGCACCGTTTTAGGTGGTCTCTGGAGACAGTGCTAGTGGTTTCTCCTCCATCCTTGGTAATTACACATACCTTCGGGTTGTCGTGGTTGGACGGCAGTACTGTGTACAGGTCGCTCTCCCACTGGTCATCTAGCTTGTGAAGCCTTCTCTTCCGCTTCAGGATCTGCTCACCAGGTTCCAGGGGACCAGCAGGGGCGTGTTGGTTGAAGAGCCGCTCTTGTTTTTCTCTTGCTTGAGCCAGACTCCTCTCCACACTCTCCTGTACCTTCTTGTACTGTAGCCGCGGTTCCGTATCCCAGTCCGCGTCTGGGGAGGTGTCCTCGGGTGTCAGGACTACAATCTCCAGGTCCATAGGCAGCTTACCTGGTCTTGTTCGCATCAGGTAAGCCGGGTTGCAGTTGGTAGCATTCACCGGGATATGGTTGTACAAGTCTATCAGGTCTGGCTGCTTCTCCGGCCACAGGCTGCGTTCTTCCAGGGGCAACGTGTTGAGGAGATCAATGACGATATTATTCATTTTCTCACACAGCCCGTTGGTTTGCGGGTGGTAAAGCGTTGTCCGAATCTTCCTACAGCCGTAGAGGTTGCAGAACTCCTGGAAGACTTCCGCCTCAAACGCTGGACCTTGATCTGTCAAGACCTGTTCCGGATACCCGTGTGGACGGCAGAAGTGTTGTTGGAAGGCTCTGGCCGCTGTTTGGGCTGTCAAGTCTTTAACCGGGACCACCACCAAGAACCGGGAGTAATGGTCCACAATCGTGAGGGCATAGATGTAGCCGGACCGGCTTGGAGCCAACTTCACATGGTCCAGAGCTACCAGCTCAAGAGGCTGCCTGGTGACGATGGGCCTCAAGGGTGTCTTCTGGCTGGTACGGTCGTTACTTCTGAGGTGACATGGGCCACAGTCCCTGCTCCACTTCTCTATGGTCCCTCTCATACCGATACAGTAGAACCGCTCTCTCAGTAGGAACTCCAGTTTCTTTCACCCGAAGTGTCCCGCTCTGTCATGATAGGCCTCCAGGACCATTGCTGCATCCCGTCTCTGGACCACTACCTGCCAGGTCAGCTCGTGCGTCCGATGGTTGACAAGCCTTCTGCACAGCTTACCCTCATAGAGGAATAGCCTGCTTTTCTCCTTCCATAACTGCTTGGCTTTTTCTGGAGCGTTCGGGCCAGGGCTAGCGTCTGCCTGGGTTAATAGGTCTTTCACCAGGCAAACTGCAGGGTCACTGTCTTGCATTTCAGCCCAGCCGTGGTGGGGTAAGGGGTTGAACATGACGGTGGTTAGGTCTTTGTCTCTTACCCGGTGAGAATACTGAGTGGCCCCATACCGGTGGAACGCAGGGAGCTCTACTTCCTCCAGCTCTTCCGAGTCCACTTCTCCTTCAGGTAGGTGGGGCATTCTTGATAGGGCGTCTGCGTTGGCGTTGGTTCTGCCTGCTCAGTATTTGATTGTGAAGTCATAATTTGATAGCCGGGCCATCCACCTCTGTTCTAGGGCACCTAGTCTTGCATTGTCCAGGTGTGTCAACGGGTTGTTGTCCGTGTACACAGTGAACTTTGCGGAGGCCAGGTAATGTTTAAACCGTTCTGTGACGGCCCACACCACTGCCAAGAATTCTAGCTTGAAGGAGCTGTAATTCTCCGGGTTTCTTTCAGTGGGCCTCAGCTTCCGGCTGGCGCACGCGATCACCCTTTCTCTGCCCTGTTGGTTTTGGGACAGTACAGCTCCTAAACCCACTTTACTGGCGTCTGTGTGGAGGATAAAAGGCTGGCCATAATCGGGGTAGGCCAGGATCTCATCCCCCGTGAGGGCCATCTTCAGCTGGCAGAAGGACTCCTCTTCCGGCTTGTCCCACTTGAAGGGTGGCTTTTGACTTCTGGATTTAGACTGACCTATCAGGAGGTCCTGCATTGGAGCCGCCATCTTTGTGAACCCGGGGAATAACCTTCGGTAGTAGCCTACCAACCCGAGGAATTGCCTCACCTCTTTGATGTTAGAGGGGCTTGGCCAGCTCTTGATTACTGTGACCTTGTCGGGGTCGGGGGCTACTCCTTCTGCACTCACCATGTGCCCCAGGTACTGTACCTTCGGCTTTAACAGATGGCACTTGGAGGGTTTCACTTTCATGCCATAGCCTGCCAGGGCTCCGAACACCTCTGCCAGGTGTTTTAGATGGTCCTCGTAGGTCTTCGAATAGACAATCACGTCGTCCAGGTAAAGTAGGACCGTCTCGAAGTTTCGGTGCCCTAGACCGCATTCCATCAGCCTCTGGAAGGTCCCGGGTGCATTGCAGAGCCCGAATGGCATACAGTTGAATTCACTTAATCCCATCGGGGTGGTGAAGGCGGTCTTCTCCTTGTCAGCCTCTGCCACAGGAACCTGCCAGTACCCGCTAGTAAGGTCCAAAGTAGGGAAGAAATTAGCTTATTTTAGTGCGGCTAAAGACTCCTCTATCCTTGGTAACGGGTAAGCGTCTTTATGGGTGATACGATTGATTTGTCTATAGTCCACACACATTCTCATGGTATCGTCTTTCTTTTTTACCAGAACCAAGGGGGCTGCCCAGGGGCTACAGCTGTCTCTAATGACCCCGGCTTCTTTCTTTTCTCTCAACATGCCCTTTGCGTTCTGATAATGTGCAGGGGGTACAGGTCTGTATCTCTCTTTTATTGGTGGGTGGCTCCCCGTGGGGATGTGGTGTTCTACCCCTTTCACCCTGCCGAAGTCTAGCGGGTGCTTACTAAAGATTCTCTCGTACTCCTGAACCACCCGGTAGACTCCTTGTTTTTGGTGCAAGGGAGTGGAGTCAGCACCCACGTGGAGTTTCTGGCACCAGTCCTCCTTAGGTTTCTGGGAGCCATTACCCTCCGCCTGGGGAGATGGAGGCAAGGGTTCCACGGCCCTGACAGCATTGTGTTCAACAGTATACAATTTGGCTAGTGTAGCGTACCGGGGCAAGTGTACTTCCCTTTCCCCAATGTTTAAGATCCGGACGGGCACCCTTCCATGGCGGACATCAACCACCCCCGGGCTGTCAAAATGGTGGGCCTGCTGTCTGAGTACACGGGTTCTACCATGGCTCGGTAGTCTCTCCCTCTTAACCCGATTGCAGTCCGACACCAGATCATCATTTCACTTTTGGGAGGCATGGCAATGGGTAACGGGTTTCTCATCCTCACGCTACCGATCTCACCACCAGACAGTTCTACCTGTTGCCGTCTCATCAGGGCTCTTATCTCTTTCTGGAGGACCCTCTGTTGGCTGGAGCTCGCATTCATCGCCACCTGCTGCACAATTACAATCACTTCTGAAAGACAATTTTCAATCACGTTAGTACCCAAGGTTATTTTAGGGTGACTTTCTCGACGGTCAATGTCCACAATGATCAATGATCACTCCCTGTGCCGGCAGTTCAACTTTACCAATCTTAATGGTCATCTCTCTGAACCCCACCTGCGGCACGGGCTGGCCATTGCTGGCGATGATGCTCAAGTTACTGTCTGGATAGCGGGTTATGTCAGTGTCACTCCAGTACTGCTTGAAAAGTACATAGGGGATGGTAGTCACTTGAGACCCGGTGTCCAGCAGTGCACTCATGGGGATACCGTCCAGCACTACGGGTAAAACAGGGCGTCCCCCCTACGTACTTATCACGCCAATTAGACGGGCCTGGTGACCTTATGCCTGGGGGTTGGCCCTCTGCCCCAGGTCGGACCCATTTAAAGTACAGTACCTGGCTACGTGTCCCGGCTGGCTGCAACGGCGGCAAATGGGCTGTCCATCCTCAGTGTAACGATCGGCGGGCCTCCCTCTGAACGACGGGATCCTCCTCCTTCGATGCCACGGGACATCCTCCGGACTGGAAGCCAGCTTAATTGGTCCTGACGGGTCCATCTGTAACGACTGTACGGTCCTGGTCAATGCAGCAACACTCTTTGTTAGTTCTTGGACCAGATGGTGCAGGTTTGCAGGCGGGGATGGGTTTAGGGCCTGCCTGCGCATCAACCCCCACAAGGTCTGCAGGGTAGGGCGCTGCCTCCTGGTGGTAAGTGATGGCAGGGCGCCGGGAAACTACAGCGCCACCTGGTGCGGGTTCTCGGAGCACCCGGATGGCCCTATCTTTGAACTGTGCAAAAGTCAAATCGCGGTTCTGTAGGGCTATGAGGCGCAGCTGGGTTCTGTGGGCGCTGGACAGCAGACCTTCTATGAACTGATAAGTCAACAGTTTATCGGTATCCTGCACGCTGCCAGGGTCAGCTTGCTTAATTGCCCCCAAGGCTTCCTGTAAATTTAGGGCATAGTCTCTGATGCTATCTTGAGCTCGCTGATTACATCCATAGAACCGCATCTTGATTTCTGCTGAGGTACGGGTATCAAAGGTGTCCCGTAGACAGGTCAGAACCCCCCTTACAGTCCTTTTCTCCTCAGCTGTCCAAGACTTTACTTCCCGCTGGGCCGCACCAGTTAACTGCCCTATCAGTATGCTTACTTTCTGTTCTTCTGTCAGGGGGTAAACTTTGAACAGGCTATACAGCCTTTCTTTAACCCCTTAATAACATCTGACGTACTAATACGCGTCTGTGCCCTGGGACTTAAGAGCCAGACCCGTATTAGTACGTCATCGCGATCGCGCCCGCACACAGGCTGTGCGGGCGCGATCGCCGCCGGGTGTCAGCTGATTGTCACAGCTGACACCCGGTACTATGTGCAGGGAGCGGTCACGCACCGCTCCCAGCACATTAACCCCTCGATGCTGCGATCGAAGTCGATCGAAGTCGATCGCGGCATTGCGGGGGCAAGGGGAGGTGATCGGCGATACTCACCTCCTCTTCCGGCTTCCAGCGCAGTCTGCAAAGGCTTCCCGGGTGTTGCCATGACGACCCGATGTCGTCATGACAACATCCGGGTCACCAGAGAGCAGGAAGATTGCTTGGACATGCGCAGTGCATCTCCAAGCAATCTTCACACTGTGCACTTCTGACGGCCTTCATGGCATAGGGATGGTGCTCCATTCCTGTGCCATGCAGGCGATCAGAAAAAAAAAAGTGAAAGTCCCAGAGTGGGACAAAGTAATAAAGTGGATAAACTGTGTGAAAGTGGAAAAAAAAAAAAAAAAAAAATGTGCAAAAATATTATAAAAAAATAAAAAAAATAATACACCAAAAATAAAAATATAATGTACCCATCAATAAATATTATTATAAAAAAAATTAAAAAAAAACAATAAAAGTACACATATTTGGTATCGCCGCGTCCGGAACAACCTGACCTATAAAACTGTCCCACTAGTTAACCCCTTCAGTGAACATGGTAAAAAAAAAACCAAGCAAAAAACAATGCTTTATCACCATACCGCCAAACAAAAAGTGGAATAACACGCGATCAAAAAGACGCATATAAATAAAAATGATACCGCTGAAAACGTCATCTCGTCCCGCAAAAAAGAAGCCGCCATATAGCTCCATCAGCCGAAAAATAAAAAAGTTATAGCTCTCAGAATAAAGCGATACTAAAAAATATTTTTTTCTATAAAATAGCTTTTATTGTGTATAAGCGCCAAAACATAGAAAAATGATACAAATGTGGTACCGCTGTAAACGTACTGACCCGAAGAGTAAAGCTGCCTCATCAATTTTACCACACGCGGAACAGAATAAAAAAAAAAAAAAAAAAAACAATTCCTGAATTGTTGGTTTTTGTTTATTCTGCCTCCCAAAAATCGGAATAGAAAGCGATCAAAAAATGTCACGTGCCTGAAAATGGCACCAATAACAACGTCAAGTCATCCCGCAAAAAACGACTGACTGTCTGCCAAAATCTGGAAAAATTATAGCTCTCAAAATATGGCGATGCAAAAACTAGATTTTACAAAAAATGCGTCTTTTAGTGTGTGACAGCTGTCAGTCATAAAAACCCCATATGATTCTGGCATTGCTGTAATCACACCGACCCGAAGAATAAAGTCGTCTAATCACTTATACCGCACAAGGAACGGCGTCAAAAATAAACTCTTGAGTTAGGATTGGGCTAGGGTTAGGGCTGGGTTTGGGGCTAGGGTTGTGCTGGGGCTAGGGTTGTGCTGGGGCTAGGGTTGTGCTGGGGCTAGGGTTGTGCTGGGGCTAGGGTTGTGCTGGGGCTAGGGTTGTGCTGGGGCTAGGGTTGTGCTGGGGCTAGGGTTGTGCTAGGGTTAGGGCTGGGGTTGGGATTTTTTTCAAAAGTAAGAAAAAAAGATGACGATATGGCGACTAGTGTTGAGAGCAAGTGCTCGCTACTTGAGTTTGCATCGGGTGCTCTGGTATGCATTTAGTATCGTGGGTATTTGAGTGACATGCTCGAGTCTCTGCCCCATATGCTTCGCGGCCAAAAAACTTTACGGGGATTGCCTGCCATGCACGAGCGATCCCCGCATGTTTTTTTTTGGGTGTCTAATAACCGTGAAACATGCGGAGCAGGGACTCGAGCATGTCACTCGAGCACACGCTGTACATGGTGCATACCTGAGTACCCGATGCAAACTCAAGTAGCGAGCACTTGCGCTCAAGAATAATGAAAACTTATTCAATATGATGACCTAATGTAAACAAATAATGTGCCGTACCTCTGGGTTCAAAATGTTCACTATACACCTTAATAAAATCTTTGAGGGGTATAGTTTCCAAAATGGGGACACTTGTGGGGGAGCTCCACTGTTTAGGCACATCACGGGCTCTCCAAACGCGACATGGTGTCCGCTAACAAATTGAATGGAAAATCGGCTCAAATTGTTAGCGGACGCCATGTTGCGTTTGGAGAGCCCCTGTGTGTCCAAACATTGGAGCTCCCCCACAAGTGACCCCATTTTGGAAACTAGACCCCCCAAGGCACCTATCTAGATGCATAGTGAGCACTTGGAACCCCCAGGTGCTTCACAAATTGATTCGTAAAAATGAAAAAGTGAAAATAAAACACTTTTTCATTTTTATGAATCAATTTGTGAAGCACCTGGGGTTCCAAGTGCTCACTATGAATCTAGATAGGTGCCTTGGGGGGTCTAGTTTCCAAAATGGGGTCACTTGTGGGGGAGCTCCAATGTTTGGGCAGACAGGGACTCTCTAAATGCAACATGGTATCCGCTAACAAATTGAATGGAAAATCGGCTCAAATTGTTAGCGGACACCACATTGCGTTTGGAGAGCCCCTCTGTGCCCAAACTTTGGAGCTCCCCCACAAGTGACCCCATTTTGGAAACTAGACCCCCCAAGGCACCTTTCTAGATGCATAGTGAGCACTTGGAACCCCCAGGTGCTTCACAAATTGATTCGTAAAAATGAAAAAGTGAAAAAAAAAACACTTTTTCATTTTTATGAATCAATTTGTGAAGCACCTGGGGTTCCAAGTGCTCACTATGAATCTAGATAGGTGCCTTGGGGGGTCTAGTTTCCAAAATGGGGTCACTTGTGGGGGAGCTCCAATGTTTGGGCACACAGGGACTCTCCAAATGCAACATGATATCCGCTAACAAATTGTCGGCTCAAATTGTTAGCGGATATCATGTTGCATTTGGAGAGTCCCTGTGTGCCCAAACATTGGAGCTCCCCCACAAGTGACCCCATTTTGGAAACTAGACCCCCCAAGGCACCTATCTAGATGCATAGTGAGCACTTGGAACCCCTAGGTGCTTCACAAATTGATTCGTAAAAATGAAAAAGTGTTTTTTTTTTCACTTTTTCATTATTACGAATCAATTTGTGAAGCACCTGGGGGTTCCAAGTGCTCACTATGCATCTAGAAAGGTGCCTTGGGGGGTCTAGTTTCCAAAATGGGGTCACTTGTGGGGGAGCTCCAATGTTTGGGCACACAGGGACTCTCTAAATGCAACATGGTGTCCTCTAACAAATTTAACGGAAAATCGGCTCAAATTGTTAGCGACACCATGTTGCGTTTGGAGAGCCGCTGTGTGCCCAAACATTGGAGCTCCCCCACAAGTGACCCCATTTTGGAAACTAGACCCCCCAAGGCACCTATCTAGATGCATTGTGAGCACTTGGAACACTCAGGTGCTTCACAAATTGATTCATAAAATTGAAAAAGTGTTTTTTTTTTCACTTTTTCATTTTTACGAATTAATTTGTGAAGCACCTGGGGGTTCCAAGTGCTCACTATGCATCTAGAAAGGTGCCTTGGGGGGTCTAGTTTCCAAAATGGGGTCACTTGTGGGGGAGCTCCAAAGTTTGGGCACACATGGGCTCTCCAAACACAACATGGCGTCCGCTAATTATTCAAGCAAATTTTACAATCAAAAAGTCAAATAGCGCTCCTTCCCTTCCGAGCCCTGCCGTGTGCCCAAACAGTATTTTTTCCCCAAATATTGGGTATCTGCGTGCCCAGGGGAAATTGCACAACAAATTTTGGGGTCCATTTTTTCTTGTTACCCCTGTGAAAATAAAAAAAATTGGGTCTAAATTAACATTTTTGTGAAAAAAGTTAAATGTTCATTTTTTTCTTCCACATTCAAAAAATTCCTGTGAAGCACCTGAAGGGTTAATAAAGTTCTTGAATGTGGTTTTGAGCACCTTGAGGGGTGCAGTTTTTAGAATGGTGTCACTTTTGGGTATTTTCTGTCATAAAGACCTCTCAAAGTGACTTCAAATGTGATGTGGTCCCTAAAAAAATGGTTTTGTAAATTTTGTTGGAAAAATGAGAAATCGCTGGTCAACTTTTAACCCTTATAGTTCCCTAACAAAAAAAAATTTTGGTTCCAAAATTGTGCTGATGTAAAGTAGACATGTGGGAAATGTTATTTATTAACTCTTTTGTGTGACATATCGCTCTGATTTCAGGGCTTAAAAATTCAAATTTTGAAAATTGCAAAATTTTCAAAATTTTCGCCAAATTTCCGTTTTTTTCACAAATAAACGCAAGTGATATCGAAGAAATTTTTCCACAATCATGAAGTACAATATGTCACGAAAAAACAATCTCAGAATCAGGGGGATCCGTTGAAGCGTTCGAGAGTAATTACCTCATAAAGTGACAGTGGTCAGAATTGTAAAAATTGGCCCGGTCATTAACGTGCAAACCACCCGCGGGGCTTAAGGGGTTAAAGTCGCCCAAGGTATGCGACTCGCCAGCATACTGTGGCAGCCAGGCCGTTCCGGGGATATAGGGCATGGAAAACGGCATCACAGCTGCAGCGGCTACGCTGGTGGTAGAGGGTCCCTCCGCGTCCGACATCTTCCTTCCCCCTAGTTAACCGTGGCCTACCTTTCGGCGATCCTTTTCTGTAGGCCGCGGCTCCGCTCGCAATGCTCTGGGCGAGGACCTTGCGTTTCTCGGTGATGACGTCGGCGTCCGCTGGATCTCCTTCCAGGACCTTGCGCAGCGTCTCAGCGTAGGGCGGGGCTTCAGGTCTCGTGCGTTTTTGACGTCCACGCCCCTCTTCTTCCCGCGCGGCGTCCCGAAGATGGCGCCCAATGGCGGGAAACGGCTCCGATTGGCGGGAAATGGCCCCGAATGGTGGGAAACTTCACTCAGGTAAGTATAAAGTCTTTTTCAGGCACGCAATACCCGTTTGTGGCGGGTTGGTCACAATCCTGCCGACTACGCCAAAAGCTGACTCACCCCCTGGGCAGTGGGGCACCCGGAACCGGGCTGCTGGGGGTAGTAGTGGCAACCCGATCCCGTGGCTCAGGGTGGTCAGACCAAATGCTGTGGCAGTCTATTTATAGATTTGGGAATGTCCGACTACGCCACCCGTGGATTACGGTCAGAGATAACCGCCGCTGCGAGGCAGACAACTGAGGCTGGTGTTGGTGTGCAGCACAGGGGTAGGACAACTCCCCACGGGAAGAGTGTAGCCTCACGGCAGTGTATGTGAATGCTGGGGGTGATAGTGCAGGCCGCAATAGTAAGAGTTCAGAGTCCGCTTCAAACAGTCCAGGGTCTTTATTGCAGATGTTATTACTGACCCAACAGGAGTACTGGTTAGGAATGGGCCTGGGTATCTGAGAGCATTCGGGCGAGCCCCACTGGTCAGGGTGAGTGTGAAGGCCTACCGTTCTCTCTATGCTCTTGCTGACTATCCCCCTTTTCGTGGTGTAATAGCCCATGTCCCTGAGCTGGCCGTGTACTTTGCCTGTATGGCTTGCGACTCGGGCCTTGGGTACCTTTTGCTTCTCCTTGCTCTACTGGTCCCTCTGTGTGGCGGAGCCTCCAGGCTTCTTAGGCCAAGGGACCTGAAATCCCTCGCGGGTTGGTTCTCTGCTGCTGGGCTTGCAACCCTGACAGCCTCGGACCTCAATGTCTGGTTGTGTACTTCTCTCAGCCAGGACCGGCTCTCGTCGCCTCTGTCCCTGGCTCGCAGTCTCTCCTCTGCCTCACTTACTCCTCAGCTGCTGCTGACCTGTCCCTCTTCTCTGAGAACCCTTCTGGACACTACAGAAGTGGGTTCTGGTCTGTCTAACCCTGCCCCAGTTCCAGCTTTTATAGGGGCAGCCTGCTCCCCCTACTGGCCTGGGACAGGAGGTGCTGCATGCTAATGGTCCCTGACCAGGGAGCCTCCCTCCTGCTCTCAGACACAGCCTTTAATATTTGTGGCATCCAGGCCTGGGGTGACACAACAGCATCAAAGTCTCCCCTGCTCAGCTGCCAGTAAAGGCCTTAAAGATGAAAGAATAATGACCTGGCCCCTTCCTCACCTGACCTAAACCCTACTGAGAACTTCTGGGCTCTTCTTAAATGGGAAATTTATGGTGAAAGAAAACAGTCACCTCTCTGAACATTGTCTGGGGGCTGTGGTTTGTGCTGCCCAAAAAGTTGATTTATAGATTAAAAAATGTAACAGACTCCATGGATTGAGTTTGATTGTTATAGACCAGAAGGGCGGCTATATTGGTCACGGATATATTTTTTTAAATGTCAGAAATGTATTTTTGTACATTTTTAGTTGTTTGGTGGTTGTTCTCACTTTAATATAAGAAAATAAACAATTGAGATGGGAAAATTTACATTTTTCATTTACTTGCATAATAATTCTGCACACACACAGATATTTTCCCAAGAAAGATAAAACCGCATTTACTTTCTTAAATATTCAGGTTTATTAAACTTTTGGGTAGACTGATAGTACTGTGGTTGTTCAATAATAAAATTCATCATCAAAAATAAAATTGCCTAATTGTGCACAAAGTGTATAGATTCTGGAAAATGAATGTAATTTCCGCTGTTCATGAACGTTTTCACTTCTTTTAGACTCTCCTAAGACCATTTTGCCTGATTGGATATATTAAACATGTTTTTTGTGGTTCTTTTTTCTTTTTCTCCAGGCGTCTGGGGCAGTGTTTTTGCGGCCAACCTTGATGAGATTTGGGCTAAGGCATCTGGCACAGGAATACGCTGGCTTAATTCATTGACTGATGTTATCAGGGTAATTGGTAAGGGATGATTAAGTCTTTTATTATATATATTCATAAATATTTTTTTGCTCTAATGATTTTACAATAAAAAGTGTAGCAGCTTTACAGGAGGTAAGATATTTTAATCAATGCTATATTTAACACAAAACCGAAAGAAATGTACTGGAGTATAAGTTGGTATACATGCAACGTGTGGGAGCATGTTCACACTGGCCATTAAACAGACATAACCGAAGATGGAAACAAAATGAACATGTACCCTGTTATTGGTAAGTAAAAAGCAATAGTACATATAAATAACAAAGGCTACTTAGTAAACACTGTTTTTGATTAAAAAACAGAAAAAAGCGTAAAAGCCATCCCACTCGGGACCGTCCTGTCCTTTAGTATTAAAACCTTAACATGTGTCAGTGACCTCAATGTGGACAAAAGGCCAAGAAGGATCGGGGCCCAACTGTGGAAACCCAGCCATGGTAAATTATATAAAAATAATGCCCAGTGGGACCCCCTCGAAACACGCGTTGGGGACTGTTTTTCTTGCGGTAACCTAGCAGTCTGCATCATTATTATGGCTGTGAGCCGTTTACTAAGTATTCATTTTTGACATGTATATGTCTGCCTTTATAGCTATGACCAGCGTGTCAGTTTTATTTCTGTGAACTATTCTTCTTGCATTCATATCTATTTATTATTGTCATTGTACTCCTACTGCCTGGTCACCTATGTACTGCCTTTCCATCTTTATGAATTTTATGCATACTTTATACTATGTTAATAAATTATTATGTTTAAGCCTAGAACTTCATTTATTGTTTACCCATGATAGCACCAAGAGAGAGGGGATCCACCAACCAAGGACCGGAAACTTACAGGCTTAAAAGGGCGGCACCTCTCTTCCGCCTCTGTTTCTTTTCCTGTCCTTGATGGGGGAACCTGTCAGGTTTACCTGCGAAGATGGAAGATCTTCCTGTCCCAGACCCAACCGGCCGGTTCAGGCAGGGATGCATTCTCTGCCTCGGCCGGTGCAGGATCCCCGGAGGCGCCACTGTGGGCTCAAGGGGGCTTGCTCGGTGAGCGATGGTGAGATGAGCTGGCCTCCCCTGCCTGGGGATGGACCGCTCAAGTGTGGCTCAGATGGCAGGGGAAGCCTGCAATTCCGCAGCTCCCCATGCAAAACCAACAGGAAGTGTGGGCCGCGCCGGCAGTGCGCAGCCGGATGACGCAGTGGGTGCGGCCTGATGACACGACCGGAGCCTAGATGGCGGCCCGCATGGTCACCCGGAAGTACTGGAATATTTTCAGCTGGTGACTCGAAAGTACTGGGCAGTGGCCAATATAAAAATGGCTGGCTTCACTGCTGGGGTGCTTCCCAGCTCTTCACGTGGTATTCCATGATGAGCCATTGCGAGCAGCAGCAGCCGCCGCAGCAGGAGCAGCAGCAACAAGATCAACTGCTGCCTGGGGAGCCCCAAGAACAAGTGGTCCAGTGCTGTCCTTGTTCTCATGGAGGGAGCATCCGTTCCACGGGGAGGCATGGATCTACAAGGTCCAGCCAGAAAGGTTCAAGCAGGGGGAAGATTTCTGCAGCCCCAGGAGAAAACCCTTCAGCTGAGAAAGATCCTTCAGCAAACCCAGTACAGTATGTCTGGGCAAAGGGGTAAGTGATCTTCGTGAAAGTTCACTTGGTGATTGTTCCTTCTCCTTGTTAAATTTTCCAGGGAAAGAAATGTGGTACAAAATCCAAGCACAAGGCGTGTGCCTTATGTAAAAGCCCCCTGCCAGACTCTTGCCCTAAAAAACTCTGTTGATCATGCATTGATCAAACTGTGGCTGAAGAGACCCCTGATTTCTCCTCAGGATTAAGATCCCTGATCAAAGAAGAAATAGGCAAGGCCCTCTCCCAAAAAACTACAAGACAGCGTCTTGTAATTATAAAGTGCATATGTGCACAAAAATACTACTTACATATAGTTCATAGCCATACTAAGGCAATATCCTCTCTTAAAAGTCAACTAAGTGGTCTAGGGCAATATAATATTATCACTAAGATTTCACTCAATGTTACTGTCCTTGCTAATAATATCAGCAATATAGTGGTAAAATATTACCTTATAATATTAGTACTATGGTGTGGCTCCAATATAACAGACTTTAAAGGGTGTTATTATTAATGGAGACGGATCCGAAGACACATATGCACCTTATAAGTTAGAGTATTATTGTTATGACTATGTATTTTTTCCTCCTTTTTATACATGCTTTTTGCTAATATGGTCATTATAAATATTTATATTGGCATTCAGTAATTGTCTCCAATAAGTCTTCTATTTATTAGTACCTTATCCTGTTTTAATTTATTCCTTTTTAATCATGATCAATAAAAATTATATTTTATTTTTACAACTTTGTTACTTCTATTTATTATCGTAAGGTAATCGAGCTATATGATAAGTTTTGGGTAAATTCATGTACCCATTCATGCGGATTACCAAAAGTACTTAAGGGTAGCGGTGAATATGGGGGGTGTAATAAAACACTTCCAGTACACATCCCTCCCCTTTGGACTAGCTGTAGCACCCAGGGTTTCCACTAAAGTGGTGGCCAAGGCTATGGCTCATGTTAGAAAAAAAAAACATTCTCCTCATCCCCTATCTGGACGATTTCCTTGTAGAAGGTATTTCCTTCCATGATTGTGACCGTCACTTGAAGGAAGTAATGTTGACCTTACAAAGCTTAGGTTGGTTGTTAAATCTACAAAAATCCAAGCTAGTTCCTTCAAAGGTCCAGCTATTCCTGGGAGTCATGCTAGATTCAAAAAAGCAAGAATCTTACCTACCGTCTCAAAAAATTAGAACGATTCAGCATCAAGTGAAGAAAGCCATAGATGTCCCCTCTGTCTCTAAGGAATGCCATGCTCCTGTTGGGTACCTTAACATCCTGTTTACCCTCAGTCTTATGGGCTCAATTCCACTCTAGAGCACTACAGTGGGATGTGTTGTATAATAAGTCAGTTCTAGGGGGGCAACTAGAAGGTAAATTGTCGTTATCCCCCTGCTCGACACAGTCCCTCGGGTGGCGGTTGGATGACCGAAACCTGTCCAAAGGGTTTCCCTGCGTGCTGAGCCCCTCCCAGGTGTTAGTCACTGATGCAAGTCCATCTGGTTGGAGAGTCCATCAATGAGAAGAACTGGTCCAGGGGGTTTGGTCAGAAGAGAAAAAATTCTCCTCTAATGCCAAAGAGTTATTGGCAATTGATAAAGCAGTAAACAAATTCCTTGTATCCTTACAGGGCCAGGACGTCCGGGTGTTCTCAGACAACCGCTTAGCCGTGGCTTATATAAACCACCATGGGGGTACCCGATCAAAATCTATAATGAAAGTGGCAGACAAGCTATTGCAGATGGCAGAAACACATCTAGTCTCCCTTACTTCCTTACATATGAAAGGAAGCGAAAACACCAAGGAAGATTTCCTGAGCCGCAGTACTTTAAGGGAGGGAGAATGGGTATTGAATCAACAACTCTTTTTCGGATGACCCAGATGTGGGGTCTTCCAGTGGTGGACCTATTTGCCACCTGACAAAATTGAAAAGTTAGAGAATTCTGCTCCCTGAATCCCAGGGAAGATCCCCTGATGGTGGAGACTCTCCTGATTCCATGGACGTTCAGTCTGGCTTATGCCTTTCCCCCATTATCCCTGCTTCCATCGGTCATAAGGAAAGTCAGAACAGATGACGCGCCCCCTGGGCCGTGGGGTACTCTGTAGCCGGGCCGGTCGGTGCTGGGGGTGTCACGGTAGCAGTGACCCGGTCCGTGACCCAGGGCGGTCAATTAAAGGAAAAGGTAAAAGGGGAATAAAGGTTTTAGAGATGATGTTTGTGACGCCACCTGTGGTATGCGGCTATATGAGGCCGCCGCTGCGGTGCAGATCCTCTGGAGCTGATGGTGACGCAGCAGAGTTGGTTCAGCTCTCCACAGGCAGAGCTTAGCTCCAGGGCAGGATCTAGTGATACTATAGGGTAGATTTGTTGGTGCGGTGTAGTGCAGGTGATGGTGCAGATAATGACTAGTCCACAACTTAATGGCTGTTTCCTCTCATCTTTACTTGCGGTTGTTAAGCATACCAGGGCACGGGTTCTAGCTGGTAGTAGAGGTCCGGGCGGCCTGGAAGCAAGTTGGGGATCCACCTCGCCAGGTGAAGTTATAGGCCTTCCCTCTGCGCTAATCTCTTTGGCCCTGCTGCTTGTAGCTATGCTGCGGCCATCGTCCCTGAGTAAAACGTCTGTCCTCACCCGTATGGCAGGCAGCTCGGGCCTTCCTTAAGTGTCGCTCCCACGTGGCGGTGCTGGGCCCTATGGTGCTGCTATGTCGCCGGGCGTCTGATGGGGCCAAGAGACCTGCAGTCTCCTGCCCTCTGGTTTCTGCTGCTGGGCCTTCAGTAACTCCACAACCTCGGACTCCGGTGTCCGGTTCTTCTGCGCTTCTCTCCTCTGGGGTGAGCTGGCTTACAGCTCCACTCCCCAGGTCCTTCCTCGTCGCTGTCCTGGTTTCAACTCCTCTCAACTAACTTACTAACCCCGCCTCCAGATTCCAATTGCCAAGGGGAGGAGCTCCCCTTTCTGGTCTGGAGCCAGGAAAGTGTTGTATGCTGGTTACCTGATTAGGGGACCCCTCCTTGATTTCAAGCATGGCATCACCCCTTGTGAGGGAGGCAATGCCACTGTGGCAACCGGACCCCTGGGGTGCCACACAGACAGAGCATGAGTATTGCTCATAGCACCCTTCTGGCTGAAGAGTCCCTGGTTTGGATCCTGCCAGAGATCCTGGACCTCCTCTCTCAGGGGCTGATTGTCCACCCCCCAGCTCCATGAATACATCTGACGGCATGGAATTTGAAAGGGCATTATTTAAAGAATTTGGATGAAAAACCTTTTCTAATAGAAATCCTTTTGTGTAGTAGGAAGCTGGTTACCACACGGATATATGCTAGAACCTGGCAAAAATTTCTCTCGGTCTCAGGTGCCAAAGGAGAAGAAGGGGCACCTATAGGAAAGATTTTAGAATTCCTTCAAAAGGCCTGGAATTGGGGTTGGTGACTAGTACACTGAAAGTTCAGGTCTCAGCTAAGGTGCCTTGTTTTCCTGTGATCTGGCAGGAAACTACTGGATTTCCCGATTTATTAAGGCATCATTTAGATCCAGGTCTGTTGTAAAATCTAAGCTGGCTCCTTGGGACTTGAACTTAGTCCTAAATGCTCTGACCCACCCACCTTTTGAACCTTTAGAGTCAGCATCCCTAAAAATTGTCTCCCTTAAAACATCACTTCTTGTCGAATTAACCTCAGCCAGAAGGGTAGGTGATATCCAGGCACTATCCACGCCCCCCCCCCCCCTTCACTCAAATATTAGAGGATAAAATAATCTTCAAACCAGACTGGCCTATCTCCCTAAAGTATCAACTCTTTTTCACACAACCCAAGAGATAGTTTTACCCTCCTTCTGTACAAACCCTAAAAACCAGAAGGAGGAAAATTACACACTGGATGTTAGATGCGTTATTAAGTATCTTGCAATCTCGGAGCGGAGGGTTACAGAAAAGATAGGTCCCTTTTCTTATGTTACCAGGGGGTTAGGAAAGGGTATAGGGCCTCAAAATCCACTATTGCCAAGTGGATAAGGGACGCCATCGCTCTTATTTGTCAACTGGTGAGGAAGTACCAGAGGGTCTGAAAGCCCATTCTACTCGGGCAGTGGCGACCTCCTTGGCAGAGAAGATGGACATCTCCATAGAGGAGATATGTAAGACTGCTACCTGGTCCTCTCCCTCTACTTTTTACAAGCACTATAGGTTAGATATGGGTGTCTCTACCAATCTCCCCTTTGGGAGAAGGGTGCTCCAGGCTTTGGTCCCTCCCTAGAAATTTCCTTTCTCTAATTCTCTCGTGGTGCTGTCATGGGTGAACGAATAAAGTCCTAGTTACTTACCGGTAACGGGATTTTTCGGAACCCATGACAGCACCCTTATATTCATTCCTTCCCTTCACGTTTGTGGGAGCACTCCTTTAGGTATATCATATCTCACGCTTATAAGGTGAAAAAAAAAATTAAAAGATATGGAAAAATGTTATGGATATTCACATTGTTGTGAATTGGATTGTTGTTGTACTAACCTTGGCGGACCTCTCATGCTATGTAAATCAAATTGAGGCGGAAGAGAGGTGCCGCCCTTTTAAACCTGTAGGTTTCCTGTCCTCGGTGGGCGGATCCCCTCTCTCATGGTGCTGTCATTGGTTCTGAAAAATCCCGTTACTGGTAAGTAACTAAGACTTTTTTTTCTCCTGTTTGTAATTTCACTCTTATTGGAGGAGTTTTTTGCCATTTAAGTGGAATTACTTTTTTGTGTGTCATGGCTATTTTTGTCTATTAGCATGCACCTGATGGATCTAATTTGTTTAAAATACTATTTTGTTGCCTACATCTCCTGCATACTTTCTCAATGCATAGTATTATATGACTGACAACATGCTTGGTGGTCATTTAATAGTCTCAGAGGCATCATATGCTCACTGATCGTTTAGTCTGCTGCTGTTCTCGGTGGCGCAAGTCTCAATAATTTCTTCCGAAAATCGGATGAGTCTCGCTTTATCAATACTTTTAAATTATGCAGTTGGGCTGACCCCAGCTAGATGTATATTAATCCTTCGTCGCCTTCTCAGATTGTCAAATAGGAAAATGGTTGTCTTCAAAAGTTAAAAATTCTGAGAAAATATTTCTCATTTTTTTTTAAATATACTTCCCAGTCTAACTGGCTGCAAACTCAGTCGCCCAACTCATTGAAGGGATTGAGCAGACATACTCTGCCGCAGATCTAACATTAGGCCTGAATAGTCATCACTTCACGCTGGATAAAGCAACTGACTCTTAGCGAGTATCTTGCTTTTAAGAATCAAGTTGGGAAAGGGAGAGTACTTCTGCATAATCCCTTTAGAACAGACACTCCTGTCTTGTACTGTAAAGTTTTGCAAAAATGCAGTTACACTCAATTCTTTTTCCCCTTTTCACTCTAGATGATTGCAGAAAATTTCACTTTCGTGATCCAAACCGTCTGCAGACTCGTTTGGTCATGCCTGGAGGGATTGTTTCAAACCTCTTCCAGGATTTTTTTAAGTCCCGTTTCACTGCTGGAGAACTATATAACTTCACCAGAGGCCTCTACCTTTACAAGGACTATATGGGAGTAAGAGAGTTTGTGGCATGGAAAGGTAATAAGGAGTTTTTATATACGTTACATCAGTAAAGATCATGGTGATTTATTTTTTTTTTTTAGCTTTATAGCCATGTACCTGTTGTTTCCATTTGTTTTAAATATCATATGTATGTTCTGTACATCTCTCAGGAAATCACTTGGATGCTTTTCCCAACCATTTAACCCCAATGAAGGAAAATTTATACCTTGTGGATGGAGGATTCTCTATAAATTCTCCTTTCCCACTGGTGCTACAGGCAGAGAGGGATGTTGATATCATATTGTCATTCAACTACTCTTGGAAAGATCCATTTGAGGTAGGTCAAGTCTAAAGTGTTAGTAGAAACATGTGCACGGATAATACATAACCACTGACAGGTAACGTTCGGAACTTTAAGTGTTGGGATATATTAAGTAGAAAACAAACAGTCCTTTGAGCTACGCTATTGGAATCAGGAAAAAAGAACACATGTAAGAGTCTGAGTGGGAGAGGCCAAATTGGGATACCACAGGGGTCAGTACTGGGCCCTCTTCTTATTAATATATTAGTGATGATACACGCACGCCTTTAGGTTCAGATAGGGCGAGATGGGTTTCATGAATTCTTTGGAATCCTGGGGGAACCGTTACTCAGGGCGACCATAGGCTGCAGCTTCTCTCAGGCACACAATAGATTCAATTTCTGACCAGACACATCTGACAAGAGTCTTTTTCAACAGTTTAACAGTGGAATTTAATATGAAGCACGGCCAGTGCAATTTAGGGATATTACAGCAACATTTCAGTACAGTCAGAGTTTCTTGAGCAACCGGCTCCTGTAACAATACAGTAGTTTCTTCACAAGGCACAGTGTTACAGTTTCCTCAGTAGCATAATTCAGCATAGATTAGATCTCTTAGCAGAACACTTCTATGCATACACAACCACAGGCTTTTTCTTCACAAGGACACAATAGTACACAGTATTCTTTATCCTGCATGCAGATGGAGGGGGGGAGAGTTTGATGAGGGAGATGATCCCCTAGAATTGCAGCTTTGCGATGGGATGTTACTACAGTGTGTAACCTTCATTCATAACAGTGGCATATAGAAGTGCTTCTAGTAACTTGTGGACCTGATAAATATAACTAGAATTAAACCCACTAAAGAAATTCAGACTCCTAAACATTTACAATCTTATTAGCACCTCCAGCCTTCCCTACCGTTATCACTTTAAGGCCACAGTCTCACTATCAGTATTTGGTCAGTATTTTTTTCTCAAAAGTGAGAGCCAAAACCAGGTGAAGAACAATCAGAAAAAATGTATAATAGAAACACGTCACTACTTCTGCATTTATCACCCACTCCTGAGAAAAAATACAGATAGTGGGGCCATAGACTAAGTAGAATAACAGTAATGCCCATGACACAAGCAATCAAAATAAGAACATGTATCCAAAAGCATGTCAGGAGTCCCTTTTTCTGGTTCCATCTTGGGTAGAAACCTAACTAGGACAGTAGAACTATGGCCCAGGCTGGTCCTAGAGATGAACCAAGTGACTGTTTGGTAATCCGTTTTGAGGATATGTCAAATAAGTGTGTGAAATGGCAATCAAATAAAACAAAAAAGCTCAGCTGTACTAAATGCCCCCATTGTGCATTACCACTCATTAACCTGATGAAGGGAGGGTGAAGGTCTCTGGTGATGCTCTCCTCTGGCCTCTCATAATTTCCCTTTGAAGATGAGGCTTGAAATAGTCACGATTCTGTGGAACTGTGATGGTTGGCCAATCAGTTATGTCCACAGAAGAGAGGCAGACAAGTGAGGTGCAGTTGGGTAGATCCTCAGAGTTGCGTAAAACCTAGATTTGACCATTATGCCAAGCTTGTAAGCAAAGAGGGAAATCCCAGGTGTAGGGCAGATGGTCATTGTTGAAATAATTCCAACAAAGGATATAGAATTCTGTATTTTTTAGATGGGAGGTAGTACAGGGTAGGTAGGATGTGCCTGATATTCAATTCGATCCTTGTCAAAAACTCTACAAGAGACACACTTTCACCTGTGACTTTTAGGACCACTGCTTCCAATAGGTGGCACTAGGGTTCTAGTCCACTTCCTCTCTGAAGAGGCAATTTGTATATTTAATTTCCTAGAGGAACATGCATGGCGTATAAGTCTCCTCAATCTGACATGCCAGGCTAGGCTTGTCACTCTCCACTAGGAGAAACGTTACCCCTTAGATACCTTTTACCTATGAAAACTACACATAACCTCCTACTATATGGTTGTGTTGCGCCCCTGCGGGTCCAGTCGCCACAAAGGTACTGCATCTCAGCCAGAGGTGTGGTACCCCACTCTCTGGTAAGGAGGGAGCACTACCCTGGACCCACACACTCACATCCAACACCACATCACTCCAGCAGGGAAGGGCGAGATTGCTCCTGAGGGAGAGCACAGACCCGGTCCCTGTCTGGAGGATGGAACGAAGTAGAGGAGGTGGGTGGAGGAAGTAGTTTAGGGGAGCACTGAAGGAAGGATTGAAGGTAGAGGGGACCACATAGTGACAGTTGGTGACGTGGGTCACTTGACAGAGTATAAAAGGGTAGAAAGATCGATAAGGGGGTCCTAGGAGCAAGAGCGCAGTGAGCGAGGACCGTGGAAGAGAGAGAGTTAGTCAGTCAGAGCAGTTGGTGACACGAGTCTGTCACCGGGAGTGAAGTGAGAAGACCGGAGCAGTGAGAAAGGCTCCAAAGACCAAGAAAGGATTCCTAGCGGCACAGAAAGTGCGGAGTCCACCCGTGCGCCCGAGTTCACGCTGATCGTTAAGGGATCAGGTCTCAGTAGGGGACCGGCCCCAGACTAGTGGAGGACTACAAGACTCTGCTAGCATACCGGAGGTTGCGGTATCTCTAAGTTCTGCAGCAAAAACCACACACATTCGCTGAAAAGGTGGCCATATAGGACCAAAGGGGACAGAGAGGACGTAGCCCGACAAGGCCCGGGGCCACTGGCTCGGGACACTGTGTGTGAGGCGCAGGGCAGGTGGGTCGAGAGCCAGCACAGAGAGATGACCTGGGAAGGTACACAAGAAGGGGGGTCCAGATCAAGTGCACCCAAGTTATGTGAGAGTTGGCTGGATCACTTTCCCGTAGGACACAGGACTCGGTGGGCTGTTATAACCTGGCTAGCCGTTGTAATCTGGAACACTGTAAAAACTGTGAGTAAACACTTGAAGACTGCACCCCGATGTGTCCTTGACTTAATTGCTGCGTCACCTGCCTTGCACTACAACACCAACATCTAAATTGTATTAAACTGCCCTGGTGCCTAGCTCTACTCGTGGAGAGCTGAACCATCTCTGCTGCATCACCAACAGCCCTAGTGGATCTGAACAATAGCGGCGGCCACCTATAGCTGCATACCACGGGTGGCGTCATGAAACTTTACCCCCAAAACTTTATTCCCCTCCATTTTCTTTTCTTATTCACCGCCCTGGGCCACGGACTGGGTCACTGCCACCGTGACTACCCCAAAAGAAACTGACGGGCCCGGCTTCCGAGTACCCAACGGCCCCAGGGGGCACATCAGTTGGATCTATTGATCCTAGAGAACCTAATAGTGATTGATTTCCAGCAGAGCGCCTGAGGGCAATCCAGATGAACTCCTTTTGGATCATCTGGATAGATGAACTTGACATGTGCAAGTAATAAGCCAAGATCACTGTTGGAAGTTGCTAGAAGATAAGTGGGCTGCAATCGGAGCTGAAACTTTAGACAAGTTGATCTACAGAACTCCCTGTGTGGTGCCCCTGAGGGTTCAGTCGCCACAGAGATACTGCACCTCACCCAGAGGTGTGGTGTCTCCCTTCTCTCAGGTGAGATGGGAGTGCTGCACGGAACCCCAACACCTGCATCCAACACTACACTGCTCCAGGCCGGCTGGAGGGGCAACATTCAGAGCGCAGCTGCTGAGCCCTGTCCCTGGCTGGAGTGGGGGGAACCCAAAGGTAGGGGGAACCAGTGGTGGGTGTGGGTGGAGGAAGCAGATACAGGAAGCACTTATACAGTAGATATAGAAGGAAAGCCATTAGAGTAAAGTGGGGAGTTTAGTGAGGGCTGTTGAGAGGAACAGTCCGGGAGCAGAGGCTCATCAGGAGCTCTGCTCCACAAGTTAGGGTCCAGGATAGAGGCCCCGGAGGGGAGCAGGGAGTAGGCTCCGTTCTAAGGAAGGGATCCCAGGGGGTATGGCAGGACGGCACCCGTACGCCCCGCTCCTGCCAGGTGTCAGGAGGGATCGGTTGCTTCATTCTAATCTCCAGGGGGTCAGGTTGGTCCCGGATCTGACGTACAGGAAGGACTTCAGCATACCCGAGCGGGATTGAAAGTGGGCAGCGTAGAGCAGAGAAGGACCAGGTGTGAAGACGGTCAAAGTAGGAACATGAGAAAGTGGGTTTCCGCCTGGCATTCCTAAGCTGCTTGAAGAAGGATTGAACCCCTGTCCGGTGGACGCGGCGCGACGGGAGAGGCCTTCACCTGTAAAGTGCACTTGTGAATTGCCCAAGAACTGTAAGTAAAATCTTGGACGACTGCATCGAACAGCCTCCGACTGTTTCTTCACCGGCGCCATTCTTCCTCCCCCGCACTTCAACGCCCAGCTCACCATTCATCTATTTTACACTGCCCTGAGGCCTGCTCCGCCTGTGGGGATCCGAACTATCTTTAGCTGACCTGACATCTGCCTCAGAGGACTGTTGCAGCGCTGTTGATCCTCACCAGACACCACAGGTGGCATCACAAACTCTCTGAACATTTTACTAATAAGTGATACCCCTTTGTGCACTGACCGCCCTGGGCCAGCCACCGTGATTCCTCCCAAAGGGTACCCCACGGCCCTGGGGGCCCATCACCTGCCTTTGAAATGTTGTGAATGCTGCTTGGTAGATATATTGATAGAACAATTTAAGGAAATAAGCCTGCATTTATTTTAAAGCAATGGGTAAGAGGGCAAAACACAAATCCATATTCATCACAAACTACCTTCTTTTGTTCATTACTTTCCAAATTGTAGACTATTTGGGGTGGAGTAGAAATTAATGAACTGTGTTGTACCCTACAAGTGAGTGTGAATGCAATATATGTCTTCAATATTAAACATTTTATTGCAAATTACAAATATCTATTATTGCTGGTGTAAACCTTATACTGGCATTGGCCTCTTCTGATCAACCAGCTGAGCCAAACGTCTTTATTACCTCGTCAACATCCCTGTGCTGCCCTGAATGTGCTGCTTTCCATTTTTAATTCCGTCCCTGTGTTGGGGTGTGTAGTCCTACCCCTCTATGACGCTGCCCAATCGCCACTAGGCAGTATCTGAAACTGATTGAACACAACGTGATCTTACAAGATCTCCCAATTCCAAACATGACTTCTCTGCACTCATTAGTCATCTTATATCCTGGTCTCGCAAGATCACTCTGTCCAACCTGTTTCACATGCTGCGGAGTTCTGATTGGGCAGCATCATAGAGGGGAAGAACAGCACACCCCAAGAGTAAAAATTAATGAAACCTCATCTCGGACCACAAGCATTTCTGGCGACAGAATAGAAAAGAAAAGCATATTTCTACAATGGACGGACGAAATTAAATATGGAATTTGGAGGTGGATTCAGAGCAGCGCAGGGATTTTGGCAAGGTAATAAACTCATTTTTTTGGGACATGTGATAAGTCATCTTTGGTGTCAGTATCTATTGTGGCAACTCTGCTGGCTACTCCCAAAGGAGAGTCAACTATGCAATACGAAATCCCTGATGTCAAAATAAGCGCTAGAAAATAAATAACCCCTGTATTTTATGAGTCATTAAGGCACAAAAGTCATCTATAACTGAAAAACACACAAAAAAAAAAAGATTGAAGACCAAGGCCAGTACCTGACGCACTAAAACATTTTATAATACTATAAAATACTAGAATAAAGATAAAGGACTAGTTACTCAGTTGTCTTTAAAAAGAATGTTAAAGTTGATGTGTCACCATATTTCACAGTACAAGCTGCATTTATTATTAATTTTTCTGCACCTGATGAAGCCGGTGTATTAGTTTGAAAATTCATGTCAGAATGGCTGAATGCTCCTGGATTAAAACTTCAGTCTCCACCCAGTCTGACAACTGCGGCTTGTACTGAGCAGTGTAAGATTTCAATAGCAACAGGGAGGAGTTTCAGTTGTTTTTTTTTTTCAAAAAGGATCATATAGCCATTCTGACATAAATTTTAAAAGTAAATACACCTGCCTCACCAGGTTCAATGGATCTATTTAATGATGTAAGCAGGGTTCCATTTTGAAATATGGCAGAAGTGACATGTATGGCAATATAGGTTATTAAATAAGATGCATTAAGATGTATGTATATACTATGGCCAAGATACTAAGCAGTACTAGACATTACAAATGCCTCCATCTCGGACTCCAGAAAAACACTATTTAATAATAATCATCCTTATTTTTTTCCTTACTTAAAGGTTCTTCGGTTAACCTCAAAATACTGTAAGGAAAGAGGCATCGCCTTTCCCGATATCACGGTGACGGAAGCAGATGAGAAAAACCCTAAAGAATGTTATATGTTCATGGATGGCGCTAATCCAAGAGTTCCCATAGTGCTTCACTTTCCTCTTGTAAATGATACATTCCGTGCTTACAAAGAACCAGGTAATTGTTCCACATGGCATTTCTGGTCATTCAGTTTCCTTCCTCAGTTGATATACCAGTATTGCTGAATGATGTATACCCTACGGAAATAGAAGGAATCCAATGTTGTGGAATATAAAGAAAAATATTGCCAGATGCGGTGAGAGACGCAACAGTGATGCAGTTGCAGCTTTGTGTATGATTGCTTTTTCCTTGCGAGTTGCAGCAGATTTGCACTTACCAATTTATTGAGATGTTTAAAAGACTGAGAGTGTCATCTGATTCATGCACTAACTGTGGGCATTAGTAATCCGAGCATGGCATTTAAAAGAAGACAGTCTGGAGAGACGAGAGGCTTATCCGAGCACTGCTCCATATGAGCGATTGGTCTCTGCCGTGTGTGTACATAGGTGGTAGAGACCTGTCGATCACCTAGATCTGTGGGAGAAGCCGGACAGTGACAGTGCCTGATTAGTCTAGTGTCCCTATAGTTCCGGACGGATCTTCAAACCATAGTTTTTCTCAAACGCTGGAGCACTCTGATTCATGGTTTGGGCGACATAATCGAGTGACTCTCATTTACTGTATAGAAGAGACACAGAGTCAGATACGCAGTTGTGTTTGCACTGACAAAAATGTAAAATATAGTTTGGAATAGAAAATATGGTCGTGCACGACCTGGTATGTTGCTGAAAATTTCTGTGACTATAAAAATCTGTAGCAAACTTCAGCTTGCGGCTGTTTCTGCAGCTTACTGCACACATGGATATCTGTAAGCAGCAAATGAAGGAGATGGTCTCTAACAAATCACAATTGCACTTATTTTGGCCATTTTTGTGGCAAAGGTAAAAAGGATTCAAAACAGATGGGACATATATAATTAGAACTTGTAATCCTTTTTCTACCAGATTCATTTTTAGCTTTTGCTTAAAAAAAAAAAAAACACCAAAAACTGTTTTTGTATTTCTAACCTAAGGGTAGATTTACGCAGGCCGTAATCCCCCTACCCCAGACAATTCTCCCTGCATAGTTCCCTTGCCTTACATACTTATTGGCTGTTTAACTGACGTGGATTTTACAGCAGATTTACCATAGCGATGCCAGAAAATTCCGATCTGTTGCACGTCTGAGATGTATGGACTTTCTCACTCTCGCAGGGTTATTGTATATATCCATCCTTTCTTACTCTGAAGATCATTTGCTGACGAGCAGTGACTTGGCGAAGCCAAGCTTGAGCCATATTTTGAAGAACAGTCAGAATATCATTACACAGCACAGGAGTAGGATTCCATAGATATTGATGGGAGGGAAATTGAGGTGTCTCCATCAATAGATGATCTGTCGCCAGTTCAAAATTGGCTCAATTTCACTTTTCTTCTATTCCTGCTGCTCCCCTGTTTTTTTTATTTTGTTTTTTTTAAATCTGTCATAACGTTCCAGAGAATCCTAATCCCAGATAATCCCCCCCCCCATTGTAAAGACCATAACAATTAGTTTTCAAACTATATTGTTGCTTTTAAAAAAATAACATTTAAAAAAATGGAATACTAAGGAGAGCAGCAGGAACAAAATAAGAGCAAAAGTTGATGATAGCTCCTATTTAAATGGTTGAAAAATGACATATAGGAGACATATCTCCAATAAGTTTTCTTTACTTTTGGGAGGGAGCTACTGAGTTTTCAGCATTTCACAATTCATATATAGAAACTCCTGGTGTGTGTTTTTTTTTTATTTTTTTTTATTTATATAAAGGCAACTTGTTACCAGTTTTCGAGCCGAAGAACAATTGCCGCCACCGTTAACTGCTCCTGTTCTATATCCCACAAACGTGTCTATCAGCTCCTGACTTGCCCTGTATACTCCAAAAAATACCATTATATGCTCCCGCGCTGTATGTAAATGACGGTGGTCCGGTCCGAAGGGCGTCCTCACTGCGGCGTCTGTCCCTTCTCTCTGCTCCTAATCGCGTAGTCCTGCTTTAATTGATGTAGATGCGTCATCCAGATTGTGAACCAAGATATCGTGCCTGCGCAGGAGCCTCACAGGACCGCACAGGCGCGCTCTGCTCTGCCCTACTGTGAGCAGAGCATAATACAGCACTGCCCACAGTAGGGCCGATCAGAGCATTGTGATGGATGGCAAAATTCCTCCATTTTGAAGAGGTGGTTATCAAAGTAGGGAGTGGCCCCCAAAAAATCTGCAGAAAGTGTACTAAAAGCTGGATACAAAGGCCCACCATAGGGGTACTTTCATGCCACCATACATTCAGTCCGAGAGTTGTCCGTGATAAAAATGACCTCACATGGACGGCTTTCAGACTAATGTTGGGCAGTTCAGGTTGACATTTTTTTTTTGTCACAGAAAAAAAATCGCAGCATCAAGTCGTTTCTTCTGTATATCAGATTTGACTCACCCATTCCATGGGTGTGCAAAAATCATGTCCTATATGGCTAAACCATCCAATTTTTACAGATACATTGTCCTTCTTAACCCCTTAACAACTGTTGGTACGCCTTTTAATGTCGGTCATTAGGGGGCCTTATTCCTCAGCGACACTTTTTAATGGCGCTGAAGAATAAGTGAATAGCGCCTCCATGGGGGTGTAATTACCGCAGGTGACAGCGGATACTTTGCGGTATCGGCCCCCGGTCCGGTTTTGTTACCCATCTGGGCCGATTAACCACTTTAAATGCCACTGTCCATCACAGCAGCGGTATCGAAGTGGTTAAAAAAGAGTTAAAAGACCATCTTTGGCAGCATCGCCCCCAACCTCTCCCTCCACCCCCGCGAACATCGCTTGTGCCGATCGTTGCCATGTATCCTGAGGTCATCTGATGACCCCAGTGTACGGTGTCCTGTGAGATCCAGCAACAAGCCGGATCTCATAGTCTCGGTCAGTAACTCACCGACAGGTCTCACGCACTGCAGTATACAAGTACTGCAATGAATGAGACCAACGATCAGAGTAAGAAATATTCATGTCCCACAGTGCGACTAGGTGAAAAATTAACAAAAAAGAAAAGTACTAGAAAATATGTATAAAAGTAAAAAAAACAAAACATAAAAGAGTGCACACAAAACACACAAACCCGTTTCGCCACTAAAAATGCTGCTCTTGCGTTAAACAAAAATAAACGAAGTACACATAATTGGTATCGCCACGTCTGGAGCGACCTAAACTATAAAACTGGAATGTTATTTATCATAAAAATGACACTTTTTCATCATACTGGCGCAAAAATTGAATAAAAAGCAATCAAAAAGTCGTATGAAAAAAAAAAGTTATAAATGAAAACGCCAAACCGTCCCGCAAAAAAACAAGCCCTAATATGGCTTACAGTGCAAAAAAATAAAAAAGTTACAGCTCTCAGAATTTGGCGATTCAAAAATATAAATTTTTGATAAAATATTATTTAGTCTGTAAAAGAAGCAAAGCATAAATATATATATATATATATATATATATATATATATATATATATATACGCACAGACCAAAAGTTTGGACACACCTTCTCATTTAAAGATTTTTCTGTATTTTCATGACTATGAAAATTGTACATTCATACTGAAGGCATCAAAACTATGAATTAACACGTGCAATTATATACTTAACAAAAAAGTGTGAAACAACTGAAAATATGTCTTATATTATAGGTTCTTCAAAGTAGCCACCTTTTGCTTTGATGACTGCTTTGCACACTCTTGGCATTCTCTTGATGAGCTTCAAGAGGTAGTCACCGGAAATGGTTTTCACTTCACAGGTGTGCCCTGTCAGGTTTAATAAGTGGGATTTCTTGCCTTATAAATGGGGTTGGGACCATCAGTTGTGTTGTGCAGAAGTCAGGTGGATACACAACTGATAGTCCTACTGAATAGACTGTTAGAATTTGTATTATGGCAAGAAAAAAGCAGCTAAGTAAAGAAAAACGAGTGGCCATCATTGCTTTAAGAAATGAAGGTCAGTCAGTCCGAAAAATTGGGCAAACTTTGAAAGTGTCCCCAAGTGCAGTTGCAAAAACCATCAAGCGCTACAAAGAAACTGGCTCATATGAGGACCACCCCAGGAAAGGAAGACCAAGAGTCACCTCTGCTTCTGAGGATAAGTTTATCCGAGTCATCAGCCTCAGAAATCGCAGGTTAACAGCAGCTCAGATTAGAGACCAGGTCAATGCCACACAGAGTTCTAGCAGCAGACACATCTCTTCAACAACTGTTAAGAGGAGACTTTGTGCAGCAGGCCTTCATGGTAAAATAGCTGCTAGGAACCCACTGCTAAGGACAGGCAACAAGCAGAAGAGACTTGTTTTGGGCTAAAGAACACAAGGAATGGACATTAGACCAGTGGAAATCTGTGCTTTGGTCTGATGAGTCCAAATTTGAGATCTTTGGTTCCAACCACCATGTCTTTGTGCGACGCAGAAAAGGTGAACGGATGGACTCTACATGCCTGGTTCCCACCATGAAGCATGGAGGAGGAGGTGTGATGGTGTGGGGGTGCTTTGCTGGTGACACTGTTGGGGATTTATTCAAAATTGAAGGCATACTGAACCAGCATGGCTACCACTGCATCTTGCAGCGGCATGCTATTCCATCCGGTTTGCGTTTAGATGGACCATCATTTATTTTTCAACAGGACAATGACCCCAAATACACCTCCAGGCTGTGTAAGGGCTATTTGACCAAGACGGAGAGTGATTGGGTGCTACACCAGATGACCTGGCCTCCACAGTCACCAGACCTGAACCCAATCGAGATGGTTAGGTGTTAGCTGGACCGCAGAGTGAAGGCAAAAGGGACAACAAGTGCTAAGCATCTCTGGGAACTCTTTCAAGATTGTTGGAAGACCATTTCCGGTGACCACCTCTTGCAGCTCATCAATAGAATGCCAAGAGTGTGCAAAGCAGTCATCAAAGCAAAAGGTGGCTACTTTGAAGAACCTAGAATATAAGACATATTTTCAGTTGTTTCACACTTTTTTGTTAAGTATATAATTCCACATGTGTTAATTCATAGTTTTGATGCCTTCAGTGTGAATGTACAATTTTCATAGTCATGAAAATACAGAAAAATCTTTAAATGAGAAGGTGTGTCCAAACTTTTGGTCTGTACTGTATCTGCACTCATGGCTTCCACGGTTGGCATGGGCACGGCCCCTTCAACTGCTCCATCTCTGAAAAGTACATGCACGACATGGTATATAAACAATGGCTGACATGTTATAAGTAGGTTACTGGGCAACCGGTCAAAGTCCCGTGTCCGCAACCCACATGCCTACTCCAAGGTACAGATAAAAACCAAGAGGAACAAAGAGTATGGCATAAAATAGTTTTTTATTGATAATATAATATCATATAATAACAAGGCATAAAGTGCATAATATATTAATATAAAATATAACAGACAAAAAGTGCAGTGTGCTGGGAAAAATGGCTAATACACCCTACCAGAACCCACCGAAGATACCACATGGCAACATATGTCAGTTTAAACAAAGGCCCAGGAGGGAATCAAAAAATATATATTGCCTAAAGTTAGGTCCTACACTCCATGGGGCAGATCACTATAGGTAATGCTTACCACAAAATACCGTGGGACGCAGCATGGAGAACCACGAAAGAGGAGGGTTCGGCAGCCAAGCTCCCCGACGTGCGTTTTGCTGCTGCTCACGCAGGCTTTCTGGAGAAGCGTGTACGGCATGGTGCGGTAAATAACACTTCACCATAGCATAAAGGTGCGTCAAAGTGTTAATGAATGGAAAAACAAGGTAAGTAGAAGAAAAAGTAAAATATACCCTGGGGAGAAGAAAATAAAATAGTACACATGAGGCTTTAGATGGTTTATTTTCTTACTATTTTAGGTGACATTTTTTGTGTTTTTGAAATGCAGGAGAAAAGCTGCATTTTACCATGAAGAGTCGCAGGTTTGCAGTTGGTTTATAGATGCACGGCATTTAAGGAAACCTTTTCAAAACATGTTTCCCCTATTTCAACAATTTGTAGGTAGTAAGTGCCTTGGAAAACTGCAATAATTCAGTGTTCGTAATGTATTTTCTTCTGAATTTCAAAAGTGCAAAACAAGGGGGAAAAATCTTTAGGAAAATTGGAGGATAATTAACTTCCAGGGGACGAACAGGAACGTACCGTATATATTTTTTTTCTTTGTTTTTTTGCCTGTTGAGTGGATGTGATAAACTTTCTTAATTGTTCTTTTAAATGTTACAGGAGTTTTCCGTGAAACAGATGAAGAAAAGGTTTTTGGGGATTTTGTGCTGAATAAAAATGATTCTCCTTACAGAACAAAAAATTTCACCTACGAGTCCAATGATTTTAATAGATTAGTGGTGATGAATCGTTACAATGTGTTGAACAATGAACAAATGATTAAAAGTGGCCTCAAAGCAGCACTAGAACGAAGGAGAAATAAAAGGACCTACCGTGGATTAAACAAGAAAAGAAAAAAGTGAAAATTTGTTTACTGAAAGAACAAACTAGACTCAAACTACAAGATGTGCCATGAAAGCTATTTTCATTTGTAAATGGGTTGAATTAATATTCACTGAAAAATAAAATGTTCTATTTTACAGTATTTTTATTGATTTTAAGTTTGAATGTTGAAGACTTTAAAAGGAAGCACAACTCCAGAGATGGCAAACCACTGGAGCAGCAAACGTGAAAATCACAACTTGTGTCACTCTCAAAACTTTTGGTAACAACTGTAGCATGGGTACCAACTTGCCAAAAACAAATAATGAGCGGGGAAATGCTGCTGCTTATTATGGTTACTTACTATTTTACCACCATTTCTTACTGGTTTTATTTTAATTTCTAAACATTTACAAAAAACAACCAAAGTTGGGGAAAGGTGAACTACAGGCTTCTGTAAAGTGAGGAAAATTTACTTTTCCATGATTACACATTACAAAGTTTTTTAATTATCACATGTACTCCTATTTTATTAAATAAGGTATACTTTCTTATTTATTATGCTTGCTTGTATAGTGCCATCATATTTTGCAGCGCTTTACAGAAATCATAATCACTGTCCCCATTGGGGCTCACAATCAAATTCCCTATCAGTATGTCTTTGGAGTGTGGGAGGAAACTGGAGAAAATCCATGCAAACACTGAGGACATATAAATGCCTTTAAGTAAATATCATGTCTGATATGCAAGCGATATTACATATTCACTGTTAAAAATAGTAATATTCTCTGTAATGTTCACACTGCTGGTCTGAACTGTGCTCTCCCCAGATTGCTAGCAGAGCACTCTCTCTAGACCCAAAATCATAAAAAATAAGGATGTTAAAAAAATAAATTAATAAAATACTCCCTTAAACTCGCCTATCCTGCCACCGTCACCACAGACCAACATCCAGTCCTATGAATCTGTTTTTCACCTTCCCCCCATTGGGCACTTGACTTCCAGCCGTAGCATGAAGCGCAACTAGGCCACTTACAAGTGCTGTCAAAAGCATAGTCATGGCAGAAGCTATGGCCTGTTGTGAAGCGGCGCGCGATGTGGAAAAGCATAGGCATGAAGGACCAGATGGGGGGATGGCAGGACAGTTGAGTGGTGAGAAGTTTTTATTTTTATTTTTTTTTTAGTTTCCCTGATTCTCTACTTTTTTTTTTTTTAGCAAAGTGGCATCCGCATCTGACTGCCATTTTGCTGAATTTAAGTGGCACAAATTGCAAAAAGTTTGTACTCTGCAGAATATGCACGCTTGTAAAAGTCCAGGAGAATTTAATTCTGCTCAACTAACCACAAATCCCATTCCTGGTCAGTCTTTACCCTCTGTTTTGTTACTTGACGCGTCTTCTTTCATCACTCCCAGGCTACGCGTGCTTCAGTTCCTCCTGCTCGTACTCCCATATAATGACTGTCTCTACCTATCTTCACCACACACAGGGGAGGTTCTGTGCAGAGGGGACATTATGCCTCTGCTTTAATGCTCTCCCCGGCATTCAGTAACTTCTGTTTGTCTTTCCTTCTCTCCTACGTTGTAATGTCAAACTTCTTGCTACTCACCAGCTCTGAAGGCTGATGAGGGGCTCCAAAAATCCATGAAAGCTCCTCATTATTTAAATGGAGTACCTCCTCCAATTTGTGTCTTACTGATTCTGGAACCATTTTTCTTTTGTGCTCCTCCATTCCAAAGTGATGCTGCTCAGAAATAAGGATGGAAATTTTCCTTTCAGCCAATTGGGCGTATAGCACAGAACTTCTCTGCTGGTGTGGCCATGTTTTGAATGGCCAGCAGGACGGAGGTGGACTGTTGCAGTCACATTCCTTTCCCTGAAGACCCCAATCACGTTATTGTAATGTCATGACAGTTGTGTCCTGCGTCTTTTTGTAAATACTGTGCTGTGTGTAATGTGAATAGTGTGAATAGTGTAGTGCGCTAATGTGTACTTTGACTATAGGGATAGATGGTTAATGGTTGGGACTAGCCCGCTGTGGGAGGGGCTAGGGTAAGGAAAAATGACAGTTTCCTGTAAGAGAGGGAGATGGTATATATGAAGAACTTGGCACTCAGTTGATGTAGAAAAAAGATGATTTATTTGCAATACACAGTGAACATTTGATGTTTCAGTCTCAGTTTAGATCACCTTCAGATATACAGATTGTCATAGAAGAATATAGGACTCAATGATGAAACGATATGAAGGATACCGTGCGTCTTTATGGCCAGGGTCCACAAGCGTATATTCTCCCTGTGAAAGACATGGATCGATTATGTTAATCATAGACTCCTAAAATGTTGGAGAGTTGGAGGGGACCTCCAGGGCCATCGTGTCCACCCCCTGCTCAATTCAGGATTCACTAAACCAGCTCAGACAGATGTATGTCCAGCCTCTGTTTGAAGACTTCCATTGAAGGAGATTGAAGACTTCCATTGAAGGAGAACTCACCACCTCTCGTGGTCGCCTGTTCCACTCATTGATCACCCTCACTGTCAAACAGTTTTTTCTAATATCTATTCTGTATCTTCTCCCTTTCAGTCTCATTCCATTGGTTTTCATGTTTCCATGTGCAAATTAGAATAAGAATGATCTCTCTACACTGTAACATTCTTTCAGATATTTTTTAGACAGCTATTAAGTCCTCTGTCTTCTTTTTTGCAAACTAAACATTCCCAGATCCTTTAATAGTTTGCAGACCGGTCATCATTCTGGTCGCTCTTCTCTGACCTTGCTCCAGTTTTTCAATGTATTTTTTAAAATCTGGCGCCCAGAACTGGACACGATATTCCAGATGAGGTCTGACCAAGGAGGAGTAGAGGGGGATAATGACTTCAATGACACTCTGGTCAAATTCTGCTCTGGGTGTCCGCATACTGTGATCAGATTCTCTCGGATTTGGGATGGTTTTAGACAAAGTGGGCCCCCCCAAACCTGAAATATTCCAAGAACAACAATGCTAGGGCAGGTTTCTCACTTGTCACCTGTGTGCAGTCTGTTTTTTTACAGCAGTTATTAATCATTTACAAGACCATTTAGTGTTTCCTATGTTACAGAATGGCAAAATACAGTTAGGTCCATATATATTTGGACAGAGACATTTTTCTAATTTTGGTTCTAGACATTACCACAATGAATTTTAAACAAAACAATTCAGATGCAGTTGAAGTTCAGACTTTCAGCTTTCATTTGAGGGTATCCACATTAAAATTGGATGAAGGGTTTAGGAGTTTCAGCTCCTTAACATGTGCCACCCTGTTTTTAAAGGGACCAAAAGTAATTGGACAGATTAAATAATTGTAAATAAAATGTTCATTTCTAGTACTTGGTTGAAAACCCTTTGTTGGCAATGACTGCCTGAAGTCTTGAACTCATGGACATCACCAGACGCTGTGTTTCCTCCTTTTTCATGCTCTGCCAGGCCTTCACTGTGCTGGCTTTCAGTTGCTGTTTGTTTGTGGGCCTTTCTGTCTGAAGTTTAGTCTTTGACAAGTTAAATGCATGCTCAATTGGGTTGAGATCAGGTGACTGACTTGGCCATTCAAGAATATTCCACTTCTTTGCTTTAATAAACTCCTGGGTTGCTTTGGCTTTATGTTTTGGGTCATTGTCCATCTGTAGTATGAAATGACAACCAATCAGTTTGGCTGCATTTGGCTGGATCTGAGCACACAGTATGGCTCTGAATACATCAGAATTCATTCGGCTGCTTCTGTCCTGTGTCACATCATCAATAAACACTAGTGACCCAGTGCCACTGGCAGCCATGCATGCCCAAGACATCACACTGCCTCCGCCGTGTTTTACAGATGATGTGGTATGCTTTGGATCATGAGCTGTACCACGCCTTCGCCATACTTTTCTCTTTCCATCATTCTGGTAGAGGTTGATCTTGGTTTCATCTGTCCAAAGAATGTTTTTCCAGAACTGTGCTGGCTTTTTTTAGATGTTTTTTTTAGCAAAGTCCAGTCTAGCCTTTTTCTTCTTGATGCTTATGAGTGGCTTGCACCGTGCAGTGAACCTTCTGTATTTACTTTCATGCAGTCTTCTCTTTATGGTAGATTTGTATATTGATACGCCTACCTCCTGGAGAGTGTTGTTCACTTGGTTGGCTGTTGTGAAGGGGCTTCTCTTCACCATGGAGATTATTCTGCGATCATCCACCACTGTTGTCTTCTGTGGGCGCCCAGGTCTTTTTGCATTGATGAGTTCACCAGTGCTTTCTTTCTTTCTCAGGATGTACCAAACTGTAGATTTTGCCATTCCTAATATTGTAGCAATTTCTCGGATGGGTTTTTTCTGTTTTTGCAGCTTAAGGATGGCTTGTTTCACCTGCATGGAGAGTTCCTTTGACCGCATGTTTACTTCACAGCAAAACCTTCCAAATGCAAGCACCACACCTCAAATCAACTCCAGGCCTTTTATCTGCTTGAGAATGACCTAACAAAAGGATTGCCCACACCTGTCCATGAAATAGCCTTGGAGTCAATTGTGCAATTACTTTTGATCCCTTTATTTATTTTTTTCACGCACCCATACAGTTGAATTGGCGATTCTCATCTGATTTACAGTAGATTTTCACACCCAGATTCGGTCGGTGGAAAAAAAAAATCACATCTGCACTGCCTATTGAATAATAATGTTTTTTTTTTTTTTTTACGCAGTGCTCAGACCGAAAATATGGTGGTGTGAGTCCCTAGCAGTCAAAGAATAGAAAACGTTAGCACAATGCTGTCTTTTTTCTACATCCTATCTGACGATGTCACACAAATTCTCCTGCTATATCTTCTCTGGCTTCAGTGATGATGCTCCTGTGGTCCCTGCTGGTCATTATTCATGTTGCAGATATAACAGAAGGTACAGCCACAAAATCACTACAGTCAAGTGCCAAGAATGGATGGAAAATGAATATGATGCTTACATTTGCTGATTGGCTCTAATTTTCAAGATCCAGAAGAGGTCGTAATTACATATGACACCTTTCATGCAGGGTTATTGAAAAATTGCATCTTTATTTCCTCATCGTAATTGCATTGTTAGATGATGTAATAGACGAGCTACTATTCAGTCACCCTAAGATGATAGCAAAAAAGAAGCAAGACAAAAATATATCTCATACCCTACCATAATTATATATAAATGTAAAGCAAAATTGCATAATAAATATAGGGTACTTAGTGAACTATTTTTGATCAAAAAAAGTATACAAGCCGTCCCACCAGCGGCAAGGTGACCCTAAATTGGGACGGTACCTATACTGCCTATATTAAAAACCTTACTGTATATCAAAGTTGAAGTAATGCATATAAAAGGGTAGACAAATAGGACCGGGTCCCAACTCCAGACCACCTAGGCTCGTGGTAAGCTACATATATACCAATCAGCTCAACAAAGGGCATGCCACACCCTTAAATTGCACAGAATGCAAACAAGTCAAAAAACCAGACAATGTGAACTGAGGTCTAAGATGGCAGACATACAAGAAACAGAGGCATGTTCACACTAGCAAAAAAGAAGCAAGACAAAAATATATCTCATACCCTACCATAATTATATATAAATGTAAAGCAAAATTGCATAATAAATATAGGGTACTTAGTGAACTATTTTTGATCAAAAAAAGTATACAAGCCGTCCCACCAGCGGCAAGGTGACCCTAAATTGGGACGGTACCTATACTGCCTATATTAAAAACCTTACTGTATATCAAAGTTGAAGTAATGCATATAAAAGGGTAGACAAATAGGACCGGGTCCCAACTCCAGACCACCTAGGCTCGTGGTAAGCTACATATATACCAATCAGCTCAACAAAGGGCATGCCACACCCTTAAATTGCACAGAATGCAAACAAGTCAAAAAACCAGACAATGTGAACTGAGGTCTAAGATGGCAGACATACAAGAAACAGAGGCATGTTCACACTAGCAAAAAAGAAGCAAGACAAAAATATATCTCATACCCTACCATAATTATATATAAATGTAAAGCAAAATTGCATAATAAATATAGGGTACTTAGTGAACTATTTTTGATCAAAAAAAGTATACAAGCCGTCCCACCAGCGGCAAGGTGACCCTAAATTGGGACGGTACCTATACTGCCTATATTAAAAACCTAATTGCATTGTTAGATGATGTAATAGACGAGCTACTATTCAGTCACCCTAAGATGATAGAATACCGAAGGCTCAATAGACTAATCAAAAATGCCAACTCCCCTCCGATGAGCTAATCCTAATTACAGTTGTCACCTACTTTTATAAATGCTCTCTGTGTAAGATATACAGTTTTAGGATTTCTTAGCTTAGTTTCTTATAATATTGTCATGTTTCTAAGTTTTTTCAGATACCCCTAGTTCTTGCATTAACAAAGCAGATAGCTTTTGTTACATCTGCAGAGAAGTCACATCTGCATCTCTGGCTCCTATGGGCATAAAAGGGGACAAACTTATGGTGTGGCACCCATGCTCCCCTGACCTCAACCCCATTGAGAACCTCTGGAGCATCATCAAAAGGAGTGTCTATGATGGCGGGAGGCAGTTCACATCTAAGCAACAGCTCTGGGACGGTATTCTGTCCTCATGCAAAACAATTGAAGCAGAAACCATCCAAAACCTGACAAGTTCAATGGACGAGAGAGTTCAGAAGCTCCTTTCGAACAAGGGGTCCTATGTGCAAATGTAACATCACCTAGAATAAAGTTTTGAGTTGAAAACTGTTTGATTTCAGCTTCTAACAACCTGCTAATGCTTATAATTTCAAAAATGACCATTTTTTTGTTCTTTATTAAAATGAAAAGGTTGGAAACTGCTGTGCATAATAATTTGGAACATGCATTTTGAGTGCAGTTTGAGTTTTTTATTTTTTTTTTTAAATATACTGTTATCATAGGCAGTTTGTACTAAAACCTTTCAATTGTACTCTAATAGTTATTTGACTGGAAAATTACAATGACTGCAATTCATATAGGTAATTTGGGAAAATCTGAGAAAATAATATTTGCATAATAATTTGGAACACAGTGTAATATAACCGGGGATGCGTCCCTCTGGCTGAAGCCTCGATAGCCTGCGCATGCGTGACGCTCCAGACAGAAGCAGGCATCCAGCCGTTACAGGTAAGATTAGAGGAGGTGTATGGCACCAGAGATTGCGGTATGCGTAGGCACTGAACGCATACCGCGATCTCCGGCGCCATACTTGCATACTTACCTGACCGGGAGGAGCGTTGCCGCGGCTCCTCTCTTTGCCGGAGACCGGGGCAGTAGTGAGGCATTGGATCGGCGCGTGCGCATAGCGCTATCCGGCGCCATTTTACTGAAGACACATTTACAGTGTGTCTTCAGCAAAATGGTGCCGGACAGCGCTGTGCTCCGGCGCCGCACTCCTCCCCCGGCCTCCGGCTGAACAGGACGCAGCAGCGCTGGAGTACAGAGAAGAAAGGTGAGTATAACTGTTTATTTTTTTTGTATGTGTGTACAACGTGAAAGGGATGAGGGGTACCATGCATACCAGGATTGGGGATGAGGGGTGCCACGCATACCAGGATTGGGGATGAGGGGTGCCACGCATACCGGGATTGGGGATGAGGGGTGCCACGCATACCGGGATTGGGGATGAGGGAGCCATGCCTACCGGGATTGGGGATGAGGGGTGCCATGCCTACCGGGATTGGGGATAAGGGTCCATGCATACCAGGATTCGGATGAGGGGTCATGCATACCAGGATAGGGATGAGGAGTGCCATGCACACCAGGATTCGGATGATGAACCATGCATACCAGGATGGGGATGAGGGATGGGGTACCATACATACCAGGATAGGGATGAGGGGTGCCACGCATACCAGGATTGGGGATGGGGGGTGCCACGCATACCAGGATTGGGGATGAGGGGTGCCACGCCTACCGGGATTGGGGATGAGGAAGCCACGCCTACCAGGATTGGGGATGAGGGGTGCCATGCATACTGGGATTGGGAATGAGGGGCCATGCATACCAGAATTCGGATGAGGGGCCATGCATACCAGAATAGGGATGAGGAGTGCCATGCATACGAGGATTCAGATGATGAGCCATGCATACCAGGATGGGGATGAGGAATGGGGTACCATGCATACCAGGATGAGGGATACCATACATACCAGGATAGGGATGAGGGATGGGGTACCAGACACGCTAGGATAGGGAGGAGGGGTGCCACGCATACCGGGATTGGGGGTGAGGGGTGCCACGCATACCGGGATTGGGGGTGAGGGGTGCCATGCATACTAGGATTGGGGCTGAGGGGTGCCATGCATACCAGGATAGGGATGAGGGGTGCCATGCATACCAGGATGGGGATGAGGTTGTTCCATGCATACCAGGATTGGGGATGAGGGGTGCCATGTGTACCAGGATAGGATGGTGGGGACAGGATGGGGGCAGCACACACCAGCATGGGAGACCATATACCAATAAAAATGCTCGCCTCCCGGGCGTAGAACGGGTTCAATAGCTAGTCACATATATGCTGCAATAGATGTACATCACATCTTACCCAGTGGTTCCATCGGAGGAGGCAATCTATCCCTTTTGCAGTCCCAATGATCTGGAAAGAGCCAACCGATCACACTACCAATTGCTATTTCTGCATGGTGCGCCCAATTATTAAAGGAGTTTTAAGGAAGAAGTAGACTTTACAGTATCCAGGCATTCCATCTGCAATACGCCGAGTACCACATACAGAAGACCTGCTGGTTCCAAAAGCACCAGAAACATTTTCAGTCGAGTCAAGTGAGGAAGAAGAGGGCATATGATGTCACAAAGCATCTTCCTCTCACGACCCAGACTTTGTCAGCAACCTCAACTCACCTTATAACACAAAGTGAACTGAATGATTTTGTTAGAGATTTGGATCTGCCCAAGAGAAAGGCCCCCGTCACACGTCCGTGTTTCTGGTACGTGTGGTGTCATTTTTAACATGTACTGGAGACATATGCACACCCATTATAATCTATGGGGCTGTGCACATGTCTGTCTTCACAGGCACCCACACGTAGACCTGTTTTAATTTTTTATGGCAGCACGGGTGACAATATGGACGTATCGCACACATGTATAAGGATGACCTATGTGTGACAACGTACCAGAATAGAATGCAGAATAGAAATGATAGATGTTTAGGTTTTAAAGATGTGCAGATATATATGGGGTAGATAGCTAGATCTACTTGCTTTACTGTACATGTATTAACCAAATAAATAAATAAATGAGAAAAAAAATGACTTGGGGGTCGCCCCTGTTTTTGGTAACCAGCAAAGGCAGACCATCCCTAAAAATACCAGCCCACAGCCAGCCCTGAAGTGGCGCATCACATTAGATGCCCCAATTCTGGTGTGTCGCCTTAGCTCTTCCCGGTTGTCCTGGTGCAGTGGCAATCGGGGTAATGGTGCTTGAGGTTGAGGTCGGCTGTGAATTGTCAAAAAACACAGCTGGCATCAAGTTTTGGTGTTAGTAATGGAGAGGTGTCTATCAGACATCCCCATTACTAACCCAATAATAAAAAAAAAATAAAACAAGCACAAATTATTCAAATAAATTAAGACTCACCCAAACTTTCCCTGGTCCACCAATTTATTAAAAAATAAAAAAATCCCACGCAAGTCCGATATAGTCCAAGGAATCCAATGTAGTCCACAAATAGAAACCTGAAAAACCTAAAAAGAGAGAAACAAAAACAAGACACTGTCCCTCGTTCACCAATTTATTAGAAAAAAATTTCCCATGCAGGTCCGACGTAGTCCAGCGTTTCCCACGATGTTCTCCGAATCCAGCTCACGCTGCGCTCAGCGAGACCCGGCGACTGTGATGAGCATTAACGTTACTGACATCACTGCTCATCAGAGTCGCTGAGTACGGACATTACCACTTAACAGTAATGCAGTTCAATTTTCATATATTCAATGTTTGCCTAATTTTTAGCACTTACAGAGGCTGCAGTATTCTATCTATCTATCTATCTATCTATCTATCTATCCATCTAATCTAATCTAATCTAATCTAATCTAATCTAATCTAATCTAATCTAAATCTAAATCTAAATCTATATCTATATCTATCTAGAAACCACACCAGCAATGGAGTTAGGGTGCCAGGTCTCCCAGGCGAGGATCAAGCCTTAATATATAAAGGGAAAATGGAGGCAGCACACCAATTGAAACACTGAAAAGTTGTTATTTAATAGCCCATAATGGAGATGTTTTGGTTCCATGCATCTGGATTAAATAGTCTAAGCTGGTGAAATAAAGTGAAAAAATATAGCATAAATTAAATTTATGGGATCAAATAACTAAAAATTGGCCTGTGAATATATATTCACCCCTTTTGCTATGAAGCCCCTAAAAATTTCTGGTGCAAGCAATTACCTTTGTAAGTCACATGCTTAGTGAAAGGAAGTCCACCTGTGTGCAATCTAAGAGTCACATGTCTGTTAGCATATACCTATCTTTCCTGAAAGGCCACAGAGGCTGCAACACCACTAACCAAACAACACCACGAAGACCAAGGAGATCTCCAAACATGTCAGGTACAAAGTTGTTGAGAAGTACAAGTCAGGCTTGGGTCAACAAACCTGCCAAGAGAAGGCCACCCACCAAAACTCTCCGCCCGGGCATGGAGGGCATTAATCAGAGAGGCAGCACAGAAATCAAAGGTAACCCTGAAGGAGCTTTCGAGTTCCCAAGCAGAGACTGGAGTATCTTTCCATACGACCACAATAAGCCATACACTCCATAGAGGTGGCATTCATGGAAGAGTGGGCAGAAAAAAGCCTTTACTTACACACAAAAATTGTAAGGCTCGTTTTGCGTTTGCCAAAAGACACGTGGGAGACTCCCCAATGGTATGGAGGAAGGTCCTGTGGTCAGATGAGACCAAAAATTAACTTTTTGGCTACCAAACTAAACTCTATGTCTGGTTCATCACAACACAACTCAGCTCATCACCCGAAAAACACCATTCCCACAGTGAAACATGGTGGTGGCAGTATAATGCTGGTGGGCTGTTTTTCAGCAGCAGGGACTGGGAAATTGGTCCAAGTTGAGGGGAAAATGGATGGTACAAAATACAGGGAATGTCTTGAGCAAAACCTGTTTCAGTCTGTCAGTGATTTGTGACTGGGATGAAGGCTCACTTTCCAACAAGACAATGACCCAAAGCATACTGCTAAAGCAACCCTTGAATGATTTAAGGGGAAACGTGTAAATGTTTTGGAGTGGCCTAGTCAAAGCCTAGACCTTATTCCAATTGAGAATCTGTGGTCAGACTTGACGATTCCTGATCACCAGAGGAAACCATCTAACTTGAAGGAGCTGGGGCAGATTTGCCTTGAGGAATGGGCAAAAAATCCTGTGGCCAGATGTGAAAAGCTCATAGAGACTTATTCAAAGCGACTTGCAGCTGTAATTGCAGCACAAGGAGGCTCTACGAAGTACTGACTTTAAGGTGGTGAAGAATTCTGCACATTAAGTTTTCAGCTATTTTGTAATATTTATTGTTTGCTTCGCAATAAAAAAGAAAACCAAATGTTCACAGTTATAGGCATATTCCTTACATGAACTGATGCAAACCCTCTAAAAAAAAGTGAAATTCCAGATTGTGAGGTAACAAAACATGAAAAATGCCCAGGGGGTGGATACTTTCACAAGCCACTGTGTATGTATGTGTGTATATATATATATATATATATATATATATATACATATATGTGTGTGTGTGTGTGTGTGTGTGTGTATATATATATATATATATGTGTATATATTCCTCAAAGAAAGCTGCACTATACAGAACTGATATTGCAAAAGGGTGCAATCCTCAGGGTACCAACCCATTATCCTCCATGTACAGTGGGTACAGAAAGTATTCAGACCCCTTTAAATTTTTCTCTCTTTGTTTCATTGCAGCCATTTGGTAGATTCTAAAAAGTTCATTTTTTTTCTCATTAAAGTACACTCTGCACCCCATCTTGTCTGAAAAAAACAGGAACTGTTGGACTTGTCTTCTGATCACCGGCTGCTCCATCAGCAGTCATTTTATAGCTAATAAGAGAGGACTGTGTAATAAAGAGAGGGTGATGTGATTAACAAAAATATATAACAAGACCTAATACTGTGTAATAATGGGACAGCACTGTACAGAACAACAGAGGACGCTTCGTAATAAGGGACCACCCCATACATATCTAGAGAGGATGGTACGTAATAAGGGATGCCCATTCCAGTAATAATGTCCCCCATACTGGGCCCTTTCCTGGGATAATGTCCTCTAACCTTGCCTCCTTCTTGGTATAATGTTCCCTTCCTTTGAAAATGTGCCCAATCCTGGTCCATTTCCAGGTATAGTAAATAATAATAATAATATAAATTTTTATATAGCGCCAACATATTCCGCAGCACTTTACATACATTATCATCTCTGTCCCCATCTGTTCTTCATCCAGTGCAGACTTACATCACTTCTTCCAAGCCAGGACTCGTCTCTGCATAAAATAACACACATTTGTCTAAAGCACATTTCCCAATTTTTCCCCAACTTTTTACGCCAGATGAAGAAAAAAAGCAACATAGTCTCGCCCTGCACAGTAACAAGACCCCCCCCCACACTGAAAACAGTATCCTCAAAAATAAAATACAACACAACAGTAATAATATCCCTTAATTAGATCCTACAGTAATAATGTCCCACATCTTGGACCCTTCCTGTAATAACATCCCCCATCCTGGCCCCATGTGTCTCCATCCTGCCCCCATATGTCCTCCCATCCTGGCCCCATGTGTCTCCATCCTGCCCCATATGTCCTCCCATCCTAGCCACATATGTCCTCCCATCCTGGCCCTATGTGTCTCCATCCAGGCTCCATGTGTTCCCATCCTGCCCTAGGTGTCCCCATACTTCCATAGGTGTCTCCATCCTGCCTCATTTGATCTTCCATCCTGGCTTCAGGTGTCCCCATCCTGTCCTATGTGTCTCAATCCTGCCCCAGGTGTCTCCATCCTGTCCCAGGTGTTTTCATCCTGCACCATATGATCTCCCATCCAGCCTCCATGTGTCTCCATCTTGCCCCCATATGTCCTCCCATCCTGGTCCCATGTGTTTCCATCCTGGCCCCAGGTGTCCCTATTCTGCCCCCAGGTGTCTCTATCCTGCCACCAGGTGTCTATATCATGCCCCAGATGTCCTCATCCTGCCTCAGGTGTCTCCATCCTGCTCCATGTGTCTCCATCCTGCCTCCATATGTTCTCCCATCCTGCCCCATATGATTTCCCATCCTGCCCCATATGTCTCCATCCTGCCCCCATCCTGCCCCCATATGTTCTCCAATCCTGGCCCCATATGTTCTCCCATCCTGCCCCATATGTTCTCCCATCCTGCCCCCGTGTGTCTCCATCCTGTTCCCTTATTGTGGCTTTCAGTACAAAAATAAAAAAAAGTTTCTCCTTACCTGGCCGCAGTCCAGAGGCATCCTCTTCCTCATCAATTTGAGGCTCATGGCAGTGACATCATACAACAGTGATATCATATGCCAGCGACGTGCACGCAGACCTCAGCTGCCTGCCTCTGATTGGCTGGCGTCTGTCAACTGTTGTTGTGCAGTAAAGTGGCTTCCTGCACGGCAATAGATTTGAACTGAATGTGTGTCCAAGGAAGCTGGTGCTCACCGGGCCCCATACACAGTAAGAGCAGTGGCCCTGTAGATATGACTCGCCCCCTGGGCCACCCGGAACTGGGCTTTTTGAAGGATGCTGGGGGTTGTAGTCTCAGTGTGGCGGTGACCCGGTCCGTGGCTCAGGGTGGTCAAACCAGTGGCAGTCTTAGTGTAATAACAAATGTTCGACTATGCCACCCGTGGATTGCGGTCAGTGGGGACCGCCGCTGCGCTGCAGACCGCTGAGGCTGATGTTGTATGCGCAGCCAAGTATGGGATAACTCCCCACGGGAGAAGTATTGCCTCAGGGCAGCTAGTGTGGATGATGGGAGTGATCGTGTAAGCGTCCCAGTACTAATGGTGCTGGTGCGGCGATGAAACACAGAGACGTGTGGTTGCAGTTTCCAATGCTTTACTCACAGTTCTCATCCAGGTCACTTGTGCACACGAAGGACCGCCTGAGCCGTGCTGCGTTCACCAGGCAAGGGGCTCGACCAACTCCCAGGCAATTCCAGAGCGTGGCACAGGGCTCCCTTCTCTGGCCGTCCTCACCAGTGACCCACCTTTGTCCAGCTTCCTCGGGCCTTCTCTTGGCGAAACCTATCTCCGGTTTCCCTGACCCTATGTGGTATGCTTTCCTGGTGGATGTAGTGAGGGGTCGCACCAAGATGTGGTCACAACCTCCTGTCTTTGGCTGAGGAATTTGTTGCCTCCACCAATTTGGGTTCCGGTACCCTGCTCTGCCAACCCGTCACCCGCAATCTCCTGGGCCTATGGGGTTCCTTCTTCTCTCGTGTCTCTGGGCCTTTCTCTGTGTTCCAGTTCCTTGCTGTTTCTGTTCCTCTCCTCTGGCTCTGGCCTCCTCTCCAGGGCTGCCTCGTGGAGCTGGGCCCAGACTGAGCCACAGCTCCCTGTCAGCCCTCCTGGCTGAGCTCCTTCTCTCTTCTCCTCCTGACTGAACTGAACCCTGATCTAAGATGGTGCCCACCTTTTATACCTCCCTCTATGTGTGAGCCCAGGTGACTAGCAACCAATGGGCTCCTACTTATGCCCAGAGACCCACCCCTATCTGCTCCTACACCACTGGGTTTTCCTCCCCCTCCCCACTCCGGCCAGGGACAGAAGCTGTCGTGCCTGCACTTCTGTGGGAGCACCGGGAGCTGTCCCTCAGAAATGGGGTGTGTGTGGTGCATGCAGCCTAACGGGCCCTAGCCCACACTCCATCCTTACCCGGGAGTGGAATATCACACCTCTGGTTCGAGGTGCAATACCCCTGTAGCAGCCGAGCCCTCGGGGTGCTACAGATACATCATGGGCTGAGAGGGGGCTAAAACAACATTTTTATGGGAAAAATATATATTTTTTATTTTCACAGATCAACGTTATAAAATTCTGTGAAGCACCTATGGCATCAAGGTGCTCACCACACATCTAAATAAACTCCTTGGGTCTAGTTTCCAAAATGGGGTCACTTGTGGGGGTTTTCCACTGTTTTGCACATCAGAGGCTCTCCAAATGCGACATGGCACCCGCAGACCATTCCATCAAAGTCTGCGTTCCGAACCGCCACTCCTTTTTTTAACTCTGCCATGCACCCACACAGTAGTTTACCCCCACATTGGGAGTATCTGTGTACTCAGGAGAAATTGCACAACAAATTTTGGGTTCCATTTTCTCCTGTTATCCTTGTGAAAATAAAATATTTTTTGCTAAAAGGACATTTTTGTGAGAAAAATGTTATTTTTTAATTCTCACACCTCTATGTTATAAACTTCTGTGAAGCACCTGGGGGTTCAAGGTGCTCACCACACATCTAGATAAGTTCCTTGAGCGGTCTAGTTTCCAAAATGGTGTCATTTGTGGTGGGTTTCCACTGTTTAGACACATCAGGGGCTCTCCAAACGCAACATAGTGTCCGCTAATTATTCCAGCAAATTTTTCATTCAAAAAGTAAAATGGTGCTCCATCCCTTCTAAGCCCTGCTGTGCGCCCAAACAATAGTTTTCCTCCACATATTGTGTATTGGTGTACTCAGGAAAAATTCCACAACAAATTGTAAGGTGCAATTTCTCCTGTTACTCTTATGAAAATGCAAAATTTGAGGCTAAAAATACATTTTTGTGGAAACATGTGAAATTTTTATTTTCACGGCTCTATGTTTTAAACTTCTGTGAAGCACCTGGGGGTTCAAAGTGCTTACCACACATCTAGATAAGTTCCCTGATGGGTCCAGTTTCCAAAATGGTGTCACTTGTGGGGATCTTTCACTGTTTAGGCACATCAGGGGCTCTCCAAATGTGACATGGCATCTGTTAATTATTCCAGCCAATTTTGCATTCAAAAAATCAAATGGCGCTCCTTCCCTTCTGAGCTCTGCCGTGCTCCAAAACAGTGGTTTTCCCCCACATATGGGGTATTGGCGTGCTCAGGAGAAATTGCACAACACATTTTGGGGTCCATGTTCACCTGTTACTGACGCGCCCCTGGGCCTGTGTCGCGCTGCGTTGCGCACGCGGGAGCTTACCCGGAGCCGGATCTCTTGAGGGTTGTAGTCTCGTGGCGGTGATCCGGTCCGTGCCCAGGGAGTCAGACTAAGTGGCGCTGTATTAGCGGTAGATGTTGGACGACTACGCCACCCGTTGAGTACAGCTAAGGAGCTGCTGCTGCAGGGCAGACCGCTGAGGCCGGTGGTAGGATTGTGCAGCGTGATAGTATAACCCCCAACGGGAGGGGTATGGCCTCAGGGCAGCCGACGTGGATGATGGGGGTAGCAGGAACCACTCGGAGACGGTACGGTGTAGTTCAGGGTCTTTACTGGTGACAAAGATAGACCCTCCCGGAGTACTGGCTAGCGATTGGGGCCTGGTCAGTCCTTGAGCAGATGGGATCTCCCCTGGCCAGGCGGAGTTGTAGGCCTCCCAAACTAACGATACTCTTCCGGCTACCTTGCTAGAGGCGGGTATAAGTAGCCCACGTCCCTGAGTGTACCGTGTGGTGCTCACCCGTATGGCCGGTGACTCGGGGCCTTCTAGTAGCTTCCGCTCCACGACGGCGGTGCTGGTCCCACGCGTGTGACCGTGCCTTCGGGTTTCTGGGCCAGAGGACCTGCAATCCCCTGCCGGTCGGTTTCTGCTGCTGGATAGGAGTTAGTCCCCACAGCCTCGGACTCCGGGTCCGGTGATAACTTCTCAGTCAGGGCGAGCTCTGCAGCTGCCAGCCCCTGACTCCTTGTAGCACTGCTCCCACAGAGCTCCTGATGTTCTTTTCCTATATCTGCTTCTCTGTCTCTACTTCTTCTCTACTCTCTAACCCTGCCTCAGCCCTAGGTTTATATAGGGGAAGTTCTTCCCCTCCCAGGACTGGGCAGGAGGTGTGGCATGCATAGGATCCCTGACCAAGAGACCTCCCACCTGCTCTCAGACATAACATTGCTGTTACTGTGGAAACCAGACCCCTGGGGTGCCACATTCCCCCCTAGTGAAATTTAGTACTCCGGGACTAAACATATTTTTAGAAAAACATAACAAGGTATAAACAATAATAATACAACAAGAAAAACACATAAGGATGGTCACGGCATGTCCGCAACCGGGTGCAGTTTTTGAAGAAAAGCAAGGTGTCCATTTCACCAAAACAGGGAGACGTAACCAGGTAGGGGTCTGTCCTGCCCCGAGTCCTTAACAGTCTTTAGTCCATTCCTAGGTTACGCTCCAACCAATTGTACAAGGATTCCCGGTAAATCCACCAAGGACTCCTAAAAATAACTAGAAACACATAATTATACACAAGCAACAAGAAAAACAGGTAACCATAAATAAAACAACTTATACACTTCAAATCCTCCAACGTGCGGGTAACTGGCCTCTAGTGGCCCTAGTGGACCTACGGAGCTGACTGTCTAGCCCCGAACTACAGGGTGTAGGAACTGTCAAGGGTAAACTGGGCAGCTGTCCACGGGCCCTTTGGCTCACTAGAGGCATGGCAGGTTCACTATAAGCAGAGGGTTGATCCTCCTGGTCTGCTGGTGTGGGGTCTTCTGCCTCCTGGACCGGCTGTTCTTCCAGCTCTACCTGTTGCTCCGTAGGTGCTTGGGATGCTGGTTGGAGGAAGGTGAGTACGGGTACCACAACTGCGCCATTGACTTGAGTCCAAGACCGAGGGAAGTCTCCGAGCACAGTACTAACCATATCTTCCCTTTCCTCTACGGGTCGAGGGTCTTCTTGTTCCTCTTCAGGGTTCCGTAGCTGTTCGGGACACTTCTTCAGGTGAGCCCGGGATACAATGGTTGTGGTTTCCCCTCCGTCTTTACTGATGGTACAGACCTTTGGGTTGTCGTGGCTTGAGGGCAGTACGATGTACGGGTCCTTCTCCCACTGGTCGTCCAACTTGTGGAGCCGCCTTTTCCTCTTCAAGACCTGCTCTCCGGGTACCAGGGGAACAGCGGGAGCATACTGGTTGTAAGTTTTCTCTTGTCTTTCCCTAGCTTGACAGAGACTTCGCTCCACGCTCTCCTGTACTTTCCGGTACTGCTGCTGCCTCTCTGTGTCCCAGTCTGCTTCTGGTGAAGTGTCCTCGGGTGTCAGGACTCCCATCTCCAGGTCAACAGGTAGCTTACCAGGTCTTGCCCTCATCAGGTAAGCCGGGGTACAGTTGGTGGAACCTACCGGGATGTGGTTGTATAGGTCCACTAGGTCGGGCAGCCTCTCAGGCCACAGACTGCGTTCTTCCAGGGGCAATGTTTTCAGAAGATCTATCACCACCTGGTTCATTTTCTCACAAAGTCCATTAGTTTGCGGATGATAGGGTGTCGTCCTTATCTTCCGGCAGCCATACAGAGTGCAGAATTCTTGGAAGACCTCCGCTTCAAAGGCAGGTCCCTGGTCTGTCAACACTTGGTCCGGGTACCCGTGTGGACGGCAGAAATGCTGCTGGAAGGCTCTAGCTGCTGTTCGAGCGGTTAAGTCCTTGACGGGGACGACAACCAAGAACCGGGAGTAGTGATCCACGATGGTTAGTGCGTAGACGTAGCCACTCCTGCTTGGGGTCAGTTTTACATGATCCAAGGCTACCAATTCCAACGGCTGCCGGGTGACGATGGACTGCAGGGGAGTCTTCTGGCTGGCACGGTCCTTCCTTCTTAGGTTGCACGGGCCACAGTCTCTGCACCACCTCTCGATGGTTCCCCTCATGCCTACCCAGTGGAACCGCCCGCGCAGCAGGAACTCCAGCTTCTTCCATCCGAAGTGTCCAGCCCCGTCGTGGTATGCCTCCATCACCACGGCTGCGTCTCTTCGTGGCACCACTACTTGCCAGATTAGTTCATGCGTCCGGGAGTTAACCATTCGGCGGCACAACTTCCTCTTATAAAGGAACAGTCGACTCTTCTCAGCCCACAGTTGCTTGGCTTCCTCCGGAGCGTCTGGGTCAAGGCGAGCCTCTGGCCGAGTCAGCATCTACTTCACCAGTCGGACGGCAGGGTCACTGTCTTGCGTTTCCGCCCAGTTGTAGTGAGGCAAGGGATTAAACGTAGCCGCTTGCTTACTCCTTACCCGGTGGGAATACTGGATAGTCCCATGACGGTGGAACGCGGGGAGTTCGACTTCTTCCAGTCCCTCTGGATCTTCTCCTACGTCCGGTAGGTTTGGCATCCTGGACAGGGCGTCCGCGTTGGTATTGGAGCGTCCTGCCCGGTATTTGATTGTGAACTCGTAGTTGGACAGACGGGCCATCCATCTCTGCTCTAGGGCACCGAGTCTTGCTGTGTCCAGGTGTGTCAACGGGTTGTTATCCGTGTACACGGTGAACCGGGAGGAAGCGAGGTAGTGCTTAAAGCGTTCGGTGACTGCCCACACCACTGCCAGGAACTCTAGCTTAAATGAGCTGTAATTCTCAGGGTTTCTCTCGGTGGGTCGCAGTTTTCGGCTGGCGTAAGCGATTACTCGTTCTTTCCCCTGCTGGATCTGGGACAGCACGGCTCCTAGCCCGATGTTACTTGCGTCGGTGTAGAGGATAAAGGGCTGGCTGTAATCAGGGTACGCCAGGATTTCATCCCCCGTGAGGGCCATCTTCAGCTGGCGGAAGGACTCTTCTTCTAACTTCTCCCATCTGAAGGGTGGCTTCTGGTTCTTGGCCTTCCGGGACTGGCCTATCAGGAGGTCCTGCATAGGAGCTGCCTTTTTGGTGAAACCGGGGATGAATCTGCGGTAATAGCCTACCAACCCGAGGAACTGCCGCACTTCCTTTACACTGGAGGGACTTGGCCATTCCTTAATTGCGGTGATCTTATCAGGGTCGGGAGCCACTCCATCAGCGCTCACCACGTGTCCCAGGTACTGCACCTTTGGTTTCAGGAGGTGACACTTGGAGGGTTTCACCTTTAGGCCGTAGCTTGCCAGAGCTTCGAACACTTCCGCCAGGTGTTTCAGGTGGTCCTCATACGTCTTGGAATATACGATGACATCGTCCAGGTACAGCAGGACCTTCTCGAAGTTTCTGTGGCCCAGACAGCACTCCATTAATCGTTGGAAGGTTCCTGGTGCGTTGCAGAGTCCGAACGGCATGCAGGTAAACTCGCTTAGTCCCATCGGGGTGGTGAATGCGGTCTTCTCCCGGTCCGCCTCTGCTACAGGAACCTGCCAGTACCCACTAGTGAGATCCAAGGTAGAGAAGAAGTTAGCAGATCTTAAAGCAGCCAAAGACTCCTCTATCCTTGGTAAGGGGTACGCATCCTTGTGTGTGATACGGTTGATTTTCCGGTAATCTACACACATCCTCATGGTGTTGTCTTTCTTTTTGACTAAGACTAGTGGAGCTGCCCAGGGGCTACAGCTATCCCTGATCACCCCAGCCTCCTTCATGTCTCTAAGCATCCCCTTGGCGTGTTGGTAGTGTGCAGGGGGTACGGGTCGATACCTCTCTTTTATGGGAGGATGGTCTCCCGTGGGGATGTGGTGTTCTACCCCCTTGACTCGCCCGAAGTCTAACGGGTGTTTACTAAACACTCTCTCGTACTCTTGAACCACCCGATAGACTCCCTGTTTCTGGTGTGAGGGAGTGGAGTCAGTACCCAAATGTAGTTGCTGACACCAGTCCTCCATTGTTTTCTGAGAGCCGTTACCTTCCTCCGGGGAAGATGGAGGCAAGGGTTCTACGGACTGTATGGAATCTTGATTGATGGTATACAATTTGGCTAGCGTGGCATACCGGGGCAGGTACACTTCCCTCTTCCCGATATTTATTATGCGAACGGGCACCCTCCCATGGCGTACATTGACCACCCCCCCGTGCTGTCAAAATGGTGGGCCTACTGTCTGAGTAAACTGGTTCTACCATTGCCTGGTAATCTCTACCTCTCAGACCAATAGCTGCCCGGCACCAAATCATCATTTCACTTTTCGGGGGCATGGCAATAGGGAAAGGGTCACACATTCGCACGCTACCAATCTCACCACCGGAGAGTTCTAGCTGTTGCCGTCGCATCAGTGCCCGGATCTCTTTCTGGAGCACTCGCTGCTGGCCGGAGCTGGCGTTCTTGGCAACCTGCTGTAAAAGGAAAATCACCTCTGCAAGACAATTTTCAATTACATTAGTTCCTAGAGTTATCTTTGGGTGACTCTCGTGTTTGTCAATGTCTACAATGATCAGTCCCTGTGCTGCCAGTTCGACTCTACCGATTTTAATGGTCACCTCTTTAAATCCAATCTGTGGCACGGGCTGACCATTGCTGGCGATGATACTCAAGTCGTCGTCAGGGTAGCGGGTGATATCCGAGTCATTCCAGTACTGCTTGAAGAGCACGTACGGGATGGTGGTGACCTGTGACCCGGTGTCCAGTAGGGCACTCATAGGAATGCCATCCAGTACCACGGGTAAGACTGGACGTCCTCCCACATATTTGTCGCGCCAGTTCGATGGGCCTGGTGATCTTTTTCCTGGGGGTTGGCCCTCTACCCCAGGTTGTGCCAGTTTAAAGGACAGTACCTTGCCATATGTCCGGGTTGATTGCAGCGGCGGCAGATGGGTCGTCCGTCCTCGTTGTATCGGTCGCTGGGTCTTCCTCTGGCCGGTGGGGTCCTCCTTGGTCGACGCCACGGAATGTCCTCTGGTCCGGATGCCAGCTGGATCTTCCCTGGAGTGGAAACCTGTAAAGACTGCACAGTTCGGGTTAGCGCAGCAACGCTTTTAGCTAGCTCTTGGACCTGATGGTGCAGGTCTTGAGCCGGGTCATTGTTCAAAGCCTGCGCACCAGCTCCCACAGGCCCTGCCGACAAGGGCGCCGCCTCCTGGTGGTAAGTGGTAGTGGGGCGTCTGGGGGTCACAACGCCACCTGGTGCCGGTTCTCGAAGCACCCGGATGGCTCTGTCCTTGAACTGTGCAAATCCCAGATGAGGGTCCTGTAAGGCCATTGCCCGCAACTGGGTTCGGTGGGCATTGCAATATAAACCCTCTATAAATTGTTCAGTCAACAGCCTGTCCTCGTCTCCCACGCCGTCAGGGTCGGTCTGCTTAATGGCTCTCAGGGCCTCTTGTAAGTTCAGGGCATAGTCCCTTATACTCTCATGTGCCCGCTGTTTGTACCCGTAGAATCTAAGCTTGATCTCGGCTGAGGTGCGGGTATCAAAGGTGTCCCTCAGCCGGGTTAGTATCCCTGCGACAGTCCTCCCCCCAGGTGGCCAGGACTTTACCTCCCTTTGGGCTGCCCCGGTTAATTGGGCCACCAGGATGCTCACTTTTTGCTCCTCTGTGAGGGGGTACACCTGGAAGAGGCTATCCAGCTTTTCTCTAAAGTCATGCAGGGTATGTGACTCCCCTGAGTACTGGGGTAGCCAGGCTGCCCCCGGGATATAGGGCATGGTGAAAGGCATGACCGCAACAGCGGTGGCGCTGGCGGGGGTTGAAGCGGTGAAGCTCTCCTCCGTATCCGACATCCTTCTCCCCCCTAGTGGACCGTGGCCTACCTTGCGATGATCCTCTTCCGTAGGCCGCGGCTCCGCAGTGGATCGTCAGGGTTGAGGACCTTCCGTCGCGCTCCTGTGACGTCGGCGTCTGCTGGGCTCCTTCCAGGACCTTACGCAACGTCCGGACGTGAGGCGGGGCTTCAGTTCTCGCGCGCTTTCGGAGTCCACGCCCCTCTTCTTCCCGCGCGGCGTCCTCAAGATGGCGTCCAATGGCGGGAAAACTCCACGTATGGCGGGAAGAAGGCCGAAGATGGCGCCGGATGGCGGGAAAACTCCACCGATGGCGGGAAGGAAGCGGAAGATGGCGCCGGATGGCGGGAATCTTCACCACAGGTAAGTTTGAACAGTCTTTTTCAGGCACGCAGTACCCGGTGGTTGCGGGCACGAGATCCTGCCGACTACGCCAAAAGTTGACGCGCCCCTGGGCCTGTGTCGCGCTGCGTTGCGCACGCGGGAGCTTACCCGGAGCCGGATCTCTTGAGGGTTGTAGTCTCGTGGCGGTGATCCGGTCCGTGCCCAGGGAGTCAGACTAAGTGGCGCTGTATTAGCGGTAGATGTTGGACGACTACGCCACCCGTTGAGTACAGCTAAGGAGCTGCTGCTGCAGGGCAGACCGCTGAGGCCGGTGGTAGGATTGTGCAGCGTGATAGTATAACCCCCAACGGGAGGGGTATGGCCTCAGGGCAGCCGACGTGGATGATGGGGGTAGCAGGAACCACTCGGAGACGGTACGGTGTAGTTCAGGGTCTTTACTGGTGACAAAGATAGACCCTCCCGGAGTACTGGCTAGCGATTGGGGCCTGGTCAGTCCTTGAGCAGATGGGATCTCCCCTGGCCAGGCGGAGTTGTAGGCCTCCCAAACTAACGATACTCTTCCGGCTACCTTGCTAGAGGCGGGTATAAGTAGCCCACGTCCCTGAGTGTACCGTGTGGTGCTCACCCGTATGGCCGGTGACTCGGGGCCTTCTAGTAGCTTCCGCTCCACGACGGCGGTGCTGGTCCCACGCGTGTGACCGTGCCTTCGGGTTTCTGGGCCAGAGGACCTGCAATCCCCTGCCGGTCGGTTTCTGCTGCTGGATAGGAGTTAGTCCCCACAGCCTCGGACTCCGGGTCCGGTGATAACTTCTCAGTCAGGGCGAGCTCTGCAGCTGCCAGCCCCTGACTCCTTGTAGCACTGCTCCCACTGCTCCCACAGAGCTCCTGATGTTCTTTTCCTATATCTGCTTCTCTGTCTCTACTTCTTCTCTACTCTCTAACCCTGCTCAGCCCTAGGTTTATATAGGGGAAGTTCTTCCCCTCCCAGGACTGTGGCATGCATAGGATCCCTGACCAAGAGACCTCCCACCTGCTCTCAGACATAACATTTCTGTTACTGTGGAAACCAGACCCCTGGGGTGCCACATTACCTTTGCAAAAATAAAACAAAATTTGGGTCTAAATTAAAATTTTGGTGAAAAAATGTTAAATGTTTATTATTTTCTTTCACATTCCAAAAATTCATGTGAAGCAACTGAAGGGTTAATAAACTTCTTGAATGAATGTGGTTTCCATCATCTTGAGGGGTGCAGTTTTTAGTATGGTGTCACTTTTGGATATTTACTGTCACGTAGACCCCTCAAAGTCCCTTCAAATGTGATATGGTCCCTAAAAAAATGGTTTTGTAAATTTTGTTGGAAAAATGAGAAATCTCTGGTCAAATTTTAATCCTTATAACTTTCTAACAAAAAAAAAATTGTTTCAAAAATTGTGCTGATGTAAAGTAGAAATGTGGGAAATGTTATTTATTGTGAGACGTATCTCTGATTTAAAGGCATAAAAATTAAAAGCTGGAAAATTGAAAAATTTTCAACATTTTCGCCAAATTTTCCATTTTTTTCACAAATACACGCGTCATATCGAAGAAATTTTACCACTATCATGAAGTATAATATGTCACGAAAAAACATTCTTAGAATTAGTAGGATCCGTTCAAGCGTTCCAGAGGTATTATCTCATAAAGTGGCAGTGGTCAGAATTGTAAAAATTAAACTGGTCATGATGGTGCAAACAGCATTGGGGTGGGGTTAAAGCAACAATTATTAACCTCATATATTGTAAATACTTCACATTTTTATTCTTGAGGATGTATGGAATCAAACTAGTGAGTTTGCAGATACTATTTGGACTCTTCACCTTCATGCCAGAAACTCAACTGATGAGAGAGCTGAGAATTTCTTTTACACAGTTGGTTTCTCATTAGCTATTAATACGACCAATGCAGAAAGTCAGGGATCTAGTCCAGTACTACAAGAAATCAGCTCAGTGTCTAGGACAATGGTCAAGCATCCTGCTAGTGATCTACCTTTCATCGGTTCAACTCCTGGCATTCATCAGCAAAAACATGTTAAAAGCTTACAATAATTGAGATGAACCAATAGGGCTGATTGCTGTTAAAATCGACTGGAATAATTGTTTCTTGGTTTTAATGATTTTTACCTGATTCAAATGATTCATTAAAAAAAGGGGAGATTTGCACGAATATTCGTATATCCTGGACATATTAATATTTGATGAAAATGGGAACTGTAACAATAAGTAAAAGAAATGCTAAACTTCCAGAGCAGTTGAGCATCTGGCACAATGGTTAGGAGACCTGCTAGTGACTCAGATATCACCGGTTCATCTCCCTGCAGTCTCAAGAATAAAGACGTTGAATACTTACAATATTAAAGCAGAATATGTCAGGTTAATTAATGTTTTTGAAAATTACTGGGAGATTTATTTCAAATTTATTGTTCTTGATTTTCACCAATTTTTGTGCATTTTAATAATTTTTACCTGATTCAGGTCATAATTTATTTTAAAAAAAAAAGCAGGGTGATCACTGTGATTTTACTGATATTAGTGATTCCTGGTGATTTGCACAGATTTTCACTGATTTTTACTGAATTCATCAGATTCGAATCAACGTGACTGAATTGGGCTGATTTTATTGATTTCATAGAAAAATAGGCAAGATGGGATACTTGGGAACAACAATAGTGCAAATTAGTGCAAATCACCAGGACTCACTAATATTCGTGCAAAACCCTCCCCTTTTTTTAAATTAATCCTTATTTGAATCAGGTGAAGATCATTAAAATGCACTAAAATTGGCGGAAATCAACAAAAAACTTACTTGAAATAGATTTTCCAAGTGACTTTTAAAGCAATCGCTATTAACTTCATGTCTTCTGCTTTATTAATCTAAACACACCTCATCTTTTTTCTTGAGAACATATGGTATCAAACCAGAGAGATCTGGGCTACTATTTCTACTTTTAACCATTGTGCCAGAAACTCAGCTGCTAAGAGAGCTGAGAATTGCTTTTACTCAGTTGGTTTCTCATTAGCAATTAGTACGAAGAAAGTAATAAGACAGGGAACTACTGGAAGAAGCCAGCTCAGCGTTTAGGACAATGGTTAAGTGTCCTGCTGGTGACCTACTGTTCACAGGTTTGACTCCTGGTGTTCATCAGCATGAACATACTTGAAGCTTACAATAAAGGAGCAGAAAATATGGACTTACTAACTGATTGCTATTAAATTCTACTAGATAATTCATTTTCCTGATTTATACCAATTTTAGTGAATTTTAATGATTTTCACCTGATTCAAACGATTCATTAAAAAGGGGGGGGTTTGCACTAATATTCATTTATCCTGGTGTTTTGCACTAATTTGCACTATTATTGTTCACAAGTAATCCCATCTTGTCTATTTTTCTATGAAATCAGCAAATTCAGCCAAATTCAGTCACGTTGATTTGAATCAGACTAATTCAGTGAAAATCAGTGAAAATCGCCAGGAAGCACTAATATCAGTGAAAATCACAGTTGGCGCCCTTTTTTTTCTTTTTGAATAAATCATGACATTGATTCAGGTGAAAATCCTTAAAATGCACTAACAGGGGTGAAAATCAAGAAAAATGTATTTAAAATACATTTTCCAGTTGACTTTTAAAGCAACAAAATTAACCCTATATGTTCTGCTTCAATAGTGTAAAGATTCTTGATCTTTATGCTTGAGGCTGCGGGGAGTTGAACCAGTGAGATCAGGGTCACTAGCGGGACTCTTACCCATTGTGCCAGTTCCTGACTGATTCCCTCTCATACTGCGCTGGGCATATTAATAGCTGCTGAGAATGGGAACTGTAACAGGAAAAGAAATTCTGAGCTTTCACTATTAGTGCATCCTGGTGATTTGTACTTATTTGCACTATTGTTGTTCACAAGTAAGCCCATCCTGCCTATTTTCCTATCATATCAACAAAGTAAAATTTGGTCACATTGATTCGAATCTGATGAATTCAGTGAAAATCACCAGGAATCACTAATATCATTGAAAATCAAAGTAATCAGCCTGTTTTTTTTAAATAAATCATGATGAAAATCATTAAAATTAGGACTACACTCCCAAAGAGGTTTTAATAAGGTCTCATGCTCAGTTTCAATATTTTAAACACTTGACATATTTACTTTTTATGATGATGAGAGATGAACAAGGGCGATCTGGGTCACTAGCTGGAGTCTTCACCATTGTGCCAGACCCTCAGCTGTGAGAGGAGCTGAGTATTTCCGTTACTTAGTGTTAATGTTTCTGCTCTCATCAGATTTTAATACTTTCAGCTCAGTAAGATGGAATCAGTTCAGCATCTGGTACAATGGTCTAGAGTCCTACTAGTGATCCAGAGTCCAGATCTCACCAGCTCAAGCCCCAGCATCCCCCAAACTAGAAGGTGCAAGCTTTTACAATGGTGGAGAAAAACATATAGGGCTAATTGCTGTTTAAATTCACTGGCTAATATATTTCTAATCATTTTTTCTTTACATTCAGCACTTTTAGTGCATTTTAATGATTTTCATTTGATACAAAGTGAACCTGTGAGCTCGGGGTCACTATTAGAATTCTTGGCCATTGTGCCGGACACTGAGTTGGGTACTTCTCTTACTGGACTTGTCTTACTCGACTGAAGGGAAAAAGTAATATAAGCTCTCAGCTCCTATAACAGCTGTCTGTCCCAATGGTCAAGTGTCCTACTTGTGACCCACATCTCACCGATTCAACTCCCAACATCTTCCAGAATAAAACTCCCCTACTGCAATCACATCCAGAGCTGCAGCCGCGGTGTTTCTATTACTTTGTGCTCCGTACTCCATTCACTTCTGGAGCTGCACCTATAATGTTTTCGATACTTCATGTCACATTTTCAGGTACCATTACATTTACTTTATTGTGTTATTGTGTGTGTTGTATGTTGCAATTACACAAGAGCCAATTCTTTCAGAAACATTCAGATCTGGATGTGAATGTAAATATATTACTACTAGGATGGAGGAGAATTAACTATTGCCGAACCCCTCCGTGATCTCCAGAGATTTGGATGTTTCGACAGTTACTGAAGTGCAATTATCAGCATTTCATAAGTTTTTACACTTTTATTGACAAATCCATCAAGTTTATGGAAAGACTCAATATTTACAGTGTTGACCCTTATTTTTTAAGACTTCTACCCCTCTGCCTGGCAGATGAATATCAGCTTCTGGGCCAAATTCTGACTGTTGACTGCCCATTCTTGTCTAATCAGTGCTTGGAGATTATGACAATTTATGTATATTTGTTTGACCACCCACCGCATGAGGATTAACCTCAGGTTCGCAATGGGATTGAGATCTGGGAAGTTTCCTGCCATGAACCCAAAACTTCAATGTTTTCTTCACTGTGACACTTAGTTATCACTTTTACCTTTTGATATGGTCTAAATCATACTGGAAAAAGCATTGCTCTTCCCAAATTGCTCCTGGATCGTTGGACGTTGTTCTTGGAGGATGTTGAGATTCCATTCTTTATTCATGGCAATGTTCTTATGAGTGAACCCTTTTCATGGATAATAATAATTATAATAATTTTTATTTCTATAGCACCAACATATTCCCCAGCACTTTACATTTCAAAGGGGACTTGTACAGACAATAAAGATATTACAGAGTAACACATAATTCAACAGATACCAAGAGGAGTGAGGTTCCTGCTCGCAAGCCACAATTTATGAGGAAATGGTGGAGACACGAAGGGTGAATAGTAAGAAGTGCTTGTACTGTATGGTCCGGTCATCAATATAATAGGTAGGGTATTCCATAGCTCTCAATCATCCCGGTTTCTGCAGTACTGTCCCTCTTTGAAGGCTCAGTCCCGCCATGGCTTAGCTGTTCTCCTGGCTGTGGAGAGTGGTGGGGGGTTGCGGTGGTGGAGCAGCAGGCACAGGCAGGGGCCGGCAACTACAGCTACCATGTGTGCCCACTGCTAAAGAAATTGAATATTCACTCTTTTCCACTCCCATGGGGGGTGGGTAACAGATGCTAAGAGGGACCAAATTCTGAGGAAAATTTTGGAAGGGCAAAATGGGAATAGTTAGATAAGTGAGGTGAGGCGATAGGCCACGCATAAAACTGGGTATTGAGAATTAATTGAATTGTCCAGGGCAATGCATTCCAGAGAATTGGTGCAGCTCTCAAGAATTCTTGGAGACAGGATTGAGAGGCTCGGATTAAATTATTCCTAGGTCATTAGCAGAACAGTAGGCACCAGCCAATAGGGCAGTAGTTTGCCTCTGGGAAGCATATTAGTGAGGGGAAAACAGAGGCATTATAGATTATGAGAAATTACACAGTCACAGTAAGATGATGTTACCTCTGACAGTGACATCGTCAGTTTGAGTCCATGGTTCTGAGCAATCCTCCTGTTTCACAGCCATAACAGTCATTCTTTATAATCATAATATAAAGTTGCAGTGTCTCCATGTTTTGCCACAGTATAACACCATCATCACCACCATAATAAAGTGACATAATCTAATGGGTCATGGCATAATTTTTTCTCTCCTTAATTTTAAATGATTTTAAAGTTTTTCCTATTAAGGCCACGGCCCCACAATCAGTATTTGGTCAGTATTCGGTCAGTATTTTTTCTCAGGAATGGGAGCTAAAACCAGGTGAGGAACAATCAGAGAAAAGGTATAATAGAAACAAGTCACCAATTCTGCATTATCACCCACTCCTGGTTTTGGCTCCCACTCCTGAGAAAAAATACTGACCGAATACTGACCAAATACTGATAGTGGGGCCATGGCCTGAATCTGAGAGTAGCAATATTTAGGGCCTGGGACTGTGATTCCAGCGATGAGTCATAGTTTTCTCTCCTGCAGATCTAGCAGAGCTTCAAATACTGAGCTCTGAATAACCCCACCCTCACCACTGATTGGCTGCTTTATGTTTACACCCTATATTGGCAGCTGCTAAACAGTGGTGGAGGCGGGGTTACATGGAACAGTTGACTAGGTTGCACGTGACATCTAGTCCTGTACTGATAATCTCCTGCTTATAAAACACTAATTTATTGACACAGTCATACACAACCTAGCGAGTAACACATCGCTGGAATCAGGGTCTCTGCCATTACATCATGCTGCTTTCAGATTACATAGCAAGAACCTTTAGACAGATTCCCTTTATGGAGTAATTAACTTTCATTTAAAATAAAAATAATTTAGTCCAGCATGGAAATTTATGAAACTTTGCAAATCATTTTATTAAGGGATTTGTCTTTATTCCTGTAAATTTATTTAAGTGACTTCCAAAATCCAGCTTTTCCATAGACTATTTGCCTACATTCAGTTGCACAGCTGTAAAAAAATATTCATTTGGAGTACAGATGCTGGCAGTGAGCGGGTCAGCACTTTTTGTCCTCCTCTGAGTGTTGTGCTTATCAGAACAATGTTCAGCAAATAGGTGCTGACCCATCACTGCCATCATCTGTACTCCAAAGGTGGACACTCTGATATCAAATAGACTGGGGAAAAGCAGGGACAGGAAGCCACTTACATGTATTTTTATTTCCAGGAATTAGGACAAATCCCATAATATAGTGATTTGTGCAGTGGCTGCAGCAGAAGCAGCATGGTAGAAAGATAAGATGTCAGACCATAAAATGCTTGGAAGTTTAAGGCCAAGACATGATGGACAGGGAGGCGATTTCTGGCAGTGTGTGGTCCATTTCTCTTGGTGGCAGCAGAATGGTCTGGAAGACAGTCAACGGACTGGCCGGCAGACAGATGGAATAGTTGAATAGTTGATGCATCAGCCAACGGTGCATGAAAGTCTGCACTGATACATGCCTGATTCATTTTCACAAATATTTGTTTTTTTCACATTTAAAACGGATAACCTGGTACGTTTTAGTGTGAAAAATCCAAGGTCCATGCTGAACACTATCTTTGATATTACATTGTAGCTGGAATCGACAGTACACCCATAGTAAACTGGGCCATTTCTAACTTGGTCCAATTTGTTGACCCAGAAATCCATGGGATGGAGCTCAGGGTATCTGCTTGAGAAAGGACACAGTCTAAGTATAACTGAGCTTCCATGTTCACATACATCTGGTCTATCACACTACATACAATGATAGACCATCTGGTCTATCACACTACATACAATGATAAACCATCTGGTCTATCACACTACATACAATGATAAACCATCTGGTCTATCGTACTACATACAATGATAAACCATCTGGTCTATCGTACTACATACAATGATAAACCATCTGGTCTATCATACTACATACAATGATAAACCATCTGGTCTATCGTACTACATACAATGATAGACCATCTGGTCTATCATACTACATACAATGATAAACCATCTGGTCTATCGTACTACATACAATGATAAACCATCTGGTCTATCATACTACATACAATGATAAACCATCTGGTCTATCGTACTACATACAATGATAGACCATCTGGTCTATCATACTACATACAATGATAAACCATCTGGTCTATCATACTACATACAATGATAAACCATCTGGTCTATCATACTACATACAATGATAAACCATCTGGTCTATCATACTACATACAATGACAGACCATCTGGTCTATCATACTACATACAATCATAGACCATCTGGTCTATCGTACTACATACAATGATAAACCATCTGGTCTATCGTACTACATACAGTGATAACCCATCTGGTCTATCATGCTACATACAGTGATAACCCATCTGGTCTATCATACTACATACAGTGATAACCCATCTGGTCTATCATACTACATACAGTGATAACCCATCTGGTCTATCATTGAGCCGCCTCCATCATGTGCTGCTTCAGTGGTGACTGCAGGAAACGTTGATTTGGCCCCAGAGGATGATTTTATCGCTTGTTCCTGGACTGTGTCTCAATGATGCTATCAACCTTCTCTTCTGATGACTTCAAATCCTTATCACTCCCTTCTGGCTCCCAGGTTTTGTCCAACACAGAATCATCATCATCCATGATTCGCTGACCGTTGCCTCTGCGGGTGAAATGGCCAGAGCTGCTTGCGCCCCTGCCTGATTCCCACCCTGAGGTTTACCCTGGCTCAGAGTGCTACTACCACACACAAGATTCCCTACAACCTCAGCCTCAACACAGATTGGCATTAGACTCGTGTCCTCCATCACCTCCAGCACAATGTCTTCCGAGAACAAAGGCTGGCTTTTCATGTCTTCTAAAATATCAACTCAAAGAAATATTTCTGGTGTAGTATGTTCCTTAGCCAAGGGGTTTTAGTGGATTAGGATAGATTGGGGCAGAATAGAAACAGGTGTCATTGATGGATCGGAAATTTTTGCTCTGCGTAACATTAACCGTTATTCACGCAGAGGAAGTGGACTGCGTAGAATACTGACTACAGCTGATGGTGTCTACATCATCCTGCTGTGATTGAGATGAGCGATGGCACATATACTCCATTAGGCCCTGGCTTCCTTCTCACTAATGCTGTTGCTAGAGCTTACAAACAACACCAAATGTGACTTGCGTTTGGTACTACTATTGCCAGGATGGTTGCTGCTAGTAGAGATGAGCACTGTTCGGGTTCGTCGACTTTAAACGCACATCAAAAAAGGTTCATGTTTGGGCACCTGATGCCAAAACGACCCTGAATGGGATCCCGAAAAACCTTGGTTTCCCACGTTGCCATCTACGTGAAAGCTTGGGAAACGGGCTTTGATCGGCGGTAACATTGTTACTGTGGGTCAGAGCATTGAGGGATCACGCTGTCAGATGTCAGCATGATCCCGCAGCTGTGGCAGTGACCCGTGGTAAAAAGCTTACCGCTGGTCACAGGCATCAGCTAATGATAGACTACTACTTGCATCAGCTGGCGCCTGCTGTCACTGAAAACAGAGTGCTGGCGCCGCTGGATGGGAGCAGTAGTATCTCATTAGCCAGTGTCTGTGCTTCAAGTAAAAAAAAAAAAAAGTTAAAATGAATAAATATTAAACAAAAAAAAAACACATTTTACTTACCTACATCTAATCCACAATGCCCTTGTCCCCTGTAAAAAACAAAAACAAAAACGCTATATATCCACCTTAATGCCTAATCCCCGATGCCCATGTCACTTGTATAAAGAAAAAATAAACCACTATAATGCTCACCTATCCGCCGTAATCCAGGTAATCCCTAGTGTCCCATGCAGATCTCTTTAATAGAACAGCCACATCGTAAGAAGTGACCGCTCTATTCAGCAGCCGGCGTTACACTGACAGGAGCATAATTGGTCCTGCAGTGTATGGCGCTGAGCTGCCGTAAGTGAGGTCAAATGAGTTCATCAGCTGATGAAGCTCCGGAGCCCTCACGGCACCACCGCTGTGTGAGAAAATGCTCACGCAGCGGTGGTGCCGTAAGTGAGGTCACTGGGGCTCATCAACTGATGAACTCAAGTGACCTCTGCAGCACAGCGCTATACACTGCCGAGAGCGATTATTCTCCTGTCAATGTATCACCGCTTGCTGGATAGAGCAGTCACATCTAATGATGTGGCAGTTCTATAAGTGACATTCTAATGACTGATTACGGCGTGGGACAGTATGTAATGTCAGACAGGTGAGTATTATTGTAACAACACAACTTTTCTTCTTAATTATGCCAGACATACTTTCTGATAGGCAAGAGCTATATTTTTATGTTGACTTTTTTAACCTGTGTTCTTGTTTGGTTGATTAACACAGGCTATTGTTTGAATAATCCTGACATTGATTTGAGATGTACTGCAACTTATTGTATGCACATCTTGAAAGATAAAGATAGGTTCATAGAGCAATACTGTTTGATACTATGCTAATTGTATATTATACTAAGCTAGCTAGTTTATTTAAAGAGTCCCCCCCTGCTTTTACCAACTATGTAAATTGAATAATTGCTCAAACAATGAGTCATGAGCTCTTTCCACCTTCTTCCCTGAGCCTTGACCTGTGAATGATGGCTGCAAGTACAATTGTGATCTATAAAAAGGGGGTCTCTTCCTCTATTCAGGGTCATTCTACAGCATTAGATATTCCAAAGTGAATGTCCAAATTCCAACATCACTATGGCACTTAAAATCCAATAATCAATTACCCTTCCTAAAGGCTCTTTAAAGTCTTCAAGAAAAAGAAGTATACCATATAAATTTGTAAAAACAAGAATCTTTATTAATGTTCAATAAAAACAATGTATACAAATAAAAAAACAAAGATGCCTAACGAGGGCACTGTGGTCACATATATCCCCAAAAAACTCAATGTAAATTCAATATTATCCATATCAGAGTCAAATGACTATATACAGTACAGACCAAAAGTTTGGACACACCTTCTCATTTAAAGATTTTAGTGTATTTTCATGACTTTGAAAACTGTACATTCACACTGAAGGCATCAAAACTATGAATTAACACATGTGGAATTATATACTTAACAAAAAAGTGTGAAACAACTGAAAATATGTCTTATATTCTAGGTTCTTCAAAGTAGCCACCTTTTGCTTTGATGACTGCTTTGCACACTCTTGGCATTCTCTTGATGAGTTTCAAGAGGTAGTCACCGGAAATGGTTTTGACTTGACCGGTGTGCCCTGTCAGGTTTAATAAGTGGGATTTCTTGCCTTATAAATGGGGTTGGGACCATCAGTTGTGTTGTGCAGAAGTCAGGTGGATACACAGCTGATAGTCCTACTGAATAGACTGTTAGAATTTGTATTATGGCAAGAAAAAAGAAGCTAAGTAAAGAAAAAGGAGTGGCCATCATTACTTTAAGAAATGAAGGTCAGTCAGTCCGAAAAATTGGGCAAACTTTGAAAGTGTCCCCAAGTGTAGTTGCAAAAACCATCAAGGGCTACAAAGAAACTGGCTCACATGAGGACCACCCCAGGAAAGGAAGACCAAGAGTCACCTCTGCTTCTGAGGATAAGTTTACCCGAGTCACCAGCCTCAGAAATCGCAGGTTAACAGCAGCTCAGAGTAGAGACCAGGTCAATGCCACACAGAGTTCTAGCAGCATACACATCTCTACAACAACTGTTAAGAGGAGACTTTGTGCAGCAGGCCTTCATGGTAAAATAGCTGCTAGGAAACCACTGCTAAGGACAGGCAACAAGCAGAAGAGACTTGTTTGGGCAAAAGAACACAAGGAATGGACATTAGACCAGTGGAAATCTGTGCTTTGGTCTGATGAGTCCAAATTTGAGATCTTTGGTTCCAACCACCGTGTCTTTGTGCGACGCAGAAAAGGTGAACGGATGGACTCTACATGCCTGGTTCCCACCGTGAAGCATGGAGGAGGAGGTGTGATGGTGTGGGGGTGCTTTGCTGGTGACACTGTTGGGGATTTATTCAAAATTGAAGGCATACTGAACCAGCATGGCTACCACAGCATCTTGCAGCGGCATGCTATTCCATCCGGTTTGCGTTTAGATGGACCATCAATTATTTTTCAACAGGAAAATGACCCCAAACACACCTCCAGGCTGTGTAAGGGCTATTTGACCAAGAAGGAGAGTGATGGAGGGCTACGCCAGATGACCTGGCCTCCACAGTCACCAGACCTGAACCCAATCGAGATGGTTTGGGGTGAGCTGGACCGCAGAGTGAAGGCAAAAGAGCCAACAAGTGCTAAGCATCTCTGGGAACTCTTTCAAGATTGTTGGAAGACCATTTCCGGTGACTACCTCTTGAAAATTATCAAGAGAATGCCAAGATTGTGCAAAGCAGTCATCAAAGCAAAAGGTGGCTACTTTGAAGAACCTAGAATATAAGACATATTTTCAGTTGTTTCACACTTTTTTTGTTAAGTATATAATTCCACATGTGTTAATTCATAGTTGTGATGCCTTCAGTGTGAATGTACGATTTTCAAAGTCATGAAAATACAGAAAAATCTTTAAATGAGAAGGAGTGTCCAAACGTTTGGTCTGTACTGTACACCCAACCCCCCAAACCAGAACCACCTTCCAAAATCTGTGACATTCTGTTCAGCAGGTCCCTGATCACGGAACCCTCTGCTGTATCCAGACCCCCCCCATTCTACATCTGGACCTAACTCCCTCCCGCACATCCTGTGGCACCCCAGAGGGTCTGGCTGCCACAGTGGTAGTAATACCATGTCTGGGAGCAAAACAGGAGTTTCCGGGTCAGGAACACATGACATGCAACACCTCCTACCCTAGACCAGAAAGGGGAGGATCCTGCCCTATATAACTGGATCTGGAGGCGGGGTTAGTCAGTCTGAGTCGGAGTCTAAGTCAGTGTCAGGAGTCAAGTAGGACACGGAGCAAGGAGCCAGGGACTGGAGCTGGAGATAGCTCGTCCTGGCCAGTATACACAGAGGACCGGACACCAGAGTCCGAGGCTGTGGGGATTGCATACCCAGCAGCAGATACTGCAGGGTAGAAGATTGCAGGTCTCCTGGCCCACAGAAGCCCGGAGGCTCAGCCACACGAAAGGACCCGTACCGCCACAGAGGAGCGAGGAATCTACAAGGTCTGAGTCGCCAGCCATACGGGTGAGCACAGTGCGTTACACTCGGGAACGTGGGCTACAACACGACTATAAGCGGGATAGCCAAAGAGTACAGTCAGAACGGCAGGCCTACAACTTCACCTGGCCAGGAGGACTCTAGGATTGTTCCCAGACTGATCAGGCCCTCATCACTAGCCGGTACTCCCATTGGGGCCCATATAATTGCCAACAGTAAAGACCCTGGGACTACACTGCAAAGAATCCGTGTTGTCATTACTGATACCTTGCACTACCACCCCCATCATCCATACACGCTGCCCTGAAGCTCCACTCTTCCTGTGGGGAGTTACATCACCTTGCTGCACATACCACCAGCTTCAGCGGACTGCTCCGCAGCGGCGGTTCCCAATAACCGTATTCCACAGGTGGCGTAGTCGGACTATACATAAACTACCCTGGTTTGACCGCCCTGGGTCACGGACCGGGTCACCGCCATGGTGACTACAACCCCCAGCATCTACAGGCCCGGCTCCGGGTACCCCACGGCCCAGGGGGCGCGTCAATCCCATGACCAAACCTAACAGCACGTTGAAACAGACAAGACAGAGAATCATACTCACAAGGCTGCCCCGATGCTATGATCCCACCAGCCGTACTTCCAGCATCCTGACGATCCATCTCCTCCCGGTGTTCGTCTTCAGAATCTCCTTCTTCCATCAGCTCCCCCTGGTTGGATTCCATGCCACCAGATGGATTGGCAACCCCCACTGGCACATGTGGACCTGCTCCAGCGACAATGCAGGTCTGAAAATTCAAATTTTCCGCCAAATATCCTGCGGGTCCTCCTGAAGGTGGCCTCCGCTGGCGCCTGCCGGCCAATCCGCGCTGGTGCCTGCTGCTTCTGTGGGTCCTCGGCGTCTGGTAAAGCCAAGCTGTCCGCCTGCTCTGGTACTTTCACCTGGTTGCCGTCTGCTGCTCCTGACAGGAGCATCACCAGACACTGATGATCCGGGTCCTGAGGGCCTAGAAGCGGAAGGCCGCGGCTCTGGTACAGGCTGCGGCCTACCCACTCCCGCCTCAGCAGGCCGGCTGTGAGGATTCCTGCAGGGCCGTGAGCGACGAGTGGAAGCTGCGCTCTTGTAATCACTGCCCTCAGGGTCCCCGGTGGGACTCCTCAGCCATCGCCTGCTCCATGGCATGAATTCGGGGCTTAGCCTCTACAGGGGCCTCGCTCTCCTGGCCCGCCTGTTGGCCTCATCACGGGCTCGGGCTCCGACGCACATGGTGGAAAGCTGATCCCGCTGCCATGCCTCACCCCTCAGTCCTGCCTGTCCGCAGCTGTTGTAGCATGGCATCCACATTCTCCATGAGGTAGGTTAATGGTGAGGGAGGGGGAAACGTGTTAACTTTACACACCCAGCAGTCTAATATGGCTACTTTTCCCACACTTTTTTTCTTAAAATACCCTCCTACCTTACTCCCCTCCTCCCACCAGTTTCCCTGCATTGTTCCAAATTATCCCTCCCAGCCAATTCCAGTCATGAGGGGCTTTCCCTTAATTTGTACAATCTCCAGCCCCTTTCTGGATCACTGCTCAGTCAATGCCAATGCTGGAGTGAATGAGGTCAGTGCTGGGGCAGGTTACTAACAGCCAATGCTGTGTATTGGGCGGGCAGAAGGCAGCGCTGCACAATGGAGCCAGGCAGTGCCAGCTCTGGTTGTGAGTTTAGAAAAGAAAGCACAGGGAGTTGCCCAGTCTGGAGAGCAGCATGTAAACAAAAAGGGTAAAGAAAATGAAATGAAATGAAATAGGTAGGAACGAAAGGTAGAGACCAAAAAAAAAAAAAGTATTTTCCAGGTGAAGAGTGGCAGTGGTGGTCGGTTGCCAGGTGGAGAGTGGCAGTGGTGGTCGGTTGCCAGGTGGAGAGCGGCGGTGGTGGTCGGCTGCCAGGTGGAGAGCGGCGGTGGTGGTCGGCTGCCAGGTGGAGAGCAGCGGTGGTGGTCGGCTGCCAGGTGGAGAGCGGCAGAAATATTCTGCCGCCAGGTGGAGAGTGGCGGTGGAAGTCGGCTGCCAGGTGGAGAGTGGCGGTGGTGGTCGGCCGCCAGGTGGAGAGTGGCGGTGGTGGTCGGTTGCCAGGTGGAGAGTGGCGGTGGTGGTCACATGCCAGGTGGAGAGTGGCGGTGGTGGTCACATGCCAGGTGGAGAGTGGCAGGGGTGTTCTGCCGCCAGGTAGAGAATGGTGGCGGTGTTCTGCTTATATAGTGGAGATAAAACACAATAATGTTGTACCGCATTTCAGTCGAGCCTGTCAGTGCTCAGATCATACACTGCATCAATTTTTTCTGCATGGCTGTCGTCCCAGATGGAAGCCTCTTCTAAAGATGATGCACAAAAAAGCCCGCAAACACTTTTCTGAAAACAAGCAGACTAAGGACATGGATTGCTGAAACCAAGTCCTGTGTTCTGGTGAGACCAAGATAAACTTATTTGGCTCAGATGGTGTCAAGTGTGTGTGATGGCTAACAGGTGATACAGTTATATGAAAAAGTTTGGGCACCCCTATTAATCTTAAGCTTAATGTTTTATAAAAATTAGTGTTTTTGCAACAGCTATTTCAGTTTGATATATGTAATAACTGTTGGACACAGTAATGTTTCTGCCTTGAAATGAGGTTTATTGTACTAACAGAAAATGTGCAATCTGCATTCAAACAAAATTTGACAGGTGCATAAGTATGGGCACCCTTATCATTTTCTTGTTTTAAATACTCCTACCTACTTTTTACTGACTTACTAAAGCACTTTTTTTGGTTTTGTAACCTCATTGAGCTTTGAACTTCATAGCCAGGTGTATGCAATCATGAGAAAAGCTACTTAAAGTGGCCACGTGGAAGTTGTTCTCCTGTTTGAATCTCCTCTGAAGAGTGGCATCATGGGCTCCTCAAAACAACTGTCAAATGATCTGAAAACAAAGATTATTCAACATAGTTGTTCAGGGGAAGGATACAAAAAGCTGTCTCAGAGATTTATCCTGTCAGTTTCCACTGTGAGGAACATAGTAAGGAAATGGAAGAACACAGGGACAGTTCTTGTTAAGGCCAGAAGTGGCAGGCCAAGAAAAACATCAGAAAGGCAGAGAAGAAGAATGGTGAGATCAGTCAAGGACAATCCTCAGACCACCTCCAGAGGGCTGCAGCATCAACTTGCTGCAGATGGTGTCACTGTGCATCGGTCAACTATACAACGCACTTTGCACAAGGAGAAGCTGTATGGGAGAGTGATGCGAAAGAAGCCGTTTCTGCAAGCACGCCACAAACAGAGTCGGCTGAGGTATGCAAAAGCACATTTGGAGAAGCCAATTTCTTTTTGGAAGAAAGTCCTGTGGACTGATGAAGCCAAGATTGAGTTGTTTGGTCATACAAAAAGGCGTTATGCATGGCGGCAAAAAAACACAGCATTCCAAGAAAAACACTTGCTACCCACAGTAAAATTTGGTGGAAGTTCCATCATGCTTTGGGGCTGTGTGGCCAATGCCGGCACCGGGAATCTTGTTAAAGTTGAGGGACGCATGGATTCCACTCAGTATCAGCAGATTCTTGACAATAATGTTCAAGAATCAGTGATAAAGTTGAAGTTACGCAGGGGATGGATCTTTCATCAAGACAATGATCCAAAACACCGCTCCAAATCTACTCAGGCATTCATGCAGAGGAACAATTACAATGTTCTGGAATGGCCATCCCAGTCCCCAGAGCTGAATATCATTGAACATCTGTGGGATCATTTGAAGAGGGCTGTCCATGCTCGGCGACCATCAAACTTTACTGAACTGGAATTGTTTTGTAAAGAGGAATGGTCAAAAATACCTTCATCCAGGATCCAGGAACTCATTAAAAGCTACAGGAAGCGACTAGAGGCTGTTATTTTTGCAAAAGGAGGATCTACTAAATATTAATGTCACTTTTCTGGTGGGGTGCCCATACTTATGCACCTGTCAAATTTTGTTTGAATGCAGATTGCACATTTTCTGTTAGTACAATAAACCTCATTTCAAGGCAGTAACATTACTGTGTCCAACAGTTATTACATATATCAAACTGAAATAGCTGTTGCAAAAACACCAATTATTATAAAACAATAAGCTTAAGATTAATAGGGGTGTCCAAACTTTTTCATATAACTGTAAGTACAAAGACAAGTGTGTCCTGCCTACAGTCAAGCATGGTGGTGGGAGTGTCATAGTTTGGTGCTGCAGGAGTGCTGCTGGCTGTGGGGAGCTACAGTTCATTGACGGAACCATGAATGCCAATATGTACTGTGACATAATGAAGCAGAGCATGATCCCCTCCCTTCGGAAGCCGAACCGCAGGGCAGTATTCCAACATAATGACCTCAAACACACCTCCAAGACGACCGCTGCCTTGCTAAAGAAACTGAGGGTAAAGGTGTTGGACTGGCCAAGCATGTCTCCAGACCTAAACCCTGTGAGGCATGCTGAAACAGAAGGTGGAGGAGCGCAAGGTCTCTATCATCCACCAGCTACGTGATGTCGTCATGGTGGAGTGGAAGAGGATTCCAGTGGCCACCTGTGAAGCTCTTGTGACCTCCATGCCCAAGAGAGTTAATTGCTTGAAAATAATGATGGCCACAAAAAATATTGACACTTTGGGCACAATTTGGCCATTCTCACTTAGGGATGTACTCCCCTTTGATGCCAGCGGTTTATACATTAGTGGCTGTGCGAGATATTTAGAGGGCACACCAAATTTACACTGTTATACAAGCTCTACACTGACTACTTTACATTATATCAAAGTGTCACATCTTCAGTGTTATCCCATGAAAAGTTATAATAAAATATTTACAAAAATGTGAGGGGTGTACTTACTTTTGTGATATACTGTATCCCCAAAGATCAGCTGTTCTAAGCTGTTCTAGGACCTGATCTGCATTGTCTGGTGATGATCGCTTTACATTGACTTGGACCCCTTATTGTAACTCTATTCAATGTGTTTATATTAGGCCGGAGCTTATAATAGCTGATCGGTGGGGGTGCCGGGTGTTGGACCCCCACTAATCTGATATTGATGACATATACTAAGCATAGGTATCAATATCTTGCAATGTGACAGGACAACCCCTTTAAGTAACAGACGAACAATATTTTTATGTTTGTTTATATTTAACCATCCTGATTAATAATGAATAAATTATTAACTACATAGTTTGCTAGAACTACAAGGACGTCACGATTTTGCAGAAAAAAAATTAAGTAAATGCCTGCAAAATTATGTGGTCATTGGAAACTGCATACACTGTAAAAATGTTTGTTATAATAACTGTTCACTTAAAAGGGCCCAAAATCCTAATTATGTATGAAAAAAATTAAGACCATATTTATTTGTGTATGCCAATTCAACTCATATTTAAATCTCCCCCTTATAGAAAATCCCCCTCATGTTCCATCCCATGGCTCCAATGCTGTCAGTCGAGCATGCGCCCTGCCGTCTCTAAAATTCTCCATAGACTGTTTGGCCGAGTATAAATGGTAAGCTGGCCTGAAGCACCAAGGAGAAGCCGTGTGCTGCTGGGAAATAAATGTGGGAAGAATAGGACGGTCCGCTCAGCCCTGTTAAGCTGGATACATGGAGGGGCTGAGGGTGAATAAAAAAAACTTACAAAAGATGCAAAAAAGAAATCTCCTGTTGGGCCTTTCTGTATATTAACAATAACTATATAGATCTGGAGCTTTGTGTAAAACATTGTTATTGGGGGAATGATGTGTTAAATGCCCAAATGCAGACAAAGAACAGCAGACATAGAAAACTGTTTCAGATCCACCTTGACAACCATGAATTATACCAGCTAGTTATAAGTTAGTAAAAGTTTAGGGTACTAGAAATGTCAATCTTAAAGCTGGAGGCAACATATTACAGAATGACGGTGAGACCTGGGGGCGACATGTAAGAAAGGATCTTGTATACTCACTGCTTTACATTCTGCAGCAGAAATAGGAGAAGAAGGATCGAAGCCTAAAAGAAAGATAGAAACAAGGTAACATGAGTGTTAAGAAAAGCATCCTCCATTCCCAGAGATCCCATGATATTGAGTGCACTCACTTATTCTACATCCTCCATTCCCAGAGATCTCATGATATTGAGTGCACTCACTTATTCTACATCCTCCATTCCCAGAGATCCCATGATATTGAGTGCACTCACTTATTCTACATCCTCCATTCCCAGAGATCTCATGATAATGAGTGGACTCGCTTACTCTACATCCTCCATTCCCAGAGATCTCATGATATTGAGTGCACTCGCTTACTCTATATCCTCCATTCCCTGAGATCCCATGATATTGAGTGCACTCACTTACTCTATGTAACGGGTCTGGGAGGCGGAACCTCTGAGCTACTATACAAGGGGGCGGTCCTTGTAAGGGAGCGGGTGGCGACCAGGGAAGACGGGCAGGCAGTCACAGCAGGTGACCGGGACAGTCTCTGAGTGAACGGGCTGGAGGTCCCGGCAAGTGACCGTGGCAGTCTCTGGATGAACGGGCAGGAGGTCACGGCAAGTGATCGGTGCAGTCTCTGAATGAACGGACAGGAGGTCACGGCAAGTGACCGGGGCAGTCTCTGGATGAACGGGCAGTAGGTCACGGCAAGTGATCGGGGCAGTCTCTGGATGAACGGGCAGGAGGTCACGGCAAGTGACCGGGGCAGTCTCTGGATGAACGGGCAGGAGGTCACGGCAAGTGACCGGGGCAGTCTCTGGATGAACGGGCAGGAGATCACGGCAAGTGACCAGGGCAGTCTCTGGATGAACGGGCAGGAGGTCACGGCAAGTGACCGGGGCAGTCTCTGGGTAAAGGGTAGGTACGACCTGTGATGGCAGAGCCTCCAGGTAGGCTAGCAGGCAGATGGTAGATGTGTGCTCCCAGGTGAGCAAGCGAGAGTCTCTGGAATGGCAGGTAGTCACAGCACGTGACGGCGGAGCCTCCAGGTAGGCTAGCAGGCAGGTAACAGGTGTGCGCTCCCAGGTGAGCGGGCAGGAGTCTCTGGAATGACAGGTGGTCACAGCACGTGACGGCGGAGCCTCCAGGTAGGCTAGCAGGCAGGTAGCAGATGTGCGCTCCCAGGTGAGCGGGCAAGCTGGTCCATAGACAGACTGACAGGAGTAGGAAGGCAGACCGTCGGACCTCAGGCTAGCAAGCAGGTAGGAGGAATGTCAGGCAGGAAACAGACAGCAAACTGGCAGGATTCTGGCAGGTAACTGGCAGGTAACTGGCAACGGGACCTGAGGGCTGAAGCAGAGTAGTGAACAGTGCAACAACATTGCTCGGGCACCTCCATTTTGGAGGAGGTGCCTTATTTATGGTGAAGTCCTCCGGCCATTGGCCGGGGACTCCTTAGGACGGCGCGCGCGGCCCCTTTAAGAGGGATGGAGCGCGCGCGCGCGCCCTAAGCACAGTGGCCGGGAAGGAGCGCGCGCTGCCAGCAGAGCGGGAGGAGGACGCCGGGCTCGGAGCAGAGGGGTGAGGGGAACAGCGTCCCTGCCTAGCAGAGGGCAGGGACGCCGGCACTACAGTACCCCCCCCTTTAGGCCCCCCCTTCTTTAGGCCAGAGAGAAATTTAGCTAGGATGAGAGGGGCATGGATGTTCTCCCGGGGCTCCCACGTTCTCTCTTCAGGACCAAACCCCTTCCAATCTACTAGAAAAAAGGTCTTCCCTCTTACCCTTTTGGTGGCCAGAATGTTCTCTACCTCAAATTCGTTTTCAGCGGAAACCGGAGCAGGAGGCGTACCTGTAGACTTGGAAAAAGAGTTAAGTACCACAGGTTTGAGGAGAGATACATGGAAGTAGTTAGGGATCCGCAAGTTGGCCGGGAGTTTCAATTTATAGGCCACCGGGTTGATCTGACTGATGACCTCCAGAGGACCCATGAACCGAGGCCCTAACTTATAGGAAGGAATCTTGAGCTGGACATACTTGGACGAGAGCCAGACCTTATCCCCTGGACGGAATTGAGGAGGATCCAGACGTTTTTTGTCAGCATGTCTTTTCATACGCTCGGATGACAGAAGGAGTGCGGATCGGGTACTCTCCCATATGGAGGAAAATTTGTTAACAAGAGATTCCGCAGCCGGATTGTCCACCGAGGTGGAGACGGGAAATGGGATCCGAGGATGCTGACCGAAGACAACAAAAAACGGGGATTTGGAGGAAGATTCGCTCTCATGATTGTTGTAAGAAAATTCGGCCCATGGCAGGAGATCCACCCAGTCTGAATGGTGGGCATTAACGAAGTGCCGGAGGTAACTGGTCAGGTTCTGATTGATCCGCTCCACTTGACCATTAGACTGTGGGTGGTAAGCGGAGGAGAAGTCCAGGGTGATGTCTAGCAGTTTACAAGTTTCTCTCCAGAAGCGTGAGGTGAACTGTACCCCACGATCCGACACGATGTGGAGGGGCAGGCCATGAAGACGGAAGATGTGGCGGATAAAGTCTTTAGCCAGCTCGGGTGCAGACGGGAGGCCTGGCAGGGGAACGAAATGAGCCATCTTGGAAAAGCGGTCAGCGACCACCCAAATGACCGTACAACCGGCAGAGACGGGGAGATCAGTTATAAAGTCCATTGCTATATGCTGCCAGGGGGCAGCAGGTACTGGGAGTGGAAGGAGGCGACCGGCTGGCAGATGTCTCGGAACCTTGTTGTGGGCGCAGGACACACAGGCAGAAACAAAGTCTATTACGTCCTTGTGCAGGGTAGGCCACCAGTAGTGCCGGGTAATAAGCTGGAGGGTCTTTTTCTGACCGGCGTGGCCAGCTAGTTTAGACGAGTGACCCCAGTGTAGGATCTTCTCCCGATCAGGTACTGATACGAACGTCTTATCGGGAGGGAGACGATTTAGACTCACGGGAGCCACCTGCATTACTCTGGCGGGATCGATGATGTGTTTCGGTTCTTCCTCGAGATCAGACACCAGAAAGGATCGGGACAAGGCGTCCGCCTTGATGTTTTTGTCAGCCGGGCGAAAATGAAGAATAAAATCAAAGCGAGCAAAAAACAAGGACCACCGAGCTTGGCGCGGGTTAAGTCTCTGGGCATGCTGGAGGTAAGCCAAGTTCTTGTGGTCAGTGTAGATTATTACCGGGTGAAGAGCCCCTTCGAGCAGGTAACGCCACTCCTCCAATGCCAGCTTGATGGCTAATAACTCTCGATCTCCTATGGAATAGTTGCGCTCAGAAGAGGAGAAGAGTTTGGAGAAGAAGCCACAAGTTACCATTCTCCCGGAAGATGATTTTTGGGTAAGTACCGCTCCGGCTCCAGAGGAGGAGGCGTCAACCTCCAGGAAGAACTGCTTGTTGCCATCTGGGCGATGCAGCACCGGGGCGGAAGAGAAGGCCTGTTTTAAAGAAAGAAAGGCCTCCTCTGCTTCGGGCGGCCACTCTCTGGGATTAGTACCCTTACGGGTGAGCGCGGAAATTGGGGCAGTCCGGGAAGAGAAGTGCGGTATGAAGAGGCGGTAGTAGTTGGCGAAGCCCAGGAACCGCTGAATGGCCTTCAACCCCTCTGGTCGGGGCCATTTCTCGATAGCAGACAGTTTCTCTGGATCCATTCGTAGGCCGGTCTGAGAAATAATGTAGCCCAAAAACGGAAGCGAGGTCTGCTCAAAGAGGCACTTCTCATATTTAGCGAAGAGGTGATTCTGCCTGAGCCTGAGCAGGACCTGACGAACGTCTCTACGGTGAGTCTGGAGATCCGGAGAGAAGACCAAGATGTCGTCCAGGTACACCACTACGCAGGAGTAGAGAAGGTCCCGGAAGATGTCATTGACCAACTCTTGAAAGACGGCAGGAGCGTTACAGAGACCAAAGGGCATTACCAGATATTCATAGTGGCCGTCCCGGGTGTTGAATGCAGTCTTCCATTCATCCCCTTGACGGATACGGACCAGGTTGTACGCCCCACGGAGTTCCAGTTTGGTGAAGACTCTAGCCCCCCTCAGACGATCAAATAATTCTGGAATGAGCGAAAGGGGGTACTTATTCTTCACCGTGATCTGGTTAAGGCCTCTATAGTCTATACAGGGACGGAGAGAGCCGTCCTTCTTTTTTGCGAAAAAGAAGCCTGCTCCCGCCGGGGAGGTAGATTTCCGGATGAATCCCCTGGCCAAATTCTCCTCAATATATTCGGACATCGACCGGGTCTCAGCAGCGGACAATGGGTAAATACGCCCACGGGGAGGCGTAGTACCGGGTAACAGGTCGATAGGACAGTCGTATGGTCTATGAGGGGGTAATGTCTCTGCCTCCTTTTTATTAAAGACATCAGCAAATGACCAATAGGGAATCGGAAGTCCAGGTAGATTAGTTGGGGTAGGAGAAGGACGGGCGGGATGAACAGGAACCAAACAAGTCTTATGACAGTCCTGTCCCCAGCGAAGGACTTCTCCGGTCTGCCAGTCAAGCACGGGTGCATGTCTCTGGAGCCAAGGTAGACCTAGTAAGAGGGCGTGAGAGAGTCCAGGCAGAACATGAAAAGAGATGCTCTCAGAGTGCAGCATTCCCACCTGCAGAGTTATGGATTCGGTGATGAGTTGGATGGGACGTGGTAAGAGGCCCCCATCCACAGCAGCGACAGATAATGGTATAGCCAGAGGTTTGGTGGGAATGTGGTATTTTTCTACCAGGGCCTGTGAAATAAGATTCCCGGCCGCTCCAGAGTCAAGTTGGGCTAGTTCGAAATAACGATTCTCCCCGCAGATAATTGAGACTGACAGCAGCAGAGATGGAGAGGATTTATTCTTGTCTAGGTCGACCTCTCTGAGCGAACCTAGACACAGGCGTTTCCCGACCTCTCCGGGCAGGTACGGATCCGGTGCTCCTTACTGCCACAGTAGAAGCAGCTCCCCTCGGCACGGCGTAAGTCCTGACGGGTTTTGACCATCTTGGTCTGGTCGACCTGCATAGGCTCAGGAGAGTGTACCTGGGGAGAAACGGAGGGAGTGACGGGTCTCTGAAAAGTAGGAGCTAGACGTGGAAACCTCCTCTCACGGGTGACTTCTTTGGCACGCTCCTGGAACTGTAGGTCAATCCGGGTGGCAAGAGTTATTAGGTCATCGAGAGTGGTAGGAATATCTCGACCGGCGAGTTCATCTTTAATACGGCCGGACAGACCCTCCCAGAAGACAGATACCAGAGCGTCGTTATCCCAGGCCAGCTCCGAGGCGAGGGTACGGAACCGTATGGCATATTGGCCCACGGTGAGACCTCCCTGACGGAGGCGTAGCAGAGATGATGCGGATGAGGTCTTCCGTCCAGGTTCGTCGAAGACTTTCTGGAAAGCCGTGAGAAAGGCAGGCAAGTCGGACACCAGGGGGTCTCCTCTCTCCCATAGAGGATTTAGCCAGGCCAGGGCCTCCCCGGTGAGATGGGACATGATGAAAGCAATTTTGGCCCGGTCGGAGTTAAACTGGTGGGACAGGAGTTCAAAGTGCAGGGTGCACTGATTTATAAAGCCCCGAGCCTGAGCGGAGTCGCCTCCGAAGCGAGGAGGTGCAGAAAGCCGGGGTCCGGGGTAGGATACCATAGTATTGGTGGGCAGCGGAGCTGCCGGATTGCGAGTCATGGCACAGGCGGTGGTTGCTGGTGGAGCAGTCAGAGTGTCCAGGAGAGAATTGACATTCCGCAGATGACCCAGGATGGACTCCTGTTGGGACCTCTGACGGGACAGTTCATGACACAGGTCCGAGAGTGAGGGAGCTTGGGTGCCACCGGGTTCCATGGCCCGAGCAAACTGTAACGGGTCTGGGAGGCGGAACCTCTGAGCTACTATACAAGGGGGCGGTCCTTGTAAGGGAGCGGGTGGCGACCAGGGAAGACGGGCAGGCAGTCACAGCAGGTGACCGGGACAGTCTCTGAGTGAACGGGCTGGAGGTCACGGCAAGTGACCGTGGCAGTCTCTGGATGAACGGGCAGGAGGTCACGGCAAGTGACCGGGGCAGTCTCTGGATGAACGGGCAGGAGGTCACGGCAAGTGACCGGGGCAGTCTCTGGATGAACGGGCAGGAGGTCACGGCAAGTGATCGGGGCAGTCTCTGGATGAACGGGCAGGAGGTCACGGCAAGTGACCGGGGCAGTCTCTGGATGAACGGGCAGGAGGTCACGGCAAGTGACCGGGGCAGTCTCTGGATGAACGGGCAGGAGATCACGGCAAGTGACCAGGGCAGTCTCTGGATGAACGGGCAGGAGGTCACGGCAAGTGACCGGGGCAGTCTCTGGGTAAAGGGTAGGTACGACCTGTGATGGCAGAGCCTCCAGGTAGGCTAGCAGGCAGATGGTAGATGTGTGCTCCCAGGTGAGCAAGCGAGAGTCTCTGGAATGGCAGGTAGTCACAGCACGTGACGGCGGAGCCTCCAGGTAGGCTAGCAGGCAGGTAACAGGTGTGCGCTCCCAGGTGAGCGGGCAGGAGTCTCTGGAATGACAGGTGGTCACAGCACGTGACGGCGGAGCCTCCAGGTAGGCTAGCAGGCAGGTAGCAGATGTGCGCTCCCAGGTGAGCGGGCAAGCTGGTCCATAGACAGACTGACAGGAGTAGGAAGGCAGACCGTCGGACCTCAGGCTAGCAAGCAGGTAGGAGGAATGTCAGGCAGGAAACAGACAGCAAACTGGCAGGATTCTGGCAGGTAACTGGCAACGGGACCTGAGGGCTGAAGCAGAGTAGTGAACAGTGCAACAACATTGCTCGGGCACCTCCATTTTGGAGGAGGTGCCTTATATATGGTGAAGTCCTCCGGCCATTGGCCGGGGACTCCTTAGGACGGCGTGCGCGGCCCCTTTAAGAGGGAGGGAGCGCGCGCGCGCGCGCCCTAAGCACGGTGGCCGGGAAGGAGCGCGCGCTGCCAGCAGAGCGGGAGGAGGACGCCGGGCTCGGAGCAGAGGGGTGAGGGGAACAGCGTCCCTGCCTAGCAGAGGGCAGGGACGCCGGCGCTACACTCTACATCCTCCATTTCCAGAGATCCCATGATATTGAGTGCACTCGCTTACTCTACATCCACTCGCTTAATCTACAAACACGTCCAGAAGACTCATGAAATATGAGCGGATCTCCTAATCTTCTGACACAGTAGGTAAGTAGCACAGCTTATAGTCTGTCCTGGTCACCATCCGAATGAATGGAAGTGCCCGGTACTGCAGCTCGCACCATTCAAGAGAATAAAGTCGCCATCGATTAACTCTTTACCGACATCCACTATACATGTACGGCGCAAGTTGATAGCGGGTGTATGCATCAGGTTCCACATGTGCCCGTCTCCTGGAGGTATTGTATTCATGCATATATATATACTATTGGCTATTGTCTTATTTATAAGCTTATGCACTTTATTTCTGTTTATATGTAATATTCCCTACAGAGACTGAGTCTGCATCTTTAGCTGATCTCTTTCCTTTCTTGTTGTCCCTCACAGTGTGCGGCTCTTTTTTACTCTATTACTATTTATCTTATGTGAACCCTGATACAAATAAAGGTTTCTTATATTTAACATTGTTGTGGTTGGTTAGTTTAGGGGCCGTGCCCACCAGCCTGCCTATCAGCCGTGTCCTCCTGCCTGTCTACCAGCCGTACCAGACAGTCTTTGCCAAGTCTACCATTCCTGCCCCCTGTCCCTTGGGGCTAAGCTGCTGTGAGGGTGGTGAGGATGGCATCTCACTCCTCTGATATTTCTGTTGTTGTATGTATTTTACATGCATGTTAGTGCTATGTATTTAATGGTTATTTCCCTATGGGCTGCAGTGTTAACTGAAGGCCACAAGATGTCACTGTTTTTCTTTCCACTCTGGTATAGAGTGTAGGTGAAATCTGCCCAGATACAGACATCAGGCACAAAGACAGTTTGAGGGTTAATTAGAAGTACAACCCATAGTGGGAGGGAGTTTTGTGGATTCTGGGAGCAGGGATCCATTTTAGTTAGTCTAGAAAAGTAAGAGAAAGAGGAAAGACAGATTGTTCCTGGTGTGGAACTACAAGGCTCATGAGGACAAGGATCTAGTTACAGAGGCAGCAGGACGACATAGGCAAGTGGGGAAATCTGCAGGAGCAAAGCTTAGAAGTCCAGAAAACGTACTGTCCAGCGAGAAAGGGGACCTTGGGATGAGATAGCGTCCTGCTGTGGGTACTGAAGCGTACTGTCCAGTGAGAAAGGGACCTTGGGACAAGGCATCGCCCTGCTGTGGGTACTGAAACAGGGAGCACATCTCTACGAGCGGCCCCTGGGACTGATATAAGCAAGGACACGGGATCAGGCCATAGCGACACACGTGGACCCGTATGACTCTACCCCTAAGAAAATGCAGGCATTTAAGATCTCTCCTCACTACTGTGCCGTACCTGTTGCCAGAAACAAAGTGCAGACTGTAACTCTGAGAATGGAGCCTGAGTACTGTGTGGCTAGTGGTGAAGAATGCATAACCTGTTACTCTATGTTCACCTGTTTGACTGTGCATAAAAAGAACACTGTTTATAACAGCTGGTTTGGCTTCTTGACTGAGAGGGTTAAACAGGACAGTTCTGTACCCAGCGCATTATCAGGGATTGTGGAGATCTCAGATCTCAAAGCATCGTTGCACATGCAGCCACACAGTACACTATTTCCTGTAGTGGGCCGGGGTGTCAAAGAAGCAATGCTCGACCATGGCTGCCACCCTGAGCCCCGTTACACTTCCATCTACCCAATGTCAGTGCTGGTGTAGCACCTGGTCCAGCCTCCCTCGTTTCTCCTCGGATCTCGGTTCCATCAGCGGCCGTGCCTGTGCATTTGAGGTGGGACTTGGTGAGGCACCTGGTCAGGCCCCTCCAGGTTCTCCTCAGATCACGGCACAGTGGTTCCACCATCCAGTCCGTTACATGATCTAGAAGGTTCGCTCAGTAATCTCTGCTCTTAACTGCTCCTGATGGTCTTCACCTTCTTCCTCTGGATTTTGGTGGTCTTGTCCCTACAATACATGAAACATATATTATCTCATGTAAATGTGCAGTAACGGGGGGATTTGGATCTGTAAAGGTTTATTCGCAAGAGCGCGACAGACAGAGGAAATTCCCCAGTTTCTTACTCCAACCCAAATACTTTCTAAGCAAAATTTCTCTATTCTTCCATCACAAAGATAAAGGGGTCTCCCAGGATTAGAATACTGATGACCAATTGTTAGGATCTGCCCCAAATACCAGGGAAGCAGACATCTGGATCCAGATGGAGACCCCACTGATTAGCTGACCCTGACTGTTACCTAGTAGCGGCCATGCAGATCGGGGTCCGAAAGGGTCTACAATTCATTAGAATATATTAATGCCTGGTTCAGATGTTCGTGAAGCGCCGTCCGAGTACAGACCCCGATCGCTAACCGCCCAAACCTGACCGCCCCATAAGCATACACAATACTGTGGGACAGTGACATTATCAGTATGATTTGTATAATTGGATCAAAATGGAGAAAATAAAAAGATCCATTGTCACATGATAAATCCTGTACTGAATCAATGAAGTTAACGACATGGGACCGCTGCAGCTAATCACTGTCCTTGTGCCATTTCCTATCTTTGGCCGCATTGTTTTATATTGGAAAACCACATAAATGTTAGTGGTATGGGTTATGGAAGGGATGAGAATAAATGATGTTGGCATTTCTCTTATAGGAGCACGTCTATATCTTATTATATTAACAGTAAATATCTGAACTTACATGAAAAAGATATTAGCATTCATGGTCTCATCCTCGTCTATCTGTTTGGCTGTCTCCTCCCTATAGTACATGAAACCGAGATCATCCTATATGTTAGGTGAGGGCTTCACTGAGACTTTTCATAATATGAATGATTGATTTTAACTACAGTGGGTACGAAAAGTATTCAGACCCCTTTAAATGTTTCACTCTTTGTTTCATTGCAGCCATTTGGTAAATTCTAAAAAGTTTTTTTTTTTTCTCATTAAAGTACACTCTGCACCCCATCTTGACTGAAAAAAAAAAATCAATGTAGAAAGGTTTGCAAATTTATTAAAAAAGAAAAACTGAAATATCACATGGTCATAGGTATTCAGACCCTTTTCTCAGACACTCATAGTTAAGTCACATGCTGTCCATTTCCTTGTGATCCTCCTTGGAAGATGGTTCTACTCCATCATTGGAGTCCAGCTGTGTTTAATTAAACTGATAGGACTTGATTTGGAAAGACACACACCTGCCTATATAAGACCATGCGCTCAAAGGAACTGCCCAAGGAGCTCAGAGACAGAATTGTGGCAAGGCACAGATCTGGCCAAGTTTACAAAAGAATTTCTGCATTACTCAAGGTTCCTAAGAGCACAGTGGCCTCCATAATCCTTAAATGGAAGAAGTTTGGGACCACCAGAAGTCTTCCTAGACCTGGCCATCCAGCCAAACTCAGCAATCGAGGGAGAAGAGCCTTGGTGAGAGGTAAAGAAGAACCCCAAGATCACTGTGGCTGAGCTCCAGAGATGCAGTAGGGAGATGGGAGAAAGTTCCACAAAGTCAACTATCACTGCAGCCCTCCACCAGTCGGGCCTTTATGGCAGAGTGGCCCCACGGAAGCCTCTCCTCAGTGCAAGACATATGAAAGCCTGCAAAGAGTTTGCTCAAAAACACATGAAGGACTCCCAGACTATGAGAAATAAGATTCTCTGGTCTGATGAGATGAAGATAGAACTTTTTGGTGATAATTCTAAGCGGTATGTGTGGAGATAACCAGGCACTGCTCATCACCTGCCCAATACAATCCCAACAGTGAAACATGGTGGTGGCAGCATCATGCTATAGGAGCGTTTTTCAGCGGCTGGACAGGACGACTGGTTGGAATTGAAGGAAACATGAAGGCAGCCAAGTACAGAGATATCCTGGATGAAAACCTCTTCCAGAGTGCTCTGGACCTCAGACTTGGCCAAAGGTTCACCTTCCAACAAGACAATGACCCTAAGTACACAGCTAAAATAACAAAGGAGTGGCTTCCGAACAACTCTGTGACCATTTTTGACTGGCCCAGCCAGAGCCCTGACCTAAACCCAATTGAGCATCTCTGGAGAGACCTGAAAATGGCTGTCCACCAACGTTCACCATCCAACCTGACGGAACTGGAGAGGATCTGCAAGGAAGAATGGCAGAGGATCCCCAAATCCACATGTGAAAAGCTTGTTGCATCATTCCCAAGAAGACTCATGGCTGTACTAGCTCAAAAGGGTGCTTCTACTCAATACTGAGCAAAGGGTCTGAATACTTATGACCATGTGATATTTCAGTTTTTCTTTAATAAATTTACAAAAAAAAAATTATACATTTGTTTTTTTTCAGTCAAGATGGGGTGCAGAGTGCATTTTAGTGAGAAAAAAATAATGAACTTTTTAAAATTTACCAAATGGCTGCAATGAAACAAAGAGTCAAAAATTTAAATGGGTCTGAATACTTTCTGTACCCACTGTATATACTGTGCAATACACACACTATATACTGTATACATACACACTATATACATACGCATTCTATATACTGTACACATACACTAATACTATATATATATACATATGTACTCTACATACTGTATACATAAACACTAATATACTGTATACATATGTACTGTAAGTACTGTATACATACACACTATATAATACATACATACAGTTGAAACCAGAAGTTTACATACACTATATATAAAGACATATATGAATGTTTTTCTCAATATCTGACATGAAATCAGAATAAACCTTTCCAGTTTTAGGTCAATTAGGATTATCATAATTTTTAATATTTGCCAAATGCCAGAATAATGAGAGAGAGAGAGAATGCTTTAAGGCATTTTTATTACTTACTGCAAAGTCAAAAGTTTACATACACTAAGATTACTATGCCTTTAAACAATTCTGGACTGCCCATGTGATGATGTCATGTGTTTGGAAGCTTCTGTTTTTTTGACAACATCCGAGTTAATTAGAGACACACCTGTGGATGTATTTTAATGCACACTTGAAACACACTGCTGCTTTGTGTAGCATCATGGGAAAGTCTAAAGAAATCAGCCAAGATATCAGGAAGAGAATTTTGCACTTACACAAGTCTGGCTCATCCTTGCGTACAATTTCAAGATACCTGAAAGCTCCTCACTCATCTGTAGAATTATACGCAAGTACCAACAAGATGGGAATGTCTAGCCATCATACCGCTCAAGAAGGAGACGGGTTCTGTGTCCCAGAGGTGAACGTGCTTTGGTCCGACATGTGCATATCAACCCAAGGATAAAAGCAAAAAAGACCTTGTGAAGAAGATGGCGGAAGCTGGTAAGATTGTGTCAATAACCACAGTGAAACGAGTACTGTATGAACATGGGCTGAAAGACCACTATGCCAGGAAGAAGCCATTACTCCAAAAGAAACAAAAAAGCCAGATTAATGTTTGCAAATGTACACAGGTACAAAGACCTTAATTTTTAGAGACATGACCTGTGGTCTGATGAAACTAAAATTGAACTTTTTGGGCATAATGACCATCGTTACATTTGGAGGAAAAAGGGAGAAACTTGGAAGCCTAAGAACACCATCCCAACTGTGAAACACGGGGGTGGCAGTTGTTATGGGGTTGTTTTCCTGCAGGAGGGACTTGTGCATTTCACAAAATAGACGGCATCATGAGAAGAGAAGATTATGTGGCAATACTGAAGCAACATCTCAAGACATCAGTCAGGAAGCTAAAGCTTGGGCGGAAATGGGTCTTCCAAATGAACAATGACCAGAAGCATACTGCCAAAATGGTAACAAAGTGGCATAAGTATAACAAAGTCAACGTTTTGGAGTGGCCATCACAAAGCCCTGATCTCAATCCTACTGAAAATTTATGGGCAAAGCTGAAAAGACAGGTGCGAGCAAGACAAGCTACGAACCTGGATCAATTACACCAGTTTTGTCAGGAGGAATGGGCCCAAATTCCGACCAATTATTGTGAGAAGCTTGTGGAAGTATATTCCAAACGTTTCACCCAAGTTATTCAGTATAAGGGCAACTGTACCAAATACTAATGAAATGTATCTAAGCTTTTGACTTTGCAGCAAGTAATAAAAATGCCTTAAAACATTCTCTCTCTCGCATTATTCTGGCATTTGGCCGCAAATATTCAAATTTATGGTAATCCTAATTGATCTAAAATGGGAAAGGTTTCTTCTGATTTCATGTCTGATATTGAGAAAAACATGCATATGTGTCTTTTTATATAGCGTATGTAAACTTCTGGTTTCAACTGTACATACACACTCTATATACTGTATACATACAGTGAAGGAAATAATCATTTGATCCCTTGCTGTTTTTCTAAGTTTGCCCACTGACAAAGACATGAACAGTCAATAATTTTAAAGGTAGGTTCATTTTAACATTGAGAGATATAATATCCCCCCCCAAAAAAAAAAATCAAGAAAATCACATACTTATTTCTCACTGCAAAATGCAAATAAATTTATCTAATTTATATATACATACACTCTATATACTGTATACATATACACACACTATATACTACTAAAAGCCACAGAAAACTAACCGACTAAGTCAGTAAAACTAGTCAGAATGGATGTAATAAAGTAAAATAAACCTTTATTGAAGTACATGGATGTGGGGGACATACAAAAGAAGGGGGTGCATATCATAAATATAAAATGGTAAAGTGATATATATAAAAAAGGAAAGTTGTATAGGGAATCACGTTGCTGGGTGAGAATTCACCGGTATGAAATATCTTGTCAACTTTATAGTCTAGATATAAAAATATGTGACTCTGCGAAAACGCTTACTGTCGCTTACTTCCTTGTCTGGACTATTGCATCTCTCTACTACTCGGTCTCCCACTTACTAAACTCTCCCCTCTCCAATCCATCCTTAATCCAGCAGCCAGGATCATATTCCTTTCCAACCACTACACCGATGCCTCTACTCTGTGCCAGTCATTGCACTGGTTACCCATCTACTACAGAATCCAGAAACAGTGTAGCTGTGGACTAAATGTAAGAATTGTTAATCTATGAATGTTATTAGGATTTTTGATGAGCATTGATGCCAGGAGTGCACACAGACAGAAAAGTGCCTCGTGCAAGAATAATATATGGGCTTTTTTAGTCCAATAGTTCATCATAATGCATCATTCTACCTGTTATGGAGATGAAAGTGGCCCCCTTATCTCTGGGGCCCCTGTGTATCTACAGAGGCTGCACCAATGGTATGTCCACTTCTGATTGGTGCCTTCCCAATCCATCTCAGATATTAAGCCATCATATTAAATGAGCAACTTCACACAATTTAAAGAGTAACCATCATTTTATTTATTTTTTTCTGATGAATCAATAGTACATGTGAAAATAAGAGAACTTCTTTCTCCTCCTGAACTGATTGTTCATTCTTAAAATTCTTAATTCATGGGTAAAATCTGTATTCAGTGAACACAAATGTTCCCATTAATAAGATATGAGATGACTGTTGGTGCTCAGAAAGTTCTATGGAGAACTGTAACTGTTGTTGCAGGAGAACTTACAGCAGAATTTCCGTCTGCCTCTTGCTGCTCCATCCCCCCCCCTTCTCCATAGAATTTAATAAGCACCAACTGTCATCTCCTATCTCAGTAATTGGAAAATCAATCTTCACTGAATACCACATCTGCTGGAAGTTTGTTTCAAGCATCTATTACCTTGAGTAGAATAATATTTTCTAACATTGAGTATTTTGGGGAAGGTGAGAAGCAAAGTAAATGGGAGGTATAGAAGGTAAACGGAAACATGAAACAAACGGTTAAAGGGTGCTGATATTTCTAGGCTCTTCCATCACTGTATGACTGGTGGGGAGTGAACTCTGGGACCCAGTACTGAGACTGCAGAATACAGGCTGACGATTCTGGGGGGGCAGGGGAGCCCAGGCTGACGACTCTGGGGGGCAGGAGAGCCCAGGCTGACGATTCTGGGGGGCAGGAGAGCCCAGGCTGACGAATCTGGGGGGCAGGAGAGCCCAGGCTGACGATTCTGGGGGGCAGGAGAGCCCAGGCTGACGATTCTGGGGGGCAGGAGAGCCCAGGCTGACGATTCTGGGGGGGCAGGGGAGCCCAGGCTGACGATTCTGGGGGGGCAGGAGAGCCCAGGCTGACGATTCTGGGGGGGCAGGAGAGCCCAGGCTGACGATTCTGGGGGGGCAGGGGAGCCCAGGCTGACGATTCTGGGGGGGCAGGGGAGCCCAGGCTGACGATTCTGGGGGGGCAGGGGAGCCCAGGCTGACGATTCTGGGGGGGCAGGGGAGCCCAGGCTGACGATTCTGGGGGGGCAGGGGAGCCCAGGCTGACGATTCTGGGGGGGCAGGGGAGCCCAGGCTGACGATTCTGGGGGGGGCAGGGGAGCCCAGGCTGACTATTCTGGGGGGGGGGGCAGGGGAGCCCAGGCTGACTATTCTGGGGGGGGCAGGGGAGCCCAGGCTGACGATTCTGGGGGGGGGCAGGGGAGCCCAGGCTGACGATTCTGGGGGGCAGGGGAGCCCAGGCTGACGATTCTGGGGGGGCAGGGGAGCACAGGCTGACGATTCTGGGGGGGCAGGGGAGCACAGGCTGACGATTCTGGGGGGGGCAGGGGAGCACAGGCTGACGATTCTGGGGGGCAGGGGAGCACAGGCTGACGATTCTGGGGGGGCAGGGGAGCACAGGCTGACGATTCTGGGGGGCAGGGGAGCACAGGCTGACGATTCTGGGGGGCAGGGGAGCACAGGCTGACGATTCTGGGGGGCAGGGGAGCACAGGCTGACGATTCTGGGGGGCAGGGGAGCACAGGCTGACATTATCTCATCTATAACATTTGCTTTAATTAGCACAATAAATCTCAGCACTTACACAGACTGCTGGATTTTCTCCAGCATTTTTATCTTCTGTTGAATCTCTTCTTTTAGGAAGTTTATATTCTCTTCCCTATTGTACATAGAAAATATATCTGATATTGAAATCTACAAATGCCAGTAATTATTAAGATGCTCAGCAGTATTAGTGACCATGACACATGTGGTAAATGCCCCCCTTCTCCCTCCATTCTAGGTCCTTTCTTTGACAACAGTTTTACACTTACTATCTTCCACTGATAAAGGGAATCTGTCAACAAGTATTTTGCTATTTAATATGGGAGCAGCCTGATATAGGGTCAGAGACCCTGATTCAAGCAAGATGTCACTTACTAGGCTGCTTGCTGTAGGTTTAATAAAATCAGTGTTTTCTCAGCAGGAGATTATCACTAGAGGACTAGTTGTTACTTATCATTTAGGCCTCCTGTTCTGTATAATTCCATTCCCACCATTGATTAGCAGCTTTCTGTAAATCAGTGATGTGGGCGGGTTATACAGGGCTCAGCATTCAGAGCACTGCTAGATCTGCAGCAGAGAAAACAATGATGGTATTAAACCTGCAGCAAGCAGCCCAGTAATTGACACATTGCTGGAATTGTTGCTTCTAGATGGGGTAGTCAAAACCTGGTGATAGATTCCCTTTAATGCCAGGGTCACACGACCATAGATTCTCTCATCCGAGAGAATCGGGCTGATTATGCTAATGACACTCTGATTAAACTCTGATCTGAATGTCAGCATAGTGTGATCTGACGCTCTTGGATGAGAGAATAGGAGCACACTGTGAGGAGAAGATGGAGAACAAAATTTCTCCATTTTTTCTATTGTGTGAGTCTGCAGAAATCAGACAGCACTCAGCTGTCATCCAAGTGCAGTCTGATGTTTTCCATGCACCCATAGACTTGAATGGGTGAGTGGCATCTGATTTCAGAGTGAATTGCAGCCTGCTGTGATTTTTTTCACTTACAGATTCTGTCAGTGAAAGAAAAAAAAAAAAAAAAAATCGGTCACCAGCATACTCCTTAGAATAACATTGGTCCGAGTGCTATGTGATAAAAATTCAGATAGCACTTGTCTGGTGTATACAGCAGTGAGAGCAAGGCCTAAATGCTAAAGTTCTGTCTCTCAGTAGCTGCCAATAGAAGGCTTTTCTGTATGGGGAAACAGAGATCTAGAAGATTATTGTCAGAAAAAGACCTTGTGGTCCATCTTGTCTATATGATTTCCCTTTTTTAAATTTACAATAGATGATTGATTGTTTATTCCAGACATAATTAATTTACTTTACTGGTGATTTTCTAACTATATACCAGAAAGTGAATATTGCAAACATTGATGGCAAAAAAGGCAATATTGCAGTTGTTTGGGATTTTGTCTTCTGCAGCCTCCATACATTCTAATACACTGCAGGCTGCTCAGTGCTGTTCACTTGGAAAACTGACAGATGAGCTCTGTATACAGATCCCTACAGAAAGCACATGTCATTTCTTTCTAAAGAAGCTATACTACAATAGTGGCTTCTGTGTTTTCTCCAGGTAGCCATTTAGCTTGTTAACCACTTCCCGACCGCCCACTGTAGATAAACGTCCGCGCTGCCTGGGCTCTGTGCAGCGCGGACGTTTAAAAACGGTGGGTGGTCCCGCAGCGCTCAGGACCCCCAGGGTCCTGCAAGTGCTGCGGTTGCGGTTCAGAGCGATAGCTCTGACAGGGAACATCATCGGGACCTGATTGGATCAGGTCCCAGTGATGTTAACCCTTTGCTGTCTTCTATATGCCGCGATCTATAGTGATCGCGGCATATAGAAGACAGCAGGAGGAGAGGGGGTCGTATATTTACCTCTCCGAAGACCCCTGATACCTTCCTGGACCTGACGTTGCTATGACAAAATAAATAAATAAAATATTAAACCGATAAATCTGTATATTTATGCAAAAATAAAAAAAGTACACATATTTGGTATCGCCGCATCCGAAACAACCCGAGCTATAAAACTGTCACACTAATTAACTCCTTCTGTGCACACCGTAATAAAAATAAATAAAAAACGGAGTAAAAAACTATGCTTTTTCCTCATATCGCCAAACAAAAAGTGGAAAAAAATGCGATCAAAAAGCAAAATGGAAATAAAAATGGTACCGCTGAAAACGTCATCTTGTTCTGCAAAAAACAAGCTGCCATACAGCTCCATCAGCCGAAAAATAAAAAAGTTATACCTCTCAGAATAAAGCAATGCAAAAAAAATATTTTTTCTATAAAATTGTTTTATTGTGTAAAAGCGCCAAAACATAAAAAAAATATACAGTAAGTGTAGTATCGCTATAAACGTACTGACCCGAAGAATAATGCTGCCTGATCACTTTTACCACACGCAGAACGGCATAAAAAAAAACCTCAAAAAACAATTCCTGAATTGTTAGTTTTTGTTAATTTTACCTCCCAAAAAACGGAATAGAAAGTGATCAAAACATGTCACGTACCCAAAAATGGTACCAATAAAAATGTCAACTCGTCCCGCAAAAAACAAGCCGTCACATGACTCTGTCGGCCGAAATATGGAAAAATTATAGCTCTCAAAATATGGCAATGCAAAAACTAGATTTTGCAAAAAAAAAGCGTCTTAGTGTGTGACAGCTGTCAGTCATAAAAACCCGATATAAATCTGGTATCGCTGTAATCGCACCGACCCGAAGAATAAAGTCGTCTAATCAGTTATATCACATGAGGAACGGCGTAAAAAATAAATAAAACCAATTCTTCACCTGCTACTGATTTGTTTATTATGTCTCCCAATGTGCTCACCGCACATCTAGATAAGTTCCCTAAGGGGTCTAGTTTACAAAATGGTGTCACTTGTGGGGGGTTTCCACTGTTTAGACACATCAGGGGCTCTCCAAACGCAACATGGCGCCTGCTAATTATTCAAACAAATTTTACATTCAAAAAGTCTAATGGCGTTCCTTCCATTCCGAACCCTGCAGTGTGCCCAAACAGTGGTTTTCCCTCACATATGGGGTATCAGCGCGCTCAAGAGAAATTGCACAAAAAATTTTGGGGTCCATTTTTTCCTGTTACCCCTGTGAAAATAAAAAAAATTGGGTCTAAAGTAACATTTTTGTGAAAAAAGTTAAATGTTAATTTTTTTCTTCCACATTCCAAAAATTCCTGTGAAGCACCTGAAGGGTTAATAAAGTTCTTGAATGTGGTTTTGAGCACCTTGAGGGGTGCAGATTTAGAATGGTGTCACTTTTGGGTATTTTCTGTCATAAAGACCCAAAAGTGACTTCAAATATGATGTGGTCCCTAAAAAAATGTTTTTGTAAATTTTGTTGTAAAAATGAGAAATCGCTGGTCAACTTCTACCCCTTATAGCTCCCTAACAAAAAAAAATTTTGGTTCCAAAATTGTGCTGATGTAAAGTAGACATGTGGGAAATGTTATTTATTAACTATTTTGTGTGACATATCTCTCTGATTTAAGGGCATGAAAATTCAAAGTTTGAAAATTGCAAAATTTGAACTATTAAAATAGATGTATCAGAAAATAGGATGAATGATCCAGTGTGTCAGACTATAAACTTGAATAAAACATGGCTTTTATTGAGCCATTAAAAATGCTGCTACCACCATAATAATATTCTTGGTGCACTACAAGGATGACGAGGATCTGGACCTAGGCTTTTCGACATGCCGTCTTAATCATGGTGGAGACCTTGATTACAGTGTACACCACTGTACAATGAGAAGAAAGACTCTTACCTGGGATTTCCATTAGCAGCTGAAAAACAAACAATTTACAATTAGATTTGTCCCTCGGTTGCAGCAGACGACTTATTTTTAGGCCTTATTCACATTCATTTTTTTCTCATCTGCACAAAACTAAACCAACTAATTATCATTAGCGCACTGCTTTCAATTTTCATCATTTTTTTTTTCAGTCTGTTCATCCATTTTGACTATCAGTATGTCATCCCTTTCTATTGTATGGAAAAAAAGCTGATGGAAATTTCCCAAGTCTTTCCTAGCAGTCAGTCAATGGGTGAGTGTGATCCACAATTCACCCCAAAGCTGACATGTTACTAGCTCCATAGAATATAAGGGCCAGTGATAAAAGCTGACAGCACACCTGGTACATGAACATACAGTACAGACCAAAAGTTTGGACACACCTTCTCATTTAAAGATTTTTCTGTATTTTCATGACTATGAAAATTGGACATTCACACTGAAGGCATCACAACTATCAATTAACACATGTGGAATTATATACTTAACAAAAAAGTGTGAAACAACTGAAAATATGTCTTATATTCTAGGTTCTTCAAAATAGCCACCTTTTGCTTTGATGACTGCTTTGCACACTCGTGGCATTCTCTTGATGAGCTTCAAGAGGTAGTCACCGGAAATGGTCTTCCAACAATCTTGAAGGAGTTCCCAGAGATGCTTAGCACTTGTTGGCCCTTTTGCCTTCACTCTGCGGTCCAGCTCACCCCCAACCATCTCGATTGGGTTCAGGTCTGGTGACTGTGGAGGCCAGGTCATCTGGCGTAGCACCCCATCACTCTCCTTCGTGGTGAAATAGCCCTTACACAGCCTGGAGGTGTGTTTGGGGTCATTGTCCTGTTGAAAAATAAATGATGGTCCAACTAAACGCAAACCAGATGGAATAGCATGCCGCTGCAAGATGCTGTGGTAGCCATGCTGGTTCAGTATGCCTTCAATTTTGAATAAATCCCCAACAATATCACCAGCAAAGCACCATCACACCTCCTCCTCCATGCTTCACGGTGGGAACCAGGCATGTAGAGGCCATCCGTTCACCTTTTCTGCATCGCACAAAGACACGGTGGTTGGAACCAAAGATCTCAAATTTGGACTCATCAGATCAAAGCACAGATTTCCACTGGTCTAATGTCCATTTGACGCGCCCCCTGGGCCATGGGGTTCTCGGCAGCCGGGCCTCTGTGTCTGCCGGTATGGGGGATATCAAGGTGGCTGGCCCGGTCCGTGACCCAGGGCGGTCAGTAAAAAAGGGGGAAATTTATAGGGGATTTGGAAAGTTTGTGACGCCACCTGTGGATTGCGGCTAAAGGGTGCCGCCGCTGCGAAGCAGTCCTCTGGAGCTGGTGTTACGGCAGCAGGGGTTACGGCAGCAGGGGTGGTGTGGCTCTCCACAGGTAGAGCTGGCTCAAGGGCAGTGTAAGGCGGTGTGGGTTGTAATAGATGGTGGTGCAGGAGAGAGACGGTAGGACGGTCCCAGAGGAAAGACGGACACTCACACGGGGGTAAGCTTCAGTACCTTTACTGGTGATGCTGCAGGCACGGTCCAGGGTACTCCGGGCTAAGAGCACACTATTGGACTCTCCCCAGTGAGTGGGTATAGGGCCTCCTGATCCGTGGCTTTACTCGCTAAGCTTCTGACCTGCCTGGAGCTAGGCCTAGCTTGGTTACTGTCTCTCTTTGCACCTGCTGACCTGGTGGTAGGGCCTTCTCTTTGGAGATCACTCTCCATAGATGCTGGGGCCTCCGTGACTCCTAGCCCTGGTACTGCAATCAGCATTTGGTGAACCTGGGACCTGTAGTCCTCCTGAGGTTCCGGTGATTCCTACTGGGTGTAGAGAGTCCCTGTAGGCGTGGACCAGTGTCCGGTATATATCTCGGGGTGAGCCTGGTATGCTCCTCTGCCCCCTCACTACTTCTTCCTTCTCCTCTCGCCTTCAGCCACACTCGGGGCCCTCACTAGGCCTTCACACGTGCTGTAGGCCTTGGCTCGCCTAAGCACAGCAGCCAGCGCACTGCCTCTTCACTGCTCTCTGAGCGTCAGCACGCTCTCTGCTCAACTCTGTGCTCTGTCCCTCTCTGTGTCAGACTATTCACTGAGCTGCCTGGCTCCACCCTCCATATATCCCTGACGGACTCCCTCTGGTGGTCTGAGGTGGTATGGTGGAGGTGTGTGAATGCGTGAGGGCCTCTTGTGGAGAAGTCCATCCATGCACCCTTCTGGGTTCTGTGGCACCAGTGCGTAGCAGGGCGCCACACATTCCTTGTGTTCTTTAGCCCAAACAAGTCTCTTCTGTTTGTTGCCTGTCCTTAGCAGTGGTTTGCTAGCAGCTATTTTACCATAAAGGCCTGCTGCACAAAGTCTCCTCTTAACAGTTGTTGTACAGATGTGTCTGCTGCTAGAACTCTGTGTGGCATTGACCTGGTCTCTAATCTGAGCTGCTGTTAACCTGCGATTTCTGAGGCTGGTGACTCGGATAAACTTATCCTCAGAAGCAGAGGTGACTCTTGGTCTTCCTTTCCTGGGGCGGTCCTCATGTGAGCCTGTTTCTTTGTCTCGCTTGATGGTTTTTGCAACTGCACTTGGGGACACTTTCAAAGTCTGCCCAATTTTTCGGACTGACTGACCTTCATTTCTTAAAGTAATGATGGCCACTTGTTTTAGTTTACTTAGAATTTGTATTATGACAAGAAAAAAGCAGCTAACAGTCTATTCAGTAGGACTATCAGCTGTGTATCCACCTGACTTCTGCACAACACAACTGATGGTCCCAACCCCATTTATAAGGCAAGAAATCCCACTTATTAAACCTGACAGGGCACACCTGTGAAGTGAAAACCCTTTCCAGTTACTACCACTTGAAGCTCATCAAAAGAATGCCAAGAGTGTGCAAAGCAGTCATCAAAGCAAAAGGTGGCTACTTTGAAGAACCTAGAATATAAGACATATTTTAAGTTGTTTCACACTTTTTTGTTAAGCATATAATTCCACATGTGTTAATTCATAGTTTTGATGCCTTCAGTGTGAATGTATAATTTTCAAAGGCATGAAAATACAGAAAAATCTTTAAATGAGAAGGTGTGTCCAAACTTTTGGTCCGTACTGTACATGTGAATGAGCCCTTCCTTTACAATGTGGTAGTACAGAGACTTCCTTCTTCAAATAGAAATAAACGCAAAATCCTGAATTGGAGAAATAGAGAAGTTTCCTTATAAATAGCCAGATCTTAAATACCAATTGTATCAATAGTAAATATTTCCATTACAAGCTAATTAACAAATATAAAGTTTTCTCATTAATAATGTATGGGACATGAGAATTGGGAAGTAGAGGAAGCGCGTCATAAGAAATCAGACACTTATGTAGGTAGGAAATGGGAAATAGTAAGGTCAGGACAGGAGTGTAAGACACGCATACTCACTGTAATACTCCTACTATAACCCTCTGGAGTTCCGGGTGAGCGGCAGCTTATACTTCTCATGATTAGTGTTGAGCCACCCCCGTAGTGTTCGAGTTCGGTTCAGTTCGTCGAACACCCGTGTGTTCGCCGAACTGTTCGTCGAACTGTTCGTCGAACACCTTCGAACACCGTTAAAACCAATGGCAGGCAAACAAAAACACATAGAAACACATAGAAAACACCTTCAAAGGTGTCCAAAAGCTGACAAACTGCTCAGAAGACACAACTAACACATGGAAAAGTGACAAGTACATATAGTCATGTGAAAAGAAAAGAGGTGGAGGAGTAAAAGGAGGGGGAGACACAGATATAGGCATGTCATGCCCTTCTAAAATCCAAAAAGTGAGAAGCCGACACGGCCAGTTCGTTCCTGCCCGTGCCACCTCCGTGTCGCCGGGTTTGTGCCAGAGCCGCGGTGGACCCTGACGGCCAGCCCCCCTCTCCCAATACTGGTGCCTGTCCGCTGGTGGGTCGAGCCCCCCCGCAGTGGGGGGGGGGTAACATCTGCAGAAGAAAGACCATCTTCCAGCCAAGCTAAGATGTCGACTTCTTTTCGTGGACAATGTGATACGATCCCTTTCTTACGGACACGCCCATCGCTACAAATTCCAGATGAGGCACAAAAACAGCAGGTGCTTCAGCGGATATCAAGTGCTCCTTCAAGTGGGCTCTCCTCCACCTCAGTTTCAACATCACAAATATTCCAGTCCTCAGAGGTGTCACCCCAATCGCACTTGCTTCCTCACAGCTCCCAAGTCTCCAGCTGCCCGTCTGAGTATGGGGTAACACAGATGGTTGAGTCTGCAGAGCTGTTTACTCATACTATAGCCTGGGAAACGTAAGTCTGCTCCAGAGCTTCTGTTAATCCAGATGAGGAAATGATCTGCACTGATGCCCAGAATCTTTATAAGTCGGATCCAGGACCAGATGAAGAAGGTTCTGAGCATAATGTAGACCCTCGTTCCCAAACTGTCACTCCTGTTGGTGGAGACAATGATGAAGACGATGATGAGACTCAAATACCTGATTGGAGCGACAACTTGACTTTTCGGTCAGGGCAGGAAGAGGTTGGCTTTGAGGACGACGGGTGTGATAACACACAGGGTGATGATGACGAGGTTGGAGATCCCACTTACTGTCAACCCACAGTCAGCCAGTCGATGAGGTCAACGGAGGAGGTGGAGGAGGATGTGACTAGCCCAGGGGATGGGGATGACTCGGTACCCGGGCCTTTGCCTGGCCTTGGGGATGTCGCGGTGGTCGGCTCCCTGGCCCGTACCCTGGGGTCACTCTTTAAAAGAGTGGATAATTGTTAATTTTATAAGAGTTTGTGACGCCACCTGTGGTATCTGGTGAGAAGCACCAGCGCTGCAGCAGTCCACTGAGACCCGTGATAAGGCTGCTCGATGGTATAGCTCCCCACAGGTGGAGCTAGGTCTCAGGGCAGCGTATGCAGGGGGAATGCAGGCGAGACCCAGCTGGGTCAGAGCAAGAACGGGAACGGACACGGTAGTCACTTCAGTACCCTTTACTGGAGGAAATTCAGGCACATCCCGGAGCACTGTAGGGTGAAGGGTGAATATCAGGATCCTCCCCAATGAGCGGGTGTAGGGCCTCCTGTTTCTTGCCTCTGCGTAGTAAGTTTCTGACCTGCCTGGAGCTAGGCCTAACTTTGTCTCTGTCCTGCGCTGGCTGACCTTGTGGTAGGGCCTTCTCTTGTAGTTCACGCTCCCACTATGCGGGGCCTAAGCGTCTCCTGGCTCTGTTACGTATCAGCACCTTAGCCATCCTGGGACTTGTAGCTCTCCAGGGATTCCGGTTATGCCTTACTGAATCTACTTAGCAGGAGCCTCGTGCTCCACTGCTGAACTATTAACTGAGTTCTCTAGACTAGACTGAGCTCCACTGCAGACTGACCTCTCTTAGGCTTCTCTACTGCAGGAACTCTTCAGAGGAACTGAACTGCCTAGCTCCACCTTCCCTATTTATATCCCTAACGGGCTCCCTCTGCTGGTCTAAGGTGGAAGGTGGAGATGTGTGAATGTTTATGGGGGCCTCTTGTGGAGGATTCCATCAATACACTCTTCTAGGATATGTGATACCAAGCACAGCGGGGTGTCACAGATGCTATCGACGACGAGGTTAGGTTGCGCCTTCCTGGACACAGATGGAGTACTGGAAGCACGTCAACAACTGCATCCTCAACCACAACTCTGCCTCTGACCACAAGTTGTAGTGGCTCTTCAGGTCGCATGGGCTCTAAGCCTTGCATAGCCTGGGCATTTATTCAGAATGATAAGGATGACCCAACTCATGTTATCTGTAATATTTGTAACCAAAACATAAGTAGAGGCCAAAAAATCCATAGTTTGAGTACTTCATGCATGAACCGGCACATGGATATGAAGCATAAGTTGCAGTGGGAAGCTCACTGTGCTACAATGCGGCCTAGCAGGCTGGGCTAACCACCGTCTGCCCCATCTTGTGCATCCGCGGCCTCTTCATCCTCTGTGACTGGGGGGACAGCAGTCACACATGTTTTTGGACGCAGACCTGCCACCTCTTTACCTGCAACAGCCAGTGTGATTGGCAGGTCATCAGTTCATTGGGAAGTGGAAACACCTGCTGGTGTTGAGCGCTCTCTGACATCGAGAGCACCAGCTTTGGATCAAGGCAATCTAACATGTCCGCCTGCATCTTCCTCACAGACCGGCAGTTTGCCGGGGACATCCTACTCAACCCCGTCTAAGCACAACAGCCAGCCCTCAGTCCCTCAGATGTGGAAAAGTAAAAGACCATTTCCTCCTAGCCATGAGAAAGCTAAGAGGTTGAATTTCACCATCTGCAAGCTCTTGGCTACAGAAATGCTGCCTTTCCGCCTGGAGGACACAGTGGATTTTCGAGACCTTATGTCCGTCTCAGTGCCCCAGTACCAGATGCTCAGTCGGCACTACTTCTCAAAGAAAGGTGTGCCTGCGCTCCACCAGCATGTCGCACACAACATCACCGCTTCTTTGAGAAACTCTGTGTGTGACAGGGTGCATTTCACCACAGACACTTGGACGAGTAGGCATGGACAGGGGCGTTACATGTCGCTGACTGGGCACTGGGTAACTATGGTGACAGCAGGACAAGGGGCTGCTGTCCAAGTCTTACCGTCCCCACGAGTTGTGCGTCAATCCTCTTTATCTCGAAGTTCCTCCACTGCTTCTGCCTCCTCAACCTCCTCTCGGTCCTCCACCTGCACCCAAAGCCTGTCTGGTAATGCCACCTGCATTCTAACTGTGCAGAAGGAATCCTGCACACCTCCTTATTATGCTGGCAGCAGGGCTCAAGGCATCAGTGTTTACTTTGAAATGTCTGGGAAATGTGAGTCACACAGCTGAGGAGTTGTGGTCAGCTCTGGAGACCCAGTTTCATGAATGGTTGTCTCCACTGGACCTGCAACCAGGGAAGGCCGTGTGCGACAATGCTGCATCGCCGGGGCAATGTCACACACGTGCCTTGTATGGCTCACGTGTTGAACCTGGTTGTCCATAAATTGTTAGCCCACTATCCTGGACTAGATGGCCTTCTGCAGGGGGCACGGTCGCTGTGTGCTCACTTCCGCCGTTCGCATCCCGCAGCTCAATGACTTACATCTCTACAGAAGTCGTTGGGCCTGCCAGTTCACCGGCTGAAATGCGATGTGCCGACACGGTGGAATTCAACTCTGACCATGTTGCAGCGACTGTGGCAGCACCGACAAGCCCTGGTGCAATACGTTCTGACGTATAGCCTAGGCCAACGAGATCCAGAGGTGGGGCAAATCACGCTGCAGGAGTGGTCTCAGATCAGGGACCTATGAAGTTGACGTGCCCCCTGGGCCGTGGGGTACCCTGAGCCGGGCCGGTAGACGCTGGGGGTTGTAGTCACTGTGGCGGTGACCCGGTCCGTGATCCAGGGCGGTCAATCCAAGGGTAATTTGTATATATGGGTTTTATAATGTCCGACTACGCCACCTCTGGAGTGGGGCAAAAGGGGCCGCCGCTGCGGAACAGTCCTCTGAAGCTGGTGGTTTTGCAGCAATGGTATTATTACTCACCACAGGAAGAGTGTAGCTTGAGGGCAGTGTGGGTGGATGATGGTGGTTGTAGCGCAGGGAGTCAGTAATGAACACAGAGTCCGTGTGATGCAGTCCCAAGATCTTTACTCACAGTTGTTGCAGTCCAGATTACAGGTACCAGAGCAATCTCACCCGTCGTGCTGTGCGTACTCAGTGAGGGGCTCAGTCCACCCCCAGATAGCTCCGGAGTACTTAGCAGGACCCCCTTCTGTGTGTCCTTTCTCTGGCCTTCTACCTGCACCTCACACCCAGTGACACTTCTATCCGGTATCCTCGGGCCTTGGCGGGCGACTTGTGTTCCGTCCCCTGGGTCCTATGTGGCTACCTTCTTAGTGAGACTGGTGTGGAGTTTTACCTGCAGTACATGAAATGCTGCAGGCTCCGGTTTCTAGTTGAGCCTTGCTGTTTCTCCGCTAGTTGAGGGACCGGTTCCCCTTATCTGGTCTGACCCCTCTACCTCCTGGTAGCAGCAGGAGTACGGGTGGCCTTCTGCACGGCCCATAGCCCTAGGGTCCCTTCGGTTCCTGGAGCCTTCCTGCTCCCATTCCTCTCTTCTCTCCTTCAGTCCTGGGCCTCCCAGGCTAGGCCCGCCTCTGGAGCAGAGCTCATGCCGAGCCTCTGCTCCTGTCACTTTTCCTCCTCTGACTGGCTTGCTCTTTCTAAGATAGCTTCCTATTTATACTCTCCCTGTCATGTGCTCCGCTAAGCTGCTCCCCTAAGCACCCACTACATAGGACCCTTCCACCAGCTAGGGACCTGGGACTGTGCTTTTCCTTAGGAGCAATCTTGCCCTACCCCCACTGCGGGTATGTGTTGGATGCAGGTGTTAGGGTCCCGAGCCATATGCCTTCCTTACCTGAGGGTGAGATACCACACCTCTGGGTGAGATGCAGTAACTCTGTGGCGACTGAACCCTCAGGGGCGCCACACACCCTTCTGCACAGTTTTGAAATGGCGACGAAGATGTTTAGTGCTGACGACAATGCCATTATCAGCATGACTATTCCGGTGATTTACATGCTGGAGCACACACTAAACAGAATTCAGAGTCAGGTGGTGGGACAAGAGGAGGTGGAGGAAGTAGAGGAGGAGTCGTATAAGGAAGGGATAACATCTCCAAGGTCCAGACGGTTGGCAGCACCAAGGCGGCAGGCATGGGAGGGTGGGGGAGAGGGATTAACCAGGGCGCATGGTAGCAGCCAAACGGTTGAGGAAGGTGCAGGAGCCGAGGAAGAAGTGGAGGACGAACTGGCGATGGGCATGGAAGACTCATCAGATGAGGGAGACCTTGATCACATTTCTGTTGTGCGAGGTTGAGGGGAGAGGGCAGAGGAAGGAAGCATGATTCCTACCTCGCTACCAACACAACAAGGACTTGGTCCTCCTGGATGCGCAAGACTCATGAGTGCCTTCTTGCTGCACTACCCTCAGATTGTCAGAATTCGAAGTAATCCAGACTACTGGGTTGCCACACTCTTAGATCCCCGGTACAAAAGTAAATTTGCCGAAATAATTCCTGCCATAAAAAGGGATTGACGCATGCAGGAGTATCTGCAGACGCTGTTGCAGAATCTTACATGTGCTTTTCCACAAAACACCAGTGGTGCACGTAGTGAATCTCACAGTTCTAACTTGCCAACCGTGGGACTGTCGAGTCTTCATCACTCAAACCGTAACAGTAACACAGTATCTGCTGGTAACAGCAATTTTGTGGAATCGTTTCACCACTTTTTTAGACCATCCTTTGCAAGGCCACAGGAGACAAGAAGTCTGACACATAGTCAACGCCTAGAGAGGATGGTGCAGGAGTATCTCCAAGTGAACATCGAAGCCATGACTGTGTCACTGGACCCTTGCTCATTTTGGTATTCCAATCTGGAAAAATGGCCGGAGCTCGCCACTCACGCCTTGGAGATCTTGTCATGCCCTGCAGCCAGTGTTCTCTCTGAACGTGTGTTCAGCGCTGCTGGTGGTGTGCTGACAGATAAGAGCACGCGTCTGTCCACTGAGAATGTAGACAGACTCACGTTCATAAAGATGAACAAATCATGGATTCGCAAGGACTTTTCTACCCCTGTGTTATCCTTGGGAGACTAAAACCTTGAGGATTTGGTAAAATCACCTCACCAACCGTTTTAAGCAACTGTGGGGCAATTGATGCCACTTAACCCTAGAACGCATGACCATAAAAATCTACACTTTCATATACCTGGGGCCTTTTAGGCTCGTGTGCAAATAACATGGAATAACTCAAACTCAAATGACAAACAACTATATACATGAAGAATACCTATAGTTTCAAAATTCTAACTAAAGTAATCTTGCAGAAAATAGAAAACAATTAACAGGGCGGGCCTGCGAGGCCCCAGGTATGCGTTCTAGGGTTAAGTGGTGTCTGTGCCACAATTTTGGGAAAAAATGGAGACTCTTTTTGGAGTCCCCTTGATGTGTCTTACGTGACGTTGGCATCGTCAATTCCAGGTGGGTTGGGTCGCTCCCCCCCCTTTTTAACTGTAAGAAACTAGATACACTATGGCTTGGGGTAACACAGATGGTTGAGTCTGAAGAGCTCAGAGGTCTGCTCCAAATCTTCAGTGTCTGCTAGTCAGCGTAGAATTTTTAACTGCATCTAGCCTAGGCAATACTTTGGGCGTAGTAGCCCAGCTGCGAAGCAAGCTGCACCGCCTGTGTATCTAATAAGAATTTTTAAATGCATCTAGCCTAGGCAGACTGTGGGGACCCCCAACCAAACCCAGACGCTCAGCCCCCCTACCGCCCCCTTTCCTTGACAATACAATAATGTAACTCTTACAACTGGATGGGTGAGGATCGGTCACAGCTTTCTTAACTCTTTATACTCATTCCATTAGAAAGGCATTTTATTTCTAAAATAATTCAGCTTGTTGCAGCATGCCCTGGGTCTCCACTCCGGCAAGTTGGCCAACAAGTGTAACTCTCCAACATGTCCTTTCTATTTCCAGGCCACGGAGGATCCTGCGTACTCGTATGCAGGACTCTGACCCCCACCCATCACTCTTAACGCTTGTTCCACTCCGTCCTGGAGTCCTGACAGGAATATGTCCAGTTCAATATTCATTAAGTGAACAACGTCGGGCCGTATGAGGCCTGCTTTATCTCCTTCCAGTTGTCGGTGTCGTACCACTACACCGCCTCTGTCTCTTCTAAATTTTGCCATCCGAATATTTATTACCCGCCTTGTCCGTTCGATGGCCGTGATGTCTCGCGCACCTTGCCATACCGCTATCGGCACAATCTCTGACCATACTATCGCTAGTTTTGTGAAAAATTCTCTGAAGCGCTCAGTGTCTAGTTTCATTATTGCCATTAGTTATGCGCTGTTATGATGACCTAGGTTGTTTCCCCCGGCCTGTATAACTAAGATGACCGGACATCTTGCCTCTCTCCCTACCTTGATTACCTCCATTAGTACCTGTGGCCATAGCAGGCCTCTAATACCTCTCTAGTTGAAATATGTGTTATGAAACTCTAATTTCCTCCCGCCTGGGCAGACTTTCGCCCTTTTTTCTGCCCAATACATATACGAGTGGCCTATCACCCACACTGTTGGCTTAGCGTCACCTGTAAAAGAAACAAACCACGTTAGGATAACAAGTCCGGTCTTATGTATCTTGCCAAACACGTGGATCGCCATCTCCCTATCCTCTGAACTTCCGTTTCTGACAGTCCTGCTCTTGCTGCTTCCATTGCCGCGCCTATGCGGAATGAGTGTGTCCCGTAATCTTTGGGGTGGTTCCCTGCCGATGTTATGCATTTATTAAATATAGCTTGGAACTGGTATCTTGATAATGGCATTCCATCAATGTGTGATAGGAAGAAATTACTTTGTGATCTGATGGTTAGATATGTTTTTACTATTGTTACCCAACTCAGTGTACCGTTTGTGGGTTGTAGAAGTACCCAAGTGCCCCTGCCCGCTGAAACCGTTTTCGATTTGTGTATGCGTAGACGTATTGCATTATTGGCTATGACTACGTCCTGGTGTAATAAGCCTCCACTGGTGGTAATTTTGGATTGAGGGACTAATTCGCTTATGCATAGCGCCCCGAAGAAGGCGATCACAAATGCAGTAGACAGTAGTGTTGCTTCAAATTGTGAGTGTCATGTTAATGGTGTTAGGGATATGATGTGAGAAATCAGTTTTAGTGACACGGGACGGGACGTCTACACTCCTGACTTGGCTGACCCCTTTTCCACCCTTTTATGGATTGTCTGATGATGAACCTTTGTCACATCTCCCCAATTCAGTAGTTGGAAGTGAAATGCTACTCCGGTCAGATACCGCTGCGCTGACGCCCCTGATATGCCCCTCATAATTAGCTGGTGGAGAAATTCTATGGTGACTTGTGATCTGGCTTGTTCACATTGGTCAACCCGTCTGCCTGCTACTAGTCGTGTCCACTCTTCCCATGCCTTACCGTATGCTTGCCACGTCGACGGGGCAACTGACGCTCTGATTAATGGCATCAACTATTCGCCACTAGATCCCATAGGGAAGGTGGGCAACTGTTGCCCGATGGGTGGGCGTTGTGGAAGAGCTCTGTGAAAATCTGCCAATTGAATTGTTATAAAGCGTTAGCAGCAGCTTTAGACCCCTCAGCATAGTGGCTAGCGCGGACCCATACATTGTGTTTTAGGCACAGGAATGCTAGCCTGGGTAGTAGGCCTAGCACTGGGGGAGACGATGATGCCATCTTATTAATGCAGTGCGCTAGGCTGGTGTTTTTTGTTATGAAGCGTATATTTTTGTAAGCCAGGCGCGCGCCCCATATTTCTATTGCTACCACTATTGGGAAGAAAAATTATTTTCAGGGCTAGATGCAGCTAAAAATTATTATTAATTTAAAAGCTGGTGGAGCTTGGTATAGATGGACTAATACAATGAGTCCCACACACTGCTAGAAGGCCAAATATTTTTTCAGAGCTAGATGCAGATAAAAATTATTTTTCATTTGCAACCTGATGGAGGTCAGTATAGATGGACTAATAGACCAAGTCCCACACACAGCTAGAAGTCCAAATATTTTTTCAGAGCTAGATGCAGATAAAAATTATTTTTAATTTGCAACCTGATGGAGGTCAGTATAGATGGAGTAATAGAGAAAGTCCCACACACTGCTAGAAGGCCAAATATTTTTTCAGAGCTAGATGCAGACAAAAAATTATTTTGAATTTGCAACCTGATGGAGGTCAGTATAGATGGACTAATAGAGAAAGTCCCATACACTGCTAGAAGGCCAAATATTTTTTCAGAGCTGGATGCAGATAAAAATTATTCTTAATTTGCAACCTGATGGAGGTCAGTATAGATGGACTAATAGAGAAAGTCCCACACACTGCTAGAAGGCCAAATATTTTTTCAGAGCTGGATGCAGATAAAAATTATTTTTAATTTGCAACCTGATGGAGGTCAGTATAGATGGACTAATAGAGAAAGTCCCACACACTGCTAGAAGGCCAAATATTTTTTCAGAGCTAGATGCAGAAAAAAATTATATTCAGTTTGCAACCTGATGGAGGTCAGTATAGATGGACTAATAGAACAAGTCCCACACACAGCTAGAAGCCCAAATATTTTTTCAGAGGTAGATGCAGATAAAAATTATTTTTAATTTGCAACCTGATGGAAGTCAGTATAGATGGACTAATAGAGAAAGTCCCACACACTGCTAGAAGGCCAAATATTTTTTCAGAGCTAGATGCAGACAAAAAATTATATTCAGTTTGCAACCTGATGGAGGTCTGTATAGATGGATTAATAGAACAAGTCCCACACACAGCTAGAAGCCCAATATTTTTTCAGAGGTAGATGCAGAAAAAAAATATATTCAGTTTGCAACCTGATGGAGGTCAGTATAGATGGACTAATAGAGAAAGTCCCACACACTGCTAGAAGGCCAAATATTTTTTCAGAGCTAGATGCAGACAAAAAATTATTTTTAATTTGCAACCTGATGGAGGTCAGTATAGATGGACTAATAGAATGATGCAATGCCCAAAAGATTTTACTTCACTAGGTGCAGTAAAAAAATTGGTATTCTATACACAGGTGGTATATCTTGCAACACAGATAGGCTACTCCACTGGCTAACACACTCTGCAATAGGCCAAAAAGGATTAGCTTTGCTAGATTCAGCCAAATGCTGTGAAAAAAACTTGCACAGCACTGGTACAGACCTGCCTGGCAAAAACTGATAGGAACTGATGTAACCTAGTCCTGAAAAGGACTGCAATTACAATTAGTCTTTACTCCCACAATCTATCTATTTAAGAGCACAGACCTGCCTGATAAAAGTCGTAGGAAATGCTGTAACCTAGTCCTTAAAAGGACTGCAATCACAACTATTCCCTACTCCCAAGCTATCTGTATATTTGTGCGAAAATTGGCTTGAAATTAACAAGGTATAGCGCACACAGCAACAGCGCTGCCGTCTAACACGCAGCTGCAGCAGTGAGAAAATGGTGGCGACGGGGAAAATGGCTTGGTCTTATACGGCAAGGACATGTGACATACACTGCCAATGACACATGCCCTTGCTTGTGTGAAAAAAGCACTTCGCTCCGTGTGTGCGCTGCTGATAGGCTGACAGATTGCACCTCCCCACTGCAAATGCGGGAAAGAGAAAAAAAAATGGAGATCTTCATTATTCCTGCAGAGATCCATCCCCTGCCCCTCCCCCCGCCCCGCTGTACACTCAAACTGCGTATTAACATTAATTTTCATCATTACTGAGAAAAAATCCAGTTATGATTTTGGTGCACGAACAGTTATCGAACATAACCTCGAACAGCCGAATTTTTCTCAAATCGTTCGTGTTCGCTGAACGGCTCGAACACCGCCCAAAACAGCTCGAATTTGAGATTGGCGAACAGTTCGAGTAGAACAACGCTCATCTCTACTCATGATGTCATAATGTCCAGGCTGAGGTCACCATGGCGTCGATCCTGTGATGTCACAACATTCTAGAATGAGCCCTGCAGCCAATGAGATCCAATATAATCATATGTAATAATGTCTATGGAGGGTTTATAAATGTATGTAAATATTCTGATACAGCAAATTGTTAGAAATAATAGGACCCCCCCACACACCCATGACCACATATGTGCAGAAGTGTCTTATAATCCATTGTTTTTCTTATATTGTTATTATACATATATACCATATGATACTAAGTATAGGGGTGCAGAATTTGATAACATCTCATTCCAAATCCTTTGGCATTAATTGCGAGTTGGTCCCTTTCAACAAGATTTTAGAGGCATTTTAGAAATTTTTTGCCCCTTAATTCAGAAGAGCTGTTGCTGGATGGATGGTCCTGACCAGCAATCTTCATCCCAAAGGTGTTGGAAGGGTCTGAAGTCCAGGTTCTGTGCAGTCAGTCAGGTTCTTCCACGCCTAACTCTCACAACCTTTATGAACCTTGTTTTGTGCACTGAAGCATAGTCATGCTGGGACAGTAAAGGACCTTCTCCAAACTGTTCCCACAATGTTAGAAGCATACAACTCTCCTTATTGTCTTCTATGCTGAAGAAGTAAGACTTCCCTTCACTGGAACTATGATGCCAAGGCCGACCCCTAAAAAAACACCCTCATGGCATTATCCTCCTCCACCAAAGTTTACAGCTGCCACAATGTAGTCAGGCAGGTAATGTTCTCCTGGCATTCACCAAACCTAGTGTCATCTACCATTGACAGATAGAGAAGTGCGATCCATGACTGCACAAGACTGTTTCTACTGCTCTGCAGTATGTCAGATTTACAAGTGTTAATACTGAAAAGACATTTTAAGAAAGATGGAGAGAGAAAAATCTGGGTATTCAAGCTGATAAGGATGTTCATGTCTCTGACAGAGAACTCAATCTAACACCTGGATTTATTACCAACTACATGGACCATGTCACACCTCCTTCAGACTGACTCCAGATCACTAAATCATCACTTCCACCACCTCTCCATCTGTAACAAAACCTGTAAAGGGAACCTATCACCAGTTTTTCCCATATAAATGTATCCGAAAAAGAAAAGAAGTACAGCTGCTTTAAATTCAAAACCATTTCATCTTTATTTCATATACATAAAAAATGTTAAAATAGGGAGAAATAGCAAAGAAACCACACACATCCAGGTAAACAGATGAAAGCTGTACATGCAAAATTGTGACTAAAGTGTAGGCAAGGAGGGGGATCAAATATACAAAATGCGCATAGAGAGCCACAGATAATAGTCAGTGTTAATAGACTCAACCTTATATCATATAGACAAGAGATATCCCACTGTTAGAATACGCCCACGGTATAATAAAATCACATAGGAGAACACCACACAGAAAATCAATGCATGTTTATCTATACAACCTGGGTAGGGTGTGGAAGGAGTCCCCAACGCACGTTTTGCATTAGCTTCTTCGGGGGGGGGGGGAGTAAATAGGGCAGAGAGAAGAGGCTCCTTTTTATATATACACTCACCAATGTAAGCGGCATGTGGTCTCGGTGGCGCTCCCTGTAGCTTTGTCAGAGCGGAAGCCGCGGGGTCAGCGTGCCACATCACCCAACTCCGCCCCCCGGCCGACGCGTCAAGCAGACCCCGCGGCTTCCGCTCTGACACGGCTACTGGAAGCGCCGCCGAGACAACATGCCTGGATGTGTGGGGTTTCTTTGCCATTTCTCCCTATTTTAAAATTTTTTATGTATATGAAATAAAGATGTAATGGTTTTGAATTTAAAGCAGCTGTACTTCTTTTCTTTTTCGGATTCATTTGCTATTTGAAGTGCTGCATTGTGTAGGCCAGTTATTATTATTGGCTTAGTTTATTTTCCCATATAAAGCAGAGCCAGCACCTGTAAGCCCTATGCGACAGCATTTTACAATGCAATGCTGTATATAAGTCCTGATTGTGCTATCCATAAAACAAAAAATAGCTTTTCTTATACCTGCTTGACCCGTGGAAGCACTCATAGGAGCGAAACGGCCGTCGTCGGCACAGGTGTTACACGTGTACCCCCCAGCTAGTTGTGATTTTAATTCAACAATAAAAAGTAAGTTTTTACAAGAACTAGTGAGTGCCTTTTATCTTTTTTTGATATTTTACATGGATTTGCACATTTTTATAGAAGTTAATGCACCCGGTTCGTATGGGATAGGAGCTTTGGAAGTGCATTGAGCTGTATGGTGCATTGCTGCAAAAGGGAAAAAAAAATACTCTTTAAATCTCTTAGTTTGCGAGTGTGAACGAGCTGAGTGTGACCGGAGCGTAAGTGTGAACGAAAGTAAGTGTGTGACTTGTTTTTCAGTGACTTTGGATTCAGGGAGTTTGGAAGGGAGGAATTTGGACTGAATTGCTGTCAGTATTTTATTAATTCTTTACTTTTCTTTTTACTTAACATTCTGTCTATTGCAATCCCCATTAGGAAACGAGCTCCATTATTGACAATGCTATCCAGTGTACATCTTGCCACATGTATGCATTCCTTGAACAGCCGGTCGGGGTTGCTTGCTGCTGCGCGAGATGTGTGCACGTTGTGCATTTGGAAGCCCAGGTACTGGATCTAAATGAGCAGCTGGAAACACTGAGATCCATTGACAATATGGAAAGGAGTCTGCTGCTCACTGAGCCGCTGCTCACTGGGATAGATGTGGGGGAGGGTGGTAGTAGGGTGCTGCAGGACAGTGAGGCCGCTAGTTGGGTGACAGTTAGAAAGGGGGGGGTAGAGGGAAGAGTGCCAGGGAGGCAAGTCCTGATCTGGCACACCCCAATAAGTTTGCAAAGTTGGCAGATGAGGGGAGTGACGGTACAGGGGTAGCACTGCTGCAGCAAGGCATGTCCCCTGAAAGCCGGAGGAGCGTCAGCTCCAGTAAAGAGGGAAATGGGAGAGCAGGGCAGGCCAGGCAGGTTCTGGTAGTGGGGGACTCAATTATTAGGGGAACAGATAGGGATCGTCAAACAGTGTGCTGCCTACCTGGCACTCGAGTCCGGCACATCGCTGATCGGGTTGACAGATTACTGGGAGGGGCTGGTGAGGACCCATCGGTCATGGTGCACATTGGCACAAATGACAAAGTTAGAGGTAGGTGGAAGGTCCTTAAAGATGATTTCAGGGAATTAGGCTTCAAGCTGAAAGCAAGGACCTCCAAGGTGGTATTCTCTGAAATACTACCGGTACCACGTGCCACGCCAGAGAGGCAGCGGGAGATTAGGGAGATAAATAAGTGGCTCAAGAACTGGTGTAGGAAGGAGGGATTTGGGTTCCTGGAGAACTGGGCCGACTTCTCAGTTGGCTACAGACTCTACGCTAGGGATCGGCTGCACCTCAATGGGGAGGGTGCAGCTGTGCTGGGGGAGAAAATGGCTAGAAGGTTGGAGGAGTGTTTAAACTAGGGATTGGGGGGGAGGGTATTCATTTTATAGGTGGGGAAGATAGTGCAGATAGTGACCTGGGCACAATTAAAGAAATTGGGGGTGGGGTTAGAACAGTCAATAAAGTAAGAAGGAATAGAGGTACAGAGAGATACATAAAATGCATGTACACAAATGCCAGAAGCCTCACCAACAAAATGGAGGAGTTAGAATTAATTTTGTTGGAAAATAATTATGACATGGTAGGATATCTGAGACGTGGCTGGACGAGAGCCATGACTGGGTAGTTAATTTACAGGGCTATAGTCTGTTCAGAAATGACCTTACAAACAAGCGAGGGGGGGGGTGTGTGTTTATATGTAAAATCATCCTTAAAACCCGTCTTGCGGGAGGATATATATGAATGTAATGAAAATGTAGAGTTCCTGTGGGTGGAGATAAGGGGAGGAGGAAAAAATAATAAATTACTTATAGGGGTTTGTTATAAGTCTCCAAAAATAATGGAAGTAGCGGAGAATATCCTCGTAAAGCAAATAGATGAAGCAGCGACTCAAGGAGAAGTCATTATTATGGGAGACTTCAACTACCCTGAAATACATTGGGGGACAGAAACCTGTAGTTCAAGCAAGGGTAATAGGTTTTTGACAACTATGAGAGACAATTACCTTTCACAACTGGTTCAGGACCCAACAAGAAGGGGGGCACTGCTAGACCTAATATTAACAAATAGGCCAGACTACATATCAAATATACGAGTTGGGGGTCACTTGGGTAATAGTGATCATAAAATAATACGTTTTCATGTAACCTTTAATAAGATGTGTAGTAGAGGGGTTACAAGGACACTAAACTTCAGGAAGGCAAATTTCCAACGGTTGAGAGATGATCTTAGTGCAATAAACTGGGACGATATCCTGAGACAGAAAGCTACACAAAGCAAATGGGAGACATTTATTAACATCCTGAATAGGACCTGTGCACAATATATACCCTTTGGGAATAAACATGCTAGAGATAGGAGGAAACCACTATGGCTAAATAGAGCTGTAAGGGGCACAATAAGTGACAAAAAGAAAGCATTTAGAGAACTAAAGCAAGTAGGTAGTGATGAGGCATTAAATAAATATAGAAAATTAAATAAATTCTGTAAAAACCAAATCAAGGCAGCAAAGATTGAGGCAGAGAGAATCATTGCCAGAGAAAGTAAAAATAACCCCAAAATATTCTTTAACTACATAAATAGTAAAAAACTAAAAAATGATAATGTTGGCCCCCTGAAAAATAGTCTGGGTGAAATGGTGGATGAGGATGAGAAAAAAGCCAATATGCTAAATGATTTTTTTTCAACCGTATTTACACAAGAAAATCGCATGACAGAAAACATGATCAGTGATAACAAAAATTCTCCATTAAATGTCACTTGCTTAACCCAGCAGGAAGTACAGCGGCGTCTAAAAATCACTAAAGTTGACAAATCCCCGGGCCCGGATGGGATACACCCGCGAGTACTGCAGGAATTAAGTAACGTCATAGATAGACCATTATTTTTAATCTTTAAAGATTCAATAATAACAGGGTCTGTACCATACGGCTGCCGTATAGCAAATGTGGTGCCAATACTCAAAAAGGGGACAAAAACTGAACTTGGCAATTATAGACCCGTAAGCTTAACCTCTACTGTGGGTAAAATCCTGGAGGGTTTCCTAAGAGATGCTATACTAGAGTATCTGAAGAAGAATAACCTCATGACCCAATATCAACATGGGTTTACGAGGGACCGTTCCTGTCAAACTAATCTGATCAATTTTTATGAGGAGGCAAGTTCTGGACTGGACCAAGGAGATGCAGTGGATGTTGTGTATATGGACTTTTCAAAAGCTTTTGATACGGTTCCACACAAAAGGTTGATACATAAAATGAGAACAATGGGGATAGGGGAAAATATATGTATGTGGGTTAAGAATTGGCTCAGTGATAGGAAACAAAGGGTGGTTATTAATGGAAAACACTCAGACTGGTTCTCAGTTAACAGTGGGGTACCACAGGGGTCAGTATTGGGCCCCCTTCTTTTTAACAATTATTAATGACCTTGTAGGGGGCATACAGAGTAATATTTCAATATTTGCAGATGACACTAAACTCTGCAGGGTAATCAATACAGAGGAGGACAATTTTATATTACAGGAGGATCTATGTAAACTAGAAGCTTGGGCTGATAAATGGCAAATGAGCTTTAATGGGGATAAATGTAAGGTAATGCACTTGGGCAGAGGAAATAAAATGTATAATTATATGCTTAATTGTAAAACACTGGGCAAAACTCTAACTGAAAAAGACCTGGGTGTATTGGTGGACGACAAGCTCACGTTTAGTGGCCAGTGTCAGGCAGCTGCTGCAAAGACAAATAAAATAATGGGATGCATTAAAAGAGGCATAGATGCTCATGAGGAGAACATCATTTTACCTCTATACAAGTCATTAGTGCGACCACACTTAGAATACTGTGTACAGTTCTGGTGTCCGGTGTATAAGAAAGACATAGCTGAACTAGAGAGGGTGCAGAGAAGAGCGACCAAGGTTATTAGAGGACTGGGGGGTCAGCAATACCAAGACAGGTTATTACACTTGGAGTTATTTACTATGGAAAAAAGAAGGCTTAGGGGTGATCTTATTACTATGTACAAGTATATGAGGGAACAGTACAAAGACCGGTCTACTGATCTTTTTACTCTGAGGCCAGAGACGGGGACAAGGGGGCATCTTCTACGTCTGGAGCAAAGAAGGTTTAATCATAGTCACAGACGGGGATTCTTTACTGTAAGAGCAGTGAGACTATGGAACTCTCTGCCGCATGATGTTGTAATGAGTGATTCGCTATTAAAATTGAAGAAGGGCCTGGATGCCTTTCTTGAAAAGTATAATATTACAGGTTATAAATACTAGATTCCTTGATAGGGTGTTGATCCAGGGAACTAGTCTGATTGCCGTATGGAGTCGGGAAGGAATTTTTTTCCCCAATGTGGAGCTTAGTGTTGCCACATGTTTTTTTTTTGCCTTCCTCTGGATCAACATGTTAGGCTATGGGTTGAACTAGATGGACTTAGTCTTCCTTCAACCTTAAAAACTATGTTACTATGTTAGTTCTGCACTACTGAGCACGATTATGAAAGCAAAGCTGCCATTTTTCTGATCTGCTTTGGACATTATTTACACTTCTCTCTGCCCTGCCGAGGGCAGAGCAAAGTATTATAGTGCGCATGCACCGGCGCTCTTTGGCCTTTCCCCACCCAAGTGCACTACATTACGGCTTTATAAGATTTTTTTTTTTTTGGGTCACTTAGTCAATCTGTGATGCACGGTGTGGGAAAGACTAAGTGCAACACGAAGGGATGAGGGGAAGGTAGCCCAAAATGCTTGGGAAAGGGGGAGTGGAGACCAGCCCAAAATGCTTGGGAAAGGGGGAGTGGAGACCCCTAGGCAGATCTAATATCACCCTACCTATCCTACCATCCCTATATAGGTTCAGCACCTATCGCCGAACAGGAAACCTAATTCCTGTATATCCCTAACGCTAGGCCCTAGATAGGGAGGGGGGAGTGAGCACTGGTGAGGCCCCACTATAAACTAAAGACAACAAGGTAGACAAACAAAGGGGAAAAACTTAGCTTGAGCAAACACCAGAGAGATAACACCAAATGTCCTCCAAGGGCACCAGAGAGGAAGCTAGCGGACTGCTATTGCTCCAAACCTTCACAAGGGAAAATGGAAATATCACCGGCGACTCCCTGAAGCAGACTGAGAATTTATAAACACCCAGACCAAGGTTTGTCAATCAGAGCAGGAGGGAGGTTGCCTCTGGGTCCAAAAGTAAGAAGAATTAAGAAGGTGTCTGCAATGCCACACGCAGAGGCCTTCTGCAGCCAAATCCAGAGCGACTGACTGTTACACCTGACACAGCCTTGACACAATCTCTTTAATTTGTTTTCCATACTTACAAGAGGCACATTGATCGATACCACATTTGTGAAACTCTATGGGTGTGAGCAGTGGCGTACCGTCAATGGCAGCAGGCCACACCACGGCTATGGGGCCCATGAGCCTGGGGGCTGCATCAGGCCCTCACCGCAGTGGGCTCTCCCCACACCGGGCCCCGCCTCCCCCATCAGCATCCGCACTGCTCGACCGCCTGCACAGAATAACGGGGAAAGCACCTGCTTATGCTCCCTCTTCCATCATTATTGCTCGTGCTGACTGCCGGAGAGGGAGCTCAGTGCGAGCAATGATGAGGGAGGAGGGAGCGTCAGCAAGCGCTTCCACCCCCAGCATTCTTCCTCGGCATCTGACGTGTCAGAGCACTGGGCGCGATAACGTCATTGCAGGGAGCCCACTGCTCTGAGATGTCCAGCGTTTCAAACACGCTGAGGAGACTGGAGCATTGGCTGGAACCAGGAGAGGTGAGTACTGTATTTATTTTTTTAAATCAGTGACAAGTAGTCATAATACAGTATGGGGGGGTGCATTATATTGTGTGGGGGATGATGGGGTGCATTATATTGTGGGGAGGACCATGGGGGGGGGGAGTGTATTACACTGTATGGCAGACCATGGGGGGCGCATCATACTGTATGGAGGACCATGAGGGTGTATTATGCTGCATGGAAGACTATGGGGGAGTTCATTATATTGTATGGAGGACCATGGAGGGAGTGCATTATACTTTATGGAAGACCATGGAGAGGTGCATTATACTGTATGGAGGACCATGGGGTGCATTATGCTGCATGGAGGACCATGGGGGAGTGCATTATATTGTATGGAGGACCATGGAGGGAGTGCATTATACTTTATGGAGGACCATTGAAGGGATGCATTATACTGTACGGAGGACCATGAGGGTGTATTATACTGTATGGAGGACCATGGAGATGCATTATACTGTTTGGAGGACCATGGGTGTGCATTATACTGTATGGAGCACCATGCAGGTGCATTATGCTGTATGGAGAACTATGCAGTGCGCATTATATTGTATGGAGGATCATGCGGGAGAGCATTATACTGTATTGAGGACCATGGGGGTGCATTATATTTTATGGAGGACCATGGGGGTGCATTATACTGTATGGATGACCATGGGGTGCATTATACTGCATTGAGGACCATGGGGGTGCATTATATTGTATGGAGGACCCTGGGGTTGCATTATACTGTAAGGAGGACCATGGGGGTGTATTATGCTGTATGGAGGACCATAAGGGTGTATTATGCTGCATGGAGGACCATGGGGGAGTGCATTATATTGTATGGAGGACCATGGAGGGAGTGCATTATACTTTATGGAGGACCATAGGGAGGTGCATTTTACTACATGGAGGGCCATGGAAGTGCATTATACTGTATGGAGGATCATGGGGGTGCATTATGCTGTATGGAGGACCATGCAGGTGCATTATGCTGTATGGAGGACCCTTCAGTGTGCATTACATTGTAGGGAGGATCATGCAGGAGTGCATTATACTGTATTGAGGACCATGGGGGTGCATTATATTGTATGGAGGACCCTGGGATTGCATTATACTGTAAGGAGGACCATGGGGGTGTATTATGCTGTATGGAGGACCATAGGGGTGTATTATGCTGCATGGAGGACAATGGGGGAGTGCATTATATTGTATGGATGACCATGGAGGGAGTGCATTATACTTTATGGAGGACCATAGGGAGGTGCATTTTACTACATGGAGGGCCATGGAAGTGCATTATACTGTATGGAGGATCATGGGGGTGCATTATGCTGTATGGAGGACCCTGCAGTGTGCATTACATTGTATGGAGGATCATGCAGGAGTGCATTATACTTTATGGAGGACCATAGGGAGGTGTATTTTACTACATGGAGGGCCATGGAAGTGCATTATACTGTAAGGAGGACCATGGGGGTGTATTATGCTGTATGGAGGACCATAGGGGTGTATTATGCTGCATGGAGGACAATGGGGGAGTGCATTATATTGTATGGAGGACCATGGAGGGAGTGCATTATACTTTATGGAGGACCATAGGGAGGTGCATTTTACTACATGGAGGGCCATGGAAGTGCATTATACTGTATGGAGGATCATGGGGGTGCATTATGCTGTATGGAGGACCCTGCAGTGTGCATTACATTGTATGGAGGATCATGCAGGAGTGCATTATACTGTATTGAGGACCAAGGGGGGTTTATTATATTTTATGGAGGACCATGGGGGTGCATTATACTGTATGGAGGACCATGGATGTGCATTATACTGTTTGGAGGATCATGGGTGTGCATTATACTGTATCGAGCACCATGCAGGTGCATTATGCTGTATGGAGAACTATGCAGTGTGCATTATATTGTATGGAGGTGTTATACTCGCGCCCGGACTGACTGGTGTGAGCGTGATTAGTAATCTCACTGTACCATGAACCGAGGAGTGCGTGGAGGGGCGTAACTAAGTATCAACCCGATCCGACCAAGGTCGCACGGCGGCTTAGTCGACTCCGTGAACCAAGCAGGAACCGAGCAGAGGGACCAGGTGCTACTCCAGGTCAGATCCCGGTCACAGTTGTTGACCCACACCGGGGAATGCAGGAACAGGCAGGTTAGACTGGCATACAGGCAGGTAGGTATTGGCAAGTACGGCTGGTATGCAGACAGGTGGGTACTGGCAAGTACGGCTGGTATGCAGACAGGTGGGCACTGGCAAGCACGGCTGGTATGCAGACAGGTGGGCACTGGCAAGCACGGCTGGTATGCAGATAGGTGGGCACTGGCAAGCACGGCTGGAGTGCAGACAGGTGGGCACTGGCAAGCACGGCTGGAGTGCAGACAGGGAGATACTGGCAAGCACGGCTGGAGTGCAGACAGGGAGATACTGGCAAGCACGGCTGGAGTGCAGACAGGGAGGTACTAGCAGGTTGCAGCACAGGCTGAATAGGGTCCAGTACAGACTGGGAGACAGGTACAGAGCCGCCGATACAGTAAACAAGAAGAGTAAAGCGAAACTGCCGGAGTGGAGGACAAGGAAGAGCAGAGAGATACTGCTGGTGCGGTGAGCAAGCAGAGCGGAGCGAAAACCGCAGGTGCTTAGGGCAAGGTAGAGCAGAGAGGAACCGCTGGAGCGGTGGACAAGGCAGAGCAGAGCGAAACCGCAGGTGCGGTGGACAAGGCAGAGCAGAGCGAAACCGCAGGTGCAGTGGACAAGGCAGAGCAGAGCAGAACCGCCAGGGCAGTGAGCAAGGCAGAGCAGAGAGAAGCCGCCGGAATGGTGGGCAAGGCAGAGCAGAGAGAAGCCGCTGGAGCGGTGGGCAAGTCAGAGCAGAAAGAAGCCGCCGGAGCGGTGGGTAAGGCAGAGCAGAGGGAAGCTGCTGGAGCGGTGGGCAAGTCAGAGCAGAGAGAAACCGCTGGCGCGGTGAGCAAGCAGAGCCGAACAGGGCTGAAGGTGCAGGCAGAGAGGACAGGGCTCTGTTCACATGGAACAGATTGGAAAATACAGGAAGATGGCTAGAACACAGGAGGAAGATACGGAAGAAGGGAAAAGGGACAAGCAGAACCAGATACACACAAGGTACTTACTATGATGTAGCGAGCGGACACAAAACTCACAAACAGAAGTACAGAGACAACGAGTTGGGGTTAGGTGCAGGTTCAGATACTGCAGGAAAAGGGAAGGTAAGGACATAGAGACAAACAGGTAACAGGCTAGGATACAGTTCAGACAGGAACTGCTACTGCAATGAGATACAAGAACGAGCCTGGGTATACAGCCCCCAGAGTGGCAGAAACAGACTAGAAGTCACAGGTAACAGGCCTGGGAATACAGCCCCCAGAGTGGCGAAAACAGACTAGAAGTCAAAGATAACAGGTCTGGGTATGCAGCCCCCAGAGAGGCGGAAACAGACAAGATACATGACAGTACCTGACAATTCAGTTCCAAAGAGAAACTGAGTGAAGGTGTTGCTCAGGCACCTCCTTCTGGGTGGAGGGGGTTTAAATATCCACTGACTCACAGCAATAGGCTGGGGACGCATTAGGAGTGCGCCCACAGCAGCTATAAGAATCAGGAAGTAACCGGGCCGCCGCCCTAAGCAATCAGACAAGAGACATGCACACAGCATGAAGTGGAGCAAGGTTTGCAGGCTGGACTGACGGGTAAGATTGCGGTCTTGCATAGTGGGAGGTGGTGCACTATGCAAGCACGCCGCCAGGGATGTTACAGGAGGATCATGCGGAAGTTGACATATCCGTGTTTTTTCACAGACCATGTGTCCATGCAAACTCACAGACATGTCCATTTGTTTCCGTCTTGCAGACGCAGGTATAATTGAAGCTCTGACCTTCAGCTTAGAGCGACGTCAGCAGCGTGATCAGGTCATGTGATCCCGCTGCTGATGTCACTCGCCGGCGCTCTCAGGAGGGAAGAGCAACAGTGGTAAGTGCTCCTGTGGAGCTGAAGACACCGAAGATTCAGACCGGGGGGCGCATATTTATTAATTGTGCAGGGGGGTATTTATTGTGCGGTGGGCATAGTTATTAATAGTGCAGGGGGTATTAATTGATTTATGGTGCAGGGGGGTATTTATTGTGTGGGGGCACAGTTATTAATTGTGCAGGGGGGTATTTATTGTGCATCGAGGCTTAGTTATTTATTGTGCAGGGGGCTATTTATTAATTGTGCTTGGGGCATATTTATTAATTGTATAGGGGGCATATTTATTAATTGTACAGGGGGGGCATATTTATTTATTGTGCAGGGGCTATATTTATTCAGTGTGGAGGGGACATTTAATCTGTGGGGAGCAAGTGGGGAGTGGGTGCATACACATTATTGGTAGCGAGGGGGAATATGTGTGCGGACACAGTATGGGAAGCAAGGGTGATGGGATGTGTGCGGACACAGTATGGGAAGGGAGGGTGATGGGATGTGTGGGGACACAGTATGGGAAGCAAGGGTGATGGGATGTGTGCGGACACAGTATGGGAAGCGAGGGTGATGGGATGTGTGCAGACACAGTATGGGAAGCGAGGGTGATGGGATGTGTGCGGACACAGTATGGGAAGCGAGGGTGATGGGATGTGTGCGGACACAGTATGGAAAGCGAGGGTGATGGGATGTGTGCGGACACAATATGGGAAGCGAGGGTGATGGGATGTGTGCGGACACAGTATGGGAAGCGAGGGTCATGGGATGTGTGCGGACACAGTATGGGAAGCAAGGGTGATGGGATGTGTGCAGACACAGTATGGGAAGCGAGGGTGATGGGATGTGTGCGGACACAGTATGGGAAGCGAGGGTGATGGGATGTGTGCGGACACAGTATGGGAAGCGAGGGTGATGGGATGTGTGCGGACACAGTATGGGAAGCGAGGGTGATGGGATGTGTGCGGACACAGTATGGGAAGCGAGGGTGATGGGATGTGTGCGGACACAGTATGGGAAGCGAGGGTGATGGGATGTGTGCGGACACAGTATGGGAAGCGAGGGTGATGGGATGTGTGCGGACACAGTAAGGGAAGCGAGGGTGATGGGATGTGTGCGGACACAGTATGGGAAGCGAGGGTGATGGGATGTGTGAGGACACAGTATGGGAAGCGAGGGTGAAGGGATGTGTGCGGACACAGTAAGGGAAGCGAGGGTGATGGGATGTGTGCGGACACAGTATGGGAAGCGAGGGTGATGGGATGTGTGCGGACACAGTATGGGAAGCGAGGGTGATGGGATGTGTGCGGACACAGTATGGGAAGCGAGGGTGATGGGATGTGTGCGGACACAGTATGGGAAGCGAGGGTGATAGGATGTGTGCGGACACAGTAAGGGGATTTGAGGGGGATGTGTGAGGTGGAAATATTAGGAGGTAGGGGGAAACGTGTAAAAAGACTATTGAGGGGAATAGTGTGAGGACACAGTATAGGGGAAGAAAAGTGCGAGTGGGCACACAATAGAGAATGAGTAGTGGTTGGGCAATAGCATGGGGGGATAGTGTAAGATCACAGCCAGGAGGGAACAGTATGCTAAGGAGGGTGAGTGTGATGAGGGGGCACAGTATAGAGACTGAGCCCTATAGGGGGGACACAGTGTGAGGACAGTGTGAAGAGGAGGCCCAGTATGGAAAGGAAAGGGTGGTGTAGAGAGCATGTACCATAAGAGGGACAGTGTGGGGGTGAAATTTTGTACAGGGAATATAGGGAGGGGCAGTTATTTATTCAGGGGCTCAGCATACGGCGGATATTTTTTATTCTGGAGCATTTTGACACTGATATCTTTAAGGGCATCGTGTTGGGATGTGCTGCAGAAGACCGGAGAAGATGGAAGTCTGCAGAGATGGCTGTGGATGAGAAAAGTCATCATGGCGTTTGAACAAGAGGAAGAAAAGAAAGAGAACGACTCCAGAGACAACATCATCTATAAGGTACCTGGATGTAAATGTTTTTTATGATGCTGATTTTTTTTTTTTATTTATATTAGTAAAGATGTTATTATTAAAGATGTTGTCCACATTTATGATGAGTCTGCAGTCATTCCATGTGACTGCAGACTTCTGAATTCTCACAGTGCACACTGCACGCTGTCAGGATTCTCTCATGTCGGCGATTTGTATACATGCAGTCACGTGCTGACTAAACATGCGTGGCCTCACTCAATGAAAATGAATTGAGCGAGGCCGGGCACGTCTAGTTGAAATGTGGCCAGAAGTATACAAATCGCATACTTGTGGTGACATGACTGTCCTGTAGCCAATCCTGACAGCGTGTAATATACTCACTGTCGGGATTCAGCTCTGCTTGCAGGTTCCATCAGTCATCACACGGCCACTTCATTCATATGAATTGAGCGAGGCCGGGCACGTCTAGTTGAAATGTGGCCAGAAGTATACAAATCGCATACTTGTGGTGACATGACTGTGCTGTAGCCAATCCTGACAGCGTGTAATATACTCACTGTCGGGATTCAGCTCTGATTGCAGGTTCCATCAGTCATCACACGGCCGCTTCACTCATATGAGATTTTCATACTTACGGTCATGTGACAACGAGCTTCTCTTCCTGCTTCTCTCAGAGAGGATTAGGAAGAGCAGCTCGTTGGCACTAAGGCCACGGCCCCACTATCAGTATTTGGTCAGTATTTATTTTCACGAGTGGGAGTCAAAACCAGATGAGGAACAATCAGAGAAAAGGTATAATAGAAACAAGTCACCAATTCTGCATTATCACCCACTCCTGCTTTTGTCTCCCACTCCTGAGAAAAAATACTGATAGTGGGGCGGTGGCCTTAGTGTGCAAATCGCACATGTGCTGGGGAAGGAGCGGGGAGGGACCCCAAACTGAATTCTTCCCCGGGTGCTAGAAGACCTAAATACACCTCTGGGCTTAGGTCCTGACCCCACTCCTTACATGCAGACCCCATAATGACCAAAGTTGGGAAGAGGTTAAGAAACATGTTAAGGTTCTGCTCACACCTCCTATTTGTTATACTAGCAGTGTATATACTGGGAAAGGTTATAACATACTCGCTAAACATGCCCTTAGGATTTCATTAGCACAGCAGACATGGAATTGCTAAGTAGACTACGCTTTTCCATTCAACAGTACATGGTTAAAAAAAAATCATGTAAAGATATAGGTATTTATATGCTGGGACCCTATGTATGATGGATGCAACCGTATAGTATCTTCCCATTGAAACCCATTCAAATTATATGTGTAATGTATGGGTTTATGTATTATTTATAATGTATAGTTAACTTCATAGTTAATTTCCATCATTCCATATCCTTTACATAAATATACAGTAAATATATATCATTTAGAATGAAGTTTTAACTACACCTTTCTGTATTTTTATGTTGTATTTATCATGTTTTAGTCCCACAAGGCGATTTAAGCCTTTGATGTGTCTTTTTTTCCCCATCACTGTGAATTTGCATATTTGAACATGGTTTATACCAATGCCACTATGACATAAACTGAAAAAAATACATGGTAGTTATCAGCTATGCCTGGACATACCTCTGGAGGACCACTGAAAGAGTACGAATAAAGGATGGGCTGCATCATTATAAGGGGCTGGGTAAGATCTTGACACATGAAGTGATGTCTATAGTAGGTACTCTCATCTGGACTGTTGTTAAACACCTGCAGAAAAGGCGATCTTCTCAAATGGAACATGAACTAAAAGGTAAAGAAAACAAAACTCCGTTTAGAAGACAAATTTTGACCATTTTTATTGATTAAATTATTCAAAACTATCGACTAACAGTCCCCACCCTCCCAAATCAATATGCATATGATGAATTTTTACATTATTACAATTATAATAGACACTATCCCAAATGACAATGACATTTCTATGCATGTAAAAATTACATATTGTCGTAGAGAAAAATTGTAAAACCAAAAAGACATTTTCAGAGAGGGGACATATCACCCTCACATTGAATACATGGGATTAATTATAACTGGGGAAGTGAGACAGAGGGATGACACTTCAACCTCCATTGAAGTAGGATCTCCTGCAATGAACAGGTAATTACAGCAGGGGATTTGCTGAGAGCCAGCCACCAAGTCTAGCATTCGTATACTCAGAGTTGGAGAAGTACAATTCCAGAGGCAGGGGCTTCCTCTGTTCAAAAGGAATTATCTCAGACACTTTGGAGCCAGTGGTCAGTGATGAATATTGAGGTTTGTATTGATTCGATATTTATAAGGGATATATTTTCAATGTCATGGCGAAGTGACAAACATAACGCATTAACTCACAGCACTGTAAGGCTGGCATTACACCTCCAACTTAATATCGGGCAGATGGATGATGCTATCCAGTGGTGTAACTAAAGTCCAATTGGCCCCGATGCAAAATTTGGACACCCCCCCCCACACACACACAACCACCCCCCTCCCGCCCCCCGTATGTTGGTCAGATGTATGGGCCTTATAGTGTTCTAAACCCTATAAGGACATACGAGTTGCCTAACCAATTATTTATTAAGGTCCCCCGTCCTAGTATATATAATGTCCTCCATCCTGGTACTGTATATACAGTTTATTGCGAAAATATTCACCCCCTTGGCTTTTTACCTATTTTGTTACATTCCAACCTGTGTTTAAATATTTTTTTAATCTGATTTGTGTGTGATGCATCAGCACTAAATAGTCTAAGTTGATGAAGTGAAATGAGAAAAATATAGGCATAAATAACTAAAAATTGGCATGTGCATATCTATTCACCCCTTTTGCAATGAAGCCCCCTAAAAATTTCTGGTGCAACCACATGCTTAGTGGAAGGGAGACCACCTGTGTGCAATCTAAGTGTCACATGGTCTGTCAGTATATACACATCTTTCCTGAAAGACCACAGAAGCTGCAACACTATTAAGCAAGAGGCACCACTAACCCTCCTGTGACGTATATACCCCCAGCCCCTCCTGCCAGGTATATGCCCCCAGCCCCTCCTGCCAGGTATATGCCCCCAGCCCTTCCTGCCAGGTATATGCCCCCAGCCCTTCCTGCCAGGTATATACCCCCAGCCCCTCCTGCCAGGTATATGCCCCCAGCCCCTCCTGCCAGGTATATGCCCCCAGCCCCTCCTGCCAGGTATATGCCCCCAGCCCTTCCTGCCAGGTATATACCCCCAGCCCCTCCTGCCAGGTATATGCCCCCAGCCCCTCCTGCCAGGTATATGCCCCCAGGCCTTCCTGCCAGGTATATGCCTCCAGCCCTTCCTGCAACGTGACCCCAGTGTCTCCTTTGATGTACAGTTGCTTGCGAAAGTATTCAATCCCCCTTCTTGGCTTTTTATCTATTTTGTTACATTACAAACTGTGTTTAAATATTTTAGTAATTCGGCTTGTGTGTGATGCATCAGCACTAAATAATCAAAATTTGGTGAAGTGAGAAAAATATAGGCATAAATAAGTAAAAATTGGCATGTGCATATGTATTCACCCCTTTTCCAATGTAGCCCCTAAAATTTTCTGGTGCAAGCAATTATCTTCATAAGTCACATGCTTAGTGAAAGGAAGTCCACCTGTGTGCAATCTAAGTGTCACATGTCTGTAAGTATATACACATTTTTTGAAAGGCCACAGAGGCTGCAACAGCATTAGGCAAGAGGCACCACTATCCAAACACCATGAAGTCCAAGGAGATCTCCAAACAAGTTAGAAAAAAAGTTGTTGAGAAGTACAAGTCAGGGGTGGGTTATAAAAAAAGTATGTCAATCTTTGATAATCCGCCAGAGCACCATCAAATCCATTATCATCAAATGGAAAGAACATGGTACCACAAGAAACCTGCCCAGAGAGGGCCGCTCACCTAAACTCTCAGCCTGTCAAGGAGGGCATTAATCAGAGAAGCAGCACAGAGACCAAAGGTAACCCTGAAGGAGCTTCAGAGTTCCCAAGTAGAGACTGGAGTATCTGGCCATACACTCCATAGAGGTGGCCTTCATGGAAGAGTGGGCAGAAAAAAGCCTTTACTTACACACAAAAACTGTGAAGATCGTTTTGAGCTTACCAAAAGACATGTGGGAGACTCCCAAAATGTGCGCAAGAAGGTGCTGTGGTCAGATGAGACCAAAATTGAATTTTTTGGCCACCAAGGGAAACGCTATGTCTGGCACCAAACCAACACAGCTCATCACCCCAAGAACACCATCCCCACAGTGAAACATGATGGTGGCAGCATCATGCTGTGGGGATGTTTTTCGGCAGCAAGGACAGAGAAAATGGTCAGAGTCGAGGAGAAGATGGATGGTGCGAAATACGGAGATATTCTTGAGGAAAACCTGCTTCAGTCTGTCAGGGATTTGAGACTGGGACAGAGATTCACCTTCCAACAAGACAATGACCTAAAGCATACTGCTAAAGCAACACTCGAGTGGTTTAAGGGGAAATGTGTAAATGTTTTGGAGTGACCTAGTCAAAGTCCAGACTTTCATCCAATTGAGAATCTGGGGTGAGACTTGAAGATGACTGTTAACCAGAATAAACCATTTAACTTAAATGAGCTGGAGCAGTTTTGCCTTGAGGAATGAGCAAAAACCCCATTGGCAAGATGTGGAAAGTTCATAGAGACTTATCCAAAGCGACTTACAGCTGTAATGGCCACAAAAGGAGTCTCTAAAAAGTACTGACTTGAGGAGGTGCACACTGAAGTTTTCAGATATTTTGTAGATTTTGTGGTTTGCTTCACCATGAAAAGAAAACCAAATGTTCATAGTTGCAGTCATGTTCTTTACATGAACAGATGCAAACCCCACAAAAAAACGGTGAAATTCCAGCCTGTGAGGTAGCAAAACATGAAAAATTCCAAGAGGGGGTGAATACTTTAGCAAGTGATTGTATGTTACCCACCCCCTGGAGCAAACTGAGTGTTTTTAACTCCCAGGCAAGGGTGTGTCAATCAGCAGCAGGAGGGAGGTCACCACTGGGTCCTAAAGGAAGGAAGAAGGTGTCTGTAATGCCAAGCGCAGTGACCTTCTACAGCCAGATCCAAAGCGACTGTCTATTATGCCTGACACACCCGTGACACCGTGATGCAACACCCAAATAATTTATTTTAAGGGTGTTTATGATGCCAGTAGGAAACTTTTTTAGAGGCCTACCTCTAACATTCTGTATGTTATACAGTATGTTCATGTATACCACCCAGGGGTAAATGTTTTTCAGCCCATGAACTTGGTGCATGGGCATTACCAGTATAGGAGATCCACTCCTTAACAATTTTAACGATGTTTTTAATGAGGACCTCCTCTATATCTCTTCAAAGGGGTATTGGAGTGTGTCCAATTTTTTGGCAGCCCTTGCAGTCACTACATGGGCATTACCAGTATAGGAGACCCATTCCTTAACAATGGTAAGAATTTTTTTAATGAGGACCTCCTCTACGTCTCTTCAAAGGGGTATTAGTGTGTCCAATTTTTTAGCAGCCCTTGCAGTCACTGCATGGGCATTACCACTGTAGGAGACCCACTCCTTTATAATGGGAACATTTTTTTTTAAATGAGGCCCTCCTCTATGTCTGTTCAAAGGTATATTGGGTTTTAGACAGGCCTTGCAGTTACAGCATACGTAATAACAGTATAGAGAACCCACTCCTTAATAATGGGAACAACAAAGCATAGCCAGCTGATGGCCCTCTATCAATAGTGAGAGCGGACTGCTGGCCATTTAACAATAGTAAGAGCCGCCTGATGGTCCTATAAAAATAGGCTTTGTAACATTCAGAGTTCCTCCTTCATAAATGAAACAGGATGTGTCTGATCATGTCTCACATACCACATGGGCAGATAAGGTTGTAAAATGTTAAAATGACATTTACCAGTGAATGTATTTTTCACCATTGAAAACAATGCAAAAGTGAAAAAAACGCTATGTGTGAACATAGGCCAAGGTGTGGAGGAGCATTTTTGGAAGGGCTATTTATTTTGCCTTATATACAAGTCATTACCCTGGAAAGGATGTTGCTTAACATTTTTTTCTAGGAGAATCCATTTTGATTTAGTTTTCGTATGTTTTATTGTGAGTCCGTAAAAGTGGCGTAATACCTCTGACAACATTGTTCACAGCAGTGACCTGGGAGTCAGAGATGCTTCCAGGAGTCTTACCCATGCTGTTCCCATGTCATTTGAGCACTGTTCCCATCGATTTAGGCAATTTTTAGGCCCTCTGCAGACCGCCGGGGGTGCTGCCAGAAAAATGCTCGAGTTTCCTATAGACTTACATTGGGCTCGTTGCTCGGGTCGAGCACCTGAGCATTACGATTTGCTCGACTCGAGCAATGAGCATTTTAGTGCTCGCTCATCACTAGTGCTATCCCATTAAAAGATGTTTATATTAAAGTAAATGTGACACCTGATACATGTTGCTCAATCCATAGACAGCTTGTGACCTCATAGCGTTTCAGAGTAAAACATATCTGGCTGATGTTGTCAATGCCTGATACATGCTGCCTACAGATTGGGCAACATGTATCGTATGTAAGGTTCATTTTAAGCAGGCACGATTTCTTCAAATAATTACTAAGCAGATGCTATCACTTTAAATGATGGTTATACTATAAGGCCACTAAGTTAAATGATGATTATACTAGGTGAGCACTATCCCTTTAAGTGATGTTTATACTAGGTTGATGCTATCCCTTTACTAAGTGGGCATTATCCCCTTAAATGAGGCTTATACTAAGTAGGTGCTATCCCTTTAAATGATGGCTATAGTAAGGGGGCGCTATCCCTTTAAATTACTTGAACTTTTTTACTTTGCGCCAAATTAATGAATCGAGTGTGCCATTATGTTGAATTTGGCACAAAAAATGCCAACTAATATCCCAGAACATAAAAGGAAAGTGAAAAACCGCAAATGATGAATTGGGGCCGAGTAGATTTAAAGAAGGGTTTTAAAGAGCAGAAAGTGTCTGTGAAGGCGCCGGATACTGGAGCTGCACTCTTGTTGGGAAACTTGTAACATCCTCTCAATACATATCTGGTGGTAGTATGGAATCTTGTAAATTAATAGAATAATAGGAGTTATTACACTACAATGTGCTGGATATACTCATAGAATATGTAAATTGTGAAAAAATCTACAATACCAAGCAGCAATCAGATCCAGGCTGCCTGAGTGATGATGCAACAATGAGGTGATCAACCATGACATCACAGAAGCCTTGTGACATCATCAAGTTCTAAGCCTATTAAACCTCTGGCTGATACTACCTCAGCCTTCTTATCTGTGAATACGGAGAGAAACAGACGGAGAGAGAAAGAGAGAGAGAGATAGAGAGAGAGTAGAAGCTTTCGCTTGGCTAATCATCTTCCATCATGGAGATCCGGGGTTTGGCATTATTGCCCATCTTGTGGATCTTATGGACGCTATTGGGCCTCTGTGTCCTAGCTGCCCTGACTATAATCTCAGGGCACAATAAATATCCTTACATCAGGTAAGAGGGTACTGGGAAATAGTTCTGTAGTATCATTTTATATTATTTTTGTATTAAGTCATGGAATGTTCTAATTATATTATTATTATTTCCTGGAATGTTCTTATTGCATTATAATTAGTACATTATTAACCCCTTCAGCCATATGAGGGATTGTTTATAGCCGGATGAATCGTATTTGTGAATGACGCCATTAACTTTACTATATAATGTAAAAGAATACAGAAAGAAAAATTCAAGTGTACTGATACTGCGGGAAAAAGCGTTTTTGTAGTTTTTTGCTTTGTTTTTACAGCATTCATTGTGTGGTAAAAATGACCTTGTCCAATTTCTTTATTATTTTAGTGTTGCAAACATTTTCCCCGTTTGTGTCGCTAATTGTTGAGATCCATGACTTTAGAAATTTCCCACTGATTATGCTGTATGAGGCCTTAAATTGATATTTTTGATCTATTTCTGGTGTTTCAATTTTTTTTCTCTTTCTGGTATTTACCGATCAGTTTCATTAATTTCATATTTTGAAAGATTTGACTTTTACGGACGCACAATACAAAATATGTTTATTTTCTTAATAACCTTTTTTAATAAGGGAAAATGGAAATAATTTGAATTTTTATGTTTTTTTTTACATTTTTATATTTTTTAAAACTTCAGTCTCCTCCAGGAGACTTGATCATCTGATGTTTTTACTGCATTCAGTCTGATAACTTTCCTCTCATGTACCCTTGGCTTCAATTTGTGTTTGGTCAAAACATATAATTTAAGACAATTATACATGACAATTACTCCACTTGTGTTCTAATTATTCTTAATATTTTCCTTATCTTTTGCAGTGATACGGGAAAACAATACCCAGAATCTGTGATCTACACAGTCATTTTCATGGTTAATTCCATTCTTGGTAAGTAAATGCTGCATCCTGTAGGAATAAATCATCATGAAAACCTCCACAATTCTGTGCTCAGAGGTGACATTAAAGGGGGTCTCTGGGACTAGAAGATTGATAGCCCATTAATATCAGATAGGTGGGCTTCTGGGTCTGATACTCCGCTGTTTACCTGATTTAAGGGGTCCCAGTAAAGTATATTAGACTGTAATACCAGGCACAACCCCCATCAAAACTAAGGACTTTAAGGACATATAAATATGGGACTCTTCAGATTCTGTGTTATACTATGCCTGATGAAGAAACCTGAGTAGTCTGGAAAGCTTGCAATCGGTTACCATCTTTTCAGTTAGCCATTAAAAGGTATCAACCACTGAGGACTCTCAAATCTAAATATTTTTAAACCTCTAACAATCATTGGTGCATTCTTAAGATCAGGTTTTCTACAGCAGTGGTATAGAAATATCTGGTTGATAACTTGCTTTGTGTATTTCAGGAGCTGGCATCGCTTACATCCAGTATAGGTTCATGATTATTCAGTCTGAGCCATCGGAGAAGCGGTATATCATCAGCCAGAAAATCCTTCTCATCGTTGGATGGATCGTGTGCATTGGGACCGCGGTTAATGCTGTATATTCGGTTAGTTATTAGGTTTTATATAAAGTCTCCAGTAATACTCAGGACCTCAGGTTCAGTATAACACATACTATGGTGACTACCTGGAGTCCAGTATATTACAGTGGGGCGGACCTTGCTCTTATGTATTCTCAGATCTCCAAGATGACCTTATTAATGACACTCATATTTCTTTTCGTAGGTGAAAACCAACCCTACAGCCCACAGGATCGGTGCAGGAATGGCTTTTTTTCTTCTTGCCATGTACAACTTATGTCAATCTGTGTACCTGTACAAGAGATCCTTCAGCAGCCGGTGCATCTGCCACTTTAGACTGGCAGCAGCTTTGATGACAATTCTGTCATTGCTTATATGTATCCTTTTCTAAATAATTCAGTGTGTTTAGGTGGGTAAGGTGTGCTCCATTGTGACCATTATTTCATTGGTCAGTCATGATTATAGGAAACACTATAATAACAACATTCAGGTACTTTTCTTAACACGTCCTTCCAGTTGCTGTAAATCTGTGCGCCGTCTTCTTCCAGCTATGCAATGGCCTCTGTATGGCGGTAAGTTTATTTCACGTTTCACCATTTTGCATAATTCACTAGTGTCCTGTGTAAAAGTAAATGATAAACTCTCGGTGTACAAGTCATCCTTCCATCTCATTCCATGCCAGACAGATGCATTGGTGAGTATAGTCCGGTAATAACGTTCTCTATCTTCTGCAGATCTTCTATATGACCGGCATGATAGCTGAGTGGACAGGATTAGTCGGCCTGGTAATGCCCCAACTTACAAATTATACCGATTTCCAGGTGAGTAAATGACGTGTGAAGGTCTTATAAGCACCAAAACTGTTTCAGTTAAAGATTTGTTACATTGAAAAATTCAATTGCTTATATAAAATAGATGATGACAGAGATGCCACAGTTCAATGATTTCTAATAATAAATGTATTTTCTTCTTTTCCTTAGAGTTTGTCTTTAAAGATCTCCCGAGAAGGTGTCACCATCTGTCTAAGGGAAAAGAACCAGGCCTTCAAAATGCCCGTATAAAGTCCAAAGGGTAAGAACTATGGCTGGAACGACACAAAGACAACTCAAACCATCTGTGCTGGATCATAACATCTTCCTGCAAGTCGGATAAAGGGAAATGAAGACCTGACCCCTAAGACCTGCAGCAGGACAAGGAGCGGGTGATTCCACAGAAGCTGGCCATTTACATGTAGGTCACTGTGGTTATCTGCACGGATCAAAATTACCATCAATTTTGTAATGTGATGGGAAATTACAAAGTCAATTGTTGAGTACCACTCATGGTACCAGAATGGCCCCGCAGATGCACTTCTTCTGGAAGATGGACAGAACCAGAAATGAGAAGAAGTTAGGAGCAAAGCAGGTACCGAAGAGTAAAGAAATGAGTGATCCATCATGGAAGAGATGGACATCAATAACAACAATGTCCCGGGACACAAAGCAGCAGAACTCATCAGCCATTGTGATTGCTGGAGTACTGAAGAACATTTAGAATATCTAGAGCCGTCCTACTGGGACAATTAAAATGGCCTTGATGCCATAATGCCCCTGCATAGTGCAACATCAACATGCCCTATAGATGGTGCTAAATCATCTCTATGGCTATGAATGTGGCTTATATTACCAAAGGCAGGATGCGCAGGCTAACTCTTCAGAATGAATTCATTTTGAATTCCTTTTAAATAAATATATATATATATTTTTTAGTTTCAAAAGTGTTTTATTAATTTTAACTTTAACAAACATAGTTGCCAATGAGCAAAACATAATCCCCGCGCAGGGGGTCAAGATATATTCTTGTACATAAAATATGAATATTTTTTGTGAGGTTCATTATAAAACAGAAGATTAACACATTTAAGGGGAGGGATCGAAAAAAAGAAAGGGAGACAAGAATAGAGGATAAATATAGCATTACCAATCAATTATTCCTTAATCAAAATAAATTGGTAAGTATATAGGAAAGATCAATCGCTAAAGTTAGCATTGTCATGGAGATATAATTATAGCCTGACTTACGTTCTGATCATGTTGTGAGTCCATCCATGGAGTCCATGTATTCAAAAAAGTTTCTAGAGAGTCCGTTTTGGTAGCATCAATTCTTTCATATAGCATTATTGTATTTATTCTATCTTTAACCATATTTATTGACAAAGCTGTAGATTTCCATTGTGATGCTATATGAATTCTGGCTGTCATGGTAATAAAATGTATTAGACGAAAAGTTTTATTGGAAATTCCACTGGCTTGTCTCCGAGTAACATGACAGTAGGGCTACATTTAATGGACTTTCCCGAGACCCTCGAGACTAGAGCCTTAACCTGCATCCACCAGATATGTTTCATGTCTCCCAATATATTGCACCCTCTAAAGTATTTGTCTGATACGTTAGGGTATATTTTATTATGTTTAGCTGGTACGAAATAAGCTCTGTGTAAGACTTTGAGAGAAGTTTCTGACAAGGATGTCTGATTACTTCCTTTATATAATGGATCACAATAGTGCTGCCATTGTTCTAGTGACATTGTAAGCATGAGATCGTCCTCTCACTGTCCCATGAATTTAGCCGTACAACTTCCTGGTGGAGAATTGAAAGTGAGTAAAGAGAAGAAATTACTCCTCTTCCGAACGGATCACTTAGGTTCGTTCAAAGGTTGAGAATCACTTTATAGTTAAGTGCACACGTAGCGTTTTTGATGCGTATTCACAGCGTTTTTTCCGAGCTGAAATGCAGCGAAAACGCTTGGTAATCGGTCTGCCAGCTATTGCAATGGTAATCCTGATGAGCTTTGCACATGATGACACGGCTCTGAGGGAGACTTTTTCCAGCACAGAGCACCGGTTCCATCGATCTTATTGTGTTTTATAAGAGATTTGCTTGCTGTATTTTATTAATGTTCTACTTGCTCGTCAGTATGTGCAGGAGCCTTAAGCCATTGTTCTAACAGCCACTAGTCACATGATGGGAATGGTAGACCCAGGGGAGCCGTCACCATAGGGGGTCTCACATGCAGTCACCAGTGATGGGCTTCTGAAATATTTTTCACTTTTTGAGCTAAAATCAAATGTTTATGAGAGAGGGTGTGAACACTTCTGCCCATTCAGGAGGCTGATCCCAGGGAGGGAGGGATAAACCACATGTTTAGTCATAGAGTTGGGGGAATGACATTGAAGGGATAGGATCTAGACTGAGGACCTGGAACCGATGGATGGATGGCCTATGGAGTGTTGGAGATCAGTTATCGACTGGGGTGGATAAACGTGCTACAGTTGTGGGATTTGTCATTTGAATTTAAACTTTCTTAAAAGGACTGTTGTTACTAGATACCTGTGCTTCTATCGTTTTATCTGTCGTCTGGAGGATCGTGGAATATGAATTCAGACTATACTGGCTGGAGATACGAAATCTGTGGGCCAACCAAAAGTTGGGAGACAGTGAATATCGCCTGGTACAAAGGCAGTGGAACTACCGCCCTGTTGAGGGAATCTTGTGGACTGAGACAAGATGGGGCCATTTACCTGGAGTTGTAGTAAGGAATAAAATATTGTTGCATCGTTAACTTGCCTAGTTGATTATTACAACCCACAACCTCAGATCTTCACAAATTGGTTACATTTTCAATGACAAATCTTGGTGTTGGCATAATCAATGTTCTCAACTAGGATATTACATCATCAGGCATGAATACATTGTGTAATACTTACGTTATAGCTTGGCCGTACATTTGTTAGGTGTGAAAGAGGTGATTAATCGGATCCCATGATTTTCTCGGATTCTTCTTATAATCCCCAACCTGTTAATTTCAAAAAGCTAAATCCATGCACACGGCTTTTTCATCTTCCGCGACTGTCCTCTTGGCCCAGTAAGTCTTGCATAAGTTATACCCTTTGTGTACGGGATTCTGGTGTTCCCCTTACTAGCTCTGGTCTGACCCCGTATGATGTTAGATGCACTTACGTTAGTATATGTATCATCAATCAATGGTTTCTTTGTTTCGGGGACATAATCAGCCAGTTCTTTATGGACTAATGCCATCATTATCATCTTTAATAGTAAATGGTGGAGGTGACTTAGTCCTTATAGACTGTAAACCAGGGATGTCAATCTCAAACACACAGAGGGCCAAAATGAAAAACTTGGCCAAAGACGTGGGTCAACCAATATACAGAATAGTCCTCCATACAGAATAATGGCCCCCGCATAATCCTCCATACAGAATAATGGCCCCCACATAGTCCTCCATACAGAATCATAGCCCCCACATAGTCCTCCATACAGTATAATGGCCCCACATAATCCTCCATACAGTATAATGGCCCCACATAGTCCTCCATACAGAATAATAGCCCCCTCATAGTCCTCCATACAGAATAATGGCCCCCTCATAGTCCTCCATACAGTATAATGGGCCCACATAGTCCTCCATACAGTATAAAGAGCCCCACATAGTTCTCCATACAGAATCATGGCCCCCCAAATAGTCCTCGATACAGAATCATGGCCCCCTCATAGTCCTCTATACAGAATAATGGCCCCACATAGTCCTCCATACGATATAATGAGCCTACATAGTCCTCCATACAGTAAAATGGCCTCACATAGTCCTCCATACAGTATAATGGGCTCCACATAGTCCTCCATACAGAATAATGGGCCCCACATAGTCCTCCGTACAGAATAATGGGCCCCACATAGTCCTCCATACAGTATAATGGGCCCACATAGTCCTCCATACAGTATAATGGCCTCACATAGTCCTCCATACAGTATAATGACCTCACATAGTCCTCCATACAATATAATGGGCCCCACATAGTCCTCCATACAATATAATGAGCCCCACATAGTTCTCCATCTCCATACAGAATAATGGCCCCCACATAGTCCTTCATACATAATCATGGTCCCCACATAGTCCTCTATACAAAATCATGGCCCCCACATAGTCCTCCATACAGAATAATGGCCCCTCATTTCCTCCATACAGTATAATGGCCTCACATAGTCCTCCATACAGTATAATGGGCTCCACATAGTCCTCCATATAGTATAATGGCCCCACATAGTCCTCCATACAGTATAATGACCCCACATAGTCCTCCATACAGTATAATGGGCCCCACATAGTCCTCCATACAATATAATGGGCCCCACATAGTCCTCCATACAGAATAATGTCCCCACATAGTCTTCCATACAGTATAATGGGCTCCACATAGTCCTCCATACAGAATAATGGCCCCACAAAGTCCTCCATACAGTATAATGGGCCCACATAGTCCTCCATACAGAATAATGTCCCCACATAGTCCTCCATACAGAATAATGGCCCCACATTTCCTCCATACAGTATAATGGCCTCACATAGTCCTCCATCTACTATATAATTGTCTTATCCCGTCTGTCTGTCTGTCCTGGAAATCCCGCGTCGCTCATTGGTCCGGTAGCGGCCAATCAGTGCCGCGGGATTTCTGAAAAAAGATGGTGGCCGTTAGCGGCTCATCTGCAGGACGGAGGTCAGAGGCGATGCAGCGGGGAGATGAGCGGCGCTAGCAGCACAACTACCCCGACCGGCGCCGCTGACCTCCATGCGGCTAACGTCGGAAGATCAGCGGCTTGGCTCGCTGATCTCCCAACAGCAAGTGTGAACGCAGGACCGGGGAGCGGCGCCGCCGGTCGGGATGCTTCTGCTGCGAGCAGCCGCTCATCTCCCGGCTTCTTGCAGCAGAAGGAGCCGCACAGGCAGCGCCGCTCCCCAGTCCTCGCTAATACGGAGCCGCACAAGCAGCGCCGCTCCCGGGCCCACACTAATACGACGCTGATTGGTCGCGGTGGCCGGCCGCGACCAATCAGCGAGATGGGCGGCAAATTTAAACGCCGCTCTGCTGATTGGTCGAGGTGGCCGGCCGACCGCGACCAATCAGCGAGATGGGCGGCAAGTTTAAACGCCGCTCTGTTGATTGGTAGCGGCCGGCCACCGCGACCAATCAGCGAGATGGGCGGCAAATTTAAACGCCGCTCTGCTGATTGGTCGCGGTGGCCAGCCGACCGCGACCAATCAGCGTGATGGGCGGCAAATTTAAACGCCGCTCTGCTGATTGGTCGCGGTGGTCGGCCGCGACCAATGAGTGAGATGGGCGGCAAATTTAAACGCCGCTCTGCTGATTGGTAGCGGTGGCCGGCCGACCGCGACCAATCAGCGTGATGGGCGGCAAATTTAAACGCCGCTCTGCTGATTGGTCGCGGTGGTCGGCCGCGACCAATGAGTGAGATGGGCGGCAAATTTAAACGCCGCTCTGCTGATTGGTAGCGGTGGCCGGCCGACCGCGACCAATCAGCGTGATGGGCAGCAAATTTAAACGCCGCTCTGCTGATTGGTCGCGGTGGCCGGCCGACCACGACCAATCAGCGAGATGGGCAGCAAATTTAAACGCCGCTCTGCTGATTGGTCGCGGTGGTCGGCCGCGACCAATGAGTGAGATGGGCGGCAAATTTAAACGCCGCTCTGCTGATTGGTAGCGGTGGCCGGCCGACCGCGACCAATCAGCGTGATGGGCAGCAAATTTAAACGCCGCTCTGCTGATTGGTCGCGGTGGCCGGCCGACCACGACCAATCAGCGAGATGGGCAGCAAATTTAAACGCCGCTCTGCTGATTGGTCGCGGTGGCCGTCCGTCCGCGACCAATCAGCTAGATGGACGGCAAATTTAAGCGCCGCTCTGCTGATTGGTCGAGGTGGCCGGCCGACCGCGACCAATCAGTGAGATGGGCGGCAAATTTTAACGCCGCTCTGCTGATTGGTCGCGGTGGCCGGCCGCGACCAATCAGCGAGATAGGCGGCAAAATTAAACGCCACTCTGCTGATTAATCGCGGCCGGCCACCGTGACCAATCAGCGAGATTGGCGCTAAATTTAAACACTGCTCTGCTGATTGGTCGCGGCCGCCGGCCGACCGCGACCAATCAGCGAGTTTGGCGCCAAACTTAAACAACGCTCTGCTGATTGGACGTGGCCGCCGGCGACCGCTACCAATCAGTGATTTTGGCGCCAAATTTAAACAACGCTCTGCTGATTGGTCGCGTCTGCCGACCGACAGCGACCAATCAGCGAGATTGGCGCCAAATTTAAACAACGCTCTGCTGATTGGTCGCGGTTGCCGGCCGTGACTAATCACCATTGTTGGCGCCAAATTGCCGGCCGCGACTAATCAGCAATATTGGCGCAAAATTTAAACCCCGCTCTGCTGATCGGTCGCGGTTGCCGGCCATGACCAATCAGCAGTATTGGCGCCAAATTTAAACCCCGCTCTGCTGATTGGTCGCGGTTGCCGGCCATGACCAATCAGCAGTATTGGCGCCAAATTTAAACCCCGCTCTGCTGATTGGTCGCGGTTGCCAACCGCAACTAATCAACATTATTGGCGCCAAATTTAAACCCTGCTCTGCTCATTGGTCGAGGTGTCCGTCCGTCCGCGACCAATCAGCTAGATGGACGGCAAATTTAAACGCCGCTCTGCTGATTGGTCGAGGTGGCCGGCCGACCGCGACCAATCAGCGAGATGGGCGGCAAATTTTAACGCCGCTCTGCTGATTGGTAGCGGTGGCCGGCCGACCGCGACCAATCAGCGTGATGGGCGGCAAATTTAAACGCCGCTCTGCTGATTGGTCGTGGCCGGCCACCGCGACCAATCAGCGAGACAGGCGGCAAAATTAAACGCCACTCTGCTGATTAATCGCGGCCGGCCAGCGTGACCAATCAGCGAGATTGGCGCTAAATTTAAACACCGCTCTGCTGATTGGTCGCGGCCGCCGGCCGACCGCGACCAATCAGCGAGTTTGGCGCCAAACTTAAACAACGCTCTGCTGATTGGATGTGGCCGCCGGCGACCGCTACCAATCAGCGATTTTGGCGCCAAATTTAAACAACGCTCTGCTGATTGGTCGCGTCTGCCGACCGACCGCGACCAATCAGCGAGATTGGCGCCAAATTTAAACAACGCTCTGCTGATTGGTCGCGGTTGCCGGCCGCGACTAATCACCATTGTTGGCGCCAAATTGCCGGCCGCGACTAATCAGCATTATTGCCGCCAAATTTAAACACCGCTCTGCTGAATGGTCGCGGCCGTGACCAATCACCATTATTGGCGCCAAATTTAAACACCGTTTTGCTGATTGGTCGCGACCATCGGCCGCAACCAATCAGCATTATTGGCGCAAAATTTAAACCCCGCTCTGCTGATTAGTCGCGGTTGCCGTCCGCGACCAATCAGCAATATTGGCGCAAAATTTAAACCCAGCTCTGCTGATCAGTCGCGGTTGCCGTCCGCGACCAATCAGCAGTATTGGCGCCAAATTTAAACCCCGCTCTGCTGATTGGTCATGGCCGGCAACCGCGACCAATCAGCAGTATTGGCGCCAAATTTAAACCCCGCTCTGCTGATTGGTCATGGCCGGCAACCGCGACCAATCAGCAGAGCGGGGTTTAAATTTGGCGCCAATACTGCTGATTGGTCGCGGTTGCCGGCCATGACCAATCAGCAGAGCGGGGTTTAAATTTGGCGCCAATACTGCTGATTGGTCGCGGACGGCAACCGCGACTGATCAGCAGAGCTGGGTTTAAATTTTGCGCCAATATTGCTGATTGGTCGCAGACAGCGACCGCGACTAATCAGCAGAGCGGGGTTTAAATTTGGCGCCAATACTGCTGATTGGTCGCGGACGGCAACCGCGACTAATCAGCAGAGCGGGGTTTAAATTTTGCGCCAATAATGCTGATTGGTTGCGGCCGGCGGTCGCGACCAATCAGCAAAACGGTGTTTAAATTTGGCGCCAATAATGGTGATTGGTCACGGCCGCGACCATTCAGCAGAGCGGTGTTTAAATTTGGCGGCAATAATGCTGATTAGTCGCGGCCGGCAATTTGGCGCCAACAATGGTGATTAGTCGCGGCCGGCAACCGCGACCAATCAGCAGAGCGTTGTTTAAATTTGGCGCCAATCTCGCTGATTGGTCGCGGTCGGTCGGCAGACGCGACCAATCAGCAGAGCGTTGTTTAAATTTGGCGCCAAAATCGCTGATTGGTAGCGGTCGCCGGCGGCCACGTCCAATCAGCAGAGCGTTGTTTAAGTTTGGCGCCAAACTCGCTGATTGGTCGCGGTCGGCCGGCGGCCGCGACCAATCAGCAGAGCGGTGTTTAAATTTAGCGCCAATCTCGCTGATTGGTCACGCTGGCCGGCCGCGATTAATCAGCAGAGTGGCGTTTAATTTTGCCGCCTGTCTCGCTGATTGGTCGCGGTGGCCGGCCACGACCAATCAGCAGAGCGGCGTTTAAATTTGCCGCCCATCACGCTGATTGGTCGCGGTCGGCCGGCCACCGCTACCAATCAGCAGAGCGGCGTTAAAATTTGCCGCCCATCTCGCTGATTGGTCGCGGTCGGCCGGCCACCTCGACCAATCAGCAGAGCGGCGTTTAAATTTGCCGTCCATCTAGCTGATTGGTCGCGGACGGACGGACACCTCGACCAATGAGCAGAGCAGGGTTTAAATTTGGCGCCAATAATGTTGATTAGTTGCGGTTGGCAACCGCGACCAATCATCAGAGCGGGATTTAAATTTGGCGCCAAATCGCTGATTGGTGGCGGCCGGCGGTCGCGACTAATCAGTAGAGCGGTGTTTAAATTTGGCGCCAATACTGCTGATTGATCTCGGCCGGCAACCGCGACCTATCAGCTGAGCGGGGTTTAAATTTGGCGCCAATACTGCTGATTGGTCACGGCTGGCAACCGCGACCAATCAGCAGAGCGGCGTTTAAATTTGCCGCCCATCTCGCTGATTGGTCGCGGTCGGCCACCGCGGCCAATCAGCAGAGCGGCGTTTAAATTTGCCGCCCATCTCGCTCTTTGGTCGCGGTGGCCGGCCGCAATTAATCAGCAGAGCGGCGTTTAAATTTGCCGGCCATCTCGCTGATTGGTCGCGGCCGGACACCTCGACCAATGAGCAGAGCAGGGTTTAAATTTGGCGCCAATAATGTTGATTAGTTGCGGTTGGCAACCGCTACCAATCAGCAGAGCGGGGTTTAAATTTGGCGCCAATACTGCTGATTGGTCATGGCCGGCAACCGCGACCAATCAGCAGAGCGGGGTTTAAATTTGGCGCCAATACTGCTGATTGGTCATGGCCGGCAACCGCGACCAATCAGCAGTATTGGCGCCAAATTTAAACCCCGCTCTGCTGATTGGTCGCGGTTGCCGGCCATGACCAATCAGCAGTATTGGCGCCAAATTTAAACCCCGCTCTGCTGAATGGTAGCGGTTGCCAACCGCAACTAATCAACATTATTGGCGCCAAATTTAAACCCTGCTCTGCTCATTGGTCGAGGTGTCCGGCCGCGACCAATCAGCGAGATGGCCGGCAAATTTAAACGCCGCTCTGCTGATTAATTGCGGCCGGCCACCGCGACCAAAGAGCGAGATGGGCGGCAAATTTAAACGCCGCTCTGCTGATTGGCCGCGGTGGCCGACCGCGACCAATCAGCGAGATGGGCGGCAAATTTAAACGCCGCTCTGCTGATTGGTCGCGGTTGCCAGCCGTGACCAATCAGCAGTATTGGCGCCAAATTTAAACCCCGCTCAGCTGATAGGTCGCGGTTGCCGGCCGAGATCAATCAGCAGTATTGGCGCCAAATTTAAACACCGCTCTACTGATTAGTCGCGACCGCCAGCCGCCACCAATCAGCGATTTGGCGCCAAATTTAAATCCCGCTCTGATGATTGGTCGCGGTTGCCGGCCGCGACTAATCAGCATTGTTGGTGCCAAATTGCCAGCCGCGACTAATCAGCATTATTGCCGCCAAATTTAAACACCGCTCTGCTGAATGGTCGCGGCCGTGACCAATTAGCATTATTGGCGCAAAATTTAAACCCCGCTCTGCTGATTGGTCACATTCGCTGGCCGCGACCAATCAGCATTATTGGCGCAAAATTTAAACCCCGCTCTGCTGATTAGTCGCGGTTGCCGTCCACGACCAATCAGCAGTATAGTCGTCAAATTTCAACACCGCTTTGCTGATTGGTCGCGGTTGCCGGCCGCGACCAATCAGCGATTTTGGCGCCAAATTTAAACACCGCTCTGCTGATTGCGCCCGGTCTGCCGCATACATATTCTAGAATGCCCGATGCCTTAGAATTGGGCCACCATCTAGTACAGTATAATGGGCTCCACATAGTCCTCCATACAGTATAATGGCCTCACATAGTCCTCCATACAATATAATGGGCCCCACATAGTCCTCCATACAATATAATGGGCCCCACATAGTTCTCCATCTCCATACAGAAAAATGGCCGCCACATAGTCCTCCATACAGAATAATGGCCCCCACATAGTCCTTCATACATAATCATGGACCCCACATAGTCCTCCATACAGAATCATAGCCCTCACATAGTCCTCCATACAGTATAATGGCCCCACATAATCCTCCATACAGTATAATGGCCCCACATAGTCCTCCATACAGAATAATAGCCCCCTCATAGTGCTCCATACAGAATAATGGCCCCCTCATAGTCCTCCATACAGTATAATGGGCCCACATAGTCCTTCATACAGTATAATGAGTCCCACATAGTTCTCCATACAGAATCATGGCCCCCAAATAGTCCTCAATACAGAATCATGGCCCCGTCATAGTCCTGTATACAGAATAATGGCCCCACATAGTCCTCCATACAGTATAATGAGCCTACATAGTCCTCCATACAGCATAATGGCCTCACATAGTCCTCTATACAGTATAATGGGCTCCACATAGTCCTCCATACAGAATAATGGGCCCCACATAATCCTCCGTACAGAATAATGGGCCCCACATAGTCCTCAATACAATATAATAGGCCCCACATAGTCCTCCATACAATATAATGGGCCCCACATAGTTCTCCATCTCCATACAGAATAATGGCCCCCACATAGTCCTCCATACAGAATAATGGCCCCCACATAGTCCTTCATACATAATCATGGCCCCCACATAGTCCTCTATACAGAATCATGGCCCCCACATAGTCCTCCATACAGAATAATGGCCCCACATTTCCTCCATACAGTATAATGGCCTCACATAGTCCTCCATACAGTATAATGGGCTCCACATAGTCCTCCATACAGTATAATGGCCCCACGTAGTCCTCCATACAGTATAATGGCCCCACATAGTCCTCCATACAGTATAATGGGCCCCACATAGTCCTCCATACAATATAATGGGCCCCAAATAGTCCTCCATACAATATAATGGGCCCCACATAGTCCTCCATACAGAATAATGGCCCCACATAGTCCTCCATACAGAATAATGGGCCCACATAGTCCTCCATACAGAATAATGTCCCCACATAGTCCTCCATACAGAATAATGGCCCCCTCATAGTCCTCCATACAGAATCATGGCCCCCACATAGTCCTCCATACAGAATAACGGCCCCACATTTCCTCCATACAGTATAATGGCCTCACATAGTCCTCCATACAGTATAATGGGCTCCACATAGTCCTCCATACAGTATAATGGCCCCACATAGTCCTCCATACAGAATAATGGTCCCACATTTCCTCCATACAGTATAATGGCCTCACATAGTCCTCCATACAGTATAATGGCCCCACATAGTTCTCCATCTCCATACAGAATAATGGCCCCCACATAGTCCTCCATACAGAATAATGGCCCCCACATAGTCCTTCATACATAATCATGGCCCCCACATAGCCCTCTATACAGAATCATGGCCCACACAAAGTCCTCTATACAGAATAATGGCCCCACATTTCCTCCATACAGTATAATGGCCTCACATAGTCCTCCATACAATATAATGGGCCCCACATTGTTCTCCATCTCCATACAGAATAATGGCCCCCACATAGTCCTCCACAAAGAATAATGGTCCCCACATAGTCCTTCATACATAATCATGGCCCCCACATAGTCCTCTATACAGAATCATGGCCCCCACATAGTCCTCCATACAGAATAATGGCCCCACATTTCCTCTATACAGTATAATGGCCTCACATAGTCCTCCATACAGTATAATGGGCTCCATATAGTCCTCCATACAGAATAATGGGCCCCACATAGTCCTCCATACAGTATAATGGCCCCACATAGTCCTCCATACAGTATAATGGGCCCCACATAGTCCTCCATATAGAATAATGGGCCCCACATAGTCCTCCGTACAGAATAATGGGCCCCACATAGTCCTCCATACAGTATAATGGGCCCACCTAGTTCTCCATACAGTATAATGGGCCCACATAGTCCTCCATACAGTATAATGGCCTCACATAGTCCTCCATACAGTATAATGGCCTCACATAGTCCTCCATACAATATAATGGGCCCCACATAGTCCTCCATACAATATAATGGGCCCCACATAGTTCTCCATGTCCATACAGAATAATGGCCCCCACATAATCCTCCATACAGAATAATGGCCCCCACATTGTCCTTCATACATAATCATGGCCCCCACATAGTCCTATATACAGAATCATGGCCCCCACATAGTCCTCCATACAGAATAATGGCCCCACATTTCCTCCATACAGTATAATGGCCTCACATAGTCCTCCATACAGTATAATGGCCCCACATAGTCCTCCATACAGTATAATGGCCCCACATAGTCCTCCATACAGTATAATGGGCCCCACATAGTCCTCCATACAATATAATGGGCCCCACATAGTCCTCCATACAGAATAATGGTCCCCACATAGTCCTTCATACATAATCATGGCCCCCAAATAGTCCTCTATACAGAATCATGCCCCCCACATAGTCCTCCATACAGAATAATGGCCCCACATTTCCTCTATACAGTATAATGGCTTCACATAGTCCTCCATACAGTATAATGGGCTCCACATAGTCCTGCATACAGAATAATGGGCCCCACATAGTCCTCCGTACAGAATAATGGGCCCCACATAGTCCTCCATACAGTATAATGGGCCCACATAGTCCTCCATACAGTATAATGGGCCCACATAGTCCTCCATACAGTATAATGGCCTCACATAGTCATCCATACAGTATAATGGCCTCACATAGTCCTTCATACAATATAATGGGCCCCACATAGTACTCCATACAATATAATGGGCCCCACATAGTTCTCCATCTCCATACAGAATAATGGCCCCCACATAGTCCTCCATACAGAATAATGGCCCCCACATAGTCCTCCATACAGAATAATGGCCCCACATAGTCCTCCATACAGTATAATGGCCCCACATAGTCCTCCATACAGTATAATGGGCCCCACATAGTCCTCCATACAATATAATGGGCCCCACATAATCCTCCATACAGAATAATGTCCTCACATAGTCCTCCATACAGTATAATGGGCTCCACATAGTCCTCCATACAGAATAATGGCGCCACATAGTCCTCCATACAGAATAATGGGCCCACATAGTCCTCCATACAGAATAATGTCCCCACATAGTCCTCCATACAGAATAATGGCCCCCTCGTAGTCCTCCATACAGAATCATGGCCCCCACATAGTCCTCCATACAGAATAATGGCCCCACATTTCCTCCATACAGTATAATGGCCTCACATAGTCCTCCATACAGTATAATGGGCTCCACATAGTCCTCCATACAGTATAATGGCCCCACATAGTTTTCCATCTCCATACAGAATAATGGCCCCCACATAGTCCTCCATACAGAATAATAGCCCCCACATAGTCCTTCATACATAATCATGGCCCCCACATAGCCCTCTATACAGAATCATGGCCCCCACATATTCCTCCACACAGAATAATGGCCCCACATTTCCTCCATACAGTATAATAGCCTCACATAGTCCTCCATACAATATAATGGGCCCCACATTGTTCTCCATCTCCATACAGAATAATGCCCCCCACATAGTCCTCCATACAGAATAATGGTCCCCACATAGTCCTTCATACATAATCATGGCCCCCACATAGTCCTCTATACAGAATCATGGCCCCCACATAGTCCTCCATACAGAATAATGGCCCCACATTTCCTCTATACAGTATAATGGCCTCACATAGTCCTCCATACAGTATAATGGGCTCCACATAGTCCTCCATACAGAATAATGGGCCCCACATAGTCCTCCATACAGTATAATGGCCCCACATAGTCCTCCATACAGAATAATGGGCCCACATAGTCCTCCATACAGTATAATGGGCCCACATAGTCCTCCATACAGTACAATGGCCTCACATAGTCCTCCATACAGTATAATGGCCTCACATAGTCCTCCATACAATATAATGGGCCCCACATAGTCCTCCATACAATATAATGGTCCCCATATAGTTCTCCATCTCCATATAGAATAATGGCCCCCACATAGTCCTCCATACAGAATAATGGCCCCCACATAGTCCTTCATACATAATCATGGCCCTCACATAGTCCTCTATACAGAATCATGGCCCCCAGATAGTCCTCCATACAGAATAATGGCCCCACATTTCCTCCATACTGTATAATGGCCTCACATAGTCCTCCATACAGTATAATGGGCTCCACATAGTCCTCCATACAGTATAATGGCCCCACATAGTCCTCCATACAGTATAATGGCCCCACATCGTCCTCCATACAGTATAATGGGCCCCACATAGTCCTCCATACAATATAATGGGCCCCACATAGTCCTCCATACAGAATAATGTCCCCACATAGTCCTCCATACAGTATAATGGGCTCCACATAGTCCTCCATACAGAATAATGGCCCCACATAGTCCTCCATACAGAATAATGGGCCCACATAGTCCTCCGTACAGAATAATGTCCCCACATAGTACTCCATACAGAATAATGGCCCCCTCATAGTCCTCCATACAGAATCATGGCCCCCACATAGTCCTCCATACAGAATAATGGCCCCACATTTCCTCCATACAGTATAATGGCCTCACATAGTCCTCCATACAGTATAATGGGCTCCACATAGTCCTCCATACAGTATAATGGCCCCACATAGTCCTCCATACAGTATAATGGCCTCACATAGTCCTCCATAAAATATAATGGACCCCACATAGTCCTCCATACAATATAATGGGCCCCACATAGTCCTCCATACAGAATAATGTCCCCACATAGTCCTCCATACAGTATAATGGGCTCCACATAGTCCTCCATACAGAATAATGGCCCCACATAGTCCTCCATACAGAATAATGACCCCACATTTCCTCCATACAGTATAATGGCCTCACATAGTCCTCCATACAATATAATGGGCTCCACATAGTCCTCCATACAGTATAATGGCCCCACATAGTCCTCCATACAGTATAATGGCCTCACATAGTCCTCCATAAAATATAATGGACCCCACATAGTCCTCCATACAATATAATGGGCCCCACATAGTCCTCCATACAATATAATGGGCTCTACATAGTCCTCCATACAGTATAATGGCCCCACATAGTCCTCCATACAGTATAATGGCCTCACATAGGCCTCCATACAGTATAATGGGCTCCACATAGTCCTCCATGTAACAGGTCTGGGAGCGGAACCTCTGAGCAACTATACAAGGGGGCGGTCCTTGTAAGGAAGAGTGTGGCTCCCAGGGAAGACGGGCAGGTAGTCACGGCAAGTGACAGGGACAGTATCTGGGTAGAAGGGCAGGTAGTCACGACAAGTGACAGGGACAGTCTCTGGGTAGAAGGGCAGGTAGTCACAGCAAGTGACAGGGACAGTCTCTGGGTAGACTAGCAGACAGGTAGCAGGTGGACGCTCCCAGGTGAGCGGGCAAGAGTCTCTGGACGGGCAGGTGGTCACAGCAAGTGACGGCAGAGCCTCCAGGTAGGCTAACAGGCAGGTAGCAGGTGAGCGCTCCCAGGTGAGCGGGCAAGAGTCTCTGGACTGGCAGGTGGTCACGGCAAGTGACGGCAGAGCCTCCAGGTAGGCTAGCAGGCGCGTAGCAGGTGAGCGCTCCCAAGTGAGCAGGCAAGAGTCTTTGGACTGGCAGGTGGTCACGGCAAGTGACGGCAGGGCCTCCAGGTAGGCTAGCAGGCAGGTAGCAGGTGAGCGCTCCCAGGTGAGCGGGCAAGAGTCTCTGGACTGGCACGTGGTCACGGCAAGTGACGGCAGAGCCTCCAGGTAGGCTAGCAGGCAGGTAGCAGGTGAGCGCTCCCAGGTGAGCGGGCAGGCTGGTCCATAGACAGACTGACAGGTGTCGGAAGGCAGACCGTCGGACCGCAGGCTTGCAAGCAGGTAAGCGGATATCAGGCAGGTATCAAGCAGGAATCTGGCAGGTGACTGGCAGGTAACAGGCAGGAATCTGGCAGGTGACTGGCAGGTAACAGGCAGGAATCTGGCAGGTGACTGGCAGGTAACTGGTAACGGGACCTGAGGGCTGAAGCAGAGTGAAGGCTTTGCAACAACATTGCTCGGGCACCTCCATTTTGGAGGAGGTGCCTTATATATGGTGAGGTCCTCCGGCCATTGGCCGGGGACTCCTTAGGATGGCGCGCGCGGCCCCTTTAAGAGAGGGGGAGCGCACGCGCGCCCTAAGCACAGTGGCCGGGAAGCAATATATGGGCACTGCAATGCATGAGACCAGTGATCAGAGTAGTTAGTGGGACTAAGTAAAAAGAAATATAAAAAAACATTAAAAGTAAACACAAAATAAAGAATGGAAAAAAAAATCCTGAAAAAATATTACAATGATAAATGCGCATTTTTATGTAAAAACTAAACAAAAAAGTACACATGTTATGGATCACTGCGTTCAAAACAACCTTAATTAGATCACTGTAACACTTTAAATTCTACAGTGAACACTGTAAAAAAATAAATAAAAAAGCTGGGAAAAATTATGTTTTACCATCAAACAAAAAGTGAAATAATATGGGATCATAAAGTTGCAGATCTTCTCCCACAAAAAGTAACCCTCCACTCAGCTCCATCAGTGGAAAAATAAAAAAAGCTATGCCTCTCAAGACTACGGTGATGCAAAAAAAAGATTTTTTCTATGAAATTGTTTTTAGTGTGAAAAAGCAGCAAAATGTAACAAAATGATATAAACGTGGTGTCTCTGTAATCATAATGACCCAAAGAACAAAGCTGACATCAGTTTTTCCACAAGGTGAACAGTGTAAAAAAACAAACAAAAAACAATTGTCACTTCTACCGTATGGTGAATGGCGTAAAAAAAATAAAAATGAAAGCAAGTCTTGAACTGCTGTGCTTTGTTCATTCTGCCTCCCAAAGATCACAATAAGGCGCAGATCGGTACTTAAGCAGCGATGCCAATTATGTTCTTTTTTTATCGTTTTATCAGAAAAAAAGAACCTTGCACAAGAAAAAAAAAAAAATTGATAATCTACTTGGATTTTTAGCTGACGTGAAGAGGAAATCCTCAGCGTGCTTATATAATATACTGGAATACTTTGTATTGCATTATGTTCTTTCTGTTACTTTAAATCCAGCAGGCAGTGCAATGGCACACACTGTTTTTGGAGCATTCATATAAGGAATTTTTTATCCTCCTTTTTTACTTCAGAGGGTTTGAAAACACCTGGTGGAATAAAAAAATGCATATCACTTCTTTAAGTATGAAAGAAACCTCGCTGAGCTGGGCACTGTGCCAACAAAAGGCAGCAAACAAATGCTTCAGGTAAAATACTTCTTCAAAGATTTTTTGCAAAAAAAAACTCCTTCATAAACCTCTAAAAAAATATAAATAAGGAGAGTTTCCTGAAGCAGTTTTTCTTGAAAGACTCATGGTTTTTGAAAACCTACAAAATGTGTTTCCACATATCCTTAGGCAACCACATATAAAGTTTCTAAGTTTTAAGGGGTGGTCCACTACTCGGACAACCCCTTCTTGATCTAAATATTTGGCACCAATAAAGTAAAAAGCCTATAATAATAATAGTTTTTATTTTTATAGCGCCAACATATTCCGCAGCACTTTACAAATTTTAGGGGGGACATATACAGACAATACAGAATAAGCATATCTCATGTCGAAAGGAGTGAGGGCCCTGCTTGCGAGCTTACAGTCTATGAGGAAGTGGGAGGAGACACAAAAGGTAAAAAGTACATATATTGTATAATGCAGCCTTGATATACTGAATAGGATAAATAATAATACATGGACTGGTGGCCAGCCAGTATGTGTACAGTCCTGACAGAGGCTATTATGTGCATGGTTGGTATGAACCCAAAGTTGAAGATTTTAATATGGGGGAAAACTGGGACGGACAGAGTGTGTTTAGGCGATACGCCAGTCTAAAGAAATGTGTTTTTAGGGTTCGCTTGAAACTGTGGGTATTGGGAATTAATCGAACTGTCCTGGGTAGTGCATTCCAAAGAATTGGCGCAGCACACGAGAAATCTTGGAGACGGGAGTGGGAAGTTCGGATTATGGAGGATTTTAGTTTTAAGTCATTTGCAGAACGGAGGGCACGTGTAGGGTGGTAGACTCAGACAAGGGAGGAGATGTAGGGGGGTACTGAAGCATGGAGCGCTTTGTGGGTAAGCGTGATAAGTTTAAATTGAATTCTATATTGGATGGGTAACCAATGCAATGACTGGCACAGGGAAGAAGCATCGGAGTAGCGGTTTGCGAGGAATATGATCCTGGCTGCTGCGTTAAGGACGGATTGGAGAGGGGAGAGTTTAGTAAGAGGGAGACCGATTAGTAGAGCGTTGCAATAGTCAAGACGAGAATGAATAAGAGCTACAGTAAGACTTTTTGCTGAGTCAAAGGTGAGAAAAGTCCTGATTCTTGAGATGTTTTTGAGGTGTAAATGTTATGAACGAGCGAGTGATTTGATGTGAGGAGTGAAGGAAAGATCTGAATCAAAAATGACCCCAAGACAGCGGGCTTGTTGCTGGGGAGTAATGGTTGAGCCACAAACGGAAATGGCAATATTGGGCACAGGTAGGTTCGTGGAGGGAGGAGAGACGAGTAGTTCAGTTTTTGACAGATTCAGTTTTAGGCAGAGGGAGGACATGATGTTAGACACAGCAGAAAGACAATCACTGGTCTTTTGTAGTAATGCAGGGGTGATGTCCGGAGCAGAGGTGTATAGTTGGGTGTCATCAGCATAGAGATGGTACTGAAAACCGAATCTACTGATTGTTTGTCCAATAGGAGCGGTGTATAAGGAGAAAAGAAGGGGGCCTAGGACTGATCCTTGAGGAACCCCGACAGTAAGAGGAAGTAGGGAGGAGGAGGCAAAAGACACAGAGAAGGAGCGGTCAGAGAGATAGGAGGAGAACCAGGAGACAACAGTGTCCTTGAGGCCAATAGTGCGGAGCATAGTGAGGAGGAGCTGGTGATCCACAGTGTCGAATGCTGCAGAGAGATCCAGGAGAATCAGCAGGGAGTAGTGACCATTAGATTTAGCTTTTAGTAAATCATTAGAGACTTTAGTGAGGGCAGTTTCTCTAGAATGTAAAGAGCGGAAACCAGATTGTAAAGGGTCAAGAAGGGAGTTTTCTGAGAGATAGCGGATTAGACGGGAATGGACCAGGCGTTCCAGGAGTTTAGAGATAAAGGGAAGATTGGAAACAGGTCTGTAGTTGGCCGTGCAGTTATGGTCGAGGAATGTTTTTTTAAGTAATGGTTGTATGCTGGCGTGTTTAAAAGAAGAGGGAAAGATACCAGATGAGAGGGAAAGGTTGAAAATTTTAGTTAGGTGAGTGTTGACAGCTGGAGCAAGGGACTGAAGGAGATGTGAGGGAATAGGGTCACTGGTGCAGGTGGTAGGGTGAGAAGATGCAAGGAGCCTGATCACTTCATCTTCCGTGACTGGTTCAAAGTCAGAACGTGAGCAAGATACAATGTGGCGGGGGAGAGCATGCATAACATTTGGGGATTGGGAGAAAATTTCCTGTCAGATATGGTCAATTTTTTCTTTGAAATAATTGGCCAGATCGTCAGCGCTGAGGTCGGTGGTCGGGGCCTGTGTTGTTTGATTGAGGAGAGAATGAAACGAGTCATTTAGGATTATTGGAAAGTGAGATTATGTGGTTGTTAAAGTAGGTTTGTTTGGAGAGGTGAAGCGCAGAGTTATATGTTTTCAGCATAAATTTATAGTGGAGGAAATCTTCGGGCAGATTTGATTTTCTCCACAGCCGTTCAGAGCACCTGGAGTACCTCTGGAGAAGACGTGTTTGAGGCGTGTGCCAGGGTTGTCGCCGTCTATGCTGAATTTTTCTTTGTGTAGGAGGTGCGGCTTCATCCAGGGCGCATAGCATTATTTTGTTATAATGCTTCAATGCAGAGTCGGGACATGAGAGGAGGGAGATTGGGGCCAATGATGATTGCAACCTTTTTATAAATTTCTGGGTGTTAATGGCGCATAAATTTCTATAAGTGTGGACAGTGGGAGTGTCTTGAGTAGAGTCACAGTTCTTGACAGAGAATGAAAGAAGATTATGGTCAGAGAGTGGAAGGGGAGAGTTAGTAAAGTCATGTACTGAGCAAAGCCGGGAGAAGATCAGGTCCAATGTGTTCCCGTCCTCATGTGTAGGAGAATTAGCAAGCTGTGAAAGGCCGAAGGAGGAGGTTAGTGATAAAAGATGCGTGGCAGATGGGGACAGAGGATCGCCAATTGGGATGTTAAAGTCTCCCATGATTATCGTGGGGATGTCGCAGGATAGAAAATTTGGAAGCCAGGCAGCAAAGTGATCCAGGAATTGACGGGGGGGACCTGGAGGGCGATAGACAACCGCCACTCGCAGGGAGAAGGGCCGGTAGAGTCTGACTGTGTGGGCCTCAAAAGAAGGGAAGATAAGGGAGGGTACAGGGGGGATAACCTGAAAAGTAAATTTTGTTGAAAGAAGCAGACCAACACCTCCCCCTGATCTGTTGTCAGGTCGCGGGGTATGAGAGAAATGTAGGCCACCATAGGAGAGAGCTGCAGCGGTGGTGGTGTCCGACTGCTGGATCCAGGTTTCAGTGAGAGCCAGAAGGTTGAGGGAATTAGAGAGGAAAAAGTCATGGATGTAAGAGAGTTTATTACATGCTGAGCGCGCATTCCAAAGGGCACAGTTGAATGAGACAGAAGATATGCAGGGAATATTAATGAGATTAGCAGGGTTTCTGAATGTAACAGGGAAAGAGGTAGTGTTATTATTACTGGAGGGTCCTGGGTTGGGAGAAATGTCACCTGCAACTAATAGAAGGAAGATACAGAGAGTGAGCAGATGATTGAGTAATTTGTGAGAGCGTTTCCTGCGTTGTATTGTGGGAATGAATGGATCTGCATGGTATAACATTGTGAAGAGAGCATGACAACTGTACATAGGAGAAGAGAGGAGTGAGGGATTAATATGGATGAAGTGTGCCGCATTTGTGGGAGAACGATGAATGTGGATGATTATAGCAACAAGAGTATAAATGGCACAAATACAAATGGTGAATAATGTTTGCCAAAAACATGACGAGGAAGCAAGTTTGTTTGTTTGTCTCGCATGTCTTACCTGTCTCCTGCCCTGTCCAACTGCCATTTTCTAACTGCCAGGGCACTTCGATAAAGTATGCATAAATGCTATATGCATAAATGCCCCCGCATAAATGCAGCCCATTGACTATGTCTCAATATATAGGGACGTATCTGCTTAGATCTACACAGATTTAACTCGTTAGCAATCAATCACTAGCTTAAAAGACAACAGGAGACCATAAAGTGCAGGGAAAAACAAAAAAACAAAAAAACAGACTAGCAAACTCGGCATGGATCACAAACTCTTAAAGTAAGTGTGATGACCTTTAAGTATCATGGATTAAAAAACGTAGAGGAGTGAAAAATATATACCAGAGATTGATAGGCTGCAGAGCATTGCATGGAGATACAATTCAGGAGAGGTCACACAAGCAGTGAAAAATATATACCTGTAAGAAGAGACGAAAGATGAATATTAGCAATGCCATTTTCTAACTGCCAGGGCACTTTGATAAATTATGGCACTTCGATAAAGTATGCATAAATGCTATATGCATAAATGCCCCCGCATAAATGCAGCCCCTTGACTATGTCTCAATATATAGGGACGTATCTGCTTAGATCTACACAGATTTAATTCGTTAGCAATCAATCACTAGCTTAAAAGACAACAGGAGACCATAAAGTGCAGGGGAAAACAAAAAACAAAAAAACAGACTAGCAAACTCGGCATGGATCATAAACTCTTAAAGTAAGTGTGATGACCTTTAAGTATCATGGATTAAAAAATGTAGAGGAGTGAAAAATATATACCAGAGATTGATAGGCTGCAGAGCATTGCATGGAGATACAATTCAGGAGAGGTCACACAAGCAGTGAAAAATATACACCAGAGATTGATAGGCTGCAGAGCATTGCATGGAGATACAATTCAGGAGAGGTCACACAAGCAGTGAAAAATATATACCTGTAAGAAGAGAAGAAAGATGAATATTAGCAATGCCATTTTCTAACTGCCAGGGTACTTTGATAAATTATGGGACTTCGATAAAGTATGCATAAATGTCCCCGCATAAATGCAGCCCCTTGACTATGTCTCAATATATAGGGACGTATCTGCTTACATCTACACAGATTTAACTCGTTAGCAATCAATCACTAGCTTAAAAGACAACAGGAGACCATAAAGTGCAGGGAAAAACAAAAAACAAGAAAACAGACTAGCAAACTCGGCATGGATCATAAACTCTTAAAGTAAGTGTGATGACCTTTAAGTATCATGGATTAAAAAACGTAGAGGAGTGAAAAATATATACCAGAGAGTGATAGGCTGCAGAGGATTGCATGGAGATACAATTCAGGAGAGGTCACACAAGCAGTGAAAAATATATACCAGAAATTGATAGGCTGCAGAGCATTGCATGGAGATACAATTCAGGAGAGGTCACACAAGCAGTGAAAAATATATACCAGAGATAGATAGGCTGCAGAGCATTGCATGGAGATACAATTCAGGAGAGGTCACACAAGCAGTGAAAAATATATACCTGTAGGAAGAGAAGAAAGATGAATATTAGCAATGCCATTTTCTAACTGCCAGGGTACTTTGATAAATTATGGGACTTCGATAAAGTATGCATAAATGCCCCCGCATAAATGCAGCCCCTTGACTATGTCTCAATATATAGGGACGTATCTGCTTAGATCTACACAGATTTAACTCGTTAGCAATCAATCACTAGCTTAAAAGACAACAGGAGACCATAAAGTGCAGGGAAAAACAAAAAACAAAAAACAGACTAGCAAACTCGGCATGGATCATAAACTCTTAAAGTAAGTGTGATGACCTTTAAGTATCATGGATTAAAAAACGTAGAGGAGTGAAAAATATATACCAGAGATTGATAGGCTGCAGAGCATTGCATGGAGATACAATTCAGGAGAGGTCACACAAGCAGTGAAAAATATATGCCTGTAAGAAGAGAAGAATGATGAATATTAGCAATGCCATTTTCTAACTGCCAGGGCACTTTGATAAATTATAGCACTTCGATAAAGTATGCATAAATGCTATATGCATAAATGCCCCCGCATAAATGCAGCCCCTTGACTATGTCTCAATATATAGGGATGTATCTGCTTAGAGCTACACAGATTTAACTCGTTAGCAATCAATCATTAGCTTAAAAGACAACAGGAGACCATAAAGTGCAGGGAAAGACAAAAAACAAAAAAAAAGACTAGCAAACTCGGCATGGATCATAAACTCTTAAAGTAAGTGTGATGACCTTTAAGTATCATGGATTAAAAAACGTAGAGGAGTGAAAAATATATACCAGAGATGGATAGGCTGCAGAGCATTGCATGGAGATACAATTCAGGAGAGGTCACACAAGCAGTGAAAAATATATACCAGAGATTGACAGGCTGCAGAGCATTGCATGGAGATACAATTCAGGAGAGGTCACACAAGTAGTGAAAAATATATACCTGTAAGAAGAGAAGAAAGATGAATATTAGCAATGCCATTTGCTAACTGCCAGGGCACTTTGATAAATGATGGCACTTCGATAAAGTATGCATAAATTCTACAGGCATAAATGCCCCCGCATAAATGCAGCCCCTTGACTATGTCTCAATATATAGGGACGTATCTGCTTAGATCTACACAGATTTAACTCGTAAGCAATCAATCACTAGCTTAAAAGACAACAGGAGACCATAAAGTGCAGGGAAAAACAAAAAAACAGACTAGCAAACTCGGCATGGATCATAAACTCTTAAAGTAAGTGTGATGACCTTTAAGTATCATGGATTAAAAAACGTAGAGGAGTGAAAAATATATACCAGAGATTGATAGGCTGCAGAGCATTGCATGGAGATACATTTCAGGAGAGGTCACGCAAGCAGTGAAAAATATATACCTGTAAGAAGAGAAGAAAGATGAATATTAGCAATGCCATTTTCTAACTGCCAGGGCACTTTGATAAATTATGGCACTTCGATAAAGTATGCATAAATACTATATGCATAAATGCCCCCGCATAAATGCAGCCCCTTGACTATGTCTCAATATATAGGGACGTATCTGCTTAGATCTACACAGATTTATCACGTTAGCAATCAATCACTAGCTTAAAAGACAACAGGAGACCATAAAGTGCAGGGAAAAAAAAAAAAAAAAAAACAGACTAGCAAACTCGGCATGGATCATAAACTCTTAAAGTAAGTATGATGACCTTTAAGTATCATGGATTAAAAAACGTAGAGGAGTGAAAAATATATACCAGAGATTGATAGGCTGCAGAGCATTGCATGGAGATACAATTCAGGAGAGGTCACACAAGCAGTGAAAGACATACACCTGTAAGAAGAGAAGAAAGATGAATATTAGCAATGCCATTTTCTAACTGCCAGGACACTTTGATAAATGATGGCACTTCGATAAAGTATGCATAAATGCTATATGCATAAATGCCCCCGCATAAATGCAGCCCCTTGACTATTTCTCAATATATAGGGACGTATCTGCTTAGATCTACACAGATTTAACTCGTTAGCAATCAATCACTAGCTTAAAAGACAACAGGAGACCATAAAGTGCAGGGAAAAACAAAAAAAAAAAAACAGACTAGCAAACTCAGCATGGATCATAAACTCTTAAAGTATGTGTGATGACCTTTAAGTATCATGGATTAAAAAACGTAGAGGAGTGAAAAATATATACCAGAGATTGATAGGCAGCAGAGCATTGCATGGAGATACAATTCAGGAGAGGTCACACAAGCAGTGAAAAATATATACCTGTAAGAAGAGAAGAAAGATGAATATTAGCAATGCCATTTTCTAACTGCCAGGGCACTTTGATAAATTATGGCACTTCGATAAAGTATGCATAAATGCTATATGCATAAATGCCCCCGCATAAATGCAGCCCCTTGACTATGTCTCAATATATAGGGACGTATCTGCTTAGATCTACACACATTTAACTCGTTAGCAATCAATCACTAGCTTAAAAGACAACAGGAGACCATAAAGTGCAGGGAAAAACAAAAAACAAAAAAACAGACTAGCAAACTCGGCATGGATCATAAACTCTTAAAGTAAGTGTGATGACCTTTAAGTATCATTGATTAAAAAACGTAGATGAGTGAAAAATATATACCAGAGATTGATAGGCTGCAGAGCATTGCATGGAGATACAATTCAGGAGAGGTCACACAAGCAGTGAAAAATATATACCTGTAAGAAGAGAAGAAAGATGAATATTAGTAATGTCATTTTCTAACTGCCAGGGCACTTTGATAAATGATGGCACTTCGATAAAGTATGCATAAATGATATATGCATAAATGCCCCCGCATAAATGCAGCCCCTTGACTATGACTCAATATATAGGGACGTATCTGCTTAGATCTACACACATTTAACTCGTTAGCAATCAATCACTAGCTTAAAAGACAACAGGAGACCATAAAGTGCAGGGAAAAACAAAAAACAATAAAACAGACAAGCAAACTCGGCATGGATCATAAATTCTTAAAGTAAGTGTGATGACCTTAACGTATCATGGATTAAAAAACGTAGAGGAGTGAAAAATATATACCAGAGATTGATAGGCTGCAGAGCATTGCATGGAGATACAATTCAGGAGAGGTCACACAAGCAGTGAAAGATATATACCTGTAAGAAGAGAAGAAAGATGAATATTAGCAATGCCATTTTCTAACTGCCAGGGCACTTTGATAAATTATGGCACTTCGATAAAGTATGCATAAATGCTATATGCATAAATGCCCCCGCATAAATGCAGCCCCTTGACTATGTCTCAATATATAGGGACGTATCTGCTTAGATCTACACACATTTAACTCGTTAGCAATCAATCACTAGCTTAAAAGACAACAGGAGACCATAAAGTGCAGGGAAAAACAAAAAACAATAAAACAGACAAGCAAACTCGGCATGGATCATAAATTCTTAAAGTAAGTGTGATGACCTTTACGTATCATGGATTAAAAAACGTAGAGGAGTGAAAAATATATACCAGAGATTGATAGGCTGCAGAGCATTGCATGGAGATACAATTCAGGAGAGGTCACACAAGCAGTGAAAAATATATACCAGAGATTGATAGGCTGCAGAGCATTGCATCGAGATACAATTCAGGAGAGGTCACACAAGCAGTTAAAAATATATACCAGAGATTGATAGGCTGCAGAGCATTGCATGGAGATACAATTCAGGAGAGGTCACACAAGCAGTGAAAAATATATACCAGAGATTGATAGGCTGAAGAGCATTGCATGGATTTATAATTCAGGAGAGGTCACACAAGCAGTGAAAAATATATACCTGTAAGAAGAGAAGAAAGATGAATATTAGCAATGCCATTTTCTAACTGCCAGGGCACTTTGATAAATTATGGCACTTCGATAAAGTATGCATAAATGCTATATGCATAAATGCCCCCGCATAAATGCAGCCCCTTGACTATGTCTCAATATATAGGGACGTATCTGCTTAGATCTACACAGATTTAAGTCGTTAGCAATCAATCACTAGCTTAAAAGACAACAGGAGACCATAAAGTGCAGGGAAAAACAAAAAACAAAAAAACAGACTAGCAAACTCGGCATGGATCATAAACTCTTAAAGTAAGTGTGATGACCTTTAAGTATCATTGATTAAAAAACGTAGAGGAGTGAAAAATATATACCAGAGATTGATAGGCTGCAGAGCATTGCATGGAGATACAATTCAGGAGAGGTCACACAAGCAGTGAAAAATATATACCTGTAAGAAGAGAAGAAAGATGAATATTAGTAATGTCATTTTCTAACTGCCAGGGCACTTTGATAAATGATGGCACTTCGATAAAGTATGCATAAATGATATATGCATAAATGCCCCCGCATAAATGCAGCCCCTTGACTATGGCTCAATATATAGGGGGTCGTATCTGCTTAGATCTACACACATTTAACTCGTTAGCAATCAATCACTAGCTTAAAAGACAACAGGAGACCATAAAGTGCAGGGAAAAACAAAAAACAATAAAACAGACAAGCAAACTCGGCATGGATCATAAATTCTTAAAGTAAGTGTGATGACCTTTACGTATCATGGATTAAAAAACGTAGAGGAGTGAAAAATATATACCAGAGATTGATAGGCTGCAGAGCATTGCATGGAGATACAATTCAGGAGAGGTCACACAAGCAGTGAAAAATATATACCAGAGATTGATAGGCTGCAGAGCATTGCATCGAGATACAATTCAGGAGAGGTCACACAAGCAGTGAAAAATATATACCTGTAAGAAGAGAAGAAAGATGAATATTAGCAATGCCATTTTCTAACTGCCAGGGCACTTTGATAAATTATGGCACTTCGATAAAGTATGCATAAATGCTATATGCATAAATGCCCCCGCATAAATGCAGCCCCTTGACTATGTCTCAATATATAGGGACGTATCTGCTTAGATCTACACACATTTAACTCGTTAGCAATCAATCACTAGCTTAAAAGACAACAGGAGACCATAAAGTGCAGGGAAAAACAAAAAACAATAAAACAGACAAGCAAACTCGGCATGGATCATAAATTCTTAAAGTAAGTGTGATGACCTTTACGTATCATGGATTAAAAAACGTAGAGGAGTGAAAAATATATACCAGAGATTGATAGGCTGCAGAGCATTGCATGGAGATACAATTCAGGAGAGGTCACACAAGCAGTGAAAGATATATACCTGAATGAAGAGAAGAAAGATGAATATTAGCAATGCCATTTTCTAACTGCCAGGGCACTTTGATAAATTATGGCACTTCGATAAAATATGCATAAATGCTATATGCATAAATGCCCCCGCATAAATGCAGCCCCTTGACTATGTCTCAATATATAGGGATGTATCTGCTTAGAGCTACACAGATTTAACTCGTTAGCAATCAATCATTAGCTTAAAAGACAACAGGAGACCATAAAGTGCAGGGAAAAAGAAAAAACAAAAAGACAGACTAGCAAACTCGGCATGGATCATAAACTCTTAAAGTAAGTGTGATGACCTTTAAGTATCATGGATTAAAAAACGTAGAGGAGTGAAAAATATATACCAGAGATTGATAGGCTGCAGAGCATTGCATGGAGATACAATTCAGGAGAGGTCACACAAGCAGTGAAAAATATATACCAGAGATTGATAGGCTGCAGAGCATTGCATCGAGATACAATTCAGGAGAGGTCACACAAGCAGTTAAAAATATATACCAGAGATTGATAGGCTGCAGAGCATTGCATGGAGATACAATTCAGGAGAGGTCACACAAGCAGTGAAAAATATATACCAGAGATTGATAGGCTGAAGAGCATTGCATGGATTTATAATTCAGGAGAGGTCACACAAGCAGTGAAAAATATATACCTGTAAGAAGAGAAGAAAGATGAATATTAGCAATGCCATTTTCTAACTGCCAGGGCACTTTGATAAATTATGGCACTTCGATAAAGTATGCATAAATGCTATATGCATAAATGCCCCCGCATAAATGCAGCCCCTTGACTATGTCTCAATATATAGGGACGTATCTGCTTAGATCTACACAGATTTAAGTCGTTAGCAATCAATCACTAGCTTAAAAGACAACAGGAGACCATAAAGTGCAGGGAAAAACAAAAAACAAAAAAACAGACTAGCAAACTCGGCATGGATCATAAACTCTTAAAGTAAGTGTGATGACCTTTAAGTATCATTGATTAAAAAACGTAGAGGAGTGAAAAATAGATACCAGAGATTGATAGGCTGCAGAGCATTGCATGGAGATACAATTCAGGAGAGGTCACACAAGCAGTGAAAAATATATACCTGTAAGAAGAGAAGAAAGATAAATATTAGTAATTTCATTTTCTAACTGCCAGGGCACTTTGATAAATGATGGCACTTCGATAAAGTATGCATAAATGATATATGCATAAATGCCCCCGCATAAATGCAGCCCCTTGACTATGACTCAATATATAGGGACGTATCTGCTTAGATCTACACACATTTAACTCGTTAGCAATCAATCACTAGCTTAAAAGACAACAGGAGACCATAAAGTGCAGGGAAAAACAAAAAACAATAAAACAGACAAGCAAACTCGGCATGGATCATAAATTCTTAAAGTAAGTGTGATGACCTTTACGTATCATGGATTAAAAAACGTAGAGGAGTGAAAAATATATACCAGAGATTGATAGGCTGCAGAGCATTGCATGGAGATACAATTCAGGAGAGGTCACACAAGCAGTGAAAGATATATACCTGTAAGAAGAGAAGAAAGATGAATATTAGCAATGCCATTTTCTAACTGCCAGGGCACTTTGATAAATTATGGCACTTCGATAAAGTATGCATAAATGCTATATGCATAAATGCCCCCGCATAAATGCAGCCCCTTGACTATGACTCAATATATAGGGACGTATCTGCTTAGATCTACACACATTTAACTCGTTAGCAATCAATCACTAGCTTAAAAGACAACAGGAGACCATAAAGTGCAGGGAAAAACAAAAAACAATAAAACAGACAAGCAAACTCGGCATGGATCATAAATTGTTAAAGTAAGTGTGATGACCTTTACGTATCATGGATTAAAAAACGTAGAGGAGTGAAAAATATATACCAGAGATTGATAGGCTGCAGAGCATTGCATGGAGATACAATTCAGGAGAGGTCACACAAGCAGTGAAAGATATATACCTGTAAGAAGAGAAGAAAGATGAATATTAGCAATGCCATTTTCTAATTGCCAGGGCACTTTGATAAATTATGGCACTTCGATAAAATATGCATAAATGCTATATGCATAAATGCCCCCGCATAAATGCAGCCCCTTGACTATGTCTCAATATATAGGGATGTATCTGCTTAGAGCTACACAGATTTAACTCGTTAGCAATCAATCATTAGCTTAAAAGACAACAGGAGACCATAAAGTGCAGGGAAAAAGAAAAAACAAAAAGACAGACTAGCAAACTCGGCATGGATCATAAACTCTTAAAGTAAGTGTGATGACCTTTAAGTATCATGGATTAAAAAACGTAGAGGAGTGAAAAATATATACCAGAGATTGATAGGCTGCAGAGCATTGCATGGAGATACAATTCAGGAGAGGTCACACAAGCAGTGAAAAATATATACCAGAGATTGATAGGCTGCAGAGCATTGCATCGAGATACAATTCAGGAGAGGTCACACAAGCAGTTAAAAATATATACCAGAGATTGATAGGCTGCAGAGCATTGCATGGAGATACAATTCAGGAGAGGTCACACAAGCAGTGAAAAATATATACCAGAGATTGATAGGCTGAAGAGCATTGCATGGATTTATAATTCAGGAGAGGTCACACAAGCAGTGAAAAATATATACCTGTAAGAAGAGAAGAAAGATGAATATTAGCAATGCCATTTTCTAACTGCCAGGGCACTTTGATAAATTATGGCACTTCGATAAAGTATGCATAAATGCTATATGCATAAATGCCCCCGCATAAATGCAGCCCCTTGACTATGTCTCAATATATAGGGACGTATCTGCTTAGATCTACACAGATTTAAGTCGTTAGCAATCAATCACTAGCTTAAAAGACAACAGGAGACCATAAAGTGCAGGGAAAAACAAAAAACAAAAAAACAGACTAGCAAACTCGGCATGGATCATAAACTCTTAAAGTAAGTGTGATGACCTTTAAGTATCATTGATTAAAAAACGTAGAGGAGTGAAAAATATATACCAGAGATTGATAGGCTGCAGAGCATTGCATGGAGATACAATTCAGGAGAGGTCACACAAGCAGTGAAAAATATATACCTGTAAGAAGAGAAGAAAGATAAATAATGTCATTTTCTAACTGCCAGGGCACTTTGATAAATGATGGCACTTCGATAAAGTATGCATAAATGATATATGCATAAATGCCCCCGCATAAATGCAGCCCCTTGACTATGACTCAATATATAGGGACGTATCTGCTTAGATCTACACACATTTAACTCGTTAGCAATCAATCACTAGCTTAAAAGACAACAGGAGACCATAAAGTGCAGGGAAAAACAAAAAACAATAAAACAGACAAGCAAACTCGGCATGGATCATAAATTCTTAAAGTAAGTGTGATGACCTTTACGTATCATGGATTAAAAAACGTAGAGGAGTGAAAAATATATACCAGAGATTGATAGGCTGCAGAGCATTGCATGGAGATACAATTCAGGAGAGGTCACACAAGCAGTGAAAGATATATACCTGTAAGAAGAGAAGAAAGATGAATATTAGCAATGCCATTTTCTAACTGCCAGGGCACTTTGATAAATTATGGCACTTCGATAAAATATGCATAAATGCTATATGCATAAATGCCCCCGCATAAATGCAGCCCCTTGACTATGTCTCAATATATAGGGATGTATCTGCTTAGAGCTACACAGATTTAACTCGTTAGCAATCAATCATTAGCTTAAAAGACAACAGGAGACCATAAAGTGCAGGGAAAAAGAAAAAACAAAAAGACAGACTAGCAAACTCGGCATGGATCATAAACTCTTAAAGTAAGTGTGATGACCTTTAAGTATCATGGATTAAAAAACGTAGAGGAGTGAAAAATATATACCAGAGATTGATAGGCTGCAGAGCATTGCATGGAGATACAATTCAGGAGAGGTCACACAAGCAGTGAAAAATATATACCAGAGATTGATAGGCTGCAGAGCATTGCATCGAGATACAATTCAGGAGAGGTCACACAAGCAGTTAAAAATATATACCAGAGATTGATAGGCTGCAGAGCATTGCATGGAGATACAATTCAGGAGAGGTCACACAAGCAGTGAAAAATATATACCAGAGATTGATAGGCTGAAGAGCATTGCATGGATTTATAATTCAGGAGAGGTCACACAAGCAGTGAAAAATATATACCTGTAAGAAGAGAAGAAAGATGAATATTAGCAATGCCATTTTCTAACTGCCAGGGCACTTTGATAAATTATGGCACTTCGATAAAGTATGCATAAATGCTATATGCATAAATGCCCCCGCATAAATGCAGCCCCTTGACTATGTCTCAATATATAGGGACGTATCTGCTTAGATCTACACAGATTTAACTCGTTAGCAATCAATCACTAGCTTAAAAGACAACAGGAGACCATAAAGTGCAGGGAAAAACAAAAAACAAAAAAACAGACTAGCAAACTCGGCATGGATCATAAACTCTTAAAGTAAGTGTGATGACCTTTAAGTATCATTGATTAAAAAACGTAGAGGAGTGAAAAATATATACCAGAGATTGATAGGCTGCAGAGCATTGCATGGAGATACAATTCAGGAGAGGTCACACAAGCAGTGAAAAATATATACCTGTAAGAAGAGAAGAAAGATGAATATTAGTAATGTCATTTTCTAACTGCCAGGGCACTTTGATAAATGATGGCACTTCGATAAAGTATGCATAAATGATATATGCATAAATGCCCCCGCATAAATGCAGCCCCTTGACTATGACTCAATATATAGGGACGTATCTGCTTAGATCTACACAGATTTAACTCGTTAGCAATCAATCTCTAGCTTAAAAGACAACAGGAGACCATAAAGTGCAGGGAAAAACAAAAAACAAAAAAACAGACTAGCAAACTCGGCATGGATCATAAACTCTTAAAGTAAGTGTGATGACCTTTAAGTATCATGGATTAAAAAACGTAGAGGAGTGAAAATTATATACCAGAGATTGATAGGCTGCAGAGCATTGCATGGAGATACAATTCAGGAGAGGTCACACAAGCAGTGAAAAATATATACCTGTAAGAAGAGAAGAAAGATGAATATTAGCAATGCCATTTTCTAACTGCCAGGGCACTTTGATAAATTATGGCACTTCGATAAAATATGCATAAATGCTATATGCATAAATGCCCCTGCATAAATGCAGCCCCTTGACTATGTCTCAATATATAGGGATGTATCTGCTTAGAGCTACACAGATTTAACTCGTTAGCAATCAATCATTAGCTTAAAAGACAACAGGAGACCATAAAGTGCAGGGAAAAACAAAAAACAAAAAGACAGACTAGCAAACTCGGCATGGATCATAAACTCTTAAAGTAAGTGTGATGACCTTTAAGTATCATGGATTAAAAAACGTAGAGGAGTGAAAAATATATACCAGAGATTGATAGGCAGCAGAGCATTGCATGGAGATACAATTCAGGAGAGGTCACACAAGCAGTGAAAAATATATACCAGAGATTGATAGGCTGCAGAGCATTGCATGGAGATACAATTCAGGAGAGGTTTCACAAGCAGTGAAAAATATATACCAGAGATTGATAGGCTGCAGAGCAATGCATGGAGATACAATTCAGGAGAGGTCACACAAGCAGTAAAAAATATATACCTGTAAGAAGAGAAGAAAGATGAATATTAGCAATGCCATTTTCTAACTGCCAGGGCACTTTGATAAATTATGGCACTTCGATAAAGTTTGCATAAATGCTATATGTAGAAATGCCCCCGCATAAATGCAGCCCCTTGGCTATGTCTCAATATATAGGGACGTATCTGCTTAGATCTACACAGATTGAACTCGTTAGCAATCAATCACTAGCTTAAAAGACAACAGGAGACCATAAAGTGCAGGGAAAAGCAATGCAATTCAGGAGAGGTCACAGTGAAAAATATATACCTGTAAGAAGAGAAGAAAGATGAATATTAGCAATGCCATTTTCTAACTGCCAGGGCACTTTGATAAATTATGGCACTTCGATAAAGTATGCATAAATGCTATATGCATAAATGCCCCCGCATAAATGCAGCCCCTTGACTATGTCTTAATATATAGGGACGTATCTGCTTAGATCTACACAGATTTAACTTGTTAGCAATCAATCACTAGCTTAAAAGACAACAGGAGACCATAAAGTGCAGGGAAAAGCAAAAAACAAAAAAACAGACTAGTAAACTCGGCATGGATCATTAACTCTTAAAGTAATTGTGATGACCTTTAAGTATCATGGATTAAAAAACGTAGAGGAGTGAAAAATATATACCAGAGAGTGATAGGCTGCAGAGCATTGCATGGAGATACAATTCAGGAGAGGTCACACAAGCAGTGAAAAATATATACCAGAAATTGATAGGCTGCAGAGCATTGCATGGAGATACAATTCAGGAGAGGTCACACATGCAGTGAAAAATATATACCAGAGATAGATAGGCTGCAGAGCATTGCATGGAGATAAAATTAAGGAGAGGTCACACAAGCACTGAAAAATATATACCTGTAGGAAGAGAAGAAAGATGAATATTAGCAATGTCATTTTCTAACTGCCAGGGCACTTTGATAAATTATGGCACTTCGATAAAGTATGCATAAATGCTATATGCATAAATGCCCCCACATAAATGCAGCCACTTGACTATGTCTCAATATATAGGGACGTATCTGCTTAGATCTACACAGATTTAACTCGTTAGCAATCAATCACTAGCTTAAAAGACAACAGGAGACCATAAAGTGCAGGGAAAAACAAAAAACAAAAAACAGACTAGAAAACTCGGCATGGATCATAAACTCTTAAAGTAAGTGTGGTGACCTTTAAGTATCATGGATTAAAAAACGTAGAGGAGTGAAAAATATATACCAGCGACTGATAGGCTGCAGAGCATTGCATGGAGATACAATTCAGGAGAGGTCACACAAGCAGTGAAAAATATATACCAGAGATTGATAGGCTGCAGAGCATTGCATCGAGATACAATTCAGGAGAGGTCACACAAGCAGTTAAAAATATATACCAGAGATTGATAGGCTGCAGAGCATTGCATGGAGATACAATTCAGGAGAGGTCACACAAGCAGTGAAAAATATATACCAGAGATTGATAGGCTGAAGAGCATTGCATGGATTTATAATTCAGGAGAGGTCACACAAGCAGTGAAAAATATATACCTGTAAGAAGAGAAGAAAGATAAATATTAGCAATGCCATTTTCTAACTGCCAGGGCACTTTGATAAATTATGGCACTTCGATAAAGTATGCATAAATGCTATATGCATAAATGCCCCCGCATAAATGCAGCCCCTTGACTATGTCTCAATATATAGGGACGTATCTGCTTAGATCTACACAGATTTAAGTCGTTAGCAATCAATCACTAGCTTAAAAGACAACAGGAGACCATAAAGTGCAGGGAAAAACAAAAAACAAAAAAACAGACTAGCAAACTCGGCATGGATCATAAACTCTTAAAGTAAGTGTGATGACCTTTAAGTATCATGGATTAAAAAACGTAGAGGAGTGAAAATTATATACCAGAGATTGATAGGCTGCAGAGCATTGCATGGAGATACAATTCAGGAGAGGTCACACAAGCAGTGAAAAATATATACCTGTAAGAAGAGAAGAAAGATGAATATTAGCAATGCCATTTTCTAACTGCCAGGGCACTTTGATAAATTATGGCACTTCGATAAAATATGCATAAATGCTATATGCATAAATGCCCCCGCATAAATGCAGCCCCTTGACTATGTCTCAATATATAGGGATGTATCTGCTTAGAGCTACACAGATTTAACTCGTTAGTAGTGTTGAGCGATACCTTCCGATATCAGGAAATATCGTATCGGATTGGATCGGGCCGATACCCAAAAAGTATCGGATATCGCCGATTCCGATACCGGAAACCAATGCAAGTCAATGGGACACAAATATCGGAATGAAAATAAACCCTTTCTTTCCTTGTAGGTTAATTCTACATGAAGTAAAACAACTAAGAATAATGTAGAATGACATGAAAAGCCGGCAATTCATCAGCGGCATTCACCGGTACCCGACAATTTACAACAGAAAGAATAGAGCTTCACACATAGATTAGATAGATAGAAACATGTCAGTCACATATATATGAAGTACAGTGACAGTGTTGCTTACTGTACTTGTCATTTAGTGTAAAGGATTTATTAAAAAAAATATTAGTGTTTTCGTGCACCGTCTCTTTAAAAAAGCCGGCCGGCAATTCAGCATCTGTACCCGACAATTTATAACAGACAGAATAGAGCTTCACACATAGATTAGATAGATAGAAACATGTCAGTCACATATATAAGAAGTACAGTGACAGTGTTGCTTACAGAACTTGTCATTTAGTGTAAAGGATTTATTTAAAAAAATAATAGTGTTTTCATGCACCGTCTCTTTAAGAAAGCCGGCCGGCAATTCAGCATCTGTACCCGACAATTTAGAATAGAAGGAATAGAGAATCACACATAGATTAGATAGATAGAAACATGTCAGTCACATATATATGAAGTACAGTGACAGTGTTGATTACTGTACTTGTCATTTAGTGTTAAAATAAAGGATTTATTTAAAAAAAAATTGGCGTGGGGTTCCCCTTAATTTTAGGCTCTGGCGGAGGTTAAGCAGACAGCTGGGGCAAATGTTTGAAGCCTGGGAAGGGGGTAATACCCACGGAGCTTCCCAGGCTACTAATATCAGCCCCCAGCTGAATACCTAGCCTTTACTAGCTATTAAAATGGGGGACCCCCCAAAAAAAATGACGTGGGGTCCCCCCTAATTTAATAGCTAGCACCGGCTAGGCAGACAGCTGGGGGCTGATATTAATAGCCCAGGAAGGGTGCCATGAATATTGGCCCCCTCCCAGGCTAGAAACACCAGCCGTCAGCCGCCCCAGAAATGGCGCATCCATAGGATGCGCCAATTCTGGCACTTAGCCTCGCTCTTCCACGCTGCCCTGGTGCGGTGGCAGGGGGTAATAGGGTTGGGGTTGATGTCAGCTTATAATGCCAGCTGACATCAAGCCCAGGTTAGTAATGGAGAGGCGTCTATAAGACACCCCCATTACTAACCCCATAGTCAAAGTTAAAAGAAAACACAAACACCCAGAGTAAAGTCCTTTAATTGAAATAAAGACACAATTCTTTATTGTTCTAAATTAAACCATACTTACCATCACGCCCATTCCAGCTGAAGCCAACGATCTCCTGCAATAAAAGAAAAATAATAAAGCAACCTCATCCTTACCTTTCGATGGTTCCCAGGACAGCTCCAGCTCTGCTACATCGAGATGACAGGCTGGACCGCAGCAGAAAGCTGCCATCCAGCCTGTCATCCCGCAGACACTGAGAAGCGCAGGCATGCTTGCGCTCCTCAGTGTCTCTCTGTGACGTCATCCAGATGAGCCGAGTTCATGTCCAATGAACTCAGCTCACCTCATGCACGTCACTGACAGCGTGGGAAAATTCTCCTGCACTCAGCGCTTCAGCGTGAGAATTCTCCCACGCTGTCAGTGACATACATGAGGTGAGGTCATGTCCAATGAACTCAGCTCACCTCATGCACGTCACTGACAGCGTGGGAAAATTCTCACGCTGAAGTGCTGAGTGCAGGAGAATTTTCCCACGCTGTCAGTGACGTACATGAAGTGAGCGGAGTTCATTGGACATGACCTCGGCTCATCTGGATGCCGTCACAGCCAGACACTGAGGAGTGGAAGTATGCCTGCGCTTCTCAGTGTCTGCGGGATGACAGGATGGATGGCAGCGTTCTGCTGCGGTCCAGCCTGTCATCTCGATGTAGCAGAGCTGAAGCTGTCGTGGGAGCCATGGAAAGGTAAGGATGAGGTTGCTTTATTATTTTACTTTTATTGCAGGAGATCGTTGGCTTCAGCTGGAATGGGCGTGGTGGTAAGTATGGTTTAATTTAGAACAATAAAGAATTGTGTGTTTATTTCAATTAAAGGACTTTTTTCTGGGTGTTGTGTTTTTTTAAATACTTTACTAGAAATTCATGGTGGTCATGTCTAATATTGGCGTGACCCCATGAATTTTGGGCTTAGGGCCAGCTGATAATGCCAAGCTGGCCTTAACCCCTTTATTACCCAGTGAGCCACCGCACCAGGGCCCTGGATGAGTTGGGTACAGCGCCAGAAGATGGCGCTTCTATGAACGCGCCATTTTCTGGGGCGGCTGCGGACTGCAATTTGCAGCGGGGGTGGCCCAGAAAGCTTGGGTCTCCCTGCGCTGCGGATTCCAGCCCCCAGCTGCCTAGTTGTATCTGGCTGGGCACAAAAATAGGGCGAAGCCCCACGCATTTTTTTTTTAAATTATTTCATGAAATTCATGGAATAATTAAGAAAAAAAGGGCTTCCCTATATTGTTGTGTCCAACCAGGTACAAATAGGCAGCTGGTGGTTGGGGGCAGCCCATTCCTGCCTGCTGTACCTGGCTGGACACAAATATAGTGCGAAGCCCCACGTCAATTTTTTTTTAATTATTTCATGAAATAATTTTTTTAAAAAAGGGCTTCCCTATATTGTTGTGTCCGGCCAGGTACAAATAGGCAGCTGGTGGTTGGGGGCAGCCTGTTCCTGCCTGCTGTACCTGGCTGGACACAAATATAGGGCGAAGCCCCACGTCAATTTTTTTTAAACTAAGTCCTTTATTTTAACACTAAATGACATTTGAGGAGTTAATAAAGATGCAGTCCCTAAATTATTATTTATTTTTTAATTAATTTTTCCCAAAACTTTTGACGTGGGCTTCGCCATATTTTTGTATGCCAGCCAGGTACAGCATCCAGCTTCTATGAACGCGCTATTTTCCGGGGTGGCTGCGGACTGCAATTTTCAGCGGGGGGAGGGGGGGGGGGCAGAAAGCTTGGGTCTCCCTGCGCTGCAGATTCCAGCCCCCAGCTGCCTAGTTGTACCTGGCTGGACACAAAAATAGGGCGAAGCGCCACACATTTTTTTTTTTAATTATTTCATGAAATTCATGGAATAATTAAGAAAAAAAGGGCTTCCCTATATTGTTGTGTCCGGCTAGGTACAAATAGGCAGCTGGTGGTTGGGGGCAGCCCGTTCCTGCCTGCTGTACCTGGCTGGACACAATTATAGGGCGAAGCCCCACATAATTTTTTTTTAATTATTTCATGAATTTCCTGAAATAATTAAAAAAAAATTGACGTGGGGCTTCACACTATATTTGTGTCCAGCCAGGTACAGCAGGCAGGAACTGGCTGCCCCCAACCACCAGCTGCCTATTTGTACCTTGCCGGACACAACAATATAGGGAAGCCCTTTTTTTCTTAATTATTCCATGAATTTCATGAAATAATTAAAAAAAAAAAAACGTGGAGCTTCTCCCTATTTTTGTGTCCAGCCAGGTACAACTAGGCAGCTGGGGGATGGAATCTGCAGCGCAGGGAGGCCCAAGCTTTCTGCCCTCCCCCCCCCCGCTGAAAATTGCAGTCCGCGGCCGCCCCGGAAAATGGCGCGTTCATAGAAGCTGGATGCTGTACCTGGCTGGCATACAAAAATATGGCGAAGCCCACGTCAAAAGTTTTGGGAAAAATTTATTAAAAAATAAATAATAATTTAGGGACTGCATCTTTATTAAGTCCTCAAATGTCATTTAGTGTTAAAATAAAGGATTTATTTAAAAAAAAAATGGCGTGGGATCCCCCATAATTTTAGTCTCTAGCGGAGGTTAAGCAGACGGCTGGGGCAGATGTTTGAAGCCTGGGAAGGGGGTAAAACCCACGGAGCTTCCCAGGCTACTAATATCAGCCCCCAGCTGAATACCTAGCCTTTACTAGCTATTAAAATGGGGGACCCCCCCAAAAAAAATGACGTGGGGTCCCCTCTATTTTAATAGCTAGCAAAGGCTAGGCAGACAGCTGGGGGCTGATATTAATAGCTCAGGAAGGGTGCCATGAATATTGGCCCCCTCCCAGGCTAGAAACACCAGCCGTCAGCCGCCCCAGAGATGGCGCATCCATAGGATGCGCCAATTCTGGCACTTAGCCTCGCTCTTCCACGCTGCCCTGGTGCGGTGGCAGGGGGTAATAGTGGTGGGGTTCATGTCAGCGCCAGCTGCCATGAAGCCCAGGTTAGTAATGATGGCCGTCTATATGACACCCCCATTACTAACCTACAAAGTGTTAAAAAGAAAAAACACACTACACCCAGAAAAAAATAATTTATTTGAAATAAAACACCATTTTATTTAATTCTTAGTTTACTAAAAAAAAAATAGTTACCTGTCCACGTTCCTGCGCTGATCTCCCATGCACAGCTGTCACATCTGGAGATGGTGACAGCTGTGCGTGGCTGCTGTAAGCTCACGCTGCCGGGAACACGTCCGCTCCCGGCAGCGGGAGCCACTGACTGAGGTCACCGGAGTGCATTCAGGCAGCGCAGCTCCGGAGACCTCCTTTACGGCAGTGCTGTACCGTGGGAATTTCTCACGATACAGCAGTGCCGTAAAGGAGCTAACCGGAGCAGCGCTGCCTGAACTCCGGTGAACCCTTACGGCCCCGTCATTCTAGCGGCGGCAGCGGTTCAGAGCGGTCACATTCTATGTGGCTGCTCTGAACTGGAGATCTTCGTGGGACACTCGTGGACTACTACGGAGGGGTAAGGATAAGGTTGTGGTTTATTATTTTATATTTTATTACAGGAGATCGATGGCTTCGGGGAATTAGGTGTCTTGGTGAGTATAGGTGTAGTTTTTTATTTTTTACTTTATTTTAGGTGGCGATCGGCGGGGACAGGTAATGTATGAACTAATTTCTTTTAGGTAACCACTGGCCACCAATGACATGTATTTAACATTTATTGGGGACACAGTAGGGCAATTTAAATAGCAGGATCAGGCTGATGGGAACTACTGCTCCCATCGAGCTGATCCTGCTGGCAGGAGTGGACGGGGGACAGACATAGGCCGATGGGAGTAGTAGTGTCACATCGGCCTATGTCTGCCCGCACACACACCCGCACACACACCCGCACACACACACCCCGCACACACACCCGCACACACACCCCGCACACACACACACCCCGCACACACTAATCATGACGGGTCCGGGAGGTGAGGCTGACCTGTGCGGCCGTGGGAAAGTTGATGTGAGTTCATGCAGTCAAGCATGAACTCACATGAACCCTCTGAGGGCACCGCGGCTACTTCAAATGAACAGCTGATCGGCATCACCTGATACCTCAGCTGTTCATTTGAAATAACCGGCGGGAAAGCGCAGCACAGAACGGGAAAGCCGGCGGTGAAGTCTTTTCACTGCCGGCTTCCCTGCCCGGGTCCTTCGCTCCTTGGTGCTGCGCTCCCCGCCCGGTCCTAACTTACGATCGGGATGGGAGGTGGCGAGGGGAGCGGAGGATCGGGGTGGGAGGCTGCGGGGAAGCAGTATGGGGCTGCGTGATTGTTTAAAAGCCGGCGGCTTTTTACCGCGCGCCGGCTTTTAAACAATCAGGAGAATTCTCCCACGCTGGGATGGCATTCTGATGACAAGCTGGATCGCAGCTGAGCGCTGCCATCCAGCTTGTCATCCTTCAGAGACACTGCAGAGCGCAGGCATTATGGGAACTTCCGATTCCGGTATTCGATATTATAAAAGTATCGGAATTAAGTATCGGAATTCCGATACAGTGAATATCGGCCGATACCCGATATTTCAGTATCGGAATGCTCAACACTACTCGTTAGCAATCAATCATTAGCTTAAAAGACAACAGGAGACCATAAAGTGCAGGGAAAAAGAAAAAACAAAAAGACAGACTAGCAAACTCGGCATGGATCATAAACTCTTAAAGTAAGTGTGATGACCTTTAAGTATCATGGATTAAAAAACGTAGAGGAGTGAAAAATATATACCAGAGATTGATAGGCTGCAGAGCATTGCATGGAGATACAATTCAGGAGAGGTCACACAAGCAGTGAAAAATATATACCAGAGATTGATAGGCTGCAGAGCATTGCATGGAGATATAATTCAGGAGAGGTCACACAAGCAGTGAAAAATATATACCAGAGATTGATAGGCTGCAGAGCATTGCATGGAGATACAATTCAGGAGAGGTCACACAAGCAGTGAAAAATATATACCTGTAAGAAGAGAAGAAAGATGAATATTAGCAATGCCATTTTCTAACTGCCAGGGCACTTTGATAAATTATGGCACTTCGATAAAGTTTGCATAAATGCTATATGTAGAAATGCCCCCGCATAAATGCAGCCCCTTGGCTATGTCTCAATATATAGGGACGTATCTGCTTAGATCTACACAGATTTAACTCGTTAGCAATCAATCACTAGCTTAAAAGACAACAGGAGACCATAAAGTGCAGGGAAAAACAAAAAACAAAAAAACAGACTAGCAAACTCGGCATGGATCATAAACTCTTAAAGTAAGTGTGATGACCTTTAAGTATCATGGATTAAAAACGTAGAGGAGTGAAAAATATATACCAGAGATTGATAGGCTGCAGAGCATTGCATGGAGATACAATTCAGGAGATGTCACACAAGCAGTGAAAAATATATACCAGAGATTGATAGGCTGCAGAGCATTGCATGGAGATGCAATTCAGGAGAGGTCACACAAGCAGTGAAAAATATATACCTGTAAGAAGAGAAGAAAGATGAATATTAGCAATGCCATTTTCTAACTGCCAGGGCACTTTGATAAATTATGGCACTTCGATAAAGTATGCATAAATGCTATATGCATAAATGCCCCCACATAAATGCAGCCCCTTGACTATGTCTCAATATATAGGGACGTATCTGCTTAGATCTACACAGATTTAACTTGTTAGCAATCAATCACTAGCTTAAAAGACAACAGGAGACCATAAAGTGCAGGGAAAAGCAATGCAATTCAGGAGAGGTCACAGTGAAAAATATATACCTGTAAGAAGAGAAGAAAGATGAATATTAGCAATGCCATTTTCTAACTGCCAGGGCACTTTGATAAATTATGGCACTTCGATAAAGTATGCATAAATGCTATATGCATAAATGCCCCCGCATAAATGCAGCCCCTTGACTATGTCTTAATATATAGGGACGTATCTGCTTAGATCTACACAGATTTAACTTGTTAGCAATCAATCACTAGCTTAAAAGACAACAGGAGACCATAAAGTGCAGGGAAAAGCAAAAAACAAAAAAACAGACTAGTAAACTCGGCATGGATCATTAACTCTTAAAGTAAGTGTGATGACCTTTAAGTATCATGGATTAAAAAACGTAGAGGAGTGAAAAATATATACCAGAGAGTGATAGGCTGCAGAGCATTGCATGGAGATACAATTCAGGAGAGGTCACACAAGCAGTGAAAAATATATACCAGAAATTGATAGGCTGCAGAGCATTGCATGGAGATACAATTCAGGAGAGGTCACACATGCAGTGAAAAATATATACCAGAGATAGATAGGCTGCAGAGCATTGCATGGAGATAAAATTAAGGAGAGGTCACACAAGCACTGAAAAATATATACCTGTAGGAAGAGAAGAAAGATGAATATTAGCAATGTCATTTTCTAACTGCCAGGGCACTTTGATAAATTATGGCACTTCGATAAAGTATGCATAAATGCTATATGCATAAATGCCCCCACATAAATGCAGCCACTTGACTATGTCTCAATATATAGGGACGTATCTGCTTAGATCTACACAGATTTAACTCGTTAGCAATCAATCACTAGCTTAAAAGACAACAGGAGACCATAAAGTGCAGGGAAAAACAAAAAACAAAAAACAGACTAGAAAACTCGGCATGGATCATAAACTCTTAAAGTAAGTGTGGTGACCTTTAAGTATCATGGATTAAAAAACGTAGAGGAGTGAAAAATATATACCAGCGATTGATAGGCTGCAGAGCATTGCATGGAGATACAATTCAGGAGAGGTCACACAAGCAGTGAAAAATATATACCAGAGATTGATAGGCTGCAGAGCATTGCATGGAGATACAATTCAGGAGAGGTCACACAAGCAGTGAAAAATATATACCTGTAAGAAAAGAAGAAAGATGAATATTAGCAATGCCATTTTCTAACAGCCAGGGCACTTTGATAAATTATGGCACTTCGATAAAGTATGCATAAATGCTATATGCATAAATGCCCTCGCATAAATGCAGCCCCTTGACTATGTCTCAATATATAGGGACGTATCTGCTTAGATCTACACAGATTTAACTAGTTAGCAATCAATCACTAGCTTAAAAGACAACAGGAGACCATATAGTGCAGAGAAAAACAAAAAAAAAAAAACAGACTAGCAAACTCGGCATGGATCATTAACTCTTAAAGTAAGTGTGATGACCTTTAAGTATCATGGATTAAAAAACATAGAGGAGTGAAAAATATATACCAGAGAGTGATAGGCTGCAGAGCATTGCATGGAGATACAATTCAGGAGAGGTCACACAAGCAGTGAAAAATATATACCAGAGATTGATAGGCTGCAGAGCATTGCATGGAGATACAATTCAGGAGAGGTCACACAAGCAGTGAAAAATATATACCTGTAAGAAGAGAAGAAAGATGAATATTAGCAATGCCATTTTCTAACTGCCAGGGCACTTTGATAAATTATGGCACTTCGATAAAGTATGCATAAATGCTATATGCATAAATGCCCCCGCATAAATGCAGCCCCTTGACTATGTCTCAATATATAGGGATGTATCTGCTTAGAGCTACACAGATTTAACTCGTTAGCAATCAATCATTAGCTTAAAAGACAACAGTAGACCATAAAGTGCAGGGAAAAACAAAAAACAAAAAGATAGACTAGCAAATTCGGCATGGATCATAAACTCTTAAAGTAAGTGTGATGACCTTTAAGTATCATGGATTAAAAAACATAGAGGAGTGAAATATATATACCGGAGATTGATAGGCTGCAGAGCATTGCATGGAGATACAATTCAGGAGAGGTCACACAAGCAGTGAAAAATATATACGAGAGATTGATAGGCTGCAGAGCATTGCATGGAGATACAATTCAGGAGAGGTCACACAAGCAGTGAAAAATATATACGTCTAAGAAGAGAAGAAAGATGAATATTAGCAATGATATTTTCTAACTGCCAGGGCACTTTGATAAATTATGGCACTTCGATAAAGTATGCATAAATGCTATATGCATAAATGCCCCCGCATAAATGCAGCCCTTTGACTATGTCTCAATATATAGGGACGTATCTGCTTAGATCTACACAGATTTAACTCGTTAGCAATCAATCACTAGCTTAAAAGACAACAGGAGGCCATAAATTGGACGGAAAAACAAAAAAAACAAAAAAACAGACTAGCAAACTCGGCATGGATCATAAACTCTTAAAGTAAGTGTGATGACCTTTAAGTATCATGGATTAAAAAACGTAGAGGAGTGAAAAATATATACCAGAGATTGATAGGTTGCAGAGTATTGCATCGAGATACAATTCAGGAGAGGTCACACAAGCAGTGAAAATATATACCAGAGATTGATATGCAGCAGAGCATTGCATGGAGATACAATTCAGGAGAGGTCACACAAGCAGTGAAAATATATACCAGAGATTGATAGGCTGCAGAGCATTGCATGGAGATACAATTCAGGAGAGGGCACACAAGCAGTGAAAAATATATACCAGAGATTGATAGGCTGCAGAGCATTGCATGGAGATACCATTCAGGAGAGGTCACACAAGCAGTGAAAAATATATACCAGAGATTGATAGGCTGCAGAGCATTGCATGGAGATACAATTCAGGAGAGGTCACACAAGCAGTGAAAAATATATACCAGAGATTGATAGGCTGCAGAGCATTGCATGGAGATACAATTCAGGAGAGGTCACACAAGCAGTGAAAAATATATAACTGTAAGAAGAGAAGAAAGATGAATATTAGCAATGCCATTTTCTAACTGCCAGGGCACTTTGATAAATTATGGCACTTCGATAAAATATGCATAAATGCTATATGCATAAATGCCCCCGCATAAATGCAGCCCCTTGACTATGTCTCAATATATAGGGATGTATCTGCTTAGAGCTACACAGATTTAACTCGTTAGCAATCAATCATTAGCTTAAAAGACAACAGGAGACCATAAAGTGCAGGGAAAGACAAAAAACAAAAAAAAAGACTAGCAAACTCGGCATGGATCATAAACTCTTAAAGTAAGTGTGATGACCTTTAAGTATCATGGATTAAAAAACGTAGAGGAGTGAAAAATATATACCAGAGATTGATAGGCTGCAGAGCATTGCATGGAGATACAATTCAGGAGAGGTCACACTAGCAGTGAAAAATATATACCTGTAAGAAGAGAAGAAAGATGAATATTAGCAATGCCATTTTCTAACTGCCAGGGCACTTTGATAAATTATGGCACTTCGATAAAGTATGCATAAATTCTACAGGCATAAATGCCCCCGCATAAATGCAGCCCCTTGACTATGTCTCAATATATAGGGACGTATCTGCTTAGATCTACACAGATTTAACTCGTTAGCAATCAATCACTAGCTTAAAAGACAACAGGAGACCATAAAGTGCAGGGAAAAACAAAAAAACAGACTAGCAAACTCGGCATGGATCATAAACTCTTAAAGTAAGTATGATGACCTTTAAGTATCATGGATTAAAAAACGTAGAGGAATGAAAAATATATACCAGAGATGGATAGGCTGCAGAGCATTGCATGGAGATACAATTCAGGAGAGGTCACACAAGCAGTGAAAAATATATACCAGAGATTGACAGGCTGCAGAGCATTGCATGGAGATACAATTCAGGAGAGGTCACACAAGTAGTGAAAAATATATACCTGTAAGAAGAGAAGAAAGATGAATATTAGCAATGCCATTTGCTAACTGCCAGGGCACTTTGATAAATTATGGCACTTCGATAAAGTATGCATAAATGTTATATGCATAAATGCCCCCGCATAAATGCAGCCCCTTGACTATGTCTCAATATATAGGGACGTATCTGCTTACATCTACACAGATTTAACTCGTTAGCAATCAATCACTAGCTTAAAAGACAACAGGAGAATAAAGTGCAGGGAAAAAGAAAAAACAAAAAAACAGACTAGCAAACTCGGCATGGATCATAAACTCTTAAAGTAAGTGTGATGACCTTTAAGTATCATGGATTAAAAAATGTAGAGGAGTGAAAAATATATACCAGAGATTGATAGGCTGTAGAGCATTGCATGGAGATACAATTCAGGAGTGGTCACACAAGCAGTGAAAAATATATACCAGAGATTGATAGGCTGCAGAGCATTGCATGGAGATACAATTCAGGAGAGGTCACACAAGCAGTGAAAAATATATACCAGAGATTGATAGGCTGCAGAGCATTGCATGGAGATACAATTCAGGAGAGGTCACACAAGCAGTGAAAAATATATACCTGTAAGAAGAGAAGAAAGATGAATATTAGCAATGTCATTTTCTAACTGCCAGGGCACTTTGATAAATTATGGGACTTCGATAAAGTATGCATAAATGCTATATGCATAAATGCCCCCGCATAAATGCAGCCCCTTGACTATGTCTCAATATATAGGGACGTATCTGCTTAGATCTACACAGATTTAACTCGTTAGCAATCAATCACTAGCTTAAAAGACAACAGGAGACCATAAAGTGCAGGGAAAAACAAAAAACAAAAAAACAGACTAGCAAACTCGGCATGGATCATAAACTCTTAAAGTAAGTGTGATGACCTTTAAGTATCATGGATTAAAAAACGTAGAGGAGTGAAAAATATTTACCAGAGATTGATAGGCTGCAGAGCATTGCATGGAGATACAATTCAGGAGAGGTCACACAAGCAGTGAAAAATATATAACTGTAAGAAGAGAAGAAAGATGAAAATTAGCAATGCTATTTTCTAACTGCCAGGGCACTTTGATAAATTATGGCACTTCGATAAAATATGCATAAATGCTATATGCATAAATGCCCCCGCATAAATGCAGCCCCTTGACTATGTCTCAATATATAGGGATGTATCTGCTTAGAGCTACACAGATTTAACTCGTTAGCAATCAATCATTAGCTTAAAAGACAACAGGAGACCATAAAGTGCAGGGAAAGACAAAAAACAAAAAAAAAGACTAGCAAACTCGGCATGGATCATAAACTCTTAAAGTAAGTGTGATGACCTTTAAGTATCATGGATTAAAAAACGTAGAGGAGTGAAAAATATATACCAGAGATTGATAGGCTGCAGAGCATTGCATGGAGATACAATTCAGGAGAGGTCACACTAGCAGTGAAAAATATATACCTGTAAGAAGAGAAGAAAGATGAATATTAGCAATGCCATTTTCTAACTGCCAGGGCACTTTGATAAATGATGGCACTTCGATAAAGTATGCATAAATTCTACAGGCATAAATGCCCTCGCGTAAATGCAGCCCCTTGACTATGTCTCAATATATAGGGACGTATCTGCTTAGATCTACACAGATTTAACTCGTTAGCAATCAATCACTAGTTTAAAAGACAACAGGAGACCATAAAGTGCAGGGAAAAACAAAAAAACAGACTAGCAAACTCGGCATGGATCATAAACTCTTAAAGTAAGTATGATGACCTTTAAGTATCATGGATTAAAAAACGTAGAGGAGTGAAAAATATATACCAGAGATGGATAGGCTGCAGAGCATTGCATGGAGATACAATTCAGGAGAGGTCACACAAGCAGTGAAAAATATATACCAGAGATTGACAGGCTGCAGAGCATTGCATGGAGCTACAATTCAGGAGAGGTCACACAAGTAGTGAAAAATATATACCTGTAGGAAGAGAAGAAAGATGAATATTAGCAATGCCATTTTCTAACTGCCAGGGCACTTTGATAAATTATGGCACTTCGATAAAGTATGCATAAATGTTATATGCATAAATGCCCCCGCATAAATGCAGCCCCTTGACTATGTCTCAATATATAGGGACGTATCTGCTTACATCTACACAGATTTAACTCGTTAGCAATCAATCACTAGCTTAAAAGACAACAGGAGAATAAAGTGCAGGGAAAAAGAAAAAACAAAAAAACAGACTAGCAAACTCGGCATGGATCATAAACTCTTAAAGTAAGTGTGATGACCTTTAAGTATCATGGATTAAAAAATGTAGAGGAGTGAAAAATATATACCAGAGATTGATAGGCTGCAGAGCATTGCATGGAGATACAATTCAGGAGTGGTCACACAAGCAGTGAAAAATATACAGTACAGACCAAAAGTTTGGACACACCTTCTCATTTAAAGATTTTTCTGCATTTTCATGACTATGAAAATTGTACATTGACACTGAAGGCATCAAAACTATGAATTAATACATGTGGAATTATATACTTAACAAAAAAAGTGTGAAACAACTGAAAATATGTCTTATATTCTAGGTTCTTCAAAGTAGTCACCTTTTGCTTTGATGACTGCTTTGCACACTCTTGGCATTCTCTTGATGAGCTTCAAGAGGTAGTCACCGGAAATGGTTTTCACTTCACAGGTGTGCCCTGTCAGGTTTAATAAGTGGGATTTCTTGCCTTATAAATAGGGTTGGGACCATCAGTTGTGTTGTGCAGAAGTCAGATGGATACACAGCTGATAGTCCTACTGAATAGACTGTTAGAATTTGTATTATGGCAAGAAAAAAGCAGGTAAGTAAAGAAAAACGAGTGGCCATCATTACTTTAAGAAATGAAGGTCAGTCAGTCTGAAAAATTGGGCAAACTTTGAAAGTGTCCCCAAGTGCAGTTGCAAAAACCATCAAGCGCTACAAAGAAACTGGCTTACATGAGGACCACCCAAGGAAAGGAAGACCAAGAGTCACCTCTGCTTCTGAGGATAAGTTTATCCGAGTCACCAGCCTCAGAAATCGCAGGTTAAGAGCAGCTCAGATTAGAGACCAGGTCAATGCTACACAGAGTTCTAGCAGCAGACACATCTCTTCAACAACTGTTAAGAGGAGACTTTGTGCAGCAGGCCTTCATGGTAAAATAGCTGCTAGGAAACCACTGCTAAGGACAGGCAACAAGCAGAAGAGACAAGTTTGGGCTGAAGAACACAAGGAATGGACATTAGACCAGTGGAAATCTGTGCTTTGGTCTGATGAGTCCAAATTTGAGAACTTTGGTTCCAACTACCGTGTCTTTGTGCGACGCAGAAAAGGTGAACAGATGGACTCTACATGCCTGGTTCCCACCGTGAAGCATGGAGGAGGAGGTGTGATGGTGTGGGGGTGCTTTGCTGGTGACACTGTTGGGGATTTATTCAAAATTGAAGGCATACTGAACCAGCATGGCTACCACAGCATCTTGCAGCGGCATGCTATTCCATCCGGTTTGCGTTTAGTTGGACCATCATTTATTTTTCAACAGGACAATGACCCCAAACACACCTCCAGTCTGTGTAAGGGCTATGTGACCAAGAAGGAGAGTGATGGGGTGCTACGCCAGATGACCTGGCCTCCACAGTCATCAGACCTGAACCCAATCGAGATGGTTTGGGGTGAGCTGGACCGCAGAGTGAAGGAAAAAGGGCCAACAAGTGCTAAGCATCTCTGGGAACTCCTTCAAGATTGTTGGAAGACCATTTCCGGTGACTACCTCTTGAAGCTCATCAAGAGAATGCCAAGAGTGTGCAAAGCAGTCATCAAAGCAAAAGGTGGCTACTTTGAAGAACCTAGAATATAAGACATATTTTTAGTTGTTTCACAATTTTTTGTTAAGTATATAATTCCACATGTGTTAATTCATAGTTTTGATGCCTTCAGTGTGAATGTACAATTTTCATAGTCATGAAAATACAGAAAAATCTTTAAATGAGAAGGTGTGTCCAAAGTATTGGTCTGTACTGTATACCAGAGATTGATAGGCTGCAGAGCATTGCATGGAGATACAATTCAGGAGAGGTCACACAAGCAGTGAAAAATATATACCAGAGATTGATAGGCTGCAGAGCATTGCATGGAGATACAATTCAGGAGAGGTCACACAAGCAGTGAAAAATATATACCTGTAAGAAGAGAAGAAAGATGAATATTAGCAATGTCATTTTCTAACTGCCAGGGCACTTTGATAAATTATGGGACTTCGATAAAGTATGCATAAATGCTATATGCATAAATGCCCCCGCATAAATGCAGCCCCTTGACTATGTCTCAATATATAGGGACGTATCTGCTTAGATCTACACAGATTTAACTCGTTAGCAATCAATCACTAGCTTAAAAGACAACAGGAGACCATAAAGTGCAGGGAAAAACAAAAAACAAAAAAACAGACTAGCAAACTCGGCATGGATCATAAACTCTTAAAGTAAGTGTGATGACCTTTAAGTATCATGGATTAAAAAACGTAGAGGAGTGAAAAATATATACCAGAGATTGATAGGCTGCAGAGCATTGCATGGAGATACATTTCAGGAGAGGTCACGCAAGCAGTGAAAAATATATACCTGTAAGAAGAGAAGAAAGATGAATATTAGCAATGCCATTTTCTAACTGCCAGGGCACTTTGATAAATTATGGCACTTCGATAAAGTATGCATAAATGCTATATGCATAAATGCCCCCGCATAAATGCAGCCCCTTGACTATGTCTCAATATATAGGGACGTATCTGCTTAGATCTACACAGATTTATCACGTTAGCAATCAATCACTAGCTTAAAAGACAACAGGAGACCATAAAGTGCAGGGAAAAAAAAAAACAGACTAGCAAACTCGGCATGGATCATAAACTCTTAAAGTAAGTATGATGACCTTTAAGTATCATGGATTAAAAAACGTAGAGGAGTGAAAAATATATACCAGAGATTGATAGGCTGCAGAGCATTGCATGGAGATACAATTCAGGAGAGGTCACACAAGCAGTGAAAGATATACACCTGTAAGAAGAGAAGAAAGATGAATATTAGCAATGCCATTTTCTAACTGCCAGGACACTTTGATAAATGATGGCACTTCGATAAAGTATGCATAAATGCTATATGCATAAATGCCCCCGCATAAATGCAGCCCCTTGACTATTTCTCAATATATAGGGACGTATCTGCTTAGATCTACACAGATTTAACTCGTTAGCAATCAATCACTAGCTTAAAAGACAACAGGAGACCATAAAGTGCAGGGAAAAACAAAAAACAAAAAAACAGACTAGCAAACTCGGCATGGATCATAAACTCTTAAAGTATGTGTGATGACCTTTAAGTATCATGGATTAAAAAACGTAGAGGAGTGAAAAATATATACCAGAGATTGATAGGCAGCAGAGCATTGCATGGAGATACAATTCAGGAGAGGTCACACAAGCAGTGAAAAATATGTACCAGAGATTGATAGGCTGCAGAGCATTGCATGGAGATACAATTCAGGAGAAGTCACACAAGTAGTGAAAAATATATACCAGAGATTGATAGGCTGCAGAGCATTGCATGGAGATACAATTCAGGAGAGGTCACACAAGCAGTGAAAAATATATACCTGTAAGAAGAGAAGAAAGATGAATATTAGCAATGCCATTTTCTAACTGCCAGGGCACTTTGATAAATTATGGCACTTCGATAAAGTATGCATAAATGCTATATGCATAAATGCCCCCGCATAAATGCAGCCCCTTGACTATGTCTCAATATATAGGGACGTATCTGCTTAGATCTACACACATTTAACTCGTTAGCAATCAATCACTAGCTTAAAAGACAACAGGAGACCATAAAGTGCAGGGAAAAACAAAAAACAATAAAACAGACTAGCAAACTCGGCATGGATCATAAATTCTTAAAGTAAGTGTGATGACCTTTACGTATCATGGATTAAAAAACGTAGAGGAGTGAAAAATATATACCAGAGATTGATAGGCTGCAGAGCATTGCATGGAGATACAATTCAGGAGAGGTCACACAAGCAGTGAAAGATATATACCTGTAAGAAGAGAAGAAAGATGAATATTAGCAATGCCATTTTCTAACTGCCAGGGCACTTTGATAAATTATGGCACTTCGATAAAATATGCATAAATGCTATATGCATAAATACCCCCACATAAATGCAGCCCCTTGACTATGTCTCAATATATAGGGATGTATCTGCTTAGAGCTACACAGATTTAACTCGTTAGCAATCAATCATTAGCTTAAAAGACAACAGGAGACCATAAAGTGCAGGGAAAAAGAAAAAACAAAAAGACAGACTAGCAAACTCCGCATGGATCATAAACTCTTAAAGTAAGTGTGATGACCTTTAAGTATCATGGATTAAAAAACGTAGAGGAGTGAAAAATATATACCAGAGATTGATAGGCTGCAGAGCATTGCATGGAGATACAATTCAGGAGAGGTCACACAAGCAGTGAAAAATATATACCAGAGATTGATAGGCTGCAGAGCATTGCATCGAGATACAATTCAGGAGAGGTCACACAAGCAGTTAAAAATATATACCAGAGATTGATAGGCTGCAGAGCATTGCATGGAGATACAATTCAGGAGAGGTCACACAAGCAGTGAAAAATATATACCAGAGATTGATAGGCTGAAGAGCATTGCATGGATTTATAATTCAGGAGAGGTCACACAAGCAGTGAAAAATATATACCTGTAAGAAGAGAAGAAAGATGAATATTAGCAATGCCATTTTCTAACTGCCAGGGCACTTTGATAAATTATGGCACTTCGATAAAGTATGCATAAATGCTATATGCATAAATGCCCCCGCATAAATGCAGCCCCTTGACTATGTCTCAATATATAGGGACGTATCTGCTTAGATCTATACAGATTTAAGTCGTTAGCAATCAATCACTAGCTTAAAAGACAACAGGAGACCATAAAGTGCAGGGAAAAAGAAAAAACAAAAAGACTGACTAGCAAACTCGGCATGGATCATAAACTCTTAAAGTACGTGTGATGACCTTTAAGTATCATGGATTAAAAAACGTAGAGGAGTGAAAAATATATACCAGAGATTGATAGGCTGCAGAGCATTGCATGGAGATACAATTCAGGAGAGGTCACACAAGCAGTGAAAAATATATACCAGAGATTGATAGGCTGCAGAGCATTGCATCGAGATACAATTCAGGAGAGGTCACACAAGCAGTTAAAAATATATACCAGAGATTGATAGGCTGCAGAGCATTGCATGGAGATACAATTCAGGAGAGGTCACACAAGCAGTGAAAAATATATACCAGAGATTGATAGGCTGAAGAGCATTGCATGGATTTATAATTCAGGAGAGGTCACACAAGCAGTGAAAAATATATACCTGTAAGAAGAGAAGAAAGATGAATATTAGCAATGCCATTTTCTAACTGCCAGGGCACTTTGATAAATTATGGCACTTCGATAAAGTATGCATAAATGCTATATGCATAAATGCCCCCGCATAAATGCAGCCCCTTGACTATGTCTCAATATATAGGGACGTATCTGCTTAGATCTACACAGATTTAAGTCGTTAGCAATCAATCACTAGCTTAAAAGACAACAGGAGACCATAAAGTGCAGGGAAAAACAAAAAACAAAAAAACAGACTAGCAAACTCGGCATGGATCATAAACTCTTAAAGTAAGTGTGATGACCTTTAAGTATCATGGATTAAAAAACGTAGAAGAGTGAAAATTATATACCAGAGATTGATAGGCTGCAGAGCATTGCATGGAGATACAATTCAGGAGAGGTCACACAAGCAGTGAAAAATATATACCTGTAAGAAGAGAAGAAAGATGAATATTAGCAATGCCATTTTCTAACTGCCAGGGCACTTTGATAAATTATGGCACTTCGATAAAATATGCATAAATGCTATATGCATAAATGCCCCCGCATAAATGCAGCCCCTTGACTATGTCTCAATATATAGGGATGTATCTGCTTAGAGCTACACAGATTTAACTCGTTAGCAATCAATCATTAGCTTAAAAGACAACAGGAGACCATAAAGTGCAGGGAAAAACAAAAAACAAAAAGACAGACTAGCAAACTCGGCATGGATCATAAACTCTTAAAGTAAGTGTGATGACCTTTAAGTATCATGGATTAAAAAACGTAGAGGAGTGAAAAATATATACCAGAGATTGATAGGCAGCAGAGCATTGCATGGAGATACAATTCAGGAGAGGTCACACAAGCAGTGAAAAATATATACCAGAGATTGATAGGCTGCAGAGCATTGCATGGAGATACAATTCAGGAGAGGTCACACAAGCAGTGAAAAATATATACCAGAGATTGATAGGCTGAAGAGCATTGCATGGATTTATAATTCAGGAGAGGTCACACAAGCAGTGAAAAATATATACCTGTAAGAAGAGAAGAAAGATGAATATTAGCAATGCCATTTTCTAACTGCCAGGGCACTTTGATAAATTATGGCACTTCGATAAAGTATGCATAAATGCTATATGCATAAATGCCCCCGCATAAATGCAGCCCCTTGACTATGTCTCAATATATAGGGACGTATCTGCTTAGATCTATATAGATTTAAGTCGTTAGCAATCAATCACTAGCTTAAAAGACAACAGGAGACCATAAAGTGCAGGGAAAAACAAAAAACAAAAAAACAGACTAGCAAACTCGGCATGGATCATAAACTCTTAAAGTAAGTGTGATGACCTTTAAGTATCATTGATTAAAAAACGTAGAGGAGTGAAAAATATATACCAGAGATTGATAGGCTGCAGAGCATTGCATGGAGATACAATTCAGGAGAGGTCACACAAGTAGTGAAAAATATATACCAGAGATTGATAGGCTGCAGAGCATTGCATGGAGATACAATTCAGGAGAGGTCACACAAGCAGTGAAAAATATATACCTGTAAGAAGAGAAGAAAGATGAATATTAGCAATGCCATTTTCTAACTGCCAGGGCACTTTGATAAATTATGGCACTTCGATAAAGTATGCATAAATGCTATATGCATAAATGCCCCCGCATAAATGCAGCCCCTTGACTATGTCTCAATATATAGGGACGTATCTGCTTAGATCTACACACATTTAACTCGTTAGCAATCAATCACTAGCTTAAAAGACAACAGGAGACCATAAAGTGCAGGGAAAAACAAAAAACAATAAAACAGACTAGCAAACTCGGCATGGATCATAAATTCTTAAAGTAAGTGTGATGACCTTTACGTATCATGGATTAAAAAACGTAGAGGAGTGAAAAATATATACCAGAGATTGATAGGCTGCAGAGCATTGCATGGAGATACAATTCAGGAGAGGTCACACAAGCAGTGAAAAATATATACCTGTAAGAAGAGAAGAAAGATGAATATTAGCAATGCCATTTTCTAACTGCCAGGGCACTTTGATAAATTATGGCACTTCGATAAAGTATGCATAAATGCTATATGCATAAATGCCCCCGCATAAATGCAGCCCCTTGACTATGTCTCAATATATAGGGACGTATCTGCTTAGATCTACACAGATTTAAGTCGTTAGCAATCAATCACTAGCTTAAAAGACAACAGGAGACCATAAAGTGCAGGGAAAAACAAAAAACAAAAAAACAGACTAGCAAACTCGGCATGGATCATAAACTCTTAAAGTAAGTGTGATGACCTTTAAGTATCATGGATTAAAAAACGTAGAAGAGTGAAAATTATATACCAGAGATTGATAGGCTGCAGAGCATTGCATGGAGATACAATTCAGGAGAGGTCACACAAGCAGTGAAAAATATATACCTGTAAGAAGAGAAGAAAGATGAATATTAGCAATGCCATTTTCTAACTGCCAGGGCACTTTGATAAATTATGGCACTTCGATAAAATATGCATAAATGCTATATGCATAAATGCCCCCGCATAAATGCAGCCCCTTGACTATGTCTCAATATATAGGGATGTATCTGCTTAGAGCTACACAGATTTAACTCGTTAGCAATCAATCATTAGCTTAAAAGACAACAGGAGACCATAAAGTGCAGGGAAAAACAAAAAACAAAAAGACAGACTAGCAAACTCGGCATGGATCATAAACTCTTAAAGTAAGTGTGATGACCTTTAAGTATCATGGATTAAAAAACGTAGAGGAGTGAAAAATATATACCAGAGATTGATAGGCAGCAGAGCATTGCATGGAGATACAATTCAGGAGAGGTCACACAAGCAGTGAAAAATATATACCAGAGATTGATAGGCTGCAGAGCATTGCATGGAGATACAATTCAGGAGAGGTCACACAAGCAGTGAAAAATATATACCAGAGATTGATAGGCTGCAGAGCATTGCATGGAGATACAATTCAGGAGAGGTCACACAAGCAGTGAAAAATATATACCAGAGATTGATAGGCTGCAGAGCATTGCATGGAGATACAATTCAGGAGAGGTCACACAAGCAGTGAAAAATATATACCTGTAAGAAGAGAAGAAAGATGAATATTAGCAATGCCATTTTCTAACTGCCAGGGCACTTTGATAAATTATGGCACTTCGATAAAGTATGCATAAATGCTATATGTAGAAATGCCCCCGCATAAATGCAGCCCCTTGGCTATGTCTCAATATATAGGGACGTATCTGCTTAGATCTACACAGATTTAACTCGTTAGCAATCAATCACTAGCTTAAAAGACAACAGGAGACCATAAAGTGCAGGGAAAAACAAAAAAACAGACTAGCAAACTCGGCATGGATCATAAACTCTTAAAGTAAGTGTGATGACCTTTAAGTATCATGGATTAAAAAACGTAGAGGAGTGAAAAATATATACCAGAGATTGATAGGCTGCAGAGCATTGCATGGAGATACAATTCAGGAGAGGTCACACAAGCAGTGAAAAATATATACCTGTAAGAAGAGAAGAAAGATGAATATTAGCAATGCCATTTTCTAACTGCCAGGGCACTTTGATAAATGATGGCACTTCGATAAAGTATGCATAAATGCTATATGCATAAATGCCCCCGCATAAATGCAGCCCCTTGACTATGTCTCAATATATAGGGACGTATCTGCTTAGATCTACACAGATTTAACTCGTTAGCAATCAATCACTAGCTTAAAAGACAACAGGAGACCATAAAGTGCAGGGAAAAACAAAAAACAAAAAAACAGACTAACAAACTCGGCATGGATCATAAACTCTTAAAGTAAGTGTGATGACCCTTAAGTATCATGGATTAAAAAACGTAGAGGAGTGAAAATTACATACCAGAGATTGATAGGCTGCAGAGCATTGCATGGAGATACAATTCAGGAGAGGTCACACAAGCAGTGAAAAATATATACCTGTAAGAAGAGAAGAAAGATGAATATTAGCAATGCCATTTTCTAACTGCCAGGGCACTTTGATAAATTATGGCACTTCGATAAAATATGCATAAATGCTATATGCATAAATGCCCCCGCATAAATGCAGCCCCTTGACTATGTCTCAATATATAGGGATGTATCTGCTTAGAGCTACACAGATTTAACTCGTTAGCAATCAATCATTAGCTTAAAAGACAACAATAGACCATAAAGTGCAGGGAAAAACAAAAAACAAAAAGATAGACTAGCAAACTCGGCATGGATCATAAACTCTTAAAGTAAGTGTGATGACCTTTAAGTATCATGGATTAAAAAACGTAGAGGAGTGAAAAATATATACCAGAGATTGATAGGCAGCAGAGCATTGCATGGAGATACAATTCAGGAGAGGTCACACAAGCAGTGAAAAATATATACCAGAGATTGATAGGCTGCAGAGCATTGCATGGAGATACAATTCAGGAGAGGTCACACAAGCAGTGAAAATTATATACCAGAGATTGATAGGCTGCAGAGCATTGCATGGAGATACAATTCAGGAGAGGTCACACAAGCAGTGAAAAATATATACCTGTAAGAAGAGAAGAAAGATGAATATTAGCAATGCCATTTTCTAACTGCCAGGGCACTTTGATAAATTATGGCACTTCGATAAAGTATGCATAAATGCTATATGTAGAAATGCCCCCGCATAAATGCAGCCCCTTGGCTATGTCTCAATATATAGGGACGTATCTGCTTAGATCTACACAGATTTAACTCGTTAGCAATCAATCACTAGCTTAAAAGACAACAGGAGACCATAAAGTGCAGGGAAAAACAAAAAAACAGACTAGCAAACTCGGCATGGATCATAAACTCTTAAAGTAAGTGTGATGACCTTTAAGTATCATGGATTAAAAAACGTAGAGGAGTGAAAAATATATACCAGAGATTGATAGGCTGCAGAGCATTGCATGGAGATACAATTCAGGAGAGGTCACACAAGCAGTGAAAAATATATACCTGTAAGAAGAGAAGAAAGATGAATATTAGCAATGCCATTTTCTAACTGCCAGGGCACTTTGATAAATGATGGCACTTCGATAAAGTATGCATAAATGCTATATGCATAAATGCCCCCGCATAAATGCAGCCCCTTGACTATGTCTCAATATATAGGGACGTATCTGCTTAGATCTACACAGATTTAACTCGTTAGCAATCAATCACTAGCTTAAAAGACAACAGGAGACCATAAAGTGCAGGGAAAAACAAAAAACAAAAAAACAGACTAACAAACTCGGCATGGATCATAAACTCTTAAAGTAAGTGTGATGACCCTTAAGTATCATGGATTAAAAAACGTAGAGGAGTGAAAATTACATACCAGAGATTGATAGGCTGCAGAGCATTGCATGGAGATACAATTCAGGAGAGGTCACACAAGCAGTGAAAAATATATACCTGTAAGAAGAGAAGAAAGATGAATATTAGCAATGCCATTTTCTAACTGCCAGGGCACTTTGATAAATTATGGCACTTCGATAAAATATGCATAAATGCTATATGCATAAATGCCCCCGCATAAATGCAGCCCCTTGACTATGTCTCAATATATAGGGATGTATCTGCTTAGAGCTACACAGATTTAACTCGTTAGCAATCAATCATTAGCTTAAAAGACAACAATAGACCATAAAGTGCAGGGAAAAACAAAAAACAAAAAGATAGACTAGCAAACTCGGCATGGATCATAAACTCTTAAAGTAAGTGTGATGACCTTTAAGTATCATGGATTAAAAAACGTAGAGGAGTGAAAAATATATACCAGAGATTGATAGGCAGCAGAGCATTGCATGGAGATACAATTCAGGAGAGGTCACACAAGCAGTGAAAAATATATACCAGAGATTGATAGGCTGCAGAGCATTGCATGGAGATACAATTCAGGAGAGGTCACACAAGCAGTGAAAATTATATACCAGAGATTGATAGGCTGCAGAGCATTGCATGGAGATACAATTCAGGAGAGGTCACACAAGCAGTGAAAAATATATACCTGTAAGAAGAGAAGAAAGATGAATATTAGCAATGCCATTTTCTAACTGCCAGGGCACTTTGATAAATTATGGCACTTCGATAAAGTATGCATAAATGCTATATGCATAAATGCCCCCGCTTAAATGCAGCCCCTTGACTATGTCTCAATATATAGGGACATATCTGCTTAGATCTACACAGATTTAACTCGTTAGCAATCAATCACTAGCTTAAAAGACAACAGGAGACCATAAAGTGCAGGGAAAAACAAAAAAAACAGACTAGCAAACTCGGCATGGATCATAAACTCTTAAAGTAAGTGTGATGACCTTTAAGTATCATGGATTAAAAAACGTAGAGGAGTGAAAAATATATACCAGAGATCGATAGGCTGCAGAGCATTGCATGGAGATACAATTCAGGAGAGGTCACACAAGCAGTGAAAAATATATACCAGAGATTGATAGGCTGCAGAGCATTGCATGGAGATACAAATCAGGAGAGGTCACACAAGTAGTGAAAAATATATACCTGTAAGAAGAGAAGAAAGATGAATATTAGCAATGCCATTTGCTAACTGCCAGGGCACTTTGATAAATTATGGCACTTCGATAAAGTATGCATGAATGCTATATGCATAATGCCCCCGCATAAATGCAGCCCCTTGAGTATGTCTCAATATATAGGGACGTATCTGCTTACATCTACACAGATTTAACTCGTTAGCAATCAATCACTAGCTTAAAAGACAACAGGAGACCATAAAGTGCAGGGAAAAACAAAAAACAAAAAAATAGACTAGCAAACTCGGCATGGATCATAAACTCTTAAAGTAAGTGTGATGACCTTTAAGTATCATGGATTAAAAAACGTAGAGGAGTGAAAAATATATACCAGAGATTGATAGGCTGCAGAGCATTGCCTGGAGATACAATTCAGGAGAGGTCACACAAGCAGTGAAAAATATATACCAGAGATTGATAGGCTGCAGAGCATTGCATGGAGATACAATTCAGGAGAGGTCACAAAAGCAGTGAAAAATATATACCAGAGATTGATAGGCTGCAGAGCATTGCATGGAGATACAATTCAGGAGAGGTCACACAAGCAGTGAAAAATATATACCTGTAAGAAGAGAAGAAAGATGAATATTAGCAATGCCATTTGCTAACTGCCAGGGCACTTTGATAAATTATGGCACTTCGATAAAGTATGCATAAATGCTATATGCATAAATGCCCCTGCATAAATGCAGCCCCTTGACTATGTCTCAATATATAGGGACGTATCTGCTTAGATCTATACACATTTAACTCGTTAGCAATCAATCACTAGCTTAAAAGACAACAGGAGACCATAAAGTGCAGGGAAAAAAAAAAAAAAAAAACAGACTAGCAAACTCGGCATGGATCATAAACTCTTAAAGTAAGTGTGATAACCTTTAAGTATCATGGATTAAAAAACGTAGAGGAGTGAAAAATATATACCAGAGATTGATAGGCTGCAGAGCATTGCATGGAGATACAATTCAGGAGAGGTCACACAAGCAGTGAAAAATATATACCAGAGATTGATAGGCTGCAGAGCATTGCATGGAGATACAATTCAGGAGAGGTCACACAAGCAGTGAAAAATATATACCTGTAAGGAGAGAAGAAAGATGAATATTAGCAATGCCATTTTCTAACTGCCAGGGCACTTTAATAAATGATGGCACTTCGATAAAGTATGCATAAATGCTATATGCATAAATGCCCCCGCATAAATGCAGCCCCTTGACTATTTCTCAATATATAGGGACGTATCTGCTTAGATCTACACAGATTTAACTCGTTAGCAATCAATCACTAGCTTAAAAGACAACAGGAGACCATAAAGTGCAGGGAAAAACAAAAAACAAAAAAACAGACTAGCAAACTCGGCATGGATCATAAACTCTTAAAGTAAGTGTGATGACCTTTAAGTATCATGGATTAAAAAACGTAGAGGAGTGAAAAATATATACCAGAGATTGATAGGCTGCAGAGCATTGCATGGAGATACAATTCAGGAGAGGTCACACAAGCAGTGAAAAATATATACCTGTAAGAAGAGAAGAAAGATGAATATTAGCAATGCCATTTTCTAACTGCCAGGGCACTTTGATAAATTATGGCACTTCGATAAAGTATGCATAAATGCTATATGCAGAAATGCCCCCGCATAAATGCAGCCCCTTGGCTATGTCTCAATATATAGGGACGTATCTGCTTAGATCTACACAGATTTAACTCGTTAGCAATCAATCACTAGCTTAAAAGACAACAGGAGACCATAAAGTGCAGGGAAAAACAAAAAAACAGACTAGCAAACTCGGCATGGATCATAAACTCTTAAAGTAAGTGTGATGACCTTTAAGTATCATGGATTAAAAAACGTAGAGGAGTGAAAAATATATACCAGAGATTGATAGGCTGCAGAGCATTGCATGGAGATACAATTCAGGAGAGGTCACACAAGCAGTGAAAAATATATACCTGTAAGAAGAGAAGAAAGATGAATATTAGCAATGCCATTTTGTAACTGCCAGGGCAATTTAATAAATTATGGCACTTCGATAAAGTATGCATAAATGCTATATGCATAAATGCCCCCGCATAAATGCAGCCCTTGACTATGTCTCAATATATAGGGACGTATCTGCTTAGATCTACACAGATTTAACTCGTTAGCAATCAATCACTAGCTTAAAAGACAACAGGAGACGATAAAGTGCAGGGAAAAACAAAAAACAAAAAAACAGACTAGCAAACTCGGCATGGATCATAAACTCTTAAAGTAAGTGTGATGACCCTTAAGTATCATGGATTAAAAAACGTAGAGGAGTGAAAATTATATACCAGAGATTGATAGGCTGCAGAGCATTGCATGGAGATACAATTCAGGAGAGGTCACACAAGCAGTGAAAAATATATACCTGTAAGAAGAGAAGAAAGATGAATATTAGCAATGCCATTTTCTAACTGCCAGGGCACTTTGATAAATTATGGCACTTCGATAAAATATGCATAAATGCTATATGCATAAATGCCCCCGCATAAATGCAGCCCCTTGACTATGTCTCAATATATAGGGATGTATCTGCTTAGAGCTACACAGATTTAACTCGTTAGCAATCAATCATTAGCTTAAAAGACAACAGGAGACCATAAAGTGCAGGGAAAAACAAAAAACAAAAAGATAGACTAGCAAACTCGGCATGGATCATAAACTCTTAAAGCAAGTGTGATGACCTTTAAGTATCATGGATTAAAAAACGTAGAGGAGTGAAAAATATATACCAGAGATTGATAGGCAGCAGAGCATTGCATGGAGATACAATTCAGGAGAGGTCACACAAGCAGTGAAAAATATATACCAGAGATTGATAGGCTGCAGAGCATTGCATGGAGATACAATTCAGGAGAGGTCACACAAGCAGTGAAAAATATATACCAGAGATTGATAGGCTGCAGAGCATTGCATGGAGATACAATTCAGGAGAGGTCACACAAGCAGTGAAAAATACATACCAGAGATTAATAGGCTGCAGAGCATTGCATGGAGATACAATTCAGGAGAGGTCACACAAGCAGTGAAAAATATATACCTGTAAGAAGAGAAGAAAGATGAATATTAGCAATGCCATTTTCTAACTGCCAGGGCACTTTGATAAATTATGGCACTTCGATAAAGTATGCATAAATGCTATATGCATAAATGCCCCCGCTTAAATGCAGCCCCTTGACTATGTCTCAATATATAGGGACATATCTGCTTAGATCTACACAGATTTAACTCGTTAGCAATCAATCACTAGCTTAAAAGACAACAGGAGACCATAAAGTGCAGGGAAAAACAAAAAAAACAGACTAGCAAACTCGGCATGGATCATAAACTCTTAAAGTAAGTGTGATGACCTTTAAGTATCATGGATTAAAAAACGTAGAGGAGTGAAAAATATGTACCAGAGATCGATAGGCTGCAGAGCATTGCATGGAGATACAATTCAGGAGAGGTCACACAAGCAGTGAAAAATATATACCAGAGATTGATAGGCTGCAGAGCATTGCATGGAGATACAAATCAGGAGAGGTCACACAAGTAGTGAAAAATATATACCTGTAAGAAGAGAAGAAAGATGAATATTAGCAATGCCATTTGCTAACTGCCAGGGCAGTTTGATAAATTATGGCACTTCGATAAAGTATGCATGAATGCTATATGCATAATGCCCCCGCATAAATGCAGCCCCTTGAGTATGTCTCAATATATAGGGACGTATCTGCTTACATCTACACAGATTTAACTCGTTAGCAATCAATCACTAGCTTAAAAGACAACAGGAGACCATAAAGTGCAGGGAAAAACAAAAAACAAAAAAACAGAATAGCAAACTCGGCATGGATCATAAACTCTTAAAGTAAGTGTGATGACCTTTAAGTATCATGGATTAAAAAACGTAGAGGAGTGAAAAATATATACCAGAGATTGATAGGCTGCAGAGCATTGCCTGGAGATACAATTCAGGAGAGGTCACACAAGCAGTGAAAAATATGTACCAGAGATTGATAGGCTGCAGAGCATTGCATGGAGATACAGTTCAGGAGAGGTCACACAAGCAGTGAAAAATATATACCAGAGATTGATAGACTGCAGAGCATTGCATGGAGATACAATTCAGGAGAGGTCACACAAGCAGTGAAAAATATATACCTGTAAGAAGAGAAGAAAGATGAATATTAGCAATGCCATTTGCTAACTGCCAGGGCACTTTGATAAATTATGGCACTTCGATAAAGTATGCATAAATGCTATATGCATAAATGCCCCCGCATAAATGCAGCCCCTTGACTTTGTCTCAATATATAGGGACGTATCTGCTTAGATCTATACACATTTAACTCGTTAGCAATCAATCACTAGCTTAAAAGACAACAGGAGACCATAAAGTGCAGGGAAAAACAAAAAACAAAAAAACAGACTAGCAAACTCGGCATGGATCATAAACTCTTAAAGTAAGTGTGATGACCTTTAAGTATCATGGATTAAAAAACGTAGAGGAGTGAAAAATATATACCAGAGATTGATAGGCTGCAGAGCATTGCATGGAGATACAATTCAGGAGAGGTCACACAAGCAGTGAAAAATATATACCTGTAAGAAGAGAAGAAAGATGAATATTAGCAATGCCATTTTCTAACTGCCAGGGTACTTTGATAAATTATGGCACATCGATAAAGTATGCATAAATGCTATATGCATAAATGCCCCCGCATAAATGCAGCCCCTTGACTATGTCTCAATATATAGGGACGTATCTGCTCAGATCAACACAGATTTAACTCGTTAGCAATCAATCACTAGCTTAAAAGACAACAGGAGACCATAAAGTGCAGGGAAAAACAAAAAAACAGACTAGAAAACTCGGCATGGATCATAAACTCTTAAAGTAAGTGTGATGACCTTTAAGTATCATGGATTAAAAAACATAGAGGAGTGAAAAATATATACCAGAGATTGATAGGCTGCAGAGCATTGCATGGAGATACTATTCAGGAGAGGTCACACAAGCAGTGAAAATTATATACCTGTAAGAAGAGAAGAAAGATGAATATTAGCAATGCCATTTTCTAACTGCCAGGGCACTTTGATAAATTATGGCACTTCAATAAAGTATGCATAAATGCCCCCGCATAAATGCAGCCCCTTGACTATGTCTCAATATATAGGGACGTATCTGCTTAGATCTACACAGATTTAACTCGTTAGCAATCAATCACTAGCTTAAAAGACAACAGGAGACCATAAAGTGCAGGGAAAAAAAAAAAAAAAAACAGACTAGCAAACTCGGCATGGATCATAAACTCTTAAAGTAAGTGTGATGACCTTTAAGTATCATGGATTAAAAAACGTAGAGGAGTGAAAAATATATACCAGAGATTGATAGGCTGCAGAGCATTGCATGGAGATACAATTCAGGAGAGGTCACACAAGCAGTGAAAGATATAAACCTGTAAGAAGAGAAGAAAGATGAATATTAGCAATGCCATTTTCTAACTGCCAGGGCACTTTGATAAATGATGGCACTTCGATAAAGTATGCATAAATGCTATATGCATAAATTCCCCCGCATAAATGCAGCCCCTTGACTATTTCTCAATATATAGGGACGTATCTGCTTAGATCTACACAGATTTAACTCGTTAGCAATCAATCACTAGCTTAAAAGACAACAGGAGACCATAAATTGCAGGGAAAAAAAAAAAAAAAGAAACAGACTAGCAAACTCGGCATGGATCATAAACTCTTAAAGTAAGTGTGATGACCTTTAAGTATCATGGATTAAAAAACGTAGAGGAGTGAAAAATATATACCAGAGATTGATAGGCTGCAGAGCATTGCATGGAGATACAATTCAGGAGAGGTCGCACAAGCAGTGAAAGATATATACCTGTAAGGAGAGAAGAAAGATGAATATTAGCAATGCCATTTTCTAACTGCCAGGGCACTTTGATAAATGATGGCACTTTGATAAAGTATGCATAAATAAATATATGCATAAATGCCCCCGCATAAATGCAGCCCCTTGGTTATTTCTCAATATATAGGGACGTATCTGCTTAGATCTACACAGATTTAACTCGTTAGCAATCAATCACTAGCTTAAAAGACAACAGGAGACCATAAAGTGCAGGGAAAAACAAAAAACAAAAAAACAGACTAGCAAATTCGGCATGGATCATAAACTCTTAAAGTAAGTTTGATGACCTTTAAGTATCATGGATTAAAAAATGTAGAGGAGTGAAAAATATATACCAGAGATTGATAGGCAGCAGAGCATTGCATGGAGATACAATTCAGGAGAGGTCACACAAGCAGTGAAAAATATATACCAGAGATTGATAGGCAGCAGAGCATTGCATGGAGATACAATTCAGGAGAGGTCACACAAGCAGTGAAAAATATGTACCAGAGATTAATAGGCTGCAGAGCATTGCATGGAGATACAATTCAGGAGAGGTCACACAAGCAGTGAAAAATATATACCAGAGATTGATAGGCTGCAGAGCATTGCATGGAGATACAATTCAGGAGAGGTCACACAAGCAGTGAAAAATATATACCTGTAAGAAGAGAAGAAAGATGAATATTAGCAATGCCATTTTCTAACTGCCAGGGCACTTTGATAAATTATGGCACTTCGATAAAGTATGCATAAATGCTATATGCATAAATGCCCCCGTATAAATGCATCCCCTTGACTATGTCTCAATATATAGGGACGTATCTGCTTAGATCTACACAGATTTAACTCGTTAGCAATCAATCACTAGCTTAAAAGACAACAGGAGACCATAAAGTGCAGGAAAAAAAAATAAATAAAAAACAGACTAGCAAACTCGGCATGGATCATAAACTCTTAAAGTAAGTGTGATGACCTTTAAGTATCATGGATTAAAAAACGTAGAGGAGTGAAGAATATATACCAGAGATTGATAGGCAGCAGAGCATTGCATGGAGATACAATTCAGGAGAGGTCACACAAGCAGTGAAAAATATATACCAGAGATTGATAGGCAGCAGAGCATTGCATGGAGATACAATTCAGGAGAGGTCACACAAGCAGTGAAAAATATGTACCAGAGATTGATAGGCTGCAGAGCATTGCATGGAGATACAATTCAGGAGAGGTCACACAAGCAGTGAAAAATATATACCAGAGATTGATAGGCTGCAGAGCATTGCATGGAGATACAATTCAGGAGAGGTCACACAAGCAGTGAAAAATATATACCTGTAAGAAGAGAAGAAAGATGAATATTAGTAATGCCATTTTCTAACTGCCAGGGCACTTTGATAAATTATGGCACTTCGATAAAATATTCATAAATGCTATATGCATAAATGCCCCCGCATAAATGCAGCCCCTTGCCTATGTCTCAATATATAGGGATGTATCTGCTTAAAGCTACACAGATTTAACTCGTTAGCAATGAATCATTAGCTTAAAAGACAACAGGAGACCATAAAGTGCAGGGAAAAACAAAAAACAAAAAAACAGACTAGCAAACTCGGCATGGATCATAAACTCTTAAAGTAAGTGTGATGACCTTTAAGTATCATGGATTAAAAAACGTAGAGGAGTGAAAAATATATACCAGAGATTGATAGGCTGCAGAGCATTGCATGGAGATACAATTCAGGAGAGGTCACACAAGCAGTGAAAAATATATACCTGTAAGAAGAGAAGAAAGATGAATATTAGCAATGTCATTTTCTAACTGCCAGGGTACTTTGATAAATTATGGGACTTCGATAAAGTATGCATAAATGCTATATGCATAAATGCCCCCGCATAAATGCAGCCCCTTGACTATTTCTCAATATATAGGGACGTATCTGCTTAGATCTACACAGATTTAATTCGTTAGCAATCAATCACTAGCTTAAAAGACAACAGGAGACCATAAAGTGCAGGGAAAAACAAAAAACAAAAAAACAGACTAGCAAATTCGGCATGGATCATAAACTCTTAAAGTAAGTGTGATGACCTTTAAGTATCATGGATTAAAAAACGTAGAGGAGTGAAAAATATATACCAGAGATTGATAGGCAGCAGAGCATTGCATGGAGATACAATTCAGGAGAGGTCACACAAGCAGTGAAAAATATATACCTGTAAGAAGAGAAGAAAGATGAATATTAGCAATGCCATTTTCTAACTGCCAGGGCACTTTGATAAATTATGGCACTTCGATAAAGTATGCATAAATGCTATATGCATAAATGCCCCCGTATAAATGCATCCCCTTGACTATGTCTCAATATATAGGGACGTATCTGCTTAGATCTACACAGATTTAACTCGTTAGCAATCAATCACTAGCTTAAAAGACAACAGGAGACCATAAAGTGCAGGAAAAAAAAATAAATAAAAAACAGACTAGCAAACTCGGCATGGATCATAAACTCTTAAAGTAAGTGTGATGACCTTTAAGTATCATGGATTAAAAAACGTAGAGGAGTGAAGAATATATACCAGAGATTGATAGGCAGCAGAGCATTGCATGGAGATACAATTCAGGAGAGGTCACACAAGCAGTGAAAAATATATACCACAGATTGATAGGCAGCAGAGCATTGCATGGAGATACAATTCAGGAGAGGTCACACAAGCAGTGAAAAATATGTACCAGAGATTGATAGGCTGCAGAGCATTGCATGGAGATACAATTCAGGAGAGGTCACACAAGCAGTGAAAAATATATACCAGAGATTGATAGGCTGCAGAGCATTGCATGGAGATACAATTCAGGAGAGGTCACACAAGCAGTGAAAAATATATACCTGTAAGAAGAGAAGAAAGATGAATATTAGTAATGCCATTTTCTAACTGCCAGGGCACTTTGATAAATTATGGCACTTCGATAAAATATGCATAAATGCTATATGCATAAATGCCCCCGCATAAATGCAGCCCCTTGACTATGTCTCAATATATAGGGATGTATCTGCTTAAAGCTACACAGATTTAACTCGTTAGTAATGAATCATTAGCTTAAAAGACAACAGGAGACCATAAAGTGCAGGGAAAAACAAAAAACAAAAAAACAGACTAGCAAACTCGGCATGGATCATAAACTCTTAAAGTAAGTGTGATGACCTTTAAGTATCATGGATTAAAAAACGTAGAGGAGTGAAAAATATATACCAGAGATTGATAGGCTGCAGAGCATTGCATGGAGATACAATTCAGGAGAGGTCACACAAGCAGTGAAAAATATATACCTGTAAGAAGAGAAGAAAGATGAATATTAGCAATGTCATTTTCTAACTGCCAGGGTACTTTGATAAATTATGGGACTTCGATAAAGTATGCATAAATGCTATATGCATAAATGCCCCCGCATAAATGCAGCCCCTTGACTATGTCTCAATATATAGGGACGTATCTGCTTAGATCAACACAGATTTAACTCGTTAGCAATCAATCACTAGCTTAAAAGACAACAGGAGACCATAAAGTGCAGGGAAAAACAAAAAATAAAAAAACAGATTAGAAAACTCGGCATGGATCATAAACTCTTAAAGTAAGTGTGATGACCTTTAAGTATCATGGATTAAAAAACGTAGAGGAGTGAAAAATATATACCAGAGATTGATAGGCTGCAGAGCATTGAATGGAGATACAATTCAGGAGAGGTCACACAAGCAGTGAAAAATATATACCTGTAAAAAGAGAAGAAAGATAAATATTAGCAATGCCATTTTCTAACTGCCAGGGCACTTTGATAAATGATGGCACTTCGATAAAGTATGCATAAATGCTATATGCATAAATTCCCCCGCATAAATGCAGCCCCTTGACTATTTCTCAATATATAGGGACGTATCTGCTTAGATCTACACAGATTTAATTCGTTAGCAATCAATCACTAGCTTAAAAGACAACAGGAGACCATAAAGTGCAGGGAAAAACAAAAAACAAAAAAACAGACTAGCAAATTCGGCATGGATCATAAACTCTTAAAGTAAGTGTGATGACCTTTAAGTATCATGGATTAAAAAACGTAGAGGAGTGAAAAATATATACCAGAGATTGATAGGCAGCAGAGCATTGCATGGAGATACAATTCAGGAGAGGTCACACAAGCAGTGAAAAATATATACCAGAGATTGATAGGCAGCAGAGCATTGCATGGAGATACAATTCAGGAGAGGTCACACAAGCAGTGAAAAATATGTACCAGAGATTGATAGGCTGCAGAGCATTGCATGGAGATACAATTCAGGAGAGGTCACACAAGCAGTGAAAAATATATACCAGAGATTGATAGGCTGCAGAGCATTGCATGGAGATACAATTCAGGAGAGGTCACACAAGCAGTGAAAAATATATACCTGTAAGAAGAGAAGAAAGATGAATATTAGCAATGCCATTTTCGATCTGCCAGGGTACTTTGATAAATTATGGGACTTCGATAAAGTATGCATAAATGCTATATGCATAAATGCCCCCGCATAAATGCAGCCCCTTGACTATGTCTCAATATATAGGGACGTATCTGCTTAGATCAACACAGATTTAACTCGTTAGCAATCAATCAATAGCTTAAAAGACAACAGGAGACCATAAAGTGCAGGGAAAAACAAAAAACAAAAAAACAGACTAGAAAACTCGGCATGGATCATAAACTCTTAAAGTAAGTGTGATGACCTTTAAGTATCATGGATTAAAAAACGTAGAGGAGTGAAAAATATATACCAGAGATTGATAGGCTGCAGAGCATTGCATGGAGATACAATTCAGGAGAGGTCACACAAGCAGTGAAAAATATATACCTGTAAGAAGAGAAGAAAGATGAATATTAGCAATGCCATTTTCTAACTGCCAGGGCACTTTGATAAATTATGGCACTTCGATAAAGTATGCATAAATGCTATATGCATAAATGCCCCCGCATAAATGCATCCCCTTGACTATGTCTCAATATATAGGGACGTATCTGCTTAGATCTACACAGATTTAACTCGTTAGCAATCAATCACTAGCTTAAAAGACAACAGGAGACCATAAAGTGCAGGAAAAAAAAAAAAATAAAAAACAGACTAGCAAACTCGGCATGGATCATAAACTCTTAAAGTAAGTGTGATGACCTTTAAGTATCATGGATTAAAAAACGTAGAGGAGTGAAAAATATATACCAGAGATTGATAGGCAGCAGAGCATTGCATGGAGATACAATTCAGGAGAGGTCACACAAGCAGTGAAAAATATATACCAGAGATTGATAGGCAGCAGAGCATTGCATGGAGATACAATTCAGGAGAGGTCACACAAGCAGTGAAAAATATGTACCAGAGATTTATAGGCTGCAGAGCACTGCATGGAGATACAATTCAGGAGAGGTCACACAAGCAGTGAAAAATATATACCAGAGATTGATAGGCTGCAGAGCATTGCATGGAGATACAATTCAGGAGAGGTCACACAAGCAGTGAAAAATATATACCTGTAAGAAGAGAAGAAAGATGAATATTAGCAATGCCATTTTCTAACTGCCAGGGCACTTTGATAAATTATGGCACTTCGATAAAGTATGCATAAATGCTATATGCATAAATGCCCCCGCATAAATGCAGCCCCTTGACTATGTCTCAATATATAGGGATGTATCTGCTTAAAGCTACACAGATTTAACTCGTTAGCAATGAATCATTAGCTTAAAAGACAACAGGAGACCATAAAGTGCAGGGAAAAACAAAAAACAAAAAAACAGACTAGCAAACTCGGCATGGATCATAAACTCTTAAAGTAAGTGTGATGACCTTTAAGTATCATGGATTAAAAAACGTAGAGGAGTGAAAAATATATACCAGAGATTGATAGGCTGCAGAGCATTGCATGGAGATACAATTCAGGAGAGGTCACACAAGCAGTGAAAAATATATACCTGTAAGAAGAGAAGAAAGATGAATATTAGCAATGTCATTTTCTAACTGCCAGGGTACTTTGATAAATTATGGGACTTCGATAAAGTATGCATAAATGCTATATGCATAAATGCCCCCGCATAAATGCAGCCCCTTGACTATGTCTCAATATATAGGGACGTATCTGCTTAGATCAACACAGATTTAACTCGTTAGCAATCAATCACTAGCTTAAAAGACAACAGGAGACCATAAAGTGCAGGGAAAAACAAAAAACAAAAAAACAGACTAGAAAACTCGGCATGGATCATAAACTCTTAAAGTAAGTGTGATGACCTTTAAGTATGATGGATTAAAAAACGTAGAGGAGTGAAAAATATATACCAGAGATTGATAGGCTGCAGAGCATTGAATGGAGATACAATTCAGGAGAGGTCACACAAGCAGTGAAAAATATATACCTGTAAAAAGAGAAGAAAGATGAATATTAGCAATGCCATTTTCTAACTGCCAGGGCACTTTGATAAATTATGGCACTTCGATAAAGTATGCATAAATGCTATATGCATAAATGCCCCCGCATAAATGCAGCCCCTTGACTATTTCTCAATATATAGGGACGTATCTGCTTAGATCTACACAGATTTAATTCGTTAGCAATCAATCACTAGCTTAAAAGACAACAGGAGACCATAAAGTGCAGGGAAAAACAAAAAACAAAAAAACAGACTAGCAAATTCGGCATGGATCATAAACTCTTAAAGTAAGTGTGATGACCTTTAAGTATCATGGATTAAAAAACGTAGAGGAGTGAAAAATATATACCAGAGATTGATAGGCAGCAGAGTATTGCATGGAGATACAATTCAGGAGAGGTCACACAAGCAGTGAAAAATATATACCAGAGATTGATAGGCAGCAGAGCATTGCATGGAGATACAATTCAGGAGAGGTCACACAAGCAGTGAAAAATATGTACCAGAGATTGATAGGCTGCAGAGCATTGCATGGAGATACAATTCAGGAGAGGTCACACAAGCAGTGAAAAATATATACCAGAGATTGATAGGCTGCAGAGCATTGCATGGAGATACAATTCAGGAGAGGTCACACAAGCAGTGAAAAATATATACCTGTAAGAAGAGAAGAAAGATGAATATTAGCAATGCCATTTTCTATCTGCCAGGGTACTTTGATAAATTATGGGACTTCGATAAAGTATGCATAAATGCTAAATGCATAAATGCCCCCGCATAAATGCAGCCCCTTGACTATGTCTCAATATATAGGGACGTATCTGCTTAGATCAACACAGATTTAACTCGTTAGCAATCAATCAATAGCTTAAAAGACAACAGGAGACCATAAAGTGCAGGGAAAAACAAAAAACAAAAAAACAGACTAGAAAACTCGGCATGGATCATAAACTCTTAAAGTAAGTGTGATGACCTTTAAGTATCATGGATTAAAAAACGTAGAGGAGTGAAAAATATATACCAGAGATTGATAGGCTGCAGAGCATTGCATGGAGATACAATTCAGGAGAGGTCACACAAGCAGTGAAAAATATATACCTGTAAGAAGAGAAGAAAGATGAATATTAGCAATGCCATTTTCTAACTGCCAGGGCACTTTGATAAATTATGGCACTTCGATAAAGTATGCATAAATGCTATATGCATAAATGCCCCCGCATAAATGCATCCCCTTGACTATGTCTCAATATATAGGGACGTATCTGCTTAGATCTACACAGATTTAACTCGTTAGCAATCAATCACTAGCTTAAAAGACAACAGGAGACCATAAAGTGCAGGAAAAAAAAAAAAATAAAAAACAGACTAGCAAACTCGGCATGGATCATAAACTCTTAAAGTAAGTGTGATGACCTTTAAGTATCATGGATTAAAAAACGTAGAGGAGTGAAAAATATATACCAGAGATTGATAGGCAGCAGAGCATTGCATGGAGATACAATCCAGGAGAGGTCACACAAGCAGTGAAAAATATATACCAGAGATTGATAGGCAGCAGAGCATTGCATGGAGATACAATTCAGGAGAGGTCACACAAGCAGTGAAAAATATGTACCAGAGATTGATAGGCTGCAGAGCATTGCATGGAGATACAATTCAGGAGAGGTCACACAAGCAGTGAAAAATATATACCAGAGATTGATAGGCTGCAGAGCATTGCATGGAGATACAATTCAGGAGAGGTCTCACAAGCAGTGAAAATTATATACCTGTAAGAAGAGAAGAAAGATGAATATTAGCAATGCCATTTTCTAACTGCCAGGGCACTTTGATAAATTATGGCACTTCGATAAAGTAAGCATAAATGCTATATGCATAAATGCCCCCGCATAAATGCAGCCCCTTGACTATGTCTCAATATATAGGGATGTATCTGCTTAAAGCTACACAGATTTAACTCGTTAGCAATGAATCATTAGCTTAAAAGACAACAGGAGACCATAAAGTGCAGGGAAAAACAAAAAACAAAAAAACAGACTAGCAAACTCGGCATGGATCATAAACTCTTAAAGTAAGTGTGATGACCTTTAAGTATCATGGATTAAAAAACGTAGAGGAGTGAAAAATATATACCAGAGATTGATAGGCTGCAGAGCATTGCATGGAGATACAATTCAGGAGAGGTCACACAAGCAGTGAAAAATATATACCTGTAAGAAGAGAAGAAAGATGAATATTAGCAATGTCATTTTCTAACTGCCAGGGTACTTTGATAAATTATGGGACTTCGATAAAGTATGCATAAATGCTATATGCTTAAATGCCCCCGCATAAATGCAGCCCCTTGACTATGTCTCAATATATAGGGACGTATCTGCTTAGATCAACACAGATTTAACTCGTTAGCAATCAATCACTAGCTTAAAAGACAACAGGAGACCATAAAGTGCAGGGAGAAACAAAAAACAAAAAAACAGACTAGAAAACTCGGCATGGATCATAAACTCTTAAAGTAAGTGTGATGACCTTTAAGTATCATGGATTAAAAAACGTAGAGGAGTGAAAAATATATACCAGAGATTGATAGGCTGCAGAGCATTGAATGGAGATACAATACAGGAGAGGTCACACAAGCAGTGAAAAATATATACCTGTAAAAAGAGAAGAAAGATGAATATTAGCAATGCCATTTTCTAACTGCCAGGGCACTTTGATAAATTATGGCACTTCGATAAAGTATGCATAAATGCTATATGCATAAATGCCCCCGCATAAATGCAGCCCCTTGACTATTTCTCAATATATAGGGACGTATCTGCTTAGATCTACACAGATTTAATTCGTTAGCAATCAATCACTAGCTTAAAAGACAACAGGAGACCATAAAGTGCAGGGAAAAACAAAAAACAAAAAAACAGACTAGCAAATTCGGCATGGATCATAAACTCTTAAAGTAAGTGTGATGACCTTTAAGTATCATGGATTAAAAAACGTAGAGGAGTGAAAAATATATACCAGAGATTGATAGGCAGCAGAGCATTGCATGGAGATACAATTCAGGAGAGGTCACACAAGCAGTGAAAAATATATACCAGAGATTGATAGGCAGCAGAGCATTGCATGGAGATACAATTCAGGAGAGGTCACACAAGCAGTGAAAAATATGTACCAGAGATTGATAGGCTGCAGAGCATTGCATGGAGATACAATTCAGGAGAGGTCACACAAGCAGTGAAAAATATATACCAGAGATTGATAGGCTGCAGAGCATTGCATGGAGATACAATTCAGGAGAGGTCACACAAGCAGTGAAAAATATATACCTGTAAGAAGAGAAGAAAGATGAATATTAGCAATGCCATTTTCGATCTGCCAGGGTACTTTGATAAATTATGGGACTTCGATAAAGTATGCATAAATGCTATATGCATAAATGCCCCCGCATAAATGCAGCCCCTTGACTATGTCTCAATATATAGGGACGTATCTGCTTAGATCAACACAGATTTAACTCGTTAGCAATCAATCAATAGCTTAAAAGACAACAGGAGACCATAAAGTGCAGGGAGAAACAAAAAAACAAAAAAACAGACTAGAAAACTCGGCATGGATCATAAACTCTTAAAGTAAGTGTGATGACCTTTAAGTATCATGGATTAAAAAACGTAGAGGAGTGAAAAATATATACCAGAGATTGATAGGCTGCAGAGCATTGCATGGAGATACAATTCAGGAGAGGTCACACAAACAGTGAAAAATATATACCTGTAAGAAGAGAAGAAAGATGAATATTAGCAATGCCATTTTCTAACTGCCAGGGCACTTTGATAAATTATGGCACTTCGATAAAGTATGCATAAATGCTATATGCATAAATGCCCCCGCATAAATGCATCCCCTTGACTATGTCTCAATATATAGGGACGTATCTGCTTAGATCTACACAGATTTAACTCGTTAGCAATCAATCACTAGCTTAAAAGACAACAGGAGACCATAAAGTGCAGGAAAAATAAAAAAATAAAAAACAGACTAGCAAACTCGGCATGGATCATAAACTCTTAAAGTAAGTGTGATGACCTTTAAGTATCATGGATTAAAAAACGTAGAGGAGTGAAAAATATATACCAGAGATTGATAGGCAGCAGAGCATTGCATGGAGATACAATTCAGGAGAGGTCACACAAGCAGTGAAAAATATATACCAGAGATTGATAGGCAGCAGAGCATTGCATGGAGATACAATTCAGGAGAGGTCACACAAGCAGTGAAAAATATGTACCAGAGATTGATAGGCTGCAGAGCATTGCATGGAGATACAATTCAGGAGAGGTCACACAAGCAGTGAAAAATATATACCAGAGATTGATAGGCTGCAGAGCATTGCATGGAGATACAATTCAGGAGAGGTCTCACAAGCAGTGAAAATTATATACCTGTAAGAAGAGAAGAAAGATGAATATTAGCAATGCCATTTTCTAACTGCCAGGGCACTTTGATAAATTATGGCACTTCGATAAAGTAAGCATAAATGCTATATGCATAAATGCCCCCGCATAAATGCAGCCCCTTGACTATGTCTCAATATATAGGGATGTATCTGCTTAAAGCTACACAGATTTAACTCGTTAGCAATGAATCATTAGCTTAAAAGACAACAGGAGACCATAAAGTGCAGGGAAAAACAAAAAACAAAAAAACAGACTAGCAAACTCGGCATGGATCATAAACTCTTAAAGTAAGTGTGATGACCTTTAAGTATCATGGATTAAAAAACGTAGAGGAGTGAAAAATATATACCAGAGATTGATAGGCTGCAGAGCATTGCATGGAGATACAATTCAGGAGAGGTCACACAAGCAGTGAAAAATATATACCAGAGATTGATAGGCAGCAGAGCATTGCATGGAGATACAATTCAGGAGAGGTCACACAAGCAGTGAAAAATGTGTACCAGAGATTGATAGGCTGCAGAGCATTGCATGGAGATACAATTCAGGAGAGGTCACACAAGCAGTGAAAAATATATACCAGAGATTGATAGGCTGCAGAGCATTGCATGGAGATACAATTCAGGAGAGGTCACACAAGCAGTGAAAAATATATACCTGTAAGAAGAGAAGAAAGATGAATATTAGCAATGCCATTTTCTATCTGCCAGGGTACTTTGATAAATTATGGGACTTCGATAAAGTATGCATAAATGCTATATGCATAAATGCCCCCGCATAAATGCAGCCCCTTGACTATGTCTCAATATATAGGGACGTATCTGCTTAGATCAACACAGATTTAACTCGTTAGCAATCAATCAATAGCTTAAAAGACAACAGGAGACCATAAAGTGCAGGGAAAAACAAAAAACAAAAAAACAGACTAGAAAACTCGGCATGGATCATAAACTCTTAAAGTAAGTGTGATGACCTTTAAGTATCATGGATTAAAAAACGTAGAGGAGTGAAAAATATATACCAGAGATTGATAGGCTGCAGAGCATTGCATGGAGATACAATTCAGGAGAGGTCACACAAGCAGTGAAAAATATATACCTGTAAGAAGAGAAGAAAGATGAATATTAGCAATGCCATTTTCTAACTGCCAGGGCACTTTGATAAATTATGGCACTTCGATAAAGTATGCATAAATGCTATATGCATAAATGCCCCCGCATAAATGCATCCCCTTGACTATGTCTCAATATATAGGGACGTATCTGCTTAGATCTACACAGATTTAACTCGTTAGCAATCAATCACTAGCTTAAAAGACAACAGGAGACCATAAAGTGCAGGAAAAATAAAAAAATAAAAAACAGACTAGCAAACTCGGCATGGATCATAAACTCTTAAAGTAAGTGTGATGACCTTTAAGTATCATGGATTAAAAAACGTAGAGGAGTGAAAAATATATACCAGAGATTGATAGGCAGCAGAGCATTGCATGGAGATACAATTCAGGAGAGGTCACACAAGCAGTGAAAAATATATACCAGAGATTGATAGGCAGCAGAGCATTGCATGGAGATACAATTCAGGAGAGGTCACACAAGCAGTGAAAAATATGTACCAGAGATTGATAGGCTGCAGAGCACTGCATGGAGATACAATTCAGGAGAGGTCACACAAGCAGTGAAAAATATATACCAGAGATTCATAGGCTGCAGAGCATTGCATGGAGATACAATTCAGGAGAGGTCACACAAGCAGTGAAAAATATATACCTGTAAGAAGAGAAGAAAGATGAATATTAGCAATGCCATTTTCTAACTGCCAGGGCACTTTGATAAATTATGGCACTTCGATAAAGTATGCATAAATGCTATATGCATAAATGCCCCCGCATAAATGCAGCCCCTTGACTATGTCTCAATATATAGGGATGTATCTGCTTAAAGCTACACAGATTTAACTCGTTAGCAATGAATCATTAGCTTAAAAGACAACAGGAGACCATAAAGTGCAGGGAAAAACAAAAAACAAAAAAACAGACTAGCAAACTCGGCATGGATCATAAACTCTTAAAGTAAGTGTGATGACCTTTAAGTATCATGGATTAAAAAACGTAGAGGAGTGAAAAATATATACCAGAGATTGATAGGCTGCAGAGCATTGCATGGAGATACAATTCAGGAGAGGTCACACAAGCAGTGAAAAATATATACCTGTAAGAAGAGAAGAAAGATGAATATTAGCAATGTCATTTTCTAACTGCCAGGGTACTTTGATAAATTATGGGACTTCGATAAAGTATGCATAAATGCTATATGCATAAATGCCCCCGCATAAATGCAGCCCCTTGACTATGTCTCAATATATAGGGACGTATCTGCTTAGATCAACACAGATTTAACTCGTTAGCAATCAATCACTAGCTTAAAAGACAACAGGAGACCATAAAGTGCAGGGAAAAACAAAAAACAAAAAAACAGACTAGAAAACTCGGCATGGATCATAAACTCTTAAAGTAAGTGTGATGACCTTTAAGTATCATGGATTAAAAAATGTAGAGGAGTGAAAAATATATACCAGAGATTGATAGGCTGCAGAGCATTGAATGGAGATACAATTCAGGAGAGGTCACACAAGCAGTGAAAAATATATACCTGTAAAAAGAGAAGAAAGATGAATATTAGCAATGCCATTTTCTAACTGCCAGGGCACTTTGATAAATTATGGCACTTCGATAAAGTATGCATAAATGCTATATGCATAAATGCCCCCGCATAAATGCAGCCCCTTGACTATTTCTCAATATATAGGGACGTATCTGCTTAGATCTACACAGATTTAATTCGTTAGCAATCAATCACTAGCTTAAAAGACAACAGGAGACCATAAAGTGCAGGGAAAAACAAAAAACAAAAAAACAGACTAGCAAATTCGGCATGGATCATAAACTCTTAAAGTAAGTGTGATGACCTTTAAGTATCATGGATTAAAAAACGTAGAGGAGTGAAAAATATATACCAGAGATTGATAGGCAGCAGAGCATTGCATGGAGATACAATTCAGGAGAGGTCACACAAGCAGTGAAAAATATATACCAGAGATTGATAGGCAGCAGAGCATTGCATGGAGATACAATTCAGGAGAGGTCACACAAGCAGTGAAAAATATGTACCAGAGATTGATAGGCTGCAGAGCATTGCATGGAGATACAATTCAGGAGAGGTCACACAAGCAGTGAAAAATATATACCAGAGATTGATAGGCTGCAGAGCATTGCATGGAGATACAATTCAGGAGAGGTCACACAAGCAGTGAAAAATATATACCTGTAAGAAGAGAAGAAAGATGAATATTAGCAATGCCATTTTCTATCTGCCAGGGTACTTTGATAAATTATGGGACTTCGATAAAGTATGCATAAATGCTATATGCATAAATGCCCCCGCATAAATGCAGCCCCTTGACTATGTCTCAATATATAGGGACGTATCTGCTTAGATCAACACAGATTTAACTCGTTAGCAATCAATCAATAGCTTAAAAGACAACAGGAGACCATAAAGTGCAGGGAAAAACAAAAAACAAAAAAACAGACTAGAAAACTCGGCATGGATCATAAACTCTTAAAGTAAGTGTGATGACCTTTAAGTATCATGGATTAAATAACGTAGAGGAGTGAAAAATATATACCAGAGATTGATAGGCTGCAGAGCATTGCATGGAGATACAATTCAGGAGAGGTCACACAAGCAGTGAAAAATATATACCTGTAAGAAGAGAAGAAAGATGAATATTAGCAATGCCATTTTCTAACTGCCAGGGCACTTTGATAAATTATGGCACTTCGATAAAGTATGCATAAATGCTATATGCATAAATGCCCCCGCATAAATGCATCCCCTTGACTATGTCTCAATATATAGGGACGTATCTGCTTAGATCTACACAGATTTAACTCGTTAGCAATCAATCACTAGCTTAAAAGACAACAGGAGACCATAAAGTGCAGGAAAAAATAAAAAATAAAAAACAGACTAGCAAACTCGGCATGGATCATAAACTCTTAAAGTAAGTGTGATGACCTTTAAGTATCATGGATTAAAAAACGTAGAGGAGTGAAAAATATATACCAGAGATTGATAGGCAGCAGAGCATTGCATGGAGATACAATCCAGGAGAGGTCACACAAGCAGTGAAAAATATATACCAGAGATTGATAGGCAGCAGAGCATTGCATGGAGATACAATTCAGGAGAGGTCACACAAGCAGTGAAAAATATGTACCAGAGATTGATAGGCTGCAGAGCATTGCATGGAGATACAATTCAGGAGAGGTCACACAAGCAGTGAAAAATATATACCAGAGATTGATAGGCTGCAGAGCATTGCATGGAGATACAATTCAGGAGAGGTCTCACAAGCAGTGAAAATTATATACCTGTAAGAAGAGAAGAAAGATGAATATTAGCAATGCCATTTTCTAACTGCCAGGGCACTTTGATAAATTATGGCACTTCGATAAAGTAAGCATAAATGCTATATGCATAAATGCCCCCGCATAAATGCAGCCCCTTGACTATGTCTCAATATATAGGGATGTATCTGCTTAAAGCTACACAGATTTAACTCGTTAGCAATGAATCATTAGCTTAAAAGACAACAGGAGACCATAAAGTGCAGGGAAAAACAAAAAACAAAAAAACAGACTAGCAAACTCGGCATGGATCATAAACTCTTAAAGTAAGTGTGATGACCTTTAAGTATCATGGATTAAAAAACGTAGAGGAGTGAAAAATATATACCAGAGATTGATAGGCTGCAGAGCATTGCATGGAGATACAATTCAGGAGAGGTCACACAAGCAGTGAAAAATATATACCTGTAAGAAGAGAAGAAAGATGAATATTAGCAATGTCATTTTCTAACTGCCAGGGTACTTTGATAAATTATGGGACTTCGATAAAGTATGCATAAATGCTATATGCATAAATGCCCCCGCATAAATGCAGCCCCTTGACTATGTCTCAATATATAGGGACGTATCTGCTTAGATCAACACAGATTTAACTCGTTAGCAATCAATCACTAGCTTAAAAGACAACAGGAGACCATAAAGTGCAGGGAGAAACAAAAAACAAAAAAACAGACTAGAAAACTCGGCATGGATCATAAACTCTTAAAGTAAGTGTGATGACCTTTAAGTATCATGGATTAAAAAACGTAGAGGAGTGAAAAATATATACCAGAGATTGATAGGCTGCAGAGCATTGAATGGAGATACAATTCAGGAGAGGTCACACAAGCAGTGAAAAATAAATACCTGTAAAAAGAGAAGAAAGATGAATATTAGCAATGCCATTTTCTAACTGCCAGGGCACTTTGATAAATTATGGCACTTCGATAAAGTATGCATAAATGCTATATGCATAAATGCCCCCGCATAAATGCAGCCCCTTGACTATTTCTCAATATATAGGGACGTATCTGCTTAGATCTACACAGATTTAATTCGTTAGCAATCAATCACTAGCTTAAAAGACAACAGGAGACCATAAAGTGCAGGGAAAAACAAAAAACAAAAAAACAGACTAGCAAATTCGGCATGGATCATAAACTCTTAAAGTAAGTGTGATGACCTTTAAGTATCATGGATTAAAAAACGTAGAGGAGTGAAAAATATATACCAGAGATTGATAGGCAGCAGAGCATTGCATGGAGATACAATTCAGGAGAGGTCACACAAGCAGTGAAAAATATATACCAGAGATTGATAGGCAGCAGAGCATTGCATGGAGATACAATTCAGGAGAGGTCACACAAGCAGTGAAAAATATGTACCAGAGATTGATAGGCTGCAGAGCATTGCATGGAGATACAATTCAGGAGAGGTCACACAAGCAGTGAAAAATATATACCAGAGATTGATAGGCTGCAGAGCATTGCATGGAGATACAATTCAGGAGAGGTCACACAAGCAGTGAAAAATATATACCTGTAAGAAGAGAAGAAAGATGAATATTAGCAATGCCATTTTCTATCTGCCAGGGTACTTTGATAAATTATGGGACTTCGATAAAGTATGCATAAATGCTATATGCATAAATGCCCCCGCATAAATGCAGCCCCTTGACTATGTCTCAATATATAGGGACGTATCTGCTTAGATCAACACAGATTTAACTCGTTAGCAATCAATCAATAGCTTAAAAGACAACAGGAGACCATAAAGTGCAGGGAAAAACAAAAAACAAAAAAACAGACTAGAAAACTCGGCATGGATCATAAACTCTTAAAGTAAGTGTGATGACCTTTAAGTATCATGGATTAAAAAACGTAGAGGAGTGAAAAATATATACCAGAGATTGATAGGCTGCAGAGCATTGCATGGAGATACAATTCAGGAGAGGTCACACAAGCAGTGAAAAATATATACCTGTAAGAAGAGAAGAAAGATGAATATTAGCAATGCCATTTTCTAACTGCCAGGGCACTTTGATAAATTATGGCACTTCGATAAAGTATGCATAAATGCTATATGCATAAATGCCCCCGCATAAATGCATCCCCTTGACTATGTCTCAATATATAGGGACGTATCTGCTTAGATCTACACAGATTTAACTCGTTAGCAATCAATCACTAGCTTAAAAGACAACAGGAGACCATAAAGTGCAGGAAAAATAAAAAAATAAAAAACAGACTAGCAAACTCGGCATGGATCATAAACTCTTAAAGTAAGTGTGATGACCTTTAAGTATCATGGATTAAAAAACGTAGAGGAGTGAAAAATATATACCAGAGATTGATAGGCAGCAGAGCATTGCATGGAGATACAATTCAGGAGAGGTCACACAAGCAGTGAAAAATATATACCAGAGATTGATAGGCAGCAGAGCATTGCATGGAGATACAATTCAGGAGAGGTCACACAAGCAGTGAAAAATATGTACCAGAGATTGATAGGCTGCAGAGCACTGCATGGAGATACAATTCAGGAGAGGTCACACAAGCAGTGAAAAATATATACCAGAGATTCATAGGCTGCAGAGCATTGCATGGAGATACAATTCAGGAGAGGTCACACAAGCAGTGAAAAATATATACCTGTAAGAAGAGAAGAAAGATGAATATTAGCAATGCCATTTTCTAACTGCCAGGGCACTTTGATAAATTATGGCACTTCGATAAAGTATGCATAAATGCTATATGCATAAATGCCCCCGCATAAATGCAGCCCCTTGACTATGTCTCAATATATAGGGATGTATCTGCTTAAAGCTACACAGATTTAACTCGTTAGCAATGAATCATTAGCTTAAAAGACAACAGGAGACCAAAAAGTGCAGGGAAAAACAAAAAACAAAAAAACAGACTAGCAAACTCGGCATGGATCATAAACTCTTAAAGTAAGTGTGATGACCTTTAAGTATCATGGATTAAAAAACGTAGAGGAGTGAAAAATATATACCAGAGATTGATAGGCTGCAGAGCATTGCATGGAGATACAATTCAGGAGAGGTCACACAAGCAGTGAAAAATATATACCTGTAAGAAGAGAAGAAAGATGAATATTAGCAATGTCATTTTCTAACTGCCAGGGTACTTTGATAAATTATGGGACTTCGATAAAGTATGCATAAATGCTATATGCATAAATGCCCCCGCATAAATGCAGCCCCTTGACTATGTCTCAATATATAGGGACGTATCTGCTTAGATCAACACAGATTTAACTCGTTAGCAATCAATCACTAGCTTAAAAGACAACAGGAGACCATAAAGTGCAGGGAAAAACAAAAAACAAAAAAACAGACTAGAAAACTCGGCATGGATCATAAACTCTTAAAGTAAGTGTGATGACCTTTAAGTATCATGGATTAAAAAATGTAGAGGAGTGAAAAATATATACCAGAGATTGATAGGCTGCAGAGCATTGAATGGAGATACAATTCAGGAGAGGTCACACAAGCAGTGAAAAATATATACCTGTAAAAAGAGAAGAAAGATGAATATTAGCAATGCCATTTTCTAACTGCCAGGGCACTTTGATAAATTATGGCACTTCGATAAAGTATGCATAAATGCTATATGCATAAATGCCCCCGCATAAATGCAGCCCCTTGACTATTTCTCAATATATAGGGACGTATCTGCTTAGATCTACACAGATTTAATTCGTTAGCAATCAATCACTAGCTTAAAAGACAACAGGAGACCATAAAGTGCAGGGAAAAAAAAAAAACAAAAAAACAGACTAGCAAATTCGGCATGGATCATAAACTCTTAAAGTAAGTGTGATGACCTTTAAGTATCATGGATTAAAAAACGTAGAGGAGTGAAAAATATATACCAGAGATTGATAGGCAGCAGAGCATTGCATGGAGATACAATTCAGGAGAGGTCACACAAGCAGTGAAAAATATATACCAGAGATTGATAGGCAGCAGAGCATTGCATGGAGATACAATTCAGGAGAGGTCACACAAGCAGTGAAAAATATGTACCAGAGATTGATAGGCTGCAGAGCATTGCATGGAGATACAATTCAGGAGAGGTCACACAAGCAGTGAAAAATATATACCAGAGATTGATAGGCTGCAGAGCATTGCATGGAGATACAATTCAGGAGAGGTCACACAAGCAGTGAAAAATATATACCTGTAAGAAGAGAAGAAAGATGAATATTAGCAATGCCATTTTCTATCTGCCAGGGTACTTTGATAAATTATGGGACTTCGATAAAGTATGCATAAATGCTATATGCATAAATGCCCCCGCATAAATGCAGCCCCTTGACTATGTCTCAATATATAGGGACGTATCTGCTTAGATCAACACAGATTTAACTCGTTAGCAATCAATCAATAGCTTAAAAGACAACAGGAGACCATAAAGTGCAGGGAAAAACAAAAAACAAAAAAACAGACTAGCAAACTCGGCATGGATCATAAACTCTTAAAGTAAGTGTGATGACCTTTAAGTATCATGGATTAAAAAACGTAGAGGAGTGAAAAATATATACCAGAGATTGATAGGCTGCAGAGCATTGCATGGAGATACAATTCAGGAGAGGTCACACAAGCAGTGAAAGATATATACCTGTAAGAAGAGAAGAAAGATGAATATTAGCAATGCCATTTTCTAACTGCCAAGGCACTTTGATAAATTATGGCACTTCGATAAAATATGCATAAATGCTATATGCATAAATGCCCCCGCATAAATGCAGCCCCTTGACTATGTCTCAATATATAGGGATGTATCTGCTTAGAGCTACACAGATTTAACTCGTTAGCAATGAATCATTAGCTTAAAAGACAACAGGAGACCATAAAGTGCAGGGAAAAACAAAAAACAAAAAAACAGACTAGCAAACTCGGCATGGATCATAAACTCTTAAAGTAAGTGTGATGACCTTTAAGTATCATGGATTAAAAAACGTAGAGGAGTGAAAAATATATACCAGAGCTTGATAGGCTGCAGAGCATTGCATGGAGATACAATTCAGGAGAGGTCACACAAGCAGTGAAAAATATATACCTGTAAGAAGAGAAGAAAGATGAATATTAGCAATGCCATTTTCTAACTGCCAGGGTACTTTGATAAATTATGGGACTTCGATAAAGTATGCATAAATGCTATATGCATAAATGCCCCCGCATAAATGCAGCCCCTTGACTATGTCTCAATACATAGGGACGTATCTGCTTAGATCAACACAGATTTAACTCGTTAGCAATTAATCACTAGCTTAAAAGACAACAGGAGACCATAAAGTGCAGGGAAAAACAAAAAACAAAAAAACAGACTAGCAAACTCGGCATGGATCATAAACTCTTAAAGTAAGGGTGATGACCTTTAAGTATCATGGATTAAAAAACGTAGAGGAGTGAAAAATATATACCAGAGATTGATAGGCTGCAGAGCATTGCATGGAGATACAATTCAGGAGAGGTCACACAAGCAGTGAAAGATATATACCTGTAAGAAGAGAAGAAAGATGAATATTAGCAATGCCATTTTCTAACTGCCAGGGCACTTTGATAAATTATGGCACTTCGATAAAATATGCATAAATGCTATATGCATAAATGCCCCCGCATAAATGCAGCCCCTTGACTATGTCTCAATATATAGGGATGTATCTGCTTAGAGCTACACAGATTTAACTCGTTAGCAATGAATCATTAGCTTAAAAGACAACAGGAGACCATAAAGTGCAGGGAAAAACAAAAAACAAAAAAACAGACTAGCAAACTCGGCATGGATCATAAACTCTTAAAGTAAGTGTGATGACCTTTAAGTATCATGGATTAAAAAACGTAGAGGAGTGAAAAATATATACCAGAGATTGATAGGCTGCAGAGCATTGCATGGAGATACAATTCAGGAGAGGTCACACAAGCAGTGAAAAATATATACCTGTAAGAAGAGAAGAAAGATGAATATTAGCAATGCCATTTTCTAACTGCCAGGGTACTTTGATAAATTATGGGACTTCGATAAAGTATGCATAAATGCTATATGCATAAATGCCCCCGCATAAATGCAGGCCCTTGACTATGTCTCAATATATAGGGACGTATCTGCTTAGATCAACACAGATTTAACTCGTTAGCAATCAATCACTAGCTTAAAAGACAACAGGAGACCATAAAGTGCAGGGAAAAACAAAAAACAAAAAAACAGACTAGAAAACTCGGCATGGATCATAAACTCTTAAAGAAAGTATGATGACCTTTAAGTATCATGGATTAAAAAACGTAGAGGAGTGAAAAATATATACCAGAGATTGATAGGCTGCAGAGCATTGCATGGAGATACAATTCAGGAGAGGTCACACAAGCAGTGAAAAATATATACCTGTAAGAAGAGAAGAAAGATGAATATTAGCAATGGAATTTTCTAACTGCCAGGGCACTTTGATAAATTATGGCACTTCGATAAAGTATGCATAAATGCTATATGCATAAATGCCCCCGCATAAATGCAGCCCCTTGACTATGTCTCAATATATAGGGACGTATCTGCTTAGATCTACACAGATTTAACTCGTTAGCAATCAATCACTAGCTTAAAAGACAACAGGAGACCATAAAGTGCAGGGAAAAAAAAAATAAAAAACAGACTAGCAAACTCGGCATGGATCATAAACTCTTAAAGTAAGTGTGATGACCTTTAAGTATCATGGATTAAAAAACGTAGAGGAGTGAAAAATATATACCAGAGATTGATAGGCTGCAGAGCATTGCATGGAGATACAATTCAGGAGAGGTCACACAAGCAGTGAAAGATATATACCTGTAAGAAGAGAAGAAAGATGAATATTAGCAATGCCATTTTCTAACTGCCAGGGCACTTTGATAAATGATGGCACTTCGATAAAGTATGCATAAATGCTATATGTATAAATTCCCCCGCATAAATGCAGCCCCTTGACTATTTCTCAATATATAGGGACGTATCTGCTTAGATCTACACAGATTTAACTCGTTAGCAATCAATCACTAGCTTAAAAGACAACAGGAGACCATAAAGTGCAGGAAAAAAAAAAAAAAAAGAAACAGACTAGCAAACTCGGCATGGATCATAAACTCTTAAAGTAAGTGTGATGACCTTTAAGTATCATGGATTAAAAAACGTAGAGGAGTGAAAAATATATACCAGAGATTGATAGGCTGCAGAGCATTGCATGGAGATACAATTCAGGAGAGGTCACACAAGCAGTGAAAGATATATACCTGTAAGGAGAGAAGAAAGATGAATATTAGCAATGCCATTTTCTAACTGCCAGGGCACTTTGATAAATGATGGCACTTCGATAAAGTATGCATAAATAAATATATGCATAAATGCCCCCGCATAAATGCAGCCCCTTGATTATTTCTCAATATATAGGGACGTATCTGCTTAGATCTACACAGATTTAACTCGTTAGCAATCAATCACTAGCTTAAAAGACAACAGGAGACCATAAAGTGCAGGGAAAAACAAAAAACAAAAAAACAGACTAGCAAATTCGGCATGGATCATAAACTCTTAAAGTAAGTGTGATGACCTTTAAGTATCATGGATTAAAAAACGTAGAGGAGTGAAAAATATATACCAGAGATTGATAGGCAGCAGAGCATTGCATGGAGATACAATTCAGGAGAGGTCACACAAGCAGTGAAAAATATATACCAGAGATTGATAGGCAGCAGAGCATTGCATGGATATACAATTCAGGAGAGGTCACACAAGCAGTGAAAAATATGTACCAGAGATTGATAGGCTGCAGAGCATTGCATGGAGATACAATTCAGGAGAGGTCACACAAGCAGTGAAAAATATATACTAGAGATTGATAGGCTGCAGAGCATTGCATGGAGATACAATTCAGGAGAGGTCACACAAGCAGTGAAAAATATATACCTGTAAGAAGAGAAGAAAGATGAATATTAGCAATGCCATTTTCTAACTGCCAGGGCACTTTGATAAATTATGGCACTTCGATAAAGTATGCATAAATGCTATATGCATAAATGCCCCCGCATAAATGCATCCCCTTGACTATGTCTCAATATATAGGGACGTATCTGCTTAGATCTACACAGATTTAACTCGTTAGCAATCAATCACTAGCTTAAAAGACAACAGGAGACCATAAAGTGCAGGAAAAAATAAAAAATAAAAAACAGACTAGCAAACTCGGCATGGATCATAAACTCTTAAAGTAAGTGTGATGACCTTTAAGTATCATGGATTAAAAAACGTAGAGGAGTGAAAAATATATACCAGAGATTGATAGGCAGCAGAGCATTGCATGGAGATACAATTCAGGAGAGGTCACACAAGCAGTGAAAAATATATACCAGAGATTGATAGGCTGCAGAGCATTGCATGGAGATACAATTCAGGAGAGGTCACACAAGCAGTGAAAGATATATACCTGTAAGAAGAGAAGAAAGATGAATATTAGCAATGCCATTTTCTAACTGCCAGGGCACTTTGATAAATGATGGCACTTCGATAAAGTATGCATAAATGCTATATGCATAAATGCCCCCGCATAAATGCAGCCCCTTGACTATTTCTCAATATATAGGGACGTATCTGCTTAGATCTACACAGATTTAACTCGTTAGCAATCAATCACTAGCTTAAAAGACAACAGGAGACCATAAAGTGCAGGGAAAAACAAAAAACAAAAAAACAGACTAGCAAATTCGGCATGGATCATAAACTCTTAAAGTAAGTGTGATGACCTTTAAGTATCATGGATTAAAAAACGTAGAGGAGTGAAAAATATATACCAGAGATTGATAGGCAGCAGAGCATTGCATGGAGATACAATTCAGGAGAGGTCACGCAAGCAGTGAAAAATATATACCAGAGATTGATAGGCAGCAGAGCTTTGCATGGAGATACAATTCAGGAGAGGTCACACAAGCAGTGAAAAATATGTACCAGAGATTGATAGGCTGCAGAGAATTGCATGGAGATACAATTCAGGAGAGGTCACACAAGCAGTGAAAAATATATACCAGAGATTGATAGGCTGCAGAGCATTGCATGGAGATGCAATTCAGGAGAGGTCACACAAGCAGTGAAAAATATATACCTGTAAGAAGAGAAGAAAGATGAATATTAGCAATGCCATTTTCTAACTGCCAGGGCACTTTGATAAATTATGGCACTTCGATAAAGTATGCATAAATGCTATATGCATAAATGCCCCCGCATAAATGCAGCCCCTTGACTATGTCTCAATATATAGGGACGTATCTGCTTAGATCTACACACATTTAACTCGTTAGCAATCAAACACTAGCTTAAAAGACAACAGGAGACCATAAAGTGCAGGGAAAAACAAAAAACAAAAAAACAGACTAGCAAACTCGGCATGGATCATAAACTCTTAAAGTAAGTGTGATGACCTTTAAGTATCATGGATTAAAAAACGTAGAGGAGTGAAAAATATATACCAGAGATTGATAGGCTGCAGAGCATTGCATGGAGATACAATTCAGGAGAGGTCACACAAGCAGTGAAAGATATATACCTGTAAGAAGAGAAGAAAGATGAATATTAGCAATGCCATTTTCTAACTGCCAAGGCACTTTGATAAATTATGGCACTTCGATAAAATATGCATAAATGCTATATGCATAAATGCCCCCGCATAAATGCAGCCCCTTGACTATGTCTCAATATATAGGGATGTATCTGCTTAGAGCTACACAGATTTAACTCGTTAGCAATGAATGATTAGCTTAAAAGACAACAGGAGACCATAAAGTGCAGGGAAAAACAAAAAACAAAAAAACAGACTAGCAAACTCGGCATGGATCATAAACTCTTAAAGTAAGTGTGATGACCTTTAAGTATCATGGATTAAAAAATGTAGAGGAGTGAAAAATATATACCAGAGCTTGATAGGCTGCAGAGCATTGCATGGAGATACAATTCAGGAGAGGTCACACAAGCAGTGAAAAATATATACCTGTAAGAAGAGAAGAAAGATGAATATTAGCAATGCCATTTTCTAACTGCCAGGGTACTTTGATAAATTATGGGACTTCGATAAAGTATGCATAAATGCTATATGCATAAATGCCCCCGCATAAATGCAGCCCCTTGACTATGTCTCAATACATAGGGACGTATCTGCTTAGATCAACACAGATTTAACTCGTTAGCAATTAATCACTAGCTTAAAAGACAACAGGAGACCATAAAGTGCAGGGAAAAACAAAAAACAAAAAAACAGACTAGAAAACTCGGCATGGATCATAAACTCTTAAAGTAAGTGTGATGACCTTTAAGTATCATGGATTAAAAAACGTAGAGGAGTGAAAAATATATACCAGGGATTGAAAGGCTGCAGAGCATTGCATGGAGATACAATTCAGGAGAGGTCACACAAGCAGTGAAAAATATATACCTGTAAGAAGAGAAGAAAGATGAATATTAGCAATGCCATTTTCTAACTGCCAGGGCACTTTGATAAATTATGGCACTTCGATAAAGTATGCATAAATGCTATATGCATAAATGCCCCCGCATAAATGCAGCCCCTTGACTATGTCTCAATATATAGGGACGTATCTGCTTAGATCTACACAGATTTAACTCGTTAGCAATCAATCACTAGCTTAAAAGACAACAGGAGACCATAAAGTGCAGGGAAAAAAAAAAATAAAAAACAGACTAGCAAACTCGGCATGGATCATAAACTCTTAAAGTAAGTGTGATGACCTTTAAGTATCATGGATTAAAAAACATAGAGGAGTGAAAAATATATACCAGAGATTGATAGGCTGCAGAGCATTGCATGGAGATACAATTCAGGAGAGGTCACACAAGCAGTGAAAGATATATACCTGTAAGAAGAGAAGAAAGATGAATATTAGCAATGCCATTTTCTAACTGCCAGGGCACTTTGATAAATGATGGCACTTCGATAAAGTATGCATAAATGCTATATGCATAAATTCCCCCGCATAAATGCAGCCCCTTGACTATTTCTCAATATATAGGGACGTATCTGCTTAGATCTACACAGATTTAACTCGTTAGCAATCAATCACTAGCTTAAAAGACAACAGGAGACCATAAAGTGCAGGGAAAAAAAAAAAAAAGAAACAGACTAGCAAACTCGGCATGGATCATAAACTCTTAAAGTAAGTGTGATGACCTTTAAGTATCATGGATTAAAAAACGTAGAGGAGTGAAAAATATATACCAGAGATTGATAGGCTGCAGAGCATTGCATGGAGATACAATTCAGGAGAGGTCACACAAGCAGTGAAAGATATATACCTGTAAGGAGAGAAGAAAGATGAATATTAGCAATGCCATTTTCTAACTGCCAGGGCACTTTGATAAATGATGGCACTTCGATAAAGTATGCATAAATAAATATATGCATAAATGCCCCCGCATAAATGCAGCCCCTTGATTATTTCTCAATATACAGGGACGTATCTGCTTAGATCTACACAGATTTAACTCGTTAGCAATCAATCACTAGCTTAAAAGACAACAGGAGACCATAAAGTGCAGGGAAAAACAAAAAACAAAAAAACAGACTAGCAAATTCGGCATGGATCATAAACTCTTAAAGTAAGTGTGATGACCTTTAAGTATCATGGATTAAAAAACGTAGAGGAGTGAAAAATATATACCAGATATTGATAGGCAGCAGAGCATTGCATGGAGATACAATTCAGGAGAGGTCACACAAGCAGTGAAAAATATATACCAGAGATTGATAGGCAGCAGAGCATTGCATGGATATACAATTCAGGAGAGGTCACACAAGCAGTGAAAAATATGTACCAGAGATTGATAGGCTGCAGAGCATTGCATGGAGATACAATTCAGGAGAGGTCACACAAGCAGTGAAAAATATATACCAGAGATTGATAGGCTGCAGAGCATTGCATGGAGATACAATTCAGGAGAGGTCACACAAGCAGTGAAAAATATATACCTGTAAGAAGAGAAGAAAGATGAATATTAGCAATGCCATTTTCTAACTGCCAGGGCACTTTGATAAATTATGGCACTTCGATAAAGTATGCATAAATGCTATATGCATAAATGCCCCCGCATAAATGCAGCCCCTTGACTATGTCTCAATATATAGGGATGTATCTGCTTAAAGCTACACAGATTTAACTCGTTAGCAATGAATCATTAGCTTAAAAGACAACAGGAGACCATAAAGTGCAGGGAAAAACAAAAAACAAAAAAACAGACTAGCAAACTCGGCATGGATCATAAACTCTTAAAGTAAGTGTGATGACCTTTAAGTATCATGGATTAAAAAACGTAGAGGAGTGAAAAATATATACCAGAGATTGATAGGCTGCAGAGCATTGCATGGAGATACAATTCAGGAGAGGTCACACAAGCAGTGAAAAATATATACCTGTAAGAAGAGAAGAAAGATGAATATTAGCAATGTCATTTTCTAACTGCCAGGGTACTTTGATAAATTATGGGACTTCGATAAAGTATGCATAAATGCTATATGCATAAATGCCCCCGCATAAATGCAGCCCCTTGACTATGTCTCAATATATAGGGACGTATCTGCTTAGATCAACACAGATTTAACTCGTTAGCAATCAATCAATAGCTTAAAAGACAACAGGAGACCATAAAGTGCAGGGAAAAACAAAAAACAAAAAAACAGACTAGAAAACTCGGCATGGATCATAAACTCTTAAAGTAAGTGTGATGACCTTTAAGTATCATGGATTAAAAAACGTAGAGGAGTGAAAAATATATACCAGAGATTGATAGGCTGCAGAGCATTGCATAGAGATACAATTCAGGAGAGGTCACACAAGCAGTGAAAAATATATACCTGTAAAAAGAGAAGAAAGATGAATATTAGCAATGCCATTTTCTAACTGCCAGGGCACTTTGATAAATTATGGCACTTCGATAAAGTATGCATAAATGCTATATGCATAAATGCCCCCGCATAAATGCAGCCCCTTGACTATTTCTCAATATATAGGGACGTATCTGCTTAGATCTACTCAGATTTAATTCGTTAGCAATCAATCACTGGCTTAAAAGACAACAGGAGACCATAAAGTGCAGGGAAAAACAAAAAACAAAAAAACAGACTAGCAAATTCGGCATGGATCATAAACTCTTAAAGTAAGTGTGATGACCTTTAAGTATCATGGATTAAAAAACGTAGAGGAGTGAAAAATATATACCAGAGATTGATAGGCAGCAGAGCATTGCATGGAGATACAATTCAGGAGAGGTCACACAAGCAGTGAAAAATATATACCAGAGATTGATAGGCAGCAGAGCATTGCATGGAGATACAATTCAGGAGAGGTCACACAAGCAGTGAAAAATATGTACCAGAGATTGATAGGCTGCAGAGCATTGCATGGAGATACAATTCAGGAGAGGTCACACAAGCAGTGAAAAATATATACCAGAGATTGATAGGCTGCAGAGCATTGCATGGAGATACAATTCAGGAGAGGTCACACAAGCAGTGAAAAATATATACTTGTAAGAAGAGAAGAAAGATGAATATTAGCAATGCCATTTTCTAACTGCCAGGGCATTTTGATAAATTATGGCACTTCGATAAAGTAGGCATAAATGCTATATGCATAAATGCCCCAGCATAAATGCAGCCCCTTGACTATGTCTCAATATATAGGGACGTATCTGCTTAGATCTACACACATTTAACTCGTTAGCAATCAATCACTAGCTTAAAAGACAACAGGAGACCATAAAGTGCAGGGAAAAACAAAAAACAAAAAAACAGACTAGCAAACTCGGCATGGATCATAAACTCTTAAAGTAAGTGTGATGACCTTTAAGTATCATGGATTAAAAAACGTAGAGGAGCGAAAAATATATACCAGAGATTGATAGGCAGCAGAGCATTGCATGGAGATACAATTCAGGAGAGGTCACGCAAGCAGTGAAAAATATATACCAGAGATTGATAGGCAGCAGAGCTTTGCATGGAGATACAATTCAGGAGAGGTCACACAAGCAGTGAAAAATATGTACCAGAGATTGATAGGCTGCAGAGCATTGCATGGAGATACAATTCAGGAGAGGTCACACAAGCAGTGAAAAATATATACCAGAGATTGATAGGCTGCAGAGCATTGCATGGAGATGCAATTCAGGAGAGGTCACACAAGCAGTGAAAAATATATACCTGTAAGAAGAGAAGAAAGATGAATATTAGCAATGCCATTTTCTAACTGCCAGGGCACTTTGATAAATTATGGCACTTCGATAAAGTATGCATAAATGCTATATGCATAAATGCCCCCGCATAAATGCAGCCCCTTGACTATGTCTCAATATATAGGGACGTATCTGCTTAGATCTACACACATTTAACTCGTTAGCAATCAAACACTAGCTTAAAAGACAACAGGAGACCATAAAGTGCAGGGAAAAACAAAAAACAAAAAAACAGACTAGCAAACTCGGCATGGATCATAAACTCTTAAAGTAAGTGTGATGACCTTTAAGTATCATGGATTAAAAAACGTAGAGGAGTGAAAAATATATACCAGAGATTGATAGGCTGCAGAGCATTGCATGGAGATACAATTCAGGAGAGGTCACACAAGCAGTGAAAGATATATACCTGTAAGAAGAGAAGAAAGATGAATATTAGCAATGCCATTTTCTAACTGCCAAGGCACTTTGATAAATTATGGCACTTCGATAAAATATGCATAAATGCTATATGCATAAATGCCCCCGCATAAATGCAGCCCCTTGACTATGTCTCAATATATAGGGATGTATCTGCTTAGAGCTACACAGATTTAACTCGTTAGCAATGAATGATTAGCTTAAAAGACAACAGGAGACCATAAAGTGCAGGGAAAAACAAA